>NC_138030.1:57330420-57930420 GCF_964106645.2 Podarcis pityusensis
AGCTGAAGTTAACGTAAACCTGCCATCCCATGGGCCATTCACGCAATCACCTGTACTAAAGCATGATGTGGAGCAGCCTATGACAAAAGTGCTAGGAGCTTAGGATTTGTGCCCACTCCTTAAGTCCTTCCCATCTCCAGCTTCTCTTTGTTGCAGGATCACCTTCTGTTCCAGACCGCAGGAGTCAGAGATGTGGCGGGAGGAGAAAGTTCAGTTGAAGAGACTCCCAGGTAAGGAAGGCCTTGCAGAGAAACGTGTTCTGTTTGGCTTTGTATGTGCTTGACAGGCATTGACGGGAGGAGGGTGAGCCATGAGGCAGGCAGATGTTTGAGCAACATCTTGTGTTAAGAATCCTGTTTCCCAAAGCAGGATGTCATTAGGCATGTTTTCCCATTTTCCCCAACAGCTTTCTGACAGGAGGAACAATCTGACAGATAATTCATGGTGGCAACAACAATTTCAAAAAAAGCAGGCCAATTAAAGAAGCAGCAACAATACGGAAAGCCTCCCTTGGCTTTCTTTGGCGAGGAGAGGAGCAGAGCCCCTCTTTTGGGCAGGCTATAGTCAGGCTGCCAAGATGGGGAATTTCCTGTTCCCATTGTTTCATGAATCTTTACCATTTACCCTCTTTTGCGGTTAAGCTGCAGACACTGGAAAAAGCAGGAGCCCTGCTGATCATAGCTGAGTGAGAGACACATAAACAGTCCTGCAAGGCAAGGCCACCTCCTCTGATGTTCACAACCACCCACATTTCTATGCCTTTCAGGCAGAGCTGGCAGCAGGCGTTGTTGGCATGGTTGGGCTCTTGCCAAAGTCCACAACCCTCCTGGGGCTCCAGAGCTGACTCTCAAAGCCTCCTGCCCCTTCTGCTGCTCCCAGAGCCAGTGTGGTGTAGTGGTTAAGAGCGGTAGTCTCGTAATCTGGTGAACTGGGTTCGCTTCCCCGCTCCTCCACATGCAGCTGCTGGGTGACCTTGGGCCAGTCACACTTCTCTGAAGTCTCTCAGCCCCACTCACCTCACAGAGTGTTTGTTGTGGGGGAGGAAGGGAAAGGAGAATGTTAGCCGCTTTGAGACTCCTTCGGGTAGTGATAAAGCAGGATATCAAATCCAAACTCTTCTTCTTCTTCTTCCTTCTCCAGACATGCAAACAATGATCAGGATGAGGAGATGGAAGCTCCTCCTTTTGCATTTTTCTTCTGTGTGGTTGTAGGCTCAGAGGCAGAGGGCAGGGGAGTGGCCAGTGGTAAGAAGGAAATGGAAGGACAGACTGGGACCTCATATTGGGAGGACAGGGATGGGACCACTCAGGACTTCTTGCCCAAGTGCCCCGCAAAACTTGGAGCTGGCATTGAAGTACACAGAGATATTCCCCCAAAAACAGCCTGGGAAGAGTAACGTTGCCAGTGAAATGGTACTCTGGGAATCCTGTTTTTCTTTATATGGCAGTTACTTTGAGATGAAAATTAACACTTACAACCTCTTTGACTGAGCACATTGTGTCTATTTGAATCCTTACAAATGTTGACGGTACAAGTGGTGGAAATCTCTCGTGTCTTCACATTTTTTGCAAAGAGGACCCCACTGCTTCCATGCAAGAGAAAACTGTAGCTGCAGTGAAATACTCAGCTACAATATTTAACTCCGTCCTTGAGAAAATAAAATTCCCCATCATTCCGCCTCACTCTGAAGCTCAGGCAAGTAGTAAGTAGTGAATGAAACACAGTTTGCACTAATGTGGTCTGTATCTATAGGCAGGTCTTATAGCATCAAAAGGCACTATTTCCCCAGTTGATTTCTTGCACTCATTATTTTATTTTATTATAAAAGAGGGATGGAAATTAAATACACTTGTCTGGCGTACCCTTTGATTGGATTTATCGCTTTTCCTCCCTGCAATAAATTAGACGGCCACTAGATGTCTCTGCATGCTACGCTCACAGAGTGACTGGCTGTGGTGTCTCTTCTGTGTCATGGAGAAGAGAAGACAAAGCTGGACCTTGGGCTGCGTGGAAGCCTGTTTGCTTGCGCCTGAAGCTTGCAGAGTGATTCCATATGCCACAGCTTATAAAATGGGGCTGCCAACTCTTGAGGGTGTGAAGCGAAAAGAACAGCAAACCACGGGGCATGCACAGATCATGTAGTGTTGTTGAAGATGGCCAAGACTCTCCATCTCCAGATGCCACAGGGGGATTCATGAGCTACTGTGAAGCCAGACTGTCTCCTGGCCAAGCACAAGCACTTGGTATAATGGGGTATATACTGGGTCACAGGTGCCCTAGTAGGACCCACCTGCCACGAACCCCGTGGAGATGTCATAGAGAAGGTGGTCAGATGACGAGGAGCAAGAGGAGAGTAGGAATGTTTGACCTAGGGAAAGGTCCTAGTGCAGGCTTCCTCAACCTCGGCCCTCCAGATGTTTTGAGACTACAATTCCCATCATCCCTGACCACTGGTCCTGCTAGCTAGGGATCATGGGAGTTGTAGGCCAAAAACATCTGGAGGGCCAAGGTTGAGGAAGCCTGTCCTAGTGGGTTGGGACATGGGCCTTTTGTTAGGAGGGGGGCAGGCCTTTTGTTGGTGGGCAGAACCTCAGTTAGCTATGTATTTTTATTGATTTGGGGGAGCAGCTGTCCCTCCCTGGCCCCCCCCCCCGGCTACACCCATGGGTTGGGGCATGGGGATCCAGGGTCCTGAGAGGCGCCTGATCCCAGGGAGAGCCCAATGACCTGGAAGGTAGATGCCTGAACCCAGGATAAGTGTGGATTGTCTGTCTCCATGCTATGATATACATCAAGTGCAATATCAGGAGGCACTGGTGCCTCCCCTGTCATTGAGGATAGAGGCACTTAGGGGCAAATCTGGCAGCAAGTTGACTCCCCCTCTGCCTCCATGGATGTGGCTGCAGGAACAGACTTTGCACTTGCTTGCTTGCCCAGTCCCAAAATTCCAGATGGCAACTGCATGAGCAACCGCCCTGTTCTTCAAAAGAGGAGCACAGGGTGTGTGCCAATTGTTGGAACAAAGTCTTAGCTTATGCCTAGCCACGTATTGTGGAGCTGTGCGCCTGTGTAACCAGTAGACCCATGTTGGGCTGTTGTACTGAATTCCTGAATACAACTGTTAAAGCTCCAAACCTGGGTAATGTTTTGAGTTCCAAGTCTGATGGGGGGAGCCAGGACACCACCAGAACGGATGCTTTCCCTGTTCTCACCACCACCGTGCCTGCAGCCACTTTCTCCCCTCCCAGGGGTGGTGCTGAAGCATCCACCAGCCGCTGCCTCATTCCGTGGTTCATGGGCTTACCTGGCAATTGGTGCTGCAATGGCACTTGCTCAGCTCCTGGCAATGACAGCCACCACCTTTGCACGGAGGAGAAATCTGACACAGTTTGCACTGAAAGGCAAATCTACCTCATCCACACTTTCCGAACCAAAACACAGCCTTCCATTGAAATTTGAACTTCTCTGAGTTTTGCAGTGCAGCTGGCCAACCAAAAGTGTGCATAAATACATGTACACAACGTGTAAAGGGTGCATTAAAAATGTGCATCTCAGTGAAAATAACATACAAAAATGCATCGTCGTTTGGAAAATGTCTTAGCAAAAAATGAGCATATCAGGAGGGATTGGCATCAAAGTGCCGATGAATCTCCTTGAGGAGTTTGCAAATTGATGCAGAAATATGGAGAACTAAAATGGAAAAAAAGAGAGAGAATCCAAAATGGAGAGATTCGCCCATTCCTACCACCACCGGTTATGCCCATGAGTGAGCAGGTAAGGGGGAAACGGTGACTGCCCAGGGCCCCACCTCATCCCTGTCCTCTTCACAAGTGAGCAATCTTACCTGGCAGCACCCCTGCATGGTGTGGGAGACCAGGAAAAGTGACAGCTGCTGCCGGGGAGGGCACCAAGGCAAGGCCACACAGGAACACAAACTGCGCACTTCGTTGCTGGTGAAGCTGCCGCTGTTTGCGAGGGCATCCTTTCACAAGTGACCGGAAGAGCACATCAAGCATGAAATGCAAATGTCAGTCCATCTTCTAGTATGAACCTCAACTGAACAGAGAATGAATCTGTAGCACACATTACACCAGTGCGCTAAAGTGCCACCCTGCCAGCCAGGAAGCTAAGCAGTGTTTCATAATGACACTTGTGGAAATGACCTAAAATCTGCCAGCTTTGGATTTGTGAACAGCAAGGAAATAAGCATATATCTTGTGCATCACTGTATCAAGGCTGCTTTGCCCAAATGCAATACCGTAATATACAATACTTGCAGCATGGAGGCTGGTTTTTCTGAGAGCAGCCCTACTGAAATCAATGGACGTTTGGTTGTCATGTCCATTAATTTCAATGGGTCTACCTGAGTAGGATGAGCATAGGATGCAATCCATAGAACTACTGAATTATGGAGTTGAAAGGGACTCCCTTGGGTCATCTAGTCCAACTCTCTGCACTGCAGGAACCACAGCTAAAGAATCCCTGACAGATGGCCATCTGACCTCTGTTAAAAAACCTCCAGTGAAGAAGAGTCCACCACCTTCTGAGGTGGTTCACGCCACTGTCAAACAGCTCTTACCACCAGAAAGGTCTTCCTAACTTTTAGTGGGAATCTCCTTTCTTGTAATTTGAATCCATTGGTTTGAATCCTTTCCTCTAGGGCAGCAGAAATTAAGTTTGCTCCATCTTCACTGTGACAGCTCTTTAGAAATTGAAGATGGCTATCATATCTCCGCTCAGCCTCCGCTCTTCCAGGCTAAACATACCCAGCTCTGTCACAAGGCTTGGTTCCCAGACCCTTAAACATTTTGGTAGCCCTCCAGTGCACATGTTCCAGCTTGTCAACATCCTTCTTAAACTGGGGCGCACAGAACTGGACACAGTACTCCAGGTGTGGCGTGCCCAAGGCAGAATAGAGTGGTACTATTGCTTCCCTTGATCTGGACACCATACTTTTCTTGATGCAGCCTAGAATTGTCAGTCAACTCAAATTCTGTTAAGTAGCGTGATGAGATTAAAATAATTGATTTAAAGTGGGAGATCAGTGGGGAGAGTGGACCTTGGGGGCGCCAGAGGAGGCCTTTGTGAGTGCACCTGTGCCCACAGGCACCACGTTGGTGACCTCTGAATCAGTGAACGTTCATTGTCTGATGGGGGTTGCCACGCTTTTCCCCACTAACATGCCGCCATGTTCTTTGGTTTATTATGGGCACCTCCACACACCTGCTTATTGTGAAGCCAATCCTGCCTGCAACTTTTCCGCAGCATCCCTACGACATTCTCGTTGTCATCAAAATACCATTCCGTTCAGCTCCCCTCATTTAATCCAGGCAGGCTATTTTAGACTACCTGGGGCGACAGTGTATAAGGAAGAGCCTGATAAATAATATAAAAAAAACTCTGCATGCAAAGCGTGCCTATCCACAGTTCAAAGTGAAATTAAATGTACATCACTAGTTTTCTGTTAGAATTGCTGCCAGTAATCCATAACATAATCTGCCTTTGAACTTTGGGGGGGAAAGGATCAAAATGATCTAAATTTGGCTTAATCTCTCCTTGATTAGTAAGAGCTGTTTTGGCTAAGAAGCCAGTTATGTTGGGATAGGTGCCCTAAAGCCCGCAGGCTATATCCAGTCAAAGTCATACTTCTAATGGAAGATGAGATCTTGGGGGAACACAGCTGATCTTATTGCTAAGGTGATGCTGCAAAGGAGTTTGGGCTTCTGTGTACGACTGAGTACTCCCCCTTCAATTTTAACAGGCAATGGCCATCTTTTTCTGCACTTACTCTAAATGGGCTTTACTTCTGACATCTAAACCTGCTGCAAACCCCCACCCCCTGCCTAACCTGGCCTCTCTCTTGTGCATTCAGCAGCAGGTTGGTGGTACAGCAATCAGCAGGTGAAGTTTACATAACATGGAGATAAACATTACTACCTGCTAATGTTTGCACATCAAGCTTCTCTTGAATTTAAAGAGACAGTGACAGTCGACAGCTGCAAAGCAGGCAATCTCCCTCCTGCTTGAAGGAAGTATGTACACATATGTTCATGCCAACATGTGAGTGTCTTCGGAAGGATTTATTATTCACACATAGGAACAGAGGAAGCTGCTTTATACTGAGTCAGAAGAACATTGGTCTATCTAGCTCAGTATTGTTTGCAGTGGCTAGCAGAGGAGTGCTGGGAGGCACCAGCTAGACAATCCCCAAGGGAAGAAGGCTCAAAGACCCGGGATTGGTGGTGGGACACAATGAATGGTCAGAGGACAAGAGGGAGAAGACTGGGAGGGGAAGTGTTGGAAGCTGAAGAGGGAGCAGGGTTTAGTGAGCTGGGAGAGTCTGTGGCAGAGAGCAGCCCAGAAGCAAAAGCAGGAGAGGAGGCCAAGAGGCAGAGTGGAGACAGGCTGGTGAAGAAGCACGGGGGTCTCCCGCTCCTACTGCGACAAGATCTGCTCCCTGCTGGTTTCCCAGGACCAGGAGAGGCATGAAGCAGCATGCTGGCATAGTCTCAGATTGCTTGGGAAAGACCCAGGAGAGGAGGACACTTAGGCAGCTGTGGGAAAGCGGGGACCTTCAGTCTCCACAACTGCCTCATAGGGGCAAGAGAAGAGTTGCTGTGCTCATTTGACCTGGCACTCCAGAGCTGACCTTGCTTCTTCTAATAAAGCTAGCTTCACTTTCTCTGTGTGATTTATTGCTGGCCCACTGCTGACACCAGGGTTCCAGACAAGGTACTATGTGGAGATGCCAGAGACTTAACTTCTGCATGCAAAGCAGATGTCCTACCACTAAGCCATAGCCCTCCCCTGCATCTGTACAAATAAAGCCTGTAATGATATTTCAAGCCTTCCGAAGCTGCTCTTTATATTTTCTGCAGACCTTTTCCTTTCCTTCCTATTGCATATAAATGTCCTAGGTGTCACATTTTCATCTTAATGACTTAGGTTATTAGCACAGCCCTGAAAGAAGCAAAGAAAAATTAACACAGACTTCATAGACATTCTTGACATCATGAGGGCTAGAGTTCTTGTTTTTTTAAAAAAAGACTATAAAGCAGACAATTGGTAGAAGATGACTAAGCCTTATGGGCCAAATAAACATCAGTAAGGCTGGAAGATCCACACCTCTGATTATAAGTGAGCAGGGACCTTGTTTTTATGGCTAGGTTAGTGAGGAAATCTGTAACTCATAAAACATTCCAGGAATAGAAGACTGTGTGTGACTCACAGCTATCAGGGCTCCCAAACATGCCTGGCCATCGAGAAGTGAAAGGCACTCCAAATGGAAGCTATAATAGAATAACCAATAGAGAGAGTTCCTTGCATCCACACTTCTCTCTCACAAATCTCATGCTAGCAATGACCTAGCCAGTGGTGCTTACATTCACCCTCACAGTATGTACACTGAAAAAGACAGTGGCTGCATTGAGCTGTAAATATTTATCATATAAGGACCAAACCACCTGCAATGCAGGGTGTCCACCTGTAAAACATGACTTAGGCTATGATTGGTCCAAAGGAGCCAGGAGGCACACAAACCAAGGCGGGATCAAGAGCCCTTAAAAAGTGAGCGGTCCTGTGCAGTCTTTGTCCCCTCCCTTCCACTGGAGTCCATAACTGACCTTTGGGGAAACCTGCAACTGGCTATCCTTGCTGTTTTGAGGAGACCAGAGCACTGAATTGTACATAAATAGCTTCAGATCAGTCACATTTGAACCACAGAGCTCCTTTTGCTTCCATGCTCTTTTGTCCATTTGCCTTCTTCCCTTCTATCCTTGATAAGGCTTTGTATAATTTGACTGCTGGATTGTGTGTTTGCCAAGCTCAAGGATTCTAGGAATCTCCCACAAGTCTAGATTGCTTGGAGTATAGGATTGCATTGTTAAAAGACCAACAAGTTGCAACAGGAGAGATAGAAAGCTGAGGGGCTGGATTTATGCCCTAGATAAACTGTGAGGGACCTGGCTGGGAAATGGAGAACGTGTTGTCCCTAGGATCTTGGGGCTCTTATATTTCCTTGAGCACCCCAAATTTCTTCTTATGGAGTGGGGAACAGCTGTGAGTTCATAGGGAAGTGGTGGCAGCTGTTACTGGGTAGTTAAGATGCAATGGGCCTACTTCGCCAGGCCGTTGTGCAAGGAAGAGTATGCAAAGCTTTCCTGAGCTTCTGTCACAGGGGGCGCCAGTATTACACTTCCCAGGATGCTTGGGGGAAAGTCATGTGTCTTAAATTCACTTTAAATCTGACCAGTCTCAGTTTGTTGGATAACACAAATGTGAGAACATGGGAGAATTAGGCAGGAGGAGTAGGCTGCCTAAACACCTTCTCCACCTCCTTTCCCCTCCTATAGCCCTTCCTCCTCCTGGGCTTTTTATCCCCAGCTTCTTAAAGTCCAAACTGATAGTGAAGTGGGATGGGGTTAGGATTAAGCCATCCCACTTTTTCCTGCTGATTCTTCCCTACAAATACCCCCATATTATTCAGAAAACACAGGATTTGGGAAGCCTCTGTTTATTGTGTAATGTATTCCCAGCCTCTGTTACTCCAAATCTCCGTCTAGACTTTAGATCTGAATTGTCTACCCTGGCTAGCAATGGGTATCCAAGCAGAGGTCTTTCCCAGCTCTGCTGTCTGAGATTCTTTAATCAGAATTGCTAGGGATAGAATCTGGGGTTTTTGCATGCAAAACACGTACTGCACTGCTGAGTTATGGCGTCTCCCTTGGAATGCGTAATGCAATAATAGATAAAAGGGTACCTCCAAGCACCTGCAGAAAGCATTTCCTTCGCCACCAAGTAGCCATATGCACACCCTTCTATTGTTTAATAAATAACCCTTTTAAAAATATGCTGCCAGGATTGCCCCCCTTTTCGGCAGTACTTTTCTGTGCCTTTAACACTGCATGACAGGCAAACATTAAGCAGGCACTGGATCCATCAGCATGTTGATACGGTGACAGCAGCCATGATGCTATGGGCAGCTTAGAGGCCTAGCCATAAAAAGCAAGCATTTCCGCCCCCCCCCATACAACCCATATCAAATCTGGGCTCCAAAGAGAGATTCCCCCCCCCCAAACCACCCCCAAACACTGAGAAGGAATATTTTGACACTCTCATTTATCATATAGCACTTGTATAGCCTGAGGCGAAGCTCATTTAGTCAGAAGTACCCTAAATACGCGAAGGACCAAAACCTTAGTGTGTGGAAAGAGTGTTATGATCCTCACTGCCTTCGTCATGTGAGAGTTGTTGTTAAGTTGTCCTCTTTTGTAAGTAGGGAATGCAGCCTACCATAGCCTTCCAATGAGCTTCTTGTTTGAGTTAAGATTTGAACACAGGCCCCAGCTTTCCCCACTGATCTCATTAGTTCTCTGCAGCCTAATTGAAAGTCTTGTTCATATACTTGCATTCTTCACTCTTTAATTTTCTTGAAGTCACAGAAAGCAAAGGGAGTACACAGGTAAAAGAATTTGAAACCATCACACATATATTCTGTTCTAGGTATCATTTTCCTAAACTGCCAACAACCTCGACCGGTCTAGTAAATCTTATTTCTTAAATACAACACTCTGTTGTAGAGTTTATTGTTGCTATTATTGCTCTGAATCAGTTGTTTTCTTATGAGTTTCTTGGATCATAGGAACCTACCTTATCCTTATCCATTGGCCCAATTAGTTCAATATTGTCTACACTGACAAGATGTTGTTGGCCTACAACTCCCATCAGCCCTGACCATTGGTCATGCTGGCTAGGGCTGATGGAAGTTGGAGTCCAGCAATACCCTGCTTTAGTCTACCAGCCACTACTAAGGAAGAAAGGCATGCTACAAAATCAGCTCATGTGGATAGTTTTGCGGGGTGTGGGTTCAATAAACAGGAAGCAAAATAGTAATCAACCAACACAAAAGCAGCTGAATTTATTCCAGCGTTTTTAAGAATCCAGCCATCCGGTTGCCATCATCCTGCCTCATGCTAACTTGTTTTGAATGCCACAAAGCCTCGATATATGGTGCCATTCCAGCAGTGGTTTTCTAGTGCGTGTGGACACTCTTGACTTGTGACGAGCTTATACATACATATTCATCGCTACAAGGCTCTTCTAAGGTGGGAGGCCCCTTATAAATAAGGAAGGAAACTTCAGCTATTAGCCTCCTAAGTAAGGGTGGTGAGGTGAATTACTGTCGATTATCCTGACAATATTACAGTGGCATTTTGGCAGAGGAACTCCCTTGGGGTCAAGAATATGAGGCCTACATTCATTAAGAGTGTGTGTGTGTGTGTGTGTGTGTGTGTGTGTGTGTGTGTTTTAAAAAGGGTACCTGGGCAGGAATGCCCGTGGAATGTTGAAAGACAGGGAGAAAATGGATCCAAAACTTCCTGGTGAAAATGAGAGGCTCGAACACTTCAGAGCAGGAACCAGCAAACGACCAATCACAGAGGAAGTGCAAAGAGACTCCTCTTTACTCAGGAGGCACTGAATGGATGAGCCGGATAGATCGTTAATAGCTAGTAATCGCAGACACAGCTGAGAACATAGGCCAGAGCAAGCCCGACAAGCACTTACAAGAAGGAAACATGACAGGATGCAAACAGGAAAGGGGAGGAAAGGGGAGCAGCGTTGCACAGCCTCCGCCTGTCCTGAAATGTAACTCGTGTTTAAAATTACATTAATCATGTTGTCTGCGGTTAGAGCACCTGGCTAGAAGGTCAGAGATGGACAGTAGCAGGTCCTCATGCAGGGTAAATTGCTCTGTTGACACTGGAGGAGCCGCACGGTGGGAAAATGCTGCTCATCATCATGTTCCGATGAGAAGAGGTCTTGCTAGATTAAACTGACAATGGCCATGTCAGGGAGTTGATATTGGTACCTCCCTGGATGCATGGCGGTTCAGATAACTGGCAATTTTAGTTCTTGTACCATAACCTTAATAGTTACACATTTGAAATACTCTGCACAGGGTCAGAGGCACTCTGTAGCCAGCCTGCTGCTGGTGTAATGGAAAACAGTTTCGGCAGATGATAAGGGGGTGTTCAGGTTGGTGTTCCTGGCATGAGGTTTTGGGTTGAAAACAGTACTAGTGTAAGTGCATCTGAAATTAAGCACTTAAGAGGACAGGAACCTGGGATATAGGGCAGTGTACACAACCCAATTTCCACCTCTGGTTGCATACAGAAAAACTGGATCTGAATCATCTGTTGGTGCCACGAAGTCTCTGTCTGGAAGCACCCATAGTTGCCTGTCTGTTGAACTCCCATGGTATTATATTGTGTCTTCTCATTCCTGCCCACCCCAAATGTAATTCCACAATTATTGTGGAATAAGTCTGTCCAATGTAGACTGCCAAAGTGCTGCTGAAGCTTTTCAGAGTTAATGGCATTTCAGCTAGTACGTTCAGCTAGTCCTTGTCCGTTTATTTAACTGGCAATCAATTAGTCAGTTCCTATGCTTTTTAGAGTACAGTTGCTCTTGTTTGCAATGCCAGATGCCAAATCATTGACATATATGATATATTAGATGAGGGTGGGGGCTGACTCTCCCCCCCCATTGTCCCACAATTCTTCAGTAGGTTGTAACTAACAACCAAAGGAGGAGTCTGTTGAAGGTGAGAAGAACGCATGAAGGAGGCGTGATTAGGACACTCATCACTACAATCTCCATAGTACTGCATGATTAGCTGCTGTGCACATTTGATTTTCAACATGTTGCATCTTCTTACGCAACCAGATGAAGTTTTGGACAGGATTGCGTGATCCTTACTAAAGCACTTTTTGTCAAATTAAACAGCACGTGTGAACGTGGACAGTATGCACGCGTTGGTGCAATTATACAACCAGCAAGTACTGGCAGACATATTCTGATGTCGCTGTGTAGTTGGCCCCAGCAGAAGAAGGTTAATTATATCTTTTAAGTTGCCTCAGTTGTCAGCCCTTGATACTAGTCCCAAGCTGACAGTTATATACATAGCAATTAACCAACATAAAGGATTTGTGGCGATGGGGAGAGGCTTGGCCTTCTTTTCTAAAGCGTGGGCACGCACACACAAAATGTTTCTTTAATGGAGCTTAACATAGATGGCAAATATTTCGCTCATAAATATTTCATTTACCAACGTGTCAGTTCAACAAACATTGACTCAAATCAAGACCCTGATAACAAAGTTTCTTTTTATGAGAGGGAAGGGCAGGTTGCTTCTTTTTCAAAAATAACCCAACAGTTCCTTTTATCTCTACAGCTTCAGATATCAATATATCAACCTGCACAAAGTCCGTGCTACATCACAGGTTTGGCGAGGGCCAACTGGCTTGTTTAAATTAGTTTGCATTGTGAATCTGGATCTTTTTTCTGGTTAGGGATCGGGAAGAAGTTTGATGCAGTCCACATTTAAGGGTGAGCCTACCTGATTTGCACTTTCTGAAACCATCCATGAACTGAAACACAGCCATCATTTGAAATTTGCACTTCTCTGAATTTTGCCAGGCAGTTCTCTGGCCAGGTAGTGTGTACAAAAAAGGCTACCTTCTCACAGGAGCAGTCCTTTGGTATTCCACTAGTTTTCAGGCTTTCTGTATTCAGGAAGCCATTTCTGTGTTAACTGCTCTGCCATGGCAGTCCTGCAAAACCTCAGTCCATTATAGCCAATTCTGGGTCACCTTCTGGACCCCAGTCAGTTGATATAGCTAGGCATATTGGACATTATTGTTGTATTGTGATAACTAAAAGTACAGCCTGGAACACACTGTTACATTTTCAGAGAAAATTGGAAGTGGTGCACGAAGTGTTTTTCAGGGAAACTTGTCCATCATTACTGCTCTCATGGAGAAACTCCTGACATTATTCCAAGGAAATCAAAGGTTCCATTGAATACAATTGGAAAGTGCCTATCTGCAGACCAGAAAACAGTGTCTGTAGAGGGCCACTTCTGCACTAAAAAAAGAGGAAACATGTTTACATAAAATGTGAATATGCTAAATTATATGTACAATTGCAAAATTAAAAATAATTACCATAATTCCAGTGGAAATGCAATACATTTCACCATAGTGACAAAGACTGTGACCAGGTGACATGCACCTGCTGCCCATGTATTGTGCTGATAGACAACTTCAAGATGTCTACTTTCGCTTCTTGTTGTTCTTTAACTTTAAAATGTATTTGGACTGGGCAATGCTTCAGAGGACAGTCCTCTGTAAAGTAGGATGCATGGTCATCCCACTTGACTTTGCCTTGTAGAAGAGAAACAATGTTTTGTTGAGCACTTTCTCATCTTATTTTGCAGTCCTGCTCAGTAAATTTGCTGTCACAGTTCTGATCTGTGTCCATTAGAAGGTTTGGGAGAAGTGGATAAGAAAACAGAAAAACTGGTGGCTCAACAAGCTAATTGGAGGACAAAGCAAAGAACATTCTCAAGGAGTTCCAAGGTGAGAGGAAGATGGACCAGGACTTTAGCATGAGCATGATTTGGAAAACACAACAACAGGGCAAATTAGGCAGTGAAACAGTGGATTTAATGCATTTGCCTATCTCCATTCCCATCCCTCCTGTGAAACTCTTTTGCTGTTGCCAGTTTTGTTCTCAGCAGTGCACTGGCACTTGCTCCCACTATGAAAATTGTCTTGTGTACTCATGAGTCACATGTACATCAGGAATCCGAAAAGCAGCTTGTCATACCTGTGTCTGTCCGATTCATTGTCTAAGCTCCTGCAAGTCTCGATTTCTTTTCACTTTTGTTAGGTGGGGGACTTGTGTGTGTGCTCTCGTTGTGTTAGACGAGGCCTTCAGAATCTGCTAATAATACTGCCACTGAAAACACAAGGACTGTGACATTATTCTGAAACTATTGTGGAGAAGGCTCATCCTCTTTAGTGAAGATTCTGCATTCAAGGATAGTTCATTCTGCGGGGGGGGGGGGGGAATATTGCTACCCAAATAAATATCCTCCATCCTGGAGAGTCAGGACCATGTTTGGACACAAGGTTTATTTTGAGATGTTTTTACATCATAGTAGGATCACATATATGTAACTTTTGGAAATAAACTTTTGAGAATTTTGGGAAAGGACCCTGAAGTGGCTTTACAACTAAGAATATGGAATCAAGAAGTCAGCTACTGTATTCACAAAACTTAATATTCTTAGTGACTTAAAAGGAGTAAACAGAAGTTAAGAGTTCTGGTAAAGGCAAGTAGAGGACTATTGTTGTGTCTGATGTGGCTTTCTTGGTGCAGCCAGATTAAAGGACAATGAATTATATTGAGGTGTCCCATGCTTTTGATTCAGAAACAGCTATCGTTTCTCTACAGTTCATGTACTCTCATACAAATTCAGACAGCATTCAACTTATACTGTCCTGTCCCTGAGATTTTCTGTAGTACAGAATTTTCAAGGAGCAGAATGGGGGAACCTATCACTTGTAATTATGCCATAGCCAGTCCCCCACTGTTAGTACAATGGTTATTGGTTTCCCTTGCTAGGTTTAAGAAGCTATGAGCAGCATCAAGAGACTGAAGGTGGCAAAGCACTGTATGTGCAACATTTCAGAAATAAAGCGCTTGAAGGCTTGCCATAGCTGTCTCTCTTGGTCATTTAAAAGTGAAACCGACTTGCTCAAATAGGCACTCTGTGGAAATCATTTAAGTAGAACTTCATGAATTTATCATGAAATATCATGTGCTAAGAAGTGGTTATTTAAATATCTGAGCATCGCATGTAATCAGAGAATTGTGAACTCATGAACTATCAGACCTTTTGAAGCTTAAAACAAAAAATATGTTTGTTAACATTGCCCAAGCAAGGCAAAATTACTACCAGGACAAAAATATTAAGAAAACTTAACTTCTGTCTACTCCTGTTTTACATGTACGTATGCTAAAATCCCATAAGGGGACCTACACACTTGATCAGCACTTATTTCTTTCACCAGGGTATAGGATTCCAGGGCTGGATCCACACTGACCTTTTAACCGTTATTGGAACGGTATTAGATAGATCGTTCTAAAGCGTCACAGGGCATACTGGTAAATTAAAAATGTTCCTTACCTTGTTTTTATCCGTCAAAACGCACTTTCCCTACTGCTGGTTCCTGGTTGCTTTGCAGCGTCCTCTGGTGTCAAATTTTAATAACACATGATGAACATTACAAGCAAAATGTAACGTGTCCATCTACATTATGAAAATCATTCCTTAACGTTATAAACCACGAGTGTAGTTCTGCCCCAGGTGATTTGTACTCATAAACTTGTTACTTTAAAAACCAGCTGTTGGATTTGTCCCAGGAATATTTAAATTTGCTTTATGGTTTTAAATGGAAGACCAGCTAGATTGTTAGAAAAAAAACATTTTTCAAAAAACAAAGCTAGATTTTTTATTAAGAAAGGGAAGAATTGATGTGCATCTTTTTTCTTTAAGAAGAGAGATGGAATACTGGCTCTGGATTATTTCAGGACTCTAAAAGTTTTTCATCATGTCAGAGGCTGACTTCTTAAGTCTAAAGGGCAATATGTAGTATGAACAAACTGTGGGTTCTTCACCATATGAACACACCAACCCTCTGCTTCTAATGGGTACAAAAGCATCTGGCTTAGAGGTTATCAAGATGCTAAGGAACTATAATACTTCTGCTGCAATGTCTCTTACAGGCTCCTGTGATTTTTCCACTATTCCATAAGCAGTGTGATATCTTCTCAAAGGAGACAAGAGTACACACTCAAGATCTCTTAATGTGGATTAGTTACTTGTTAATGTTCTTTAATCACTAGTTTCTTCACACAAGCAGGAGGGTTAAAGAGCAGTTCAAGTGTCACACCACTCTTTAAAGCAACATTAAGATTCTCCATCTTCTTAAGCTTTTCTCCACAAGGAAAGGTGCTCCGTCTCTCCTAATCATTTTAGTTTCTCCATTTTGTATCTTTTCTACCTCTACCATACCCTTTTAGAGATGGGGTGAGAGAACTGAACAGAGAATTTTAAACAGGGACACGCCATAGGGCAGTTTATGTGAAGGCATACACATTACTTGCTGTTTGATTTTCATATCCTATTCCTAATATTGAGATTGCCTTTTTCAGTGTTAAAGTATACCTCTTCACACCCATCTCTTCTGCATACTGCTTCAAAGTTATTGATGTGTATGATGACAGGAGTGCACAGAAGTACTTGTGCATAAGCAGTACTATTTTTTTGAAGTCCCCAGAAACCCACAATTATTCTAAGAGAGGTGATCACATATACATACAAAATTTCTCAGCCTCATATAATCAACATGCTTAAGTCTAATTAATGCACGAAGGTGTTAAAACCACAGTGCAACCCGACATGCCAGGCTTAGCTAGGTCACACCCCCTCACCTCGGGAGAAAGGTAATCAAACCTATTGTTCTCTCCCAACCTGCCTGAGAAGCTCAACGTGTGAGGTCTGAACTGGTTGCTCCAAGCGCAGACTGCATGGCTCTAACAAGCCATTCTTGTGTTCCTGTACCAATAATTTAGGAACTTTCATCACTGTAATTAAGTCAAGTTTTACTGCCTATGTTTTCCGAATGATGTATGGAAAAGCGCATGAACCTGACATGTTTGTAAGTAAACCCATTTTTAATGTACCAAATGTGTGATCTTTTTCTATGCTGAGGGAAAAGGGACCATTTTGGAACTCCCAAGGGTGTATTTTAAATATCTAACAGCCTTTCCCCCCCCCCACACTTTGCTGCATGTTTTGTGATTATAAATCTCTGCTGGTGTTCTCTCACCAAAAAATACTTGCCCCAAACTTCGATCTTGGCATCCAGGAATTCTCCTTTTATACCTATAATTTCCCCTTGACACCGGCGAAGATTAGTACTGGGGAAATGAGGGGCAAATCTACATTAAATGAAAGCGAGTATTAAGAAGGTATGCTGGCGCAGATACACTCTAAGCATGTGATTTTGAGCACAAGCTCAGGAGTCCTGTTCAGATCTAAACTGGCAGGGGACAAGGCTAGCCTGATGTGGTGAGTTGCCACTATAAGTGAGCATTTTAACCCAGCTCCAGAACAAGCTGCCTTTCATGTGAGTCTCATTGAGTAGCTGACATGGAAGGAGTGCCAAGAGGATAGGTTCCCGAAAGGCTGCATCCCTATAGCAAGACTAACCCGACAATAGCAATGATCATGAGAACCCCAGCAAGAATACAGATGCTGATGAAGACAATGTCACTGGTGTCCTGGCCCTTGCTCTCGTAGACTTCTGCTGCCTCCATATCCTGCTGTTGGGACTCCACCAGGTTCTCTGCATACTGGTTCAGTCTGTAGGGATCAGAGCCAGAGATAAGATTCACAGAGGCCTCTTTCCTTTTGGGTTCGCACTGCACTTCATATTGGTGAATGTCCTCCTGATTTCCATCTGAAAAGTCAATATACAGGATGCTGACAATCACAGACGTGTTGTTTCTTTTCTATAAAAGAAGAAACACAAGCAAAAGAAAAGTGTTTTATTTTAACACCGTGCAGCCAGTGAACACCTTCCTTTTCTACATTAGTAATAAATCTTCTAAAGAAGTAAGGCTGCCTAAGGTTTACTTTGTGAGGTACTAATTTATTTTTAATCCGGTAGGGACTTTACCTACCAGAGAAGAAGGGCAGATCAAGTCGATGGATTATGCCAAAATGGCTAAAATGACCGGAAGAATCAGAAATCAGGAAGACCAAAATTTTAATAAGGAATGGGGGGGGGGGGGAATTATAACCTTAAAAACCATTGTAAACAGTTAAAATTGTTAGTAGGTTTGGGATATCACTTGTAGCTTAATGGTGAGTTTTGGACACAGTGGAGATGTAAAAGATTTGGATTATCATAAAAGATGCAGGAGGAAATGATTAACAATAAGACCCACAAAGGGGAGGAGGGAAGTCCAGGAGATTCCTTGCAATATTGTTTTTATGTTGTATGTTTGATATGTGACAGTAAAAGTTTAATCTGAAAAACCAAATAAATAAATTTATATATATCTAAATAATTTTATTGTTAATCCTCTTTGTTTTCTAGCTAGAACAAGATGCATAATGCCATGCAAGGCAACAGAATCCAGGTGGGCCTGACCAACTCCACAACAACCAAGCTGAACACAGCTCTCAAGCAACATATTGTGGTTGCCATATGCTCAATATCTTTTTGGGTTTCTGCAGTGCCAGGCAAAATCAGATGCTTATTGAGAGGCCCCTGTTGGGCCACCACCCCTGGACAGTTAACTGTGCTCAGCTTTGTGGATCACAGCATTATGCAGGGCTATACAGAGAAAAGATAGGTGGCAACATAACTTGGTAGGTTTACAGGTAAAGTTTTAGGTCAGGAAGACACAGTATATTTACACAGCGAGATAATTAGCTGGATTACAGTTTGTACTAGTGTCAAACTGGAGCAAGCTTTGAATAGAGCAGAGGGAAATTATGTGCATTTTGTCTTTGACATTCAGCACGTGTACTGATTTTTATATTTCCGTGATGGAATCTTTGGTACCACTATCTGACTTGCATATGCTATGGATGCAGAGCAGACAGGAAGAAAATCAATATGATTTGCCTGATTATGAGCTACTCACAGCTGGTGAATAATCCTTTTTTTATTCTACTGGTAGTCCATACCCTTCCTTCCAGCCACAGTACATCAGTCAATCAATGTAGGCCTTTATCAGAAGAAGCTGCATTAAAACGCTTGTAGAGCTTCCCCTTTCAAAGAGGGAAGAGTGCACAAAGGAAGCAGACGGATCTGCTGCCAGAAAAAAAGTCCTTCTCAAACTCCATGAAACTAGAGAAAGCAAAATTGGATTACTCATTGGATTATCATCCCATCGTGCCGCTGGACATCTGACCTGCTGTGGCATCATTGCCAAAAATAAAGCAACAAATGCACATGGTTATTAGACCCTTGTTCTGGACGTATTTTTTAAAAGTGGTTTATTTCATACTGTGGCCTCATTTAGCCCCATAAAGCCTCATTTATGGTGACTTGTCATAGGCAGATGCCTTGTTTGGACTCAAACCAATAGTCCACCAGGTTCAGTATTGTCTATGCTGACTGCCAGTAATTCACCAGGGTCTGAGGCAGGGAATCTTTCCCAGACCTACTTAGAGATGCTGAGGATGGAACTTGAAAACTGTTGTATGTACAGCAGATATGCTCTGCCACTGAGCTACGGCTCCTTCCCATCACCTTAAGATTGCCTCGTATCGCTTGTTCTCTGTCACAGCAGAGAAGTCATGCCCACAGTCCAGGAAAGGCACCTTAACAGCCCCCACCTCCAACTTATTGCCACCTTGACTGTTTTAGCCCCTGGGTGTTTTCTGCCTATGTGAGTGACTGCCTTGTGATTGGCGGGACATAGCCACCTGTCAATCAAGACCCACCTGGGCCAGAAACTCTTTAAAAGATGACTGTTGCCAAATAGGTCCCTCAGCCGACCATCTATCTGAGGAGGCCAGGAGCATGTTTATAAGTAGCTGCAATAAGAGAAATAGACTTGAAATGTTTTCTTTTTGATGTACCATTCTGCTTTTACCTTGTCTTTTTATTCTAAATAAACTTAATAAAATTGGCTGGTGGGGACTTGGTTGCATTTCTGCTGGACTCAAAGGGGTATTTCCCGCCCTCACAGGGCTGTACACATTGGATCTGACAGAGAAAAGTAAAGTCTCTGGGGTTCAGGGAAGAGCTGGGAAGGCTTGATGATCTCTCATTTCGCCTCATAAATATGCCCCTTGGATCCACAGAAATCACTCTCATCTGGAGGCAGAGGGACCAGAGAACCTCAGGCCTGGTATGACTGACCTACCTAGACTGGCAGGTGAGGAATGAATGAAGCAAAAGGCCTCTCCTCTCTTCTTTTACACACACCTCATGGAATCACAAAATGGTACAATAAAGGGAAACAAGCTGAACTTATGACTACCAGTTCTTTGATCATGACAAGTCAAAACTATGTCATGAGGAAGCTTGGCTTAGCTCCCACGGTTATGAAAATATGTTGAAAATAAATACATGAAAATATTATGAATAATTTACAAGTTATCTAGTATTCCCCAGCAGCGCATAGCCTCATTTCAATGTCGTTTGGATGCTCAGCACCTTTGACTGCCAAGCCATTGACCGAGGAATGAGCACCCCTCGTTTCCTCTTTCTTTCTCTGCTCACTGGGTGGCCATAGACAAGTTATTTAATCTAGGGTCTTTAACGTGAGCCTTGCCACCTGCACACCAACAGCTTCACAGATGACAGGGACGTAAAATGAAATTTCCCAGGACTCAGACAATAACTGCACCCCAAAGCAATGGTTACTTTCAAAAATGTATCACCTATAACTTATAAAAATATAGTGCTGGTGCTACTATCAGTAGCCAGATAGCCCTATACTGGAAATCATTCAATATTCCTATGAGAGAGGTATGTTTTCCTAATGTATGGAACACAGCTTTATCTGAATATCTGGTCAGACTTAGACATGTAGTTTGGGGTGAAGCCAAATCAGACAGTTCTGAAGTGGATCCGTCTCCATTTTTTAAATTACAGTATATAAATATGGAGAGTCATATAAGTACTCCTCCCATCACTCCTCGTTGTGGTTGGACTATATAAGGTAAAGGGTAAAGGGACCCCCGAGTGTTAGGTCCAGTTGCGGACGACTCTGGGGTTGTGGTGCTCATCTCGCTCTATAGGCCGAGGGAGCTGGTGTTTGTCCGCAGACAGCTTCTGGGTCATGTGGCCAGCATGACTAAGCCACCTCTGGTGAAACCAGAGCAGCACATGGAAACGCCGTTCACCTTCCCACCAGAGCGGTACTTATTTATCTGTTTGCACTTTGACGTGCTTTTTAACTGCTAGGTTGGCAGGAACTAGGACAGAGTAACGGGAGCCCACCCCATTGCGGGGATTCAAACTGCTGACCTTCTGATCGGCAAGCCCTAGGCTCTGTGGTTTAGACCACAGTGCCACTACATAGACTCATCTTAAAATCTTGGCTATATGGTACTGCAACTCTGTAATTTTTTTTTATATACAAAATATACTCAGCGTATGGTTCTGTTATGGTTTGTATGATTATGTGTCAGTTTGTACGTACGTTTATGATAAATCAATAAAAATGATACTAAATTATATTAAAACAAAATGTGGGACTTAGGAGCAGTTTTTCGGTGGTTTTAAAAACAACAACCCCAAAGCAGCACAGTGGTAATTGAAGGTGTTATTGGTGCTGTGGTGTTTTAAACTTTTCCTTGCATGCCACAATCCTATTTGAAGTACACTCACTCTTGTTAGCTGCTGAGAGGAAATTTCCTCCCAATGCTTAAAATGAGATCTTTTTCTAAGGTCTGCAGAAGGGTGGAAGGAGTTAAATTCTCCCTGCTTTGATCCTGATATTTAACACCCCCTAGCAGAGGCTTCTATTTGCATTTTTAAAAGAAAAGTGCCCAACAAATGTGTGAAACCCCACCTTAAATGTTACTCTGGTTTAGCTCTTAGTTTTTCTTTGTGCAACCTGAGGATAATTTAACACATGCTGAACATCTGGAAGGATTTTGCTTAGTAAAAAAACCCCCAGATCTGAGTTCCCCATTCACAGTGGTCGGTATGCTTTCTGATTATCATGAAACCTTCTTCCAGAAAAATCATTAGACCAGGCTAATCAGCCAGAGTGTTGGAAAACCTTCTTAGAACAAAAACTGAGTCATGATGAGCTTTCTGCCTATGCTTGGGTGCCACATGAGGTACAGTTCAAACAAAACACCACATTTACACCACAAACTTTTATCCAGGCATCACTTCACAGGCCGCTTACTTCAGAGTATAATGGAGGATACTTTTATCTTAGACAGATGCTTCTCAGCCTGACCTACCTCATAGGGTTGTGGTGAGGATAAAAAAGGGGGAAAGGGGAGAACCAACAACAAACGTTAGAATGTGCTTTACCCCAAATAGTTCTTTCCATTCCTTCAAATACACACCCATAGATGTAACATTTCCCCTGTGTGTTTGTGTGTAACATCTCAGAGGTGGTGTGGAGAAATGTCAGAGTATGTGTGTGCGAGAGAGACAGAAACAGAGAGAAGGTGGGGTGAGAGACCCAGGATGGGAGACTCCCATGGGATCCCCCATGTACACTTCCTTGAGTTCCATGGTGGAAGAAAGGTGGCATATCAAATGTACAAGATAAATAATAACTGCATCTGCATTGCCTCATCTTCACTCCTCCAATAGTAATTCTTCTTCTTCTCCTCTTATCCATTCAATGACACAACTGTGTGTTGGCCTTGTAGTTCCCTGTTATTTATGTTGAACAAGCAAAGGAAGCAGCCAGCAGTAAGGGACAGCAAGTAATCCACACAGGAGAACTTCACTAATTCGGCTACGGAAACAAATCCAGGAGCAGATGCTCTGAGGATTGGTCCAGAGGCAACAAATGATAATAATTGTGCCTTCTGCTGATGCAGAATACAAGACCCAGGCAGCCAACACATTTTACTTGGACATGGCCTTAATTTATACAGGCCTAACTTTTTTTTTTTAAAAAAAAACACCGATCACTTACCTGCGGTTCTGTACCACAGGTTTCAAACCTTGCATGTATCCTAAAATTCAAGCCGACCACTTGTGCAGGACAGGACGGGATTCCTAAATATATCTTATTCCTCTCCAGCTGAGCCAGTGACTGTGTGGGAATCTGGATCTGAAACTCTGTCCGTGTGCAGCTGACATTCATGAGGACAACTGCGAGAGGGGAAACAAAAGGAAGAACCTTCCCTGAAATCACCGGAGGTTAATAACAAATAGCTGGCAGCATTCCCACAGATGAATCACACTGTCTTAGCCAGATATGTCAGTGGACCTGATACAGCGCTGTCTAAAGGGAAGTCTATGTCCTGTGTTCTAAAGTCCTATATGGGCATATATGCATTGCCTGACCAGATATTTGGCTGCAGGCTTCCAGCGCCGGGTCCCAAACCACCTCATGGAAGGTAGGTCAGTAATTGATAATTTTGTCCGTGATAGCACCAGGGATGCCCCCCCCTTCGTTTGCCCCTGCCAGGGCTTAACAGAAAGCAGAGCCTCAAAGAGCTACCCGGCTAATGTTTGTTAGTGATCCAACCTGAGTATGAAGTTGCACTTTACCAAGTGAATCAGGGAATAAGACATAACCAGTGGTAAAGGCCACAGGCTCAAAATTTTAAGTGAACTGAAACATTTGCTTTAGTGGTACACAGTATTTCATACAGAAAATAATATTATCTTCGAGCAGAAAATAATAGTATGAGCTAAAGCACAGATTTGAAACTAGATAATAATTGACACCACCACACTGATCGTAGATGTGACTCTGGGCAGCATAGAGTTTAGTGTTTGGGAAGGTTCATCACACCTTTTCACTCCTGAGTTCATTTTTTCAAAGCTCACTGAGAAATCCTCAAATACATTCGGTTGGTAATTTAAAACCCTACTTCCAGCTTAACAACAGCAATGTGAAATAGAAGGCGCATCTCTTAACTGCTGCTCATTTCCTACTATCCACCACAGGAGATTGACACCACTGGCTCTGACCTGGGACAAAGAAACCAATTCCTGCTGTGCAGTTCAGCAAACACATACAAGGCTGGTCATTGGTACTATGCAGGAAGGAATGTCCCATGCAGAAATAAGATAGAAATCATCCCTCACACATTCCTGAGACACTATTAGTCAATAGCAAGATTGCTGTTTGCTGCCCAGCTTTAGGTGTGTGTGTGTGTGTGTGTGTGTGTGTGTGTCTGGAGTGAAAGTGCGAGTGATGCTTATTATGTCTGATTAGGCGTCATAGATCTTATCCTGCTAGATTTCAGCAAGAGTTAGGCTCCAGGCAATAAGATTCTGGGACCCAATGGAGCTTGTTGTCAGCCCATGTGAGCTAGAAGCAGGTGTCCTGTCCAAAACAAGCAGAAGTCAAGGTCCAAAGCAGAAGCATACATTTAGTCAAACCCAAGATCCAAGAGAAAAATCAGAGAAAGGGAGCAGGGGCTTAGGCTCACTTCTGAGGGAAGCCATTCAGACTGCCAAAGACAAGCAAGCTCTGAGGCAAAACCTTTATAGGACATGGCATCCTGGGATTGGTCGTTGGGGGGTCAGCTGACTGGGTGCTGAACAGGCTGGTATTACTGTCTAGATGGCACATCAGAACCCAGTGTGGTGGGCTTATGCTACTGGTGACACAGGATATGAAGCCCCTGATCATGACAGTTGGGAGTTATTGTCCGAGATCCTGCGCCCTCCCTTTCAGCACCGTACACATCCATTTAAGATCTATGCATCCCCAATTATTTTTGCAGCTTGTACTGCGCTGTTGTGTTGTGGCAGCAGCATGGGCGCAGTCGCAGGTGAGGGTACAGTTGCAGTGACGGGGCTGGCAGCAGCACAGGCATGACACCCAGAGCAGGGAGAGGGCGGGATCGGGACCCGGATTTGCGGAGGGATGTGTCATGGGGGCAGGGGCATTGTCAGCCATTTTGCTTACAGCAGCAAAATGTATCGGGTTGGCCCTTACGACATTGTCCATGTCTGGAAGCACCTGAAGTCATTTGAGAAGGTGAAGTGTTGGTCTAATAAACATACATACATACAGGTGTTTATCTTTGTCCTTGCAGCCAACCTCTTTATCCTGTATATTTTAGCTGGTACCAAGAGTCAAGGGAGCTCTGGTCTGATCTAGTACCTCAGTTCTTCTAAAGCTTCTCTCATTTTGTTTATTATGACTGTATGAACCCACAGTGAAGAAGTGTGCACTTTGCAGCACTAAAATGAACAGAACCAAACAACTGAGAATATTCAAAATAAAATGTCCAACCCATTCTGCCAAGGATTGGACCAGGTGTTGACCAATACCAGCCCACCAGATTTCAGCCTACACAATATAAACCAATATGACACAAGACAGAGCAAGTATACTGCAGAAAATCCGTCTTGGATGACTTCACTCTAGATGACTTAAACAAGACTTCCAATTTTAGCTGTTATGCAGCTGGCCTCTTGCAAAGCTCATCACAGAAATATAACCTGTGATAAGTAAATATTAGAGTAAAGAAATAGCAAAGCACGGGTTGAAAAATTGCCCATATTTCTCCTGAAACGAAGTATGAACTACCAAATACTTTCTGACCATGTGTATTTAATAATGACACAGTTTGGGAAACTGCACGCAAAACAGAAAACCACTGATTGCATAGCTTTCCCTCAAAATTTTATATAATTTGTATGCCACTGCATTAATAATTTTGGTATTTTCTCCCAACACACAAACGCAAGTACTTTCTGACAACTTATCATTTGTGTGTCATGCTCATTTTCAACAATGATTATTATCTTCAGGCTTGTTCCGGATTCTCTTGTTCATAAACTCCCCCCCCCCCCCGCGCGCAAATATTCCACACAACAGAAAATCTGGGTGAAAGAGATCAGACGGTAGGCCATACCTCCGATGTATGCAACAGAGAAACCTCGGTTGGCTGTGTTCCTGTCTGTGTGAAGGACCAATAGCAGCTTGTTTCTACTGGATATAATAGGAGACAGCATTTCTCTCCCACACCACTTCCCCAGCAGAGACGCCTTCTCGGTGCCTCCATCAAACGCAGCCAGATGGTCATAATCACAGCCATCTGTCAGGCTGTTCCGCCCCTCCAGATCCAAGTCCAGGAAGAAGACTTTGATTCGATATCCTGGGGGCAGCTGGATGGCCCAGTGACACTTGATATTATTGGGGTAATAGTTGGGATACTGAGGACTGGAGAAATTTCCTTTGACGGCTGTGTACACCTCCTGACATGCACCTGGTTACAGAACAAAGAGAGTGTGATACAATTCAGACAGCCCAAAGAATGAACTTTAATTTCTTGTAGTGCTGTGTAAGACGTTCCTAAACACTTCTCTCTCTCCCACATCCCTCTCCTCAACCCAATGGGAAATGCAATTTCAACTTCTTAAACCCCCCCCCCGCTTGGCTGTAGGGTAGCCACTTGCTCATCACCCAAAAGAGGAAATGCATCATCAAAAGAAGAGGTTTGCATAAAATCTGCATATGCTGATGTGTATGTATAGATTAGGGATGGGGAGAAATTGGATTCAGTTCACATTTAAACAATACAAGAACCGAACTGTAGCCATCCTTCAAAATTCACACTTCTCCAAGTTTTGCAATGCAGTCCTACAAACAAGTAAGGAACACAGAAATGCATACGACCACCAGGATAAGGTGTCCATATAAATGTATGCATTAGTGAGTTTGATATATACCTACTGACATAGAATAACCTAACAGCATATTCCCTAGCCCATGTGTCCAATGGGAGACCTTTGTCCAAGCCCTATAGCAAAATCCCCTAGTCTGACGTAGAGCTGGCAAGCTCTTCTGGGAAAATGCACATTGTAAAGCTGTCCTAGGGCTAAAAAACTTCATAATACAAATAAGGATGGGGAAATCCCTGTACATAGAAAGGTAGTGCATCTGGGAGAACACCAAGGCACACCTTTTCTCGCTGACAGGCTAGCTTTTCTTAGAAATAAAGTTTTGTATGTTTGTGTTTAATGTGAGGCAGAAAACATACAACCCTCTCCTGTACGTTTTATAGCTCCTGCAGGTTGTGGCCTTTTTTAAATGTGTAGATTAGTTCTGTGCCTTAATTCTCACGCTCCTTTTGAATGTGGTGAAGTTGCCACAATGTGATTTTTACTAATCATTTTCTGTGGTTAACATTTCTTCTGAATATGCATCAGTGTGGTGAGATCTCAGATTTGCCACATCCTGGAGGCTGGTCAAACACCAAGGTTCTCCAGGATGTGGTAAATCTCAGATTTCATGATGTGGGATTGCATTCAGAAGAAATACTCAACAAGCAAACATATCTTCAAAATGAACATTAGAAACTGATATAATGTTGCCAAAGCTTAGCATAGGGTGGATCCTATTGATTAGGAACATATCATAAAAGGTTTAAGATTTGCAAAGGCTGAAATACTAACTTCAGTTTTAAGCAATGCTAGTTTGTTAGCTTTACTGAGGTCAGGATCTATCTCTCAATTTATACAAAAGCTAAGTTTTTTTGAGGAATATCCCATTTTTCCCTAGGCTGCTTCCACACCAAGCATTTTCTGAGAAAAGCAGCACTTGTTCATTCTCCTCTTAAGATGCATCTGCATAAAAGTCAGGACCAAAGCATACTCTTCCCATATTTTCCCTGTTCAGCTACCATTTTTCTTCCAGAGCTCAGAAATTGACTATAAAACAAACGAACAGTGGGAAAGCTGCAGAATCTCCCATGGTGCAAATGGCCTATCACACAGCTGTTCAGTCGGTTTTGGAGCCAGTTATGGCCTGCTTGCATTTCTCTAGCCATTTCCTTCTCTATGGTCTGTCTTTCCTCTCTAGAAATCAACTCTGCAACTTTAACATTTCTCTTTCTGAAGAGCATTGTCACTATACTGTATCCATATTTTTTTCTCCCCCTCTTTGCATTGTAGTGGCGCTGGAGTGAGGGAAGAGGAAGCATTTAGCCCTTTTGCCCATACCAGGATCCCAATGATAATCACATCCTGAAACATTTGGGGCCGAATTAAGTGAGGCTTCCCTCTTGGTCACCCAATGTTATTTGGATTCCAGAAGTTTAGAAGCAGAGTTGGCATTCCACTTCCAGCTTAAAGTAGAACCAGCAATATTTAGGTGCTGCTAAAATTTCCATGTCTGGAAGGACCCCAGGATGACTTCCTGTGCTAACAGAGACTCCACAAAACTTGCCATGCCTCTGCTCACTTGATATTGGCATAAGGTAAAGGTAGAATTGTCTTCCATACCTGAAAAGAAATATGCTTTGAAGCCTCTGCCTGCAATGTTAAAGTCTGATTTGAACACAACCAGCAGTTCTTGTGCAGAAGAGATGTCCGGAGGCTTCACATGCCCACAAAAATGACCAAGGAGTGTATCCCCCATAGTTGGCCCATCAAAGATGGCCACATAATCAAAATTGCACTGCTCACTGTTTTCCATCTGGAAGTCCACAAAAATCAGTTTGATGACAGAATTTGAAGTTGCCTGGATGACCCAATGGCATTCCGCATTGTTGGGGTAATTCTCTGGGTAATCAGGGCTTGTTATTGATCCCGAGAGGCCGGTGAGCACCCCCCCACAAACATCTGGAAGCAAGAAAGCATAACATATTAAAATGAGAGAGAGGTTACAATTCAAGTTGCTTTTACATCACATGACTTTCCTGAAAGCATCTTAGGAAGTGTAGTTTACCTCTCACAGAGGTAAAATTCCCAGCACTCTTAACCGATGAAAGTTCCCGGGATTCCTTGGGGAAAGTCATGTGCTTTAAGTGCGTTTTAAATACCGTATATGGTGTGTATGCAACCAACACTTTCCAGTGCATTTTCCCTCACTTTCCTTACAGAAAAAATTCTGATCTTTAGGGGAAGCGGGTTTGTTGTGCAAGACTCCCCCCAATCAACTGTAATTGTCCAACCTGAATCTGCCCTTTTGCCTCCAAAAGTGACAGTCTGGAAGCCCCCATTGAGCTAGTAGAGAAGACTAAATCCAATGCATATGTGTGTATGTAGGAATTGAAGAATGGAATGAAATGAATGAGAAGAGTGAGATGAAAAAGAATCAGCATGCACGGGGTGTAGGGGCTTTCTTTTCCACCATGTTTGTAGGCACAGGTCTCAAACTGCTGCTTCTTCTGACTTGGTGTTAAAGAGCAGGATTTGGTGGGGAAAGCACTGGAGCAAAAAACCAAGCGCTTAGTCACAGCGCTTTGAAGTGCAGACTTGTACCTAAAATGCATGGGACAAGATGTAAGTGTGGGTGGTCCCTTGGTTTTCTCAGTTCAAATAAGTTTCCAGGTTGTGGGAGGCCTAGAAGATCTCTCACATATAAAGGAGGAGGCCTCATGACTTCATGAAGTTTGAGAAACATTGCTTTGAATGGTGGTCATTCGCCATCATTTTACAAAACAAAACACTATTAACAAAAGCCACAGGCACTTTGTGCTTGCTGACATAGGTTGCTGTTTTGAAACTGCTTACTCTGGGGTAGCCTTACTGAAACCAAGAGGGTTTTCTAAGTTGGAACTGGTTTACAAATCACAGCCTAAGTTCCCATTGTGAGGTCAATTTCTGCTTCCAATTACGCCAAGAAGCAATAAAACTGTAAAGAGAGAGCAGAATTAAATTTGCAAACCCTTTCCTGCCAGTACTGGCCCCTGAGACGGAAAGAATCCAATGTTACTACTCCTGAATCCTTCTGTGACTGTTCAGGAAAAACCCTTGAGAAGAAAATACATTTCTACTTGCAATCTCTGCACATTATTTTCTTGAAACCACCAGGAGTAAGCATAATAAATCTCAGTTGCTCCATGATGCCACTTTTATGGACCCATCCTGTAGCTTGATTACAGTTTAATATGAAAAGGGAAATGTAAGAGCTTTTAAAGGAAGTCTAAGCAAGGATTTCTAAATCTGTATCTAAAGATAATTGATAAGCAAAATTTAAACTAAATTTTAAACTGCCGTTCTTCAGTTAGCCTCACCTGCAGCTGGTAGTAACTGATTGGGGAAGTGTGGTATACCACTGCAGTGTAATATATTGGATTCTGTCTGCGGAGAACCACACTAAGTTTCCCCACTCAGCCCTGAAGCTGAATGACCTTGGTCTAGTCACTCCCTCTTATCCTAACCCACCACAGCTACAGACCAACTCAGTCACACCAAATCCAGACATGCAAGGTGCACTTTTAAGGTCTGCAAGGACAGTAGCCTGAGCTGGAGAAACTGGAGATACAGCCAGGTCGATGCACTGCTCTGTTGACTACACCAAGGTAGAAATCTAGGCTCCTAAATATGTATACCAGGCAGGCCTAGTCAACACAGAGACTTTGTAATGCCTGCCAGTCACAGGAACTGATGCTGCACACCTCTTTTCTTCTGCACCGGAATGAAACTTTGAGACCTGAGCATCTACAGACCTCAGACGTTCTCTGGGGTAGGTCCCAGAAAAGAACTTGTGTCCCTGGCAGCCACCACCTTCCCCCTGCAGCCTGTGCACTTTTATTTTTGCTCTTTGAGCTCAAGTACCCTCTCAGTATATTAGCCAGTTTCTTGCCTGGCTTCACTCTCTCACCACTCTACACGACGAGGCATGTTTTCTCCTCTATATCTGGCTCTTCATGCTTGCTGACTCTGTTTGTACAGTAAGGCACACGGTGTTTGTTCTTTATAGGCCTATTACACTTCCCAATCGTTGTTTGCTTGCTACTTCACTTTTGACTCCTCTTTTCTCCTCTGTTTTACCTGTTCTTTTCCTTCACTAGCTCTCGCGTTGTTTGTTTTGATTGCCTAAAGTGGTATTGACCCCCGCCTGTCTTTATAATCACAGATTTGCCTTGTGCCTTAATGAGTAGATTCAGCTCTATTGGCCGGCTTAGACATTGTACTTGCTGCTGAATTTTCCCTAGAGCTCCACTCCTGTAAAGGCTTATTCCTCCTAAGAGGCTCTGAATCTGTAAGGTGGTGCTGTGTCCCCTGATGTACAACACAGCATGACATATACATGGTCTGGCCTAATGTTGACTGACATTTCTTTTCTGTAAATACGTTTTAATATAATGTTGATTTTTTTTTTTGTATATCACCTTGTGAAGGCTGCAAGAAAGACGTCATAGAAATAGTTCAAATAAATAAACAATTCTCTCTTTCGTAGAGAAGCTGCAACTGAATCCCATTCTAACCTTTTTGGTAAACTGCAGAGAATCCTTGGCTGGCCACATGGTTATCCGAGTGGAATATTACAGTCATGATGTTCCAAGATGAGGTAAATGGTGGAGGAAAACTTGTGCCACAGAATTTTCCTAGGAGATTGCCTTGGTCTTCCGAGATCCCGTTGTAAATCATGAGGTAGTCAAATTCACAGTTGTCATGGTATTCCAGGTCAAAGTGATGAAAGGTGAGAAGAACAGAGGACCCTTCTGTTACCACTATGAGCCACATGCAATCTGTATCGTACGGGTAGAGTCCAGGGAAATTCGGGCTTGAGACGTTGCCATGTGGCGCTGAGAGGACACCACCACATTTGATGCCTACAGAAAACATAAACATTTGAAGGTCAACTTTGACTAAGCAGCCACTGTAGCCTACTGTATCTATAAGCAACAACTTGAAGAAATATATAGCGGTGTAAGTCCCCACCCCAAAAACTCCAAAATTTATTTCTGAATGTGGCTTTGTCTTCTGCACAATGCCATTCTCACTAATGCCTTTCTCCTGCTTACCCAAGGAGCATTCATTTGATCATCTTTGCTTGTTGAAGTCAATTAAGACATATTGAACCAATCTTGTGAACAGTTTGATGTGTGTCCAGATAGTGAGTGACTCAACACACTGCAATGTAGTATTATTGCCTATTTTGCTAATATTAGTTGGTTATTTTACATGCTTTACATGAACTGTAATCCACTCAGGAATTTCTGGGACTAGGCAGACTCAAATAAAATCTAAATAACTGCCATAGGCAAAGAAGAAATCCTCTGTCCTTCCTAACCTTTTACAATCAGTGTGTAATGCATTGCTATCAGACACTATAATGGACCACAGGGCAAGATATACAGCTAGTAGATAGATAACATAAGCCAGCATCATATACATTCCTTTACTACGTAAAGTTTAAAGGTAAAGGTACCCCTGACTGTTAGGTCCAGTCGTGGACAACTCTGGGGTTGTGGCGCTCATCTCGCTCTATAGGCCGAGGGAGCTGGGGTTTGTCCGCAGACAGCTTCCAGGTCATGTGGTCAGCATGACTAAGGAGCTTCTGGCACACAGTGCACAGAAACTCTGGTTACCTTCCTGCCGGAGCAGTACCTATTTATCTACTTGCACTTTGATGTGCTTTCGAACTGCGAGGTGGGCAGGAGCAGGGACCGAACAACGGGAGCTCACCCCGTCATGGGGATTCGAACCGCCGACCTTCTGATCGGCAAGCCCAAGCGGCTCTGTGGTTTAGACCACAATTATACGCAGTGTATAACATTTCATTCCTGCATAAATCTAAGAGAATGAATAATTGCATATTATCTTGCACTGGAATATCCAGTATATCTAGCAAGGTTCTGTTGCCCAGCTCATTTTGGAGGAAAACTGGGCGTGTGGTGAAGATCATAGCTGCAGAGAGCTATGGAGTTGAATGGAATAAAACAAAAACTTTGGTTAAGATTGGGGGAAGCATACCTAAACTGGCAATAGCATTGTTTTAAAATCTGAAATTAAGTGGTAAGGAGGAGGAAGGCCCACTTCAAAATGGAGTATCTTCTTCTCAAATGCAGCTGCAGGTCCATAGAATTTAGAAATAGAATCCATTGGAAAGCATTAGTCACTCTTTCTTTCTTCACACAATTTCAGCTTCTCACTAAAAACTTTAACTCTGCTCAACTGGGCCTGCTAGTTGCCCTAAACTTGTTAATATGCCTACAGTGATAATTGAAAAGAAAGAATGAAAAATACTGTTCTAGCACACCGCTATAAACATGGTTCTAAGCACACAAAAACATCTCCATATCTACAGCTCTATTGAAATCAACAAATCTTTGCTCTCTGTTCTTCTCAAAGCACATACACTGCTGCAGCAGACCCATTCTTCTCAGTAGGGGTGCTGGGTGACTAGAAGCTTCCACCCTGTCAACCTGATCCAGAAAATACTTGTGGATGCAAGAGTTCAGAGATGTATACAGTTCTATGTTAATTCCAGTGGAGGAAGCTTGACCCCACACTTCCTTTGCCCACTTGGACCCGCTCCATCCATTACATGAGTTATGGGCATCCTACGTACAAGAGATCCATGTATGCATCTGATTGAGGCATGGATACAAGGAAGCCCTAGCTTAAAAAATATATGCAGTGTATACAGGGAGCAGATTACTGAAAGATTTGTAAAAGAAGCACCATCAGTACACAGCACATTGCAAGTGCACCATGACAACTGATGTTCTAGAGTTAGCACCCTACATGATCATGGGAAGCAAAGCAAAGGCAGTCCATTTAAAAAAGAAGCACGATTTTGCAAATGGGCCCAAAACACAGCCCCCAAAATGCCTTACTTTACCTTTCTTGGCGTTTATCCCATTCGCTGTGCACAAGAAAGTTATTGTCACAAGGTGTTGGAGAAGCATCTGCTGCATCCTTTGACACAGCTATGAAGAGACAAATGGACCCAGTGCCAGAAAACAGCAGAAGTATACTCAATGCAGCCTATCTGAGAGGGAAAAAATAGCTGGAGGCCTGTCGAATTAATAATGGAATGAATAATTCATTGCTTGTTTGAATTAGTAACCTGATCTGTTCTTTGCTTCCTTCACTCGGTTTTAACGATCTGGATCAAATGTCCCTAGGATTTACACTGTACCAGGTACCTTGTCAATACACTATATTTGGAAGCGATGTTAATGGTTGGGATATGGTGCATAACTGCAGTAAGTCAGTGCTGACAATATGCCCTGAAGGGCTCGTGAAAATAATTTAGTTCACCACGCAAGATAGGGAACCAAATTAGGAATTTCAGATTTTACATGGAAATGTATCTGGGGAATTAGCTTGATTTTAAAATATGGGGCCTGCTGCACAAAGCCAGTAGTTGATAAAAGAAAGAGAAATATGGGACAGATTTTTAGATTTTGATGAGCTGAACCATACTAAAGGATCGAGGTGCTTTTTAGTTCCCTAATTACTGTTTGGATGGTGAACTGCATATCACAACCCTTTAAAGGGTCTCTTCAGACTGGTGGGCATGTTTGTTTTCGCAGATATATTCTGCAGCATCTCATTGACACAATAGCTGTGCATTAGTAGTGGGATCATCCACACATCATTCCACTTTGTTCATTGTTCTGTGATGCTTCTGCGGTGTTATTGCGTTATTGTCATGTTTGCAGGGGCAGGGGGAGAAGGATACTCGGTACTATAGTGCAACAAAAGCTAGTCAGTCTAACTTCTCTGTAGTGAGGGAGCTTCTGAGTCTGGGAGCAGCCACTGAGAAGGCCCTCTCTGGTGTCCCCACCAAGTGTGCCTGTGAGGATGGTGGGACTGAGAGAATAGCTTAACTTGAAGATCTCAAAACCCAAGCAAGGTCGCATTGGAGAATATGGTCTTTCAAATGACTTGGACCTAAGCTGTCTCAGGTGTCAAAGGGCAGGGTAAAGAGGTGTGTCTTCAGCATTATCCAAAAACTGCATTGTGTAGATGCCAGATGCACCTCATGAGGAAGAAATTCCACAACTTAGGGATTGCCACAGAGAATGCCCTCTCCCACATTGCCACCACCCCATACATCTAATAAGGCAGAAGGGGCTACCTAGAGGGCTCCCTCTGAGATCTTAACAACCAAGTGGGCCTACAGGAAATTTGGGGCCAAAGTTGTTTAGGGCTTTAAACACTAAATGTGAGTAATGTCATCAATGTCCTTACCCCATTACTATTGGTTCCCCACTGGCACTACCGAAAACTCTCAGGAATTTATGCCTATGGTCTGAAAGTTAAGCTTAGAGAGGGGAACATGGCAGTAAGACCACTGGGCACGTTTTAGACTGGTGAGAAGGAATGTAACCTTTGACTAGCAGGCTTACATTTTGAACAAAGCAGGTGGAATTAAAACGATTTCCTTCTGTCTTTCTCTCTGCCTCTTCTGTTGTGGAAAATAAAATTAAATACAAGTCTTATTTACCTCTAGATTTATGGAGAGCGGGATAAATCAACATTGAAGTCAAAATAAATAGCTGGTAGAGTGACAGCAACCTGTTTGTACATGCTGGAAGGACTCATGTGAAATACATGCAGCACTGATCAATATTTAACATCTACTTTTCCAAAGTGCTCACACCATCTTTAAGAGGCACTACCAAGGAAATGTTTCGGTTTGACAGCCCTCTCTTCTTTAATTAACCGTAAGTTGGGAGCATTTTAAAAGAAACTATCTAGAATAGGAGTGTAGACTCACTGTGTAGGCATAAGGATTTTTAGATAATCAGACCCTAATTGAGCTAACTAAATTTAGTTTATGCTTAAGCCTCAATTACATGTTAGCGGTTAATTTAAATCCCATTGATTTCAATTGTACTTAAACACAACTAGCTTTAGCTAAGATGGAGACCTCAGTCTTTTGCCTTTAGTGTTAACCTGTAACATTTACTGTTTTCCTCTATCCCAAATGTATTGTTGCATTTACTGTACCGTGATTAATACAGTGTTCATTCAAGATTTAGGGTTAGATTCAAGTTGATCTGCTCAACCGTGAAAATACTTGCATTTGACTGATTGACGCGATTTTAAATTTACATCTTTGGAATAATTATTATACTCGGGCTCTGCAGTGTAGCTTTGGGCTAAATATTTAGAGGATATGTGGGACCACACCTGAAAAACAACAACGCAAGAGTAGCAGTGCTTTGATGAATCCCTAATTTATGTTGGATTTAACTTGGTCCAGTGACTACCTATAGAAAAACACTGCGTACAAATGATGGTCTTTGGAGCTGTTGCACAGGGTTTTCTGCACTGATGCAGTAGGAGAGCATATGCTATACAGAAGGAAATAGGAAGGCAATTTCGAAAAAATCATTTGAATCTAAAACGAATATAAAAGTAATCTGCAGTCCTATATACACTTAATCCAAAAGTAAGCCCCACTAAACACAGGGGGACCTATTTCTGAGTAACAATGAGTACGATTGAACTACAATATTTTCACTAAACTGTGGTGATTTGAGGAGAGTATCCACTGTAGGCCATTCTCCTCTACAGCCAGCAGGACTCTAAATGTTGTCCAACAGGAGAGGAGAAAGGAATCCAGAGAGCAATGACGTTGTCCTATCTCTGTGTCTGGCGGGGGGGGGGGGGCGTTGCTAAAGGGCTAGCCAAAGGGTGAAGATAAGGATGTTTGTAGCCGACCCATCAAAGCATAAGACGGCATAACAATAACCATAGGATGGGTATGTGATGCTGGCATACTCTTATGCATTGGGTTGTATCCAATGCTAGTCCTACTGAGAGCAGACCCATTGAAATGAATGAATATTGTCAGCTCAGTTCCATTGATTTAAATGGGTTTACTCTGAGTAGCACTTAATTACAAACCATGAGACTAAGGTTATGTGCACACCAGGGTGTTAATGTGCATGTCAGCCACACAGATCTGATTGTTTAGTGTGTGCTTCCAATTTAAATAGGTATTTAAGTTTCCTGTGCGCACACACGCACACACACAAATGCACACACCACTCCTTTCTCTTCTTCCCTGACTAAGGGTGAAATTCTCTGCTGCCTCCTTGCAGAGATGAATTCTGAGAGACAAAATGAAACAAAAGATTTCAAAGGAAATACTTCCAGAGAGGCTGAAGGTAAAAATGTCACCTTCAAAGCAGCAGAAAAAGAAAGGTCCATCTCTAAATCTAAGACCATAAGACACGTTGCATTTATTAATTAAGCTATAAGGATCGATACCTGAGACATTTCCTGTGGATTAATGACCAGCTGGGAGGAGCTGATGGCCTGAGGTGCAGCTGAGGGCCATTAACACCAATCAGTCATCAATTCCCAGGAAATACCTCGTGCCAAGGTCACTAAGTGACTAGATTTATTTTATGGGCAATGATAACAATAATAATATTTAGTTCGTCTCCTCTCGCTCGTTTCCTGAACCAAACGATTCTCATTTTTATGCAACAGAATGAGTTCAAAGTCGTACGTATTCTAGAAATTCTATGAAAAAGAAACACATACACAGAGAGATGTTCTCTTACACACACTTGGTAAAAGTATATGGAGGGTTTTCTTTTGCTACTTTGTGATAAGAAATTGTTAATAACTGCAGGACTCCATAGTGATGCAAAAATTGCTCCTTTGCAAAACACCTCATGGGCATGCTAATTTACTCAAAGCTGGCAGGGTTGATTTCGAAGGACAAATGTTATGGCCCTGCTGCCTCAGCAAGTAAATGGGGGTACAGTTACCACCATGTGAGCTAGTGTATCATAGTGGCTGAGGCTACAGTCCTTTGCACACTTTCATGGGAGTAAGCCTAAATGAGCACAATAAGACTTACCTCTAACTAGGGCTTTTTTCAGGGGGAACTCACCAGAACTCAGTTCTGGCACCTCTCAGGTGGACACCTTTGCCGTTCTAGGATAGGGTTACCAGATGTCTCCGGATTTACAAATCTGTCCCCGGACAAATTCTGTCCCCAGATTTGCAAATCTGTCCCCGGGAAAAGTAGCAGTGGCAGCCTCAGCAGCCCAGAGCCAGCCTGGTAGCGCAGTTGGCTCTGGCTGGCTTCAGGAGCTGCTTGCTGCTGCCGCCACTGCCGAAGGGGAACCAGGGACGTCCGGCGGTTCAGATCTCCTGCCCCGTTCCCCCTTTGTTTTGACAGATTGGGGGAGGCTCGGGAGTCATGGGCGGGCGGGCACTGCCCAGGAGGGGCGCCAGGCGCATGGTTTCTCTGCCAGGCAAGGTGCAAAGCCCTTCTTTTGCTCCCTGTGAAACATAAATGTGCAGTTTAAAAAAAAAAAAAACCTGGGCAACAGCCGCCTGCCTGTGACTCCCAAGCCTCCCCCGATCAGTCAAAACAGAGGAGGAAGTTGGGCAGGAGATTGGGGGAGGCTCAGGAGTCAAGGGCGTGTGGCACGCCGTTGCCCAGTTTTTAAAAAACTGCGCATTTATGTTTCACAGGGTGCGAAAGAAGGGCTTTGCACCTTTATACAATATGCATGTGTGCTTGGGCCCAGGGTCTTTTGCCTCACCATCCCCACTACTGACTCCCTGTTGCTACTCAGCTTTGGGGGTGGGGGGTGGGGTTGTCTCCGGATTCATTGAAAAAAATCTGGTAACCATATCTAAGAGAAAGAGAGAGGATTTCATGGTGAGTTCCAGCACCTCTTTTTCTAGAAAAATAGCACTGCCTCCAAGTCAATATGCATAGGATATTTCCTCCTCTGCTCATGGCTGTGGATGCATGACTTGACTGTTTCCAGGCACTGTGGTCGTCTGCAAGGGATTCTCACGTGGCAGGCTTGATGTTGCCAGCCTTCATGTCGTGCTTGCAGACATCTTTGTAACAAAGAGTCGGTCTGCCAACGGGCCTGGTGCCTGAGTGGAATAAGAATGCGATAAGCAAACATTTAAAATAATTATTTAGTATTTGTTAAGAGCAAAAAGCATTATCAAACGGCATCTGGCCTATAGAAGAATGAATGTTTTGGACTCTGATTTGGCCTCCAAATTAGATGTAAAAGGCGGCGTGGCTTCTGAAACATTAAAAGTTGTGTAGAAGATTGAATGGCATGCAAGCTGTATTTATTTATTTTATAAATTTAATAAACAATATTTTATTTGATAATAATATTTTATTTAATAATTATAACTATTTTGTTTAATAAATAAATAAATAAAATTTTAAAAGCTGTACCTGATGAAATTCTGTTATGCAACTATTAGAAGTGCAGGAAACTTGTTTTCCTTATAACTTAAGCTTCATAGAAGCCCAATGCGGTGTTTCACAGCTCCCGATCTCAATTAATGCAAATAATTACGACATGTGAGTCTTTCTCCATTCGTGTCTGGAAAAGCTTCTTTTCCAAGGAGAAATTCCTTAAGGAAAGATGGTGAGCTTTTTTAAAAAAAACACAACACCTCATCTGGCCCACTGAAACTTGTCTTTGCTAACCCTATTAGTCCTAGAATTAAATCTATTACTCAATGGAGGAATCAATAAAGCTAGCTTTAGACCCCTCCACCCTTTTCCAGCCAACTGTTGGGCGTGTGAGTTGCGCCGGATGGAAACTGAGCATTAACATTTATGGTTCAGTGACATCCAGTGTTTTCTGGTGTTAAGTGCTCATGTAAAATGCATAAAGCTTAACACTGGGGTAAAAGGTGCTTTCTACAGGAGGTTGTGGTCAACTACCAGCATTTCACGGCCTAGCCAGTGCTGTCCACCTAATGAAGACTAATGTGGAATAGCTCCTGTCTCGTCCGCATAGCGTATTAAAGGGCTGACTACTCCGTTTACTTAAGCAAACAGGGAACTGTTACAAAGCCCTGAGGACCAATTATAAAAAAAACCCTCTCCAGCATTAGATGAAGTGTTAACCACAGTGTCCGGGACAAATTCCAACTCGAGTAATGACATTCTATCTAAACTCCCTCTGCCTTCTTTTACCCTTTCGAAGGAATCAGGCTTGTGGTTAAAAACACCAAACAGTTGTGAAAAGAAACCTGGGGTCTATTCCTAACATGGCCGCTCACTTTTTTTTGACCTTGTAGACAAGTCACAAGCCGTGTCTGTTGGAGGCAGTTCTCGCAAAATGAAAATATGAAATGAAATGGTGTGTGATTTCCATTTGAAGTACTGCACAGTGTTTACATGATTTCCCCCAAGTTATCCTCAGGTATAAATTGTAGCACCCTCCATTTTGTACTTTCCCAGAGTACTTTGGGGGACACTGTGTGGGTGGGTGTAGGGTCTTCTTCTTCAAGCTGGGTTAAAACAAGAAGACGCTCCACTCTCTGTGCTGCATGGTGATGGTGGTGGTTGTTGTTATTGTTATTATTATTATTAAAATTTGTATACTGCCCTAAACCTGCAGGTCACAGGCGGTTTACAAGGTAATAAGTGGGCAAACGGGGATTTGAATCCACATCTCCACAGTTTGACACTATGGGTGGAAATCAACATCACGCTATTATGATCAGCATAAGTATATCTGAATGAGCATTACGGAGCTCCATGGTGCAGCCTCCAGACTCAGGGAATGCTCAGCAGGACTCAGCAAAAGTGCATATCAATTCTATTATCAACTCTCTCAGGACAACGACAAGAATCCACCAACAGCATATGAGTCAATATGGCTAACCTGATTCAAAAACACCCACCCACCCCACTCAAACATGAAAACAAAGTTCAACACAGCCAATCACAAACAAGCAACCGCACCCTAGGCCAACCACAATTTCTCTCACCACCAAAGGAACACAAGCGAATAGCAAAGAGAACCTGCACAAACAACGCTGACACAAAAACCTACACATTCATTAAGCAAAATAGAAATATTGCCTCCCGACCCCACCCCCACCCACCATGGCCCCCTCTACCTCTTCTCCCCTTTTTTCTTCTTAATGTAACCCTAATGTCTCAACAAATGAAACTGACCTATGGAAAATGTAACTTGAAAAAAAAGACATTGCGCGTACCTTTGTAAACCAAGAAAACTTTAATAATTTTTTTTAAAAAAACCCCTAAAAAACTAAAAAACAAAACTCTCTCAGGATGTTGCTGGCCACTCTCTGGGCTACCATGCATAATGCCAATGGATACAATCATGGTGAATACAGTATAGCTTTATTGCATCTCCACAGTGCTTGGCATTTTCTGTAATGGCCAGTGGATTACTTCAGAACAAACTGAATTCAGAAATCCATCTGTATTTGCTGCATTGTGCTTTATGGGGCATTGTCTGTACGCTGCGCTGCAAGCCGCTTGTGTACTGAAATGAGCCGATACCCACTCAGCACATGTCAGATGCTGCACAACTCTGCTCAACTCAGTACAGGTTTGTTTTTGTGAATGGGAACCTCATTTTATACTTGGAAACACTTGCATGTAAGCTAAGAAGTTGTTTCTTGCCATAATACTGTGGTATCCAGCCACACCAACTTGTGCTTCTTCCTGATGTGTGACTGTAGCATGAACGTGCATAGATGGCAGAATGTGTTCGAAAGAGTGGCAGGTACTGTATGTAGTTGCTTAGAGCACATTAGTTAGTTCTGAGTCCTATTCGTCCTCCTTATTGACACCGTTAACCAAGGAATAATACAGCAATTGGGGTTGTGATTTTTAATTGCAGTTAAGTTCAATTGCCTTACTTTTAAGCAATCAGTTTTGACTGACTGAAGCATTACAGTCATTCGATACCATTTTATAGCATTCCATTTTTGCCCCTGCATTCTTCTGAGGAAATTGGGCATGCAGCAATGGGATCCCTTGCCCTAGCCTCTCTCAGTGAAGGACTCAATTCTATTTGCCTGGTTTTTCTTCATTCCTTTCTGGCTTGTTTCGCAGCCCGCGTCACCCCCCCCCCCCCCGTTTTGCCATTTGCCGTGCACACAATGGACACAATGGCTTTGCTTAGCCAGGAGGGGGGGCAGAAGGACTGCAAAGAGGCGCCAGCTGTGACCTGAGCCCAGGAGACATCGTATTTCAGCCTTGTGACACATTTCACCCTCTCGTGACCTGGTGCCTGCACTGCACAAGCTGTGTCTGAAATGGCAGAATTGTCATTTGTCAGTCAGATGGAGATGGAGGGGGAGGGAAGGAAAGGAAAGGAAAGGAAAAGTGGGGGGGGGGTGTCACACAGAGGAACTACCGGGGCACCATTGCAAGGAAGGTGTCTACTTCAGCCTCTACACCTTGGTGGAATAAAGAAGAATGAAAATGGGGAGGGCAGAAAGGGAATTTTGAGTCTGTTCATATGTTTTAGCAAACCCTAACTCAGCTTCTCTCCTCCCACAGCCCCCCAAACAGACATTTGTTCTTTTAAAAAGTATGTCATCTGGCATCATCCTTACAATTGTCTGGGAGATATCTAAAAGCTTAGAATCATCCGATGCACTGAGCATACGGTTTTTGATTACTATATGGAAGCTACTAACTAAAAGTGTAAAAGTCCCACTGATGCGTTTATCACTTGTTAAGGGTATTAGAGCCTCCTGGTTTCTGGCCTTATCTATGTATTGCCTCTGGCTTCTCTTTTTTTCATATCACCTGTGGAGGGGCTGAGTGCTTGGCTGTGAATCCGAATCACAGTTGGTTTTCCCAACTGACTATTCTCCCCCTCCCTAAGCCTTCTTTTGGCTTTTCTTCAGGCCAGATCCCACCTGTGATCCACGTGTAGCTTTCTCAACTACCTCTCTCTCCAGGCAGAGTGACCCCAGCGATCCTCATCATTCTCTACCAGAGAATCGCATCCTGCTTCTTAAACTCCTCACCATTGCTTTGACCTCTTTGCCCAGAAGGGTTTTAGGGTCTTTAATTGCTGCATGGAAAGCACAAATTCAGCTAGTGATGCTTTTCCAGGCACACAAATATACCCACTAAATGTCTGCTAGTCATGCAGCCATAAAAAACACAGAGCTCTGCAAGAATATAAAGGTTGCTATGAAATCAAAGCATATGTTCCCCTACCTTTACTTCTTAGCAACCAAATAGAAGAGCTGATGTATTCTCCTTAAGACCCGACATGGACAGCTTCTCACTCCAGTTTTCAAGTATTAGGTAAGCATATCTTCCATCTACCTGAAAAACATGGCCTGATCCACATAGAAGGTACAGTGTGCGTGGGTTTCTGCATGGAACAGGAAGCATGTGTAGGCTTCTGCAACTAGATGAGCTCACCTTCTCTCTATCTAGGAGGGTCAACAAATTCAAATTTAATTTAATTTCCTGCTGTAGAGGAACGGCAGGACTGTGCATTGTGAGGAGCACCAGTATAGTGGGGACATTGGCCTTTCAGATAGACCCCCGCCAGCTGCCACTGTATGTACACACAGTGTGTCTTTCATCGAAATAGGCTTTAATTCCAGTTAAAGACCTGTCATAGACCTTCCATAGCCAATGCAGGACAAGCCTGTCAAACAAAGCAGGGTTGTTACCCATCCCTGCTTTTTGGGGTGCTTCCAGGTGTGCTTTAAAAAAAATTGATTGAGCATTCATTTGTTTGCTGGGAGGTTAGATGACATTGCTTCAAAGCAGTTGTTCTCTCTTAGGTTCCATTACATTTTTGCATGATGTTCCTTATTGAAAAATGTCTATTTTCAACAAAGTGAGAGATTGGCTTCATTATTATCAGATAATGGAGGCATATAATTTGGATAAGAAAATAGGCTTCCAGGTGGAAAAGTCAAAATTAGAAACAGAACTGCTAGAACCCAAAACTAAGAATTTGTCAAGAATGTATAACTTGCTGTTGAAATGGAATACTCAGGATGAAACGGTGAAATCTGCTATGATTAAATGGGCACAAGATGTTGGACATAATATTATGTTTGCTGACTGGGAACAGTTATGGACCACAGGTATGAAGTTTACGGCATGTAATGCCTTAAGAGAGAATATTATGAAAATGATATACAGGTGGTACATGACCCCAGTCAAGCTTGCAAAAATCTATCATTTGCCCGATAATAAATGTTGGAAATGTAAAGAAACTGAAGGTACATTCTTTCACCTTTGGTGGACGTGCCCAAAGATCAAGGCTTTCTGGGAAATGATATATAATGAATTGAAAAAGGTATTTAAATATACCTTCCTGAAGAAACCAGAGGCCTTTCTTCTGGGCATTGTCGGCCAATTGGTGCCAAAGAAGGATAGAACCTTTTTTATGTATGCTACAACAGCAGCAAGAATACTCATCGCAAAGTATTGGAAGACACAAGATCTACCCACTCTGGAAGAATGGCAGATGAAGGTGATCGACTACATGGAACTGGCGGAAATGACTGGCAGAATCCGAGACCAGAGAGAAGAGTCGGTGAAAGAAGACTGGAAGAAATTTAAAGACTATTTACAGAAATATTGTAAAATTAAGGAATCTTAGAAGGATGTTGGATAGAAACTAAGAGGTTTTTAGCTGTAATGCTTTAAGAGATATGAAAAAAGGTTTGCAACTGGGTAATTTTAATGGTAAGGATTTGCTGAACTAACAAATTGAACTGGAATACAAAAAAGGGAGGTATGAGGAGGTCCGGGGAAATAAGTATAGGGAAGATAGGTTATGGAAAATTAATGTTTTTTTTAACTGTTTTATTTGGTATGTTTCTTTTTATTTTTTACTTTTTTGGTTTTATTTTAAAAAACTTTATTCTTTTTCTTTCTGTATTCTGTATTTTTTGTATTTTTTGAAACTTTAATAAATATCATTTTTTTTAAAAAAAGAAAAATGTCTATTTTCTGGGGCGAAGTAGATTTGTTGCACAAGACCTTCTAGTCAAGGACTGTGAGCAACATCATGGGAGGAGCGTTTCCAGATACCCCAGCCTTTAGAAGCCTTATAAGCTGCTGCAGGAGGAACTGCATGGGGGAAGCATTTCTAGGACCAAGGTGAAACTCTCAAGCTCCCTGGTTATTTCTAATGTTGTTGATGTAATGTTGTTATATACAGCACAGAGAGGTTGGTTTTTTTGTATGCTATATTTGCTGTTATGTTGTCATTTTACTATTACTGCTCTTGTGATGGTTGATTTTGAGATGTTTTGCCGTTTGTTATAAGCTGCTTCGACCATGATTTTTTCGGGAGAAGTATCACAGAACTGTAGAGTTGGAAGGGACCCTGAGAATCATCTAGTTCAACCACCTGCAATGCAGGAATCTCAATTAAAGAATACATGCAAGACGACCATCCAACCTCTGCTTTAAAACCTGGAAGGAAGGAGAGTCCATCCCCTCCCTAGGGAGTCCGTTCCACTGTCAAACAGCTTTTACTGTCAGAAATTTATTCCTGATGTTCTTGTAACTTGAATTCATTGGTTCAGGTTCTAGCCTCCGGAGCGGGAGAAAACAAGTTTGCTTCATCTTCCATGTGACAGCCCTTTAGATATTTGAAGATGGCTATCATATCTTCTCTCAGTATCCTCTCTACCAGGCTAAAAACATACCCAACTCCCTCAGTGAGTCAACTACCAATGTGTCACCTGTATTTGCCTGTACTTGATTGAATTCCACCCCAAAATAGTGAGAGTCTGGAAGTACCTCTAGTTACAGATTTCTGATTCACCTGCACAGGAGAGCTCAAGCAGGGAGTGTTTACCAGCAGAATTTGCTCATGTCACTTATGAACCAGTAAAATGTGTCATTCTCATCACAACCTTGAGTGATGAAATAAGACACATTTTAAGAAGTTTGCCCATCCACAGTATAAGCTAATTGTCAATGTTGTCACTGGCAGCAAAGACAGAGATGACACCACTGATACAGTGGTGATAAGCCAGTGTCTCTGGGGTCCCTGTTCAGACAAATTCACTTCCTTAACAGTATGGAAATCAAATACTCATTTTTGTTGTTTCGGTGCATGCCATATACTTTTGACTGACTGCTGAAAAAATTATACCTTTCATATCTTTCCTGTATGACTAAAAAAAGAAGAAGCAGCTTTTTAGGCATGTTTGACTAACTTATTAATAGTCCCATTCAGTTAAAAACATAATGGAAATGACACATCTAATTCTATGAATTTAAAGCTAAACACAATCTTGTGTGTCAAAGAACTCAAGTCAGTATCGTTTCTTTGACAGCGAAATCTGAAACATGTTTACTCAGAAGTCAATCTAAATTCAGTGGGACTTACTCTCCAGCAGATGTATTTAGAATGGCAGTCTGAGTCATTCGAGAATAACTACTGCTATCTCACATATTATGTAGTGCAAAAACACAACATTTGATGGACAAGTTTCTATTTCTTACAACAAAATCCTATAGGGTACCTAAATGCTTACCACTGCTTGTGCCAACACAAGCTAATTACTATCTACCCATAACTATTATTAAATCAACACAGAAGCAAAGCTAGAAGAATTATATGACATTCCCACAACAGAGTCCCAAACAACTGCTTAATGCCTCCATGAAGCATAACATTATACTGTACCAAAAAAATACCTCCAGTGCTTAAGCAAGGGAAGAACTGAGAAGGATGGCTCTGAGATTGCATCTCCTGTCTCCTAAAACTTTAGCAAGCAGCAACCACAGGGGATAGGGGATTTCAGTGATAATGACAATGTTCTTTTCCCTGTTAAATGTAGATGCATACATGTCATAGAATAATAGAATTGTAGAGTTGGAAGGGATCCTGAGGGTCATCTAGTCCAACCCCTTGCAATGCAGGAATCTCAACTAAAGCATCCATGGCAGGTGGCCACCCAACCTCTGCTTAAAAACCTCCAAGGAAGGAGAGTCCACAGCCTCCCAAGGGAGTCCATTCCAATGTCTAACAGCTCTTCCTGTCAGAAAGTTTTTCCAGATGTTTAGTCGGAATCTCCTTTCTTGTAACTTGAAGCCATTGGTTCGAGTCCTACCCTGTGGAGCAGGAGAAAACAACCTTGCGCCACCTTCCATATGACAGCCCTTCAGATGTTTGATAATGATTTTTATTAGTCTTCCATTACAACAATCCAATCCAATAACAACCTCATTATAACAATGCCAAATTATAATACAATTAATAATACCAATCATTGAGATGCCAAATTATACAATTTAGTAGGGACACTTGAGTAGGGATTTAGTTAACAGGCTACAACCATTAAGTGACTGTTTTGCACTAGCGCAAGCAGAGTGAGATACCATCCTGTCCTGTTCAAGCAGTCTTGCCAGAGGATAGAGTCAGGTTGTACGATTCAAGTTCTCCATGTGAACAGAGAAATAAAGAGGAGCAATTGATTATCTTGATTCTTATCATATTATTCCCCAAAGATTCAGGACTGTCTATTTGGAAAGAATCAAGGTGACATAGCTAAAGCGTTACATTTTTCTATATACAGCGGAACCTCTCCCTATTCTCCCACCTTCAGATACTACTAATTCAGTTTTGAGTTCACCCATCTCTCTTGTGACTCCACATCAGTGTAACCTTATGGAAATGATATCCTCTTTTATCTGCTGTCTGATTACTCAAATGTTTTTTGTGCTCCTGAGGCTATTTAGATAAATTGAATTGCACAGTATATGAAGACATTTTTACATATTACGGAAGCATTTTAAATGCCACAAGAAATGATGGGAGTAGTGTGCTATATTTCTGAGCACTGCGTAGATTGGTCATGATTTTTAACATGGAACAGCTTTCAGTAGCTTATTTGACTGTAAATTCTTTACAGGCTAAAACATAGCCACAAATACAAACATTATGTACACATATGAACATAAATCTGCATGGTACTGAGGCAGACCATTGTTCCTCCTTTTAAGAGAAGATGCCAGAGACTGGTGCTGGGAACTTGTGTATGCAGAGCATGTAGCTACCACCAAGCTATGACCCCTCCCTACGCTGGAAGCAAAGCTTTGTAGATGTATTCATTTTTCAGTTCTGTGCTGAGAAAAGTAGAACATCATGGGGTATTTCCCCCTCAAAGAGCCTTCTATGACTAACAACACAAACCCAATGCAATTTTCCATTATGTGTATTAATTAGATCAGGCTAAGGTTTCCGGTTTCCTCGGTCTACAGATCAATATCCTCCCAGCTCTGAAATAGATCAAATTTAGGCCTTTTGTTATAAAGTGAAGTTGAAGCTCTCTTTTTTTGGTTCCTTATTGTACTGCAGATTCTGCCCTCTGACCTTGAATGGTGGGCAGTGGAGTCTGGCCACAGTTCAGCAATAATAATAATAATAATAATAATAATAAATTGTATTTATATCCCACCCTCCCCAGCCGAAGCCGGGCTCAGGGCGGCTAACAACAATAAAACAATACAAAAGTACAGCATAAACAACACTCTAAAATCATTCATTATAAAATTAATTAATTCAAGCCACTGGCAACCATTGGGCCAAGGGAGGGAGTCAGGCTGTGCCCTGGCCAAAGGCCTGGTGGAACAGCTCTGTCTTGCAGGCCCTGCGGAAAGATGTCAAGTCCCGCAGGGCCCTGGTCTCTTGTGACAGAGTGTTCCACCAGATCGGAGCCACAGCCGAAAAAGCCCTGGCTCTAGTTCAGGCCAGCCTAACTTCTCTGTGGCCTGGGACCCTCAAGATGTTTTTATTTGAAGACCGTAAGTTTCTCTGTGGGGCATACCAGGAGAGGCGGTCCCGTAGGTACGAGGGTCCTAGGCCGTATAGGGCTTTAAAGGTTAAAACCAGCACCTTAAACCTGATCCTGTACTCCACCGGGAGCCAGTGCAGCTGGTATAGCACCGGGTGAATGTGATCTCGCAGTGAAGACCTCGTAAGGAGTCTCGCTGCAGCATTCTGCACCCGCTGGAGCAAAACTTAAGTCATGACTAAATTCCATGCTATTGCTCTCGGTGGGGCTTAAATATGACAAGTCTCTTGCTGGACTGTGCCTAGGGCACCTGGGCACCTAGGGATGGGCAATCGGGATTCAGCTTCAGTGCATTGGTTCATATCCAACCCATCACTGCTTCTAAGTGCGAGTCCTGAGGTGCTCTCCTGATTCAGATGGAACAAAGATAGAGCTGGGCATCACCTGCATACTGATAACATCTCTCTCCAAATCTCCTGATGACAGCTCTCAGCAGCTTCAAACTGATGTTAAATGCCATGGGTGACAAGATGGAGCTCTGTGGGATGCCACAGGACAATTCCCATGGTGCTGAGCAATGGCTTCCCCATAATTACTTTCTGGAAACAGTCAAGAATAACTGGCTGCAAGTGGAACCAGGCTTTTGTCACTAGCTGTGGTATCTGCTCATTCATGGGATTGTTTAGCCAACTCTTAGGACCCAGAAGGCATACATTTGGATGGATTGGCACAGCTGAACATTTTTTAAAAATCCAGTCTGACCAAAGGCAGATTAAGATTATTTGTAGCAAAGATACCTTGTTTGTTTAAAGTCTGTTAAAATATAAAATAAGAATCTTCTTTAAGACCAATGGCTTTCAAAGATCTCTCCATCTCTTCACTAAACGTCACAGAGCCGCATATCAATACGTAAGGTTGTCTTCTGCATGTGTTCACCATACTCTTAATCACGTCCTCGTTTATTCGACCAAGGTGCGTGTTTTTTTGAAAGCTCCAAGGCAGATTTTCGAGTGAATGCTCCTGAAGAGGCAAAAGTATAAGACACTTTAAAATCATCTCAGAGAAACATAGGGCCAATACTAAATTAGCCTTGAGCTATATTAATCCCGTTTTTCTCTCCTGGATGGAAGGAGAAGAAGTGGGATGTAGAGACCTCTGGCTTTTGTCTGGCCGGGATGTAGCCTTCTGTACAAAGATAAGAGTCACATCCATTGTTCTGCCTGCTTTCGCTTCCGGATCCACTCAGCCCTGGCATGTGGCCCCTGGAACACTGTACATGAGGGGACGCGGCTCTTGGGCTGTGCTGCAAAAGGCTCTACATGCAAACATGGGCTTTACTACCTAGCTATGGTCCTTTTCCCAGCTAGGAAGGCTAGACATGACAAGGTTTTCAGTGCAGGACTGAACCACTTGCAATACATATAGCATGAAGGTTCATGCATCAACTGAGGGGAAGGTTGTCACACTGTCCCATGGGAAGGAAAAATTGCCTATTAGAATATTACCTGGCTTAATACATAAAATGCCCTTATGTTCCAGAATCGAGATTGCTCTTGAAGAAGAGGCTTCATGTAGATATTTTCAAAGTTCCTGAAGCAGCCCACTAGAGTTACAAATGTTTCATCATCCTCATTCTCTGTTATGTACTGAAGAATAGGAAGCATTGGTGCTAGACCAGTACCAGAAGCAAGCATGAGAAGTTCTCCATACTGAAAATGAAGCAGAAGATGCCAAATACATCTGAGTCACTGGAAATGGAAAAACACTACAACAGAAACTTAATTTCAGCGCCAATTCATCATTTCATCCTATAAAAAAAGTGTGAACACTGCGTAACTCGGGGATATCTTTTCTCCTTTGGCAATCGTGTCCACTGTGATCAACTGAGAAAGCTTTACTTGGCAATAAGTCCCAATGAACTTTTTGAATAGACATGAGCTTGTTCCAGAAAGTGCATGTCATGCTAAATCATGGTCAGTATTGAAATTCAGATGAGAAGGAAGCTTCAAGAGGGAATGAAACAAACATGGTAGGAAGACAGTGCTCAGAAAGGACACAGACTTCACCGTTTATCTTTTCTGTCTCTTTTGGTTTGCAATAGTAACAGGACAATTCTAAATATGTTGACTTGGGATGGAATTCTATTTTGTTCAATGGGGAGTGCGTCCTATTTAGGATTACAGCCTTAATTATCAAATATAAAAGAAAATTATACCATACTAAATCTGACTCGACTGCTATTCTTGATCATCTGCTATATTTTCTCCTCTTGTTCTTTTTAAAAGAAATTGTATCCTACACAGATCCATGTCAAAGCTCTGAAGCACTGTGGTGAAAATCTGAAGAACCCTACCCTGATCCTTAAACCCTAATGGTTTTCCCCTCATTTCCTGAAACCAAAAATAGGAACACAACTATTTGGTATTTGACTACTTGTAATAATAGCCCTACATCTGATTGTATCTCATTGGTATTGTATTGTCCATTTTATTTTATATTACATTTTTAGATATTACGCTGTTAACTCCCCTGTGATTGCTATGTAGTGAAGGGGTTGAGAGGGGGGTTGTGTGTGTGTAAGTATATATATGGCTTTACTTGATTGGCTGAATAAGGAAAACCTCCAAATGGTCCTCTCCAACAAACCGAATCTCCTTCTTTCCAGGATTTTACATATTGTGACATGAGTCCATCTTCATAGCACTTGTAAAGAAAACACAAAACAAACAAACAAAAACATTTTTGAGAGGAAACCTCACGTTTATATTCTACAAATAAAATTTCATAAACTAGAACAGAAAAAACATTTTTAAAATCCCTTAAAATATATATTAAAGGTCTAGCACAAAGAGATTTAAATTAATCTGGGACATGAGTTACGAATCTAGCATTATTTGTTAATTTGCTCAAGTGTATGCAAAATAAAGATTGTCTATTGCTTGTATTGTGATTGTGCTGACTAAGCTGGGTGGCTGACTAGGCTGGGTGGCCACTCAGGTATTTTAAAACCTGCTCTGACTGCAAATAGCCTTTGCGCCCGATACTGACTAACAGATACACAAAATAGCACCTAACACATGCAATCATTTAGTCATTGTGAAACTCTGTGCATTCATAGGAAAAAGGGAGCTTTCTGAGTAGTGAAATTCAAATGCACAATGTCTCTTTGGTCATTTGTTCCAGGACTTGTATATTCTGCCTTTTTAATGCTTCCTTCATCTATGATTTTGGAGTAAAAGTAGTTCAAGCTAAGACAATGTATCACACAAAAATCTGATCACAGCACCAGACCTTATACTTTCTCTATAATAATGAGTGTAAAAAGCATCTGCATCTAAGAAAGAACCAAGTTGGCTCAGTCAGTAGAGCATGAGACTCTTAATCTCAGGGTCAGGGGTTCAAGCCCCACACTGGACAAAAGATTCTTGCGTTGAAGGGGGTTGGACTAGATGATCCTTGTTGTCCCTTCCAGCTCTACAATTAATTCTATGATTCTAAGAAGAGAGATAACTATGCTTAAGGTGGCCAGCTTTACACAGACTCTGCTCCTATGCCTCTGGCACAGAAAAAAAATTCCCAGAGGGAGAGTCTATTGCAGCAAAAGCAACACATTGTGTTGCAGCACCTTAAAGACTTAAGAATTTATTATGGCATAAGATTTCATGGATTAAAGTCAACTTCATCCACTGCAGCGGACTCTAGTCCATGAAAGCTTATGCCACAATATATGCATTAGCCTTCAAGGCATAGCTGCCAACGTTTCCCTTTTTTAAAGGGAAATTCCCTTATTCCGAATAGGATTCCTCACAAGAAAAGGGAGAAGTTGACAGCTATGCTTCAAGCTGCTACAGGTGGTCTTTGCTGGTTTTACAACTGCCATTTAGCAGATGGAGCTTTTCTTATCACATATCTTCATCTCAGGAGACATTGCTGATAAATGTCTGCATGCCAGGCTGCTGTTAAAACTTTAGGAGTTGTGGCAGGGTGGAGTTGCTGGTATACCTCTAGCCATACTGAGAAGAAGGCAGAAGAGGATGTTAAATTCAAGGTGTGAAGAGAGAGAAGACTTCAGTTACCACGTTTCCCATTTGGTGAGAGATTGGTTGCAGGAGACAGAATGTATTTAGAATCGAATAGGTTCCTTCCTCGTTCTAATGGGGAAATGACCAAACTGGTTTGTAATGAATTCTTGTAAATAGAAGAGCAAGAGAAACTCCTGAAGAGAAAACCTCTATGCCAGGTTTTACACCAAAAAACACCATAACATTATAGAATCACTCAAAGGGAGGGTTAAGCGCAGAAAATCGCCACTCACTTGCACTTAACTGTAGTATCACAAATGCAGCGCCATAATCATGGGACACAGGGGTGTCTGAACAGCACTTGGATTGCATAGTAATAATAATAATATAGTACTTCCAAAAATTGCCTGAATAGTGAGAAATACACTACAATCTACAAAGCCAAGTTATACAAATGGGTGCTTTACGATGGGTGTTCCATCTCTTTTGTTACTGCCAGAGAATAACTATGGTTCCTTTTGGGATGAAAGGTTCTATATAAAGGGAAGGTGTTATTACAATCATTACTACTATTATTGAAATGCAAAACTTGTGTGTAATAAGCAAGTATATATAAAATTTCACAGTCAGCCTATAAAGGTAACCTATTAATGCAGCTCAAATGTAGCATTTCCCCCTCCAATTGCCACAATAATGGTGAAATGATCCACCCACAAGTGTCTTATAAAAGCTATACACACCTCAAAAGGAGTATAATTCATGCTCAAACTATCACACAATCAATGATAAAACCCTGAAAAGCACACATTCCTGGAGGGTGAGCAGAGGGCAAAATGATGGGTCCCTGTGACCTGCCTGGAAGAGCTAGTGCTTGAGGTTTGAGATTTACAGTGAAATCTATCTTCCCCTGAGAAGGTATAAAGACAGATTAAAAAGATAGACATGATTTTGATATTCCTAGGCTCATAATTATTTATGTTTGCACTGATCCTTGTTAGGCTAAGCCAACATTCCTTCTGAACATAAGGACTCAAAGGCTGCAATCAATAAATCTCTTAATCCCATAGAGAAATCATTGAATTTACTCAGGAGAATTGCCTTATGAAGTGATTGACACTGAACCTAAAAACATTACAGCTGTCTTACAGCATGGAATGGCAGGTACTGTAGTTACTACAGTTTCCTGCTGTGGTCATTCTGGCTACACTGTCTGTAACATACCATAGCAATGTAACAGATGACTACTAATATAGGCACAAAGATGGATCCTATATAGATGACTCCATATTGTCCAAAATGACAGATGAGTCATCCTCAACCCTTTTACTCCCCCACCTCATCATCACAAAACCCTTCACAATGACAAATTGCTGCAGCCCAACATGCACCAAGTAGATGCCCTTCTCTAAGAACAACTTGGCTTAACCATGAAGTAAAGCCTGTTGAGCTGTCAACTCGATTGACTTGGGTGCAGTCTATACATACGGCAGAATGACGGGGTAAAATGGACAGAAACAATTCAGATGGGAGGTAGGATGGGAACACATTTTAAGATTCTCCCTTGTGTTGAAAGCTCACTGCAGGTAGAAAACTATGGATTAGGGAAAGTTGTACTTATTTATAGGGGGAGGGGAACCTTTGCGTTCTGCTTTCCCCTTTGGAAATGGAGTTGCTCCAAGATGTTAACAAGGTGTAAACAGCCATAAAAATAATAACAACAGTAAAATAACATGTCACTAAAACAAATACCAAAGCCAACACAGCGTCATGAAACAGGGAGGCACGGAGAGCCAGAGCTAACAATAAATAAACTAAATTAAGCAACAGCAGAACCAAAGCCTTGTGGTGCTGTTGTTTCTCTAAAAAAAGGCATAAAATGCCAGCAGAACACAAACAGAGAGGAAGATAACCTAATCTCTTGAGGCAGGGAGTTCCATATGTGGCACACTGCCACAGGAAAAGCCCTCTTGCATGTGCCTCAAAAGGCAGTGCTACATGTAGTACATGTCATTTTTTTACTTGCAGGAAGTTTCTGAAATGGTACTACCCAGAATTCCGTCACCCCAGTCTACCACCTCATCTCGCTGCATGAGTAGCCCCGTCTTTACTTCAGAGCGAGGGGAGGGGGGCAGAATTCCACATATTAGGACTAACAAGCCAAATCTTTGACTGCAGGCCTCTAGTTATTAAAGTACAAAGCTAAGCACTCAGCTGGCCTAGAAGATGACATGATTCCTACGTCAAGCTGTTAATCTATAGAACAAAGGCCGCTATTTACCTTTATTAAAACTTCAAAGTACCCTTCAGCATTCACAGGAGTAATTGGAGTATAGGCTCTCTGAACCTCCAAACCATTCACTAGTCCTCTGAGGAAGGAAAAGAGAGAGAGAGAAAGAAAGATAGAGGAAGGGAACCCTGATCTGAATCCCTTACAATTCCTGTCAGCAAAGTACTGCTCTCTCAGCAAAGGCTGCTGCCTGAAAAGCACTGCAGGTATCCTTCCTCCTTCCCCATGGGCTGTCCTTTGCCAAGCCAGACAATAGATCATTCCCTCCCATTTTGCAGTGAAATCACAGAGATTCAAGGCATTGAAATAACCTCAGATTTCTCTGTCACACACCTCCCTTAACAATCCTTCCCTTTCCTGGGGCCAGATGAGCTACATGGCCAGCCTAGCTATTTTGTGCAATATAGCTATGTTGCTCACAAAGTAAGGGAATTATAGAACTATACTAAGGGGGAGATTATAAATGGTCTTGGACAGATAGTGAATACATGGAAATAATATTAACAAACAACATCCCGTACTCATAAAATTTTGAATTTGGGAATGCTCCTAACTAAATGTACAGAAAGAATAACTGAAACAATTGTGCAAAATCAGACCTATCTCACAAAAGTTACACAGAGGTCAATGATACTACTCCTAGGCTTAATCCATTGTATCCCTACATGTGTTGGAAGGAGCCTGGAATGAACCATGCTCCTGCCGTGGTGCTGGCAACTTCACTCAGTTTATAGAAACTGACTTAATCACAGTCATCTTAAAAGTCCAAAAATGACGTGGGAAGTAATGTACCTCTTGGCTTCCACTGCCAATAAATTGCACAACAACAGACAACTTTTCAACTCAGAATAGTCAATTCTTTTATCCTTAATGAAGTTTTGTGAGGCATCTAGCTGTTACAGTGACGTGGAGGATATATAGTGAGCTCTAAGTTGCCAACAGCAGCTTTATTAATCTGTTTTCAGTGGGTGTCAGGCCTTTCAGATAGATGCTCAGTGTGATATTATGGTCCTCCCACAAAGGGGATGGGGGAAGTCCAGGAGATTCTTTGGAATCTTGTTTTTATGTTGTTTGTTGGATACGTGATTGTAAAATTTTAATCTGAAAAGCCAAATAAACATTTTTTTAAAAAGAAAGATATTATGGTCAGGGTGTTGGTGTTGGACCACAGAATCTAGAGACTGCACCATCACTCAGTTATAAGGTTCACTTGGGCAACTTTGATCAGTCAGTCTAACTTATTTCACAGAGTTACTGGGAGGGCAAAATGTTCCCACATACCTTAGAGCAGGCAGAGCCAAACTCGGCCCTCCAGATGTTTTGGGACTACAACTCCCACCATCCCTAGCTAACAGGACCAGTGGTCAGGGATGATGGGAATTGTAGTCCCAAAACATCAGGAGAGCCGAGTTTGGCCATGCCTGTCTTAGAGGAAGGGTGGGATACAAAGGTAACTCATAACATAAATAATATAAAAGGTAGCTCTGTACTGGGCATAACTTCCTTAGGGGGAAAAGTTAATATACTGTCCCTATGTGTTGGTACGTGACGATCATTCCAATACACATTTGCTTTTCACCTTTTCCCTTCCTGTAAATTGGCTTTCTTACCCACACTTAATTTTTCTGCCTCCAATACAACTAAAATGGAAGGAAAACAAGTGTAGGGTAGCATATACCATAAAATTAACAAGGTTAATAAGCTCAGTGAGCTCACAAGTTCTTTCAACAGAGCCAATCTGGGAGCACAGAAATTATGATTTACTTGGCATGAAATCTTTGTAGCTCAACAACAACAAAAAGCAAGTTAAATCACATACTGAGGCCTGTTTAACTAGAGACTTAGTACAGTACCTTAGCACAATATGTTGTCCCAAACTCAACCCTAGGCTGCTATTTCCAGGCAATTCAAATTTATACTGGTAGGTGTCCTCTGTCAGCTGATCCACAGAGCTTATGATGAAAGCTGTAAACGTTTCTGGAGTTAGTTCTGAATTACTCCACTGCAAAAGCAACAATAAATAATTACAAGGTTAAGCAATGCCACCCTCTTTTCTTTTTTTAAAAAAATGTGAGTGAATTCTGCCATGGTGAAACATGTTACTGCAAAACACACACACACCCTGCCACACACACAAATTTTAAAAACTGAATACATCTGGTCTCAATAAAGTGTTAATTCAGTAAGTAATTATTTGTGAAGTCCCATTTTAATCTGCTTGCCTTTTTTACAATTATGACCATAACTATATGCTGATAATGATTTTAGAAGGTGAGAAACTAAAGGTATGTCCACACAGAAATAGTAATTGCACTCCCAAAAGATGATGGAAGGCCATCTAGGAGGTAATTTTCTACCTATCTCAAGGAACGAATGGGCATTCCTCCTTAGTTTGCAGTCTCTCTCAAAAGCAATTTCTTATTTTTCTCCAGACCTCCCACTAGGGCTGCCGTCTTTCTTCCTTTGCAAAACTCCAGCGTTTTTAACAGCTCCATGTCTGCAAGAATTACATGAGCTAAGCTTCTCACAGTACAAAGATCCAGTGAAGAGAATAGCTTATTCGGGCCTCCAGGCAATCTTTAGAAGCAAATTTTGCATTACCAATTTGTTCAAGACATGTTTTATCTTTTTCAGGGCACGTGAGCCATTCATTGTGTGGCCCCTGAATTTGATTGAAGTCTCAAGATTTCAGATTTGGAACAAGGAATAATAAAGAACAGCACCTCTGAGCATGTGCCTCAGCCTTAGCCCTGGCACATCAAAATGGCTTCCAGCCCAATGGAAAGGGCTTCCAAGCAGGCTTGAACCCCAATAGCTATCATTTCAAATAAAAAAAGCATTTCTCTTTGTTTCTTCATTTCCTTGTTCTCATTTTCCCAGCATGCATTTCACAACCCTATGCGTTTTTAGTCTGAAGTAGGACCCATTGCGTTCAGTGGGGCTTAGTCTCAATGGGATCGGCACCTCAGCTCCTAGCATCCTTTCTCAGGTATTACTCCAATAAGCAACATAATATTTTAAAGGGATTTGTGCTTGCCCTCAGTTGTTGGGTGCTTGAGGAGCGTTAACAGAATTGGAGAAAGCCCAGATGGCACAATGGGATAAAACTGAATTATGAGTAAGTTGTGATGTTCATCAATATGAGAGATGCAAGAAAGGAATGTATTCTCCTGCATGGATTACTATATATTTTCTTGCATTTAAAATGTAATGATAATTAAGCTTACATATTTTACTCCTTTTTATAGGAGCAAAAATACTTGCAAGATTTATTGGGAAGACAATATGGCAGCAAACTATAATTACAAATATTAAAGTGGGAAATTTGATAAGTGTTATAAAACACTTTTTCTAATAATTCTGCATTCAAGAGACTGGCAGGAGAGAAACAAGTCAAAGACATAAACTTCTTGAAACATAGTCTTATTAAACTTCTAATTAGATATAAAAAGGACAAAATACTGTTTTGGACAGTAACTGCAAAGTAACCATGTCTTAACCATGTCTCCTCAGAAATAAGGCCTACTTAATTCAGTGGGGCTTACTCCCAGGTGTGTGGGGTTAGGATTGCAGCCTAAACAGATATACCTGAATGTACAGTAGATCAATTTGAAATCAATGGGATCTATTTACAAGGGGGTGGGGATAGGACCCAGATGAAATATTAACATAATTTTAAGATTTCTACTTGCTGTTTCTTCCTTGTCAGGAGACTTCTGTCTTTTTTTGCCTTGGCCTTTTCCCACTGCTCCAGCTCGTCCTGATACGTGTCATAGACACAAGGTTTGCAGCCACTACCACAGCACTGGGATGGCAATGGCTCTTTGGGCTTGAGAGACAGCCAGTCATCTTCACTATCATCCATTATCTAGAAAATATAACACTCAGTTTCAAATTGTTGGATGGAAATGATCTGACCCTACCACAACCAACATGTATTTTAGCACATTATAACTGAATTCCTTGCTTGGAAGCACTTCATTTTTTATTGATAATGTTAATATTACTTGCAAACCTCTTAAGAAATTTTGTTACGACCAAGTAGTAAATAAATCTTGTTAAATATAACATCTATATTTGTTTTTAATCTATTTTTGGAATATTGTTATTTTTAAGTTTTTGTATGTTGCTACAGTATTTGTTATTTTGCTTCAGGATTTTTTAATGGGAAATGATATACACATGTAATCAACTGTAACCTTCTACAGCATCATACTTTGCTTTGGATTGATGGTGCAGGTCCTACCCCTCAGAAACAGGTTAAACAGGTCATTTTTCCTCCTTCCAACTCTCTACAGAAGCAAAGACATCAAAGAGAATGTAAAATATGTTGTCCCAACAGGGAAAATGTTGAGGCTGTGGATCCTGTCCCCAGTATGTTTTAGGAGCTAAACCTCTGTAAACCTTATCAGAGTTCAGTATGCCATCCTTTCGTATAATGTCGTTGTTTTGGGAAAAACCATCTTGCTGGACTCTTCTGAAGTTACATAATCAGGGGAGGCTGACAGTTTTACATGTACACATTTACATTAAAAAATCCAATCTGGATGCATTCACCAACTAGCTAAGAACCATATGGGGGTTGTGCCTACAGATGTCTATGCACCTTGCCTTACATCAAAATGAGTACAGTAATGGCCACCAACTTTACAAACAGGTTTAGGCAAACTTATGCGGGATGAGACTACTGATTGCCACTAATCATGATAGCTGTGTTCTACCTCCAGTATCACAGGCTGCATATCTCTGTATAGCACTTGCTGGGAAACATGAGCAAGGAGTATTGTGGCACTCGTGTCCTTTCCAAAGACATTTGGCTGGCCACTGTGCGAACAGGATGCTGACCTTCATTTCATCCAGTACAGCTCTTCTTTATGTTCTTAAGATCAAAATGTACAGGCCAGGAGGATTCTGGGAGTTGTATTAAGCACCATTAACAATATATGCCAACTTCCCATATTTTCCAGGTACAGTCTTGATAAATTACACCCTTGATCAATTACAGTCCATATTAACATTATCAGCTTTTTAAACGAAAAGGCAGGAAATGGATAGAATCAATTAATATTTTCATTAGCACATATACACAAGGTAAGTCGTTCTTGAGATTTCTAGTCAGAATGTTAATGTGAGGGAGGGACAAGAGCTGTTTGCAAATGATCCCAAGTTCAGTCATTGGCATTTACAGGTAAGCTGAGAAAGTCCCTTGTTTGGAACACTGGAGAGATGCTCAGTGCAAAAGATATTGAACTAGATGGACCAATGGCTCTGACTTGTAAGGCTCTGACTTGTAAGGACTCTATGTCCTGTTTTCCACTAAGCAATGCTGGGAGGGTTATTATTTGACCAGTCCCATTAATGCTACAAACATCGATGGCAGTGGCACATCAAGAACAGGAAGTTGTGTGGTTCTGACTATAGCTTAAATTCGGGTCCACACTCCTGCCTACTTTCCTGTGTTGTGCTGCTGCCTCTGCTCTTGTTTGGTAGGTCAGAGGCAAAACTACCTAAAGGTGTGTGGCATGGGCTGGCTTTGTATAAGGTAATGTGACCAGGAAGGGACACCCAGGTTCAAATCCCTGCTCTATTCACAAATCTCACTGGGTGATTTTGGCCCCATCACCCTCCCTGCCACCTACCTTACAGGGCTGCTGTGAGGAGACAGTGGCTGTTGTGAGCATATTATATATGCTGCCCTAGAAGAGGGACAGGGTATAAATGAAATAAATAACGAGAAAGATACGATGCCCCGTAGTGTACATGTCTGTAGGCCTGTCACCGCCTCTCAGCCTAATTTACCTTAGAGGTTCTAGTTACAGGTAGGTAGCCGTGTTGGTCTGCCGTAGTCGAAACAAAATAAAAAAATTCCTTCCAGTAGCACCTTAGAGACCAACTAAGTTTGTTATTAGTATGAGCTTTTGTGTGCATGCACACTTCTGAAGAACTTCGTTGGTCTCTAAGGTGCTACTGGAAGGATTTTTTTTATTTTGTTACCTTGGGTTATTGTGGGGATTAAATGAGTAGAACTGTGTATGCCGCCTTCAGATATTTTGGGGGAGGGGGAATATAAATGCAATAAATGATGACATGAGGGCAGGAGAAACTAATCGAATTATTTGGACTCTGGCTTGTGACCAAAATCATTGGCAGCCCATGAACAAGGAACCTCTCTCTCTCTTCAGGCTCAACGCCCCTCGATCTCCCCCATATGGAAGCTGCTCTACACCAAGCCGGGCCATGGGGGGCCACCAAGCTCAGCCCCTGCTGCCACCCTCCAGCACTTGCAGCAGCGATGCCCTACCTGGAGACCGGAAGGAGTGAAACCAAGACCTTTCGCATGCAAAACGTGAGAGCTGCCGCGGGGACAGTCAAAGGTGCTTTAATCGCAGCAGAGCAAGGTGGTCGTTGTAGTTGTTACGGGGGTTAAATGAGGACGCGGGAGAACCATGCACACCGCCCGGAGCTGGGGGGCTCCAAGTGCAACAAGCGCCGTGCAATGGCAATGCCCCTCCGTTGCGAAAGCGGCGCGTCCCCTGGAGAAAAGGACAGGATTAGTCGCCACGTTGCAAGGCGTGACGCTGTTCTTCCGCCCTTGAGGGAACTGGAGGCGCTTCCACCGGCTGCATCATGGGCAGGGAGAGCCACCGCCGGTCCCCTCAACGGCGAACCCTCAACCCGCTCCCTTCCCACGCCGGGCCCAGACAAGCGCCGAGTTTGCGCAGTGGGGAAGCGGCCCGCTGTCAATCACAACATAGCCCCGCCCTGTACCCGGCATGCGCTTCGGAGGCGGAAAGAAAATGGCTGCCGCCGCCAGCGGGCGGTGAGGTGTCTGTGGGGGGACTCGGCGACGCGGAGCGGAGGCAGCGATGCTGGCCGTACGGCTGCCCGCCCAGCGGGCGCAGTGCTGGGCGCTTTGCGGGCAGCGCCGCGCCAAATTCACCTATGGGCCGAAGCGTCCTCGGGAGCCGCTGCCCCGCACCCCGTGGACGGTGCGCGGGCCGCCGCCGGGCGCGCCGTTGCCTTGGTACTTACGCAAAGTGCCTCCGGTGCGGGAGCAGCTTCCCGAGCTCGACGTGGTGACGTACGAGGGCAAGCTGCACCGCGTGCCTTGGCTGGCCAAGCCTCGTCACCCCAAGTGGGAGCGCGGGTGGCACGACCCCTGGCACGACGGCGGCCCCCGCCTGGAGGAGATGCCCACTTACAAGCAGCGGCCCTGCTACGTCTTCCACCAGCGGACTCGCGTGCTGGAAGGTGAGGGCTGCCTGCGGGGCCCGCGCTGACCGAGGCTGGTGGGCGGGGAAGGCCGGCCAGGCTCGGGGTGCTTCGTGTCAGGATGGCTTGGGCTCTGAGGGAGTCCTCGAGTGCAGGCGTCCTGAATAGGGGAGTGAGGGGGCGGTGAAAGGAAGAGGTTGGTGCCTGCGAAGTGACAAGCTGAGCTTGGGTTATGCAGATCAGGCATTATTAATGGCATGGACACCCCAGTCCTGCAGCTTAGAAAAGGCTCTCCGAGTGGCTGACGAAAAAGACAGTCTCAGATTAAAAATAGGCATGCAGCAACAGCACGTGAGGGGAAAGGGAGCTGTGTACAAGTTTTTGAAGGTCCTGTTCTTAATGGCACAGTTCTGTAGCTCTCCCGTTATGGAGATTTTGGCTTCCTAGCAGAGCAGCTGTCTCCTCGCTGATGTGGCACTGCTAGCAGTCTTGCTCTTGCTAAAGAGCAGGCCTTTCCCAGAAGCACTCCACATCGGAGCAGAGCAGGTGACAGTGGCCAGCCTAGGAGGCTAGCACAGTCACATGGTTCTTCTCTCAGGCAGCTGGCCCAGTGTAAAATTATGTAATAAATTTGTTCCTTGCTTTATCTTGCCCAGCATCGTAATCGTTATTTGCAATGAAAAGCCCAGTATTGGAAAGTATAAATACTGTTAAAGATGGTAGTTATAAGAAAGCGGGAACTGCAAATTAATGGACACAAACTTGTTGGGCCACATTGTGCCAACTTATCTATACTTGTCCAGGTTTTGTTAAGTAATTAACTGCAATGCATGCAGCATTTATAAGGTGGTCTAGGTTTTCTGCTCCATTTTGTCTCTAGAATAGCTCCCCCCCCCCCCCGGCTCCAAATCTTAAAAAGAATGGTGGAAAATTCCTTGTTCTTGTGTAAGAGTGATTGAAGTGCAAGGTGCAGTACTAAAGATGCTCACTGGTAATATATTATTTTACTTGAAGGTGTAAAGCAAGCATTGTGGCTAACCAAGACAAAGCTGACACAAGGTTTACCTCCGCGAATACTTAGCATAATCAATGACCCAGCTAATCAATGTGAAAACCAGGATGAAAGAGTCCAGAATGCCATTTATCATGCACGCCTATGGGGTAGCAGTGAGGAGGATATACCTAGAGAAACCTATTGGTAAGTCTTTGGCTCAAGTTTCCTTTTTTGTTGTTCCATTGTTTGGGATCATTTCTGAAATTGTCATAACAGCTTATATATTTTATTCTTTCAATAAGGCAGTTAGCAAACAGTGTGGTGACAAATACAGCAGAACTAATAGCCTGGATCAGTTTATGCCTCCTTGCAGAGCAGTGATTCAGGCAGAGATACAGGCAGTTAGTTTTTCATACACCCTAAAAAGTCAACTTTTGGGGCTGTAAGAATCAAATGTGCTGTCCAGTTTTAATTCAGAAAAAGCATGCTTTCACTATCAAGTGTTTGGGGAACTGTCCTGAGATGTTCCATGTAGACTGATTCTGTACTCTTGGCCTTTGTATGTGTTTAAATTAAAAACTAGGAAGTTTACTTTTTTATTACTGCACCTCAGATGTGTGTGAGGTGTTCTACAGAGTACATAAGGACAGGTTTCTGCCCTATTTAGCTTACAGTCAAAAATCTGACATGGGGAAGCAACAGAGGAAGGGGAGACAGGAATGGATGATGATTTTGGTTGGTTGCATGCAGTTGGGTTTGTTACAGTTAAGCATTGAGGGGGTTGTGCCAAAGGCTTCATAGAAAATCTGTGTATTAAGGAGGGATTTGAAGAATAATTACTTCTGCACCTTTGTTCTGAATGAGAACAGCTTATGGATAAGGTTGTGTATGTTCTTTGATTCCGTATAAGTGCAGAATTCACTTTAGAATCTTGACATGTATTTAAAATTAGTTTCTAGTGACTGGCTAAGAAAGATTGAGGAATGACTGCTAAAACATTCAGAATCTATAGGGCAGTAGTGTAGGTTATTAACCATACTTAAGGACATAAGAAGATCACACCCAAAACCCAACTAGTCCAATGTCCTGCTATTTACTCTGGCCAATTGGATGCCTCTGGGAAGCTCACAAACTCAGCATAAAGGGAATGCTACTCCCTCAGCAACTAGCTTTGGAGGTACATTGGCTATGAATCAGGAGGTTTTCTTAAGCCAGTGGTTGGCTTAAGACCGAGTTTAGCCTCTCCATTTGCCCTGCAAGACTTTTAGCCAAGCTATGTCTACTTGTCCTATTGGTCAGTAAAGATGTGACTGTGCCAAAAAAGGGGGTTGCAGGCTCTACTGATTTTCATCATTGGCAGCTGCTGCAAAGCCTGTGTGGCTCTTTCCAAGTTTCAACAAGCAGCTGATCTTAGGTGCTTGCAGAGACCCCTTTAAAGACCACTGGTTCTGTGCAAGTACATCTGATCACCAGTGCATGCAGAGAGCATGGTGGATCATTGGGGCTTCAAAGTGCTGCCACTGCTCCTGCCTGTCAAATTTGGTGATTGGAGGAGTGGGGGAGATAGGGATCTAGCCTGCTTGCCTTGCCTTGCCAATAGCTGCTGATAGACCTAACCTAGCCTTCATTAATTTGGCTAGTGGTCTTAATGGCAATGGATTCCATAAATAAATTACCGCCTGTAAGAAGAATTACTGTTTTGAACCTACTGCTGATAAATATCTAATAATAAAAATTAACTCTTTCCACCTGCATTCGCACCTCCAGTCATAGCCCATGACTAGAAGTAGAATAAATTATTCAAAAGGAGACTTGCCATAGAATTTGGGTTACCTTTTGCACAGAACTATTTTAATGTAGCTCTGCTTATGCCTTTGCACAATGTTGTTTCCAGATGATTGCCGGTACACTGATTGGCTTAATTATTGATTCCTGGCATTCTTAATAATGAATACCTGGTGTACTATCCTATGTATAATTAACTGTAACTATAATTTGAAGTTGTGTTAAGGCATTTGGCTGAACACATGAATGGTCTTCAGTGTATTTGTGTGCATAGCACTCCCCCTAGTCCCTGACCATTAACGTATTCAAGTACAGGGAATTTCCACTCACGTGCAAGTGAGGGCGAGTAGGAGCCTGCTGCAGACCTTACAGCTCAACGTGGGTGGTTGGGAACAGTGTTAGAAACTCAGATACATAAGCTAGGCACCAAATGACTCCTTAAACCAGCGTTCCGTTTGCCAAAACGGAATGTCTAGTTGCCATTTGGGGGCCAGATGACTCAAAAGTTGTATTTTTCAATACAACTTTTTGGTTTCTGAAATTCATTCTGATTGTGCAGATAAAATATAATGGGTAGAATTCTACAGGATATGTTGCTAGTGTGTGAAAACAGTCCAGATCCAAGGATCCCCAGGCATCCACCGCCAGATGAGGGAGATGTCTGGGCACCAGGATGGCACCTGACATCTTCACTTAGTCACAAGTGGCCAATAGTCAGGTGCAAAATACACATAGCAAATTCTGAACACTGGTTGGAAACATAGTGTAAAGTGTAACACACATTTGAGCCTGAACATGCCTTTAGCCATTGCAAATGCTATAATACAGTGGTACCTCGCAAGACGAATGCCTCTCAAGACGAAAAACTCGCAAGACGAAAGAGTTTTTCGTTTTTTGAGTTGCTTCGCGAGACGAATTTCCCTATGGGCTTGCTTCACAAGACGGAAACGTCTTGCAAGTTTTCTTTTTCTTAAAACTGTTACAGTAATACAGGGTGCATTGCTTGAAGAGGTGCAGTTGCGACTTGACTTCGGGGAGCAACTCATAGCACGCGGTGTGGTAGCCTTTTTTGAGGTTTTTGAAGATTTTTTTGAAAAAACTGAAACCGTGCTTCGCAAGACGAAAAAACTCACGGAACGAATTAATTTCGTCTTGCGAGGCACCACTGTATTTACAAACTAATGTCCATGAAAATTCTGCTATGTAATAATTTGTGATTTGGGCACTGTCAGTAAATTTTTTTTGTTTTGTTCTGAAGCCCTGTACTTTTAGAAGACTTGCTTCACTTATGTAGGACGATGACAGCCAAATTCCCCTTATTGGGTAAAAGAATGTTTGCTCAAGACTACAGAGTGGCAGCTGCATGGGAACGAGGTATGTCTCTTTATCCAAGTAAAATTGTCTAAAAGAGCACCTCTCCCTGTACTGTCCACCATAATGCCTTAAGGTCAGCTGGAGAAGCCCTGCTTATGGCCACACCCCTGTGAGATGCTAGGAGGGTGGTGGGACAGGGCAGTGGTGGCTCCTCCTTGGGGAAATATGGTCAGCCCTCACCATTAAGAAATAAATGCATATGATCTGTTTGCTCTGAAGCTTATGGAATTTTATTGGTGATTTTTATTTATTTATTATTTGGATTCTGTTTGCAGTTTTTATGTATCCATCCTTTTTTGTAAGCCATCTTGGGATCCAGATTGGAGGAAATGTGTAGGATTCTAACAAACAAGTCAAAATAAGTATTTTGTTTATAAGGAAGATTCTGTAAAAAGATTATAAGGTTCACAGCTTAGCATCAGAAAGAGTGCCCTTGAGGTAAAATCACAAGATCCTCTATGTCATGAACCTTTTTCTGTAGGTTAATAAAAAGGGAATAAGTAGAAAGATAGAGAAAATCCCATAGAGCTAATTCCCATCATCCCCCACTGTTGGCCAGTCTGGTTGGGAACTGATCGGAGTCCTGACAACATCTGGCAGGTCACAAGTTTCCTACCCCTACTATAGAGCCAGTGTTGTACAAGTAACATTATTTGTTAGAGCTGTGCTGCTGTAACGAAACAGCTTTTATAGCTCTCCTGAAATTAGAGGGGACTGTTCTTTACTGTAAACTTGCAAAATGTGCACATTTGATTATAAATGCTGAATCATTAACAGGACATTTCTGTAAAATACGTATTGGTAGTTTATGTTCTCAAAGCACTTGGGACACGTGTGCCTGAAAATAATAGAGCTTGATCGAAAAATATGATCTTAATTTTGGCCATGAACCAATTGATTTCCTTAGCTTAATCTGCTGACCATCTACTCAGTCCCTGCAGTGACTGATTCCACTTGCTCTCAGTCTTGGAGGGCAGAAACCCTTTATAGAAAATATACCATGTTTCATTGACATCCACACTACCCTAGGTTCCCTTCCTAGCCAAGGGCGTACCATTACATTTTCTGGAAATTGATGGTTCCAAGAATACAACAGTAAGCTCCCCTAAGTATATGGGAAGTATCCACAATCACTCAATGAGGACTTGTACATTTAGCTATGCATATTCATGGGAAGTGGTGAACGTCTTCTTTTGCTCAACATGGGAGGGAGCATGAATAGGAGAGTGCTAGCACCTGTTGTCCAAACAGAAAAGAAGATTGCCCCTTGTGCTAGTGGATTACAAGAGCATTTTTGGAATGGTATTTATATGGGTCAGCTGATAGCTTCAGCATAGTTCTAGTGAGGAAGGATCTATTTACAGTCCACTGTTTTCCTTTACAGAATCTGTTCTACTTCAGGTTCGTGGTATCCACGGGAAGATTTTGAATGCAACGAACCTTCTACGGCCTATAGCCTCCAAAGATGAGATATTAGCCACTGAAAACCACACTTTAGAAACCTTCTACCCTGTTTTGCCTACAATTGACCTTCAAGAAGTTAATGCATATGACATAAAAAATGATACAGGTGAATTTCCTAGAGTTTGGAGGATTAAGAAAAAAAATCATTTTCACAGAAGTTAATTTGTTATGGATGAGATTGTATCAGATGGCATATGTGAGAATAGGGGGTTGAAGTCAATACACTAAAATGTCAGGTTTCTTAATTGCACTTTAGAAATTGTCTTCTTCTTGAGCAATGAGTTGTGAAATAGTTCTAACTATCACCTGATTTGTGCTTTAGGTTTCCGAGAAGGGTACCCATATCCTTATCCTCACACTGTGTACATTGCTCAGTATGACAGCGTACGTAAAATGAGGCCACCACAGCTTCAGGCGAAAATGATAATGTTTGCTTTTGGGAATGCTCTGGCCAAAGCAAAGGAGCTATATGGGGTGAGTATTAAGATTTTTGTAGAAAAACTATGGCATATGCTGTCCAAATTAGGAGATGGCAGTTAGTTGCTTCTATTCATCCAATCATTCCATTAATGGTCACCACGCTAGCTGCTGTTCCTAACTTAGAGGCAAAGGTTTTCTGAAGCTCCTTCTGTGCTTTGCTCTCTAACCTTCCATGGCCAAGTCCACATGGGAGCTTGGTGTGTTTCTGAGTTGGTGTTTTGGCAGTGCTAGGACACTGTGGTATTGTGATCCATAAGTTGCATTAAAAACCCCCCTAAAAAGCTGGCACTTTCCATTTCTGCTGTGCACAGGGAGTGTGGGATTGTTGGGGACTGACTATGATATAGGAAAACAAATTCTTGTTGCTAAATTGTATGGTCCTTGTCATCCAGGAGTCTAGCTGAAAAGCCTTGGTTGAATTCTAGGTCAGTTGTGGGCGTCATGGTACTCTATTCAACATGAGTTTCTCATATAAAATACTGAATAAATAATACTGGTAAATGTCTGGTACCTGAACAGAAGAGGAAAAAAGCCCAATGGGATTGAAGCAGCTTTTGTAGCTGATAGTTGGAATTTGAACTTATGGGCATGGAGAGCTGTCACAGATTGTCCTCAAGTCCTGCAGCTTTTGTTGAGGTTTGGCTTGGCCTCTGGCAAACCCTCCAAGTAGGTGCCACTTCTTTCCCCAAACTAAAATCAGACATAATTGTAGTTCTCTGTCCTGCCATCCTGTCTTATCAACTAAAAATGTTTTCCTGGCCAGATGTTTGCGCTGCTGTCTAGCATCTTTCTACCATCCATTGTGACCCTTTCCTGCGCTACCTTCTATCCCCAGTTATCCACATGTGGACAGACAACTTTACATGTTTTCAAGTACATTCGGGTGGCAAAGCTTAAGAGTAAATCAGGGATGGGGAATCTGTGGCCCTTCAAGGGTGGTTGGACTCCACTGATAAGGATGATGGGAATTGCAGTGCAACTGCACCTGGAGGGCCACAAGTTAACCACCTCTGATACAGCCACACACCATTCACGGTTTCATCCAGTTATAAAATAGGCAGTATTCTTCTTTTTAATACTGTACAGCATTTCTCTTGACCAACAGAGCTTATCCTATGGCTTCTAATTTCACACTTCCCTCTCATGCCGATTTCCAGGATGAGCCCAGGGTCCTGGAGAACCCCATTGTTGTGCAGACTGTGGCTACAGATGGCCAATGCTTCCATTTCCTGGTGTTCCAGTTGAATACAACAGATCTAGACTCTAGCAATGGTGTTAAAAACCTGGCCTGGATGGATGCAGATCATCTTCTGTATGAGGATTTCAGGAGTCGTCCAGTAATCAAGAAGAAAGTTGTCCGGGTATGTTGATGAAGGTAGAATGACTTGCTGCCACAGGAACTCTGTCTAGCTTTATAGTTTAGACAGAAAAGCTTGGAGACTAAAAGAACCTGAACCGTTAGAGGCAACATATTAATTCTCTGAAACTAGAATAGGGGGCATCCTGAACATCATTAAGTTAGACTCTCAGTAGCACTGAGCTGCATCATGCCCAGCACCCATGTGATTACTTAAGAGTGCATTACAAGCAGAAATGACCAGTGTGCACGTAAAAGTACACGTAACATCATAACAGGCATGCACAGATGCCTTAACAATAATGCCATACTCAAGTGCATGTTGGCTGATTAGAGCCTGGTTCTGACAACATCTCTTCAGGATATCCAAAAATTAAAAAAAACCAAAAAACCTTAAGTTGTTTAAATCCTTTTTATATCCTCTTCAAGAAATTGCTTACTTTCCTTTGTTTCAGGGAAGGGACAGGATGAGAATAAACTTAGGATGGTATTTGAGCACAGTGAAATGTATTGCTGTATTAATGTGTATGATAAGACACTGAAAATCCAAAATTTTCCCCCTACAGATTCCAGCTGGAATACATGGCTATCAACCAGACACATTCAAGAAGTTCCTGGCATTGTACTTGCATGGTGTCGCGTGAGCAGAGCTCTGCCTTTGTTTCCACCTGTAATGCATATGCTTACTGTGCAGTTAAGGGTTAGAGACTATTTAATTTTTTTAAAAAAAATAAAGTTTCTTTATATATAAAAGTCACATGTAAATTATATTGTTTCAATCTGCTGCCAGAACATTTAACACCTTAATATTGACGTTCATTTAAGTGCCAGTGTTCTACTTCTACAAGAATGAATGGAAAGCAAAATCTAGTTCTGCACTTAAGGCTAACTATACTTGGGCCATAATCCTGTCTTTCATCCTCATAGCAGCTCACCCCCCCCAACCCCCCCCCCAACTTAGGTTGAGTGCCAACATTAATAGAAGTTCTGGGGTGGCAGCAATCAAGTAATGCATTTTTACGAAACATCTTCAGTTGCATTTGTTCAGTCATTAGGCAGTAGGTGACATTCTAGGGCTTCCAACAGCCAAGTTGAAAGTTGTTATTCCAAACAAGTACTGTATATAGTGTCTTAGTTGCAGAGGAAGAATTCTAAACAATGAGAGGACTAGTTGAGATTTAAGAAGATCAAATCTCTCAAATGTTTTGAAGCTTCATTTAGACCATAATGATACACACAGTTAGAATGTATACCAATAGTAGTATGATGTGTATTATTATGTCTATAAAGAGGTCTGTGTCGTTGATACATTCAGGAAGTTGGGGGGAAATAACAAGCTTCCTTTAGAAAAGGAATCTAACTTGCTCAAATCTAACTTGACAATAAATTAAATGAAACAAAGTTTTTTAAAAAAAATCTCTAAAATTCATCAGCAGGAAACTGAACAAAGCTATTTGGGTTGCTAGAAAACAAATGGGTGAAGAGTGATTAAAGCAGAGAAATTGAATAAATTCACTGCATATAGTCAACAGTGGAAGATGTAGGACAGAGACTTGTGCCTGAACTTCAGGGGGGAGTGTAAAGCACTCAAGAGTGGCCAAGAAATGAAGTGCTTGGGAAAGGGGTAGTTGTTGTGTACTGTACTTCCCACCTTCCCTAACCATTAGCCACTCTGGCTAGGGCTGATAGAAATGGTAGTCCGCAACATCTGGAGAGCGCCATGTTGACTCTCAATGTTCTTGTAAAGTTAGATGGCATTAGCTATTTCCTACTCTAGTTTTAAAAAGGGAGCAGGATCATGCAAATTCGAAGTTAGTTAGCTTATCATCTGGGCCAGGTCAACTGGCAGAGAGCATTATTAAAATATTTAAGAATCAACGTGGTTTCTGCCAAGGATAGTTGTTCAATAGATTCCTGAGCAAACTTAACCGCTATGGGATAAAAGGACAAGTCCTCATGGATGGGTAACTGGTTGATAACAGCAACAACAACATTATTTATACCCCTCCCATCGGGTTGGGTTTCCCCAGGACACTGAGAGCAAGAACAAGTGAATGGTCCTCATGTTGGAGGGAAGAAAGAAGTAGAGCTCTCCATATCTGCAATGATATGCAGTTACCAGCTGAATTATATTTTTGAGCTTAACAAAGTACAACCACAGTGCTGCTAAAGATGAAACATGTTCCCAACAAATGATTGGATCTAGCATTTGGGGTCCTTTGATGAAAAAAATATGATGTAAGATTTGTGCTTGGTGGGGAGAAAGTGGATAGTTTCCTGCTTATTGGGATTCAGCAAAGAGACCCATTAGCAGTTGGTCCAGGACAGACAAAAGAAAGTTCTTCTCATAAAGAATAACTTTTGGAATTCGTTGACAAGATGCAACAAGCACTAACTTAGATGGCTTTAAAAGATTAGACAGACCACTGTAGAATAACTCTGAACAATTACTAGTGATGATGGCTATAGGCAATCTCTAGGTCAGAGCTTTCCAAACTTTTATTGTTGGTGACATACATTTTAGATATGCATCATTTTGTGACTTTGGTAATTCAGTTTTGCTGGCAAACCGGAGGTTAAACTAACCCCTTTCCAGCCCCATGGGGAGCGCAGGGAGCATTCACACGACACACCTACACACTGCAGCTGACACACTAACGTGTTGTGAGACAGAGTTTGAAAAGCTCTGCTCTAGGTTCAAATGCCTCCAAGGACCAGTTGCTAGAGAGTAACAACAGTAGAGAGGACTGCTTTCATATGCTTAAGGTCTAGCCAGAGGCTTTTGGTTGGTCACTGGGAAAGGGGGGACCAATCAGCTCCTGAGAATTTCTTATGGGGGTAAGAGGAAACAAGAAGATGTAGAGGCTTGCCATGTTACTGTGCTGCATCTGCTGGCACATTCCCCATCTTTTCTGTAGAAGAATGTAAATCTTTTGAAAAGATAATGGCATGTACCCAAAAGGGACAGAGCTCCCTAAGCAAGAGAGGTTGAACCACCCTACTGCATAGCTGCAGTTTGCTTCTGATCAAGCAAGAAGCAGCAAAACTTTGACAAAGCAATTCTGCTTACAGGAAAGCCAGTTGTAGAAAAAAATATTTCCAGCTGAAACATTGTGAGTTTCTTAATTAATTGTGCTTGTCCAAGAAACAGAAAATTCTTTTCAGCTTGGTTGAATTCTATTATTTGCATAGAACTGAGGAGAAAATCTATTTTACAACCTCATCTTTATGTAGCTAATAATATACTAGCTGCAGGAGGCTTTCCAACATGTTACTGTCAGGTCTTGCTAGGGATGTCAACAGCAATTGCCTGTGTGATGCTGGATACATCATCTTAACACGCCACAGGCCCTCAAAACTGGCATCTCGTTGCCACTTCAGGACTGGATGGATTTTGACAGATGTAGAACTGCCTTGTGATGCAGGGGAGCTATCCGATACCAGAGATTTTCAGCTAGCACGATGGTAGCACTCGGCAGCTCCTCAGCCACAGCGAGCAAGCCATCAGACAATGGCTACACAAGACCTAGTGCTATACAGGGAGACCTGGCTGAGCGGTTTGTGTCTCTTAGATATGAAAAGAAAACGCATCAACAAAACCACCAGGAACAATCTGTATTCTCAACACGCCTTTCCACCCTCTTGTTTCCCTCTGTTATGAGCACAGACAAATGCTCTCTCCTCCTACAGTTTCTATACTACGGTGACAATTCTAAGGCTAGGCCCCAGGGACCTGCCAGAGTGTTTGTGATAGGCTTTTGAAGTTGCTCCCACTCGTTGATCTCTTTGTCTGAACTGTTTCAACAGGTATGCATGGCTCAGATAAAACACAGTGCATGATGAAGCCTGTATGCTGTTCAAGGGGAGAATTGTTTCTTAAAACAGCATGTTCCCTTGATGTGAAGCTAGTATGAAATCAAACTCTGCAGGCTGTGCTAATAGCTCTACCAGGGGTTTGCATGTGCCCACAAACAACTCAATCTTAGACTTCAGTTGCACACATTCTTCCTGTACTCCCTAACAGGGAAAAAGGAAAATGGGAAATGAACGCGTTGCACAATTGGCGTTTCGTTTTTATCTCATCTAAGGCCAGCTTGGGACAGGCTCCTGCCACCTACCATTTGTAGTCCAGCGCTAGACTGAGGACAATGATCCCCCTGGGTGTTCTGAAATAGAATTAGCATAACCAAATAATAAACATTCATGATGTATAATTCCCACCACCACCACCCACACATCAGAATAGCTACCTTAACTTGCAGCCAGTGTTATGACCAAGTAATATTTGTTATTCCGTATGCTCTAGAACCATAAACCAGCAGGTTTTTATACTATAAACTTCTAATGCTTTAGCTAAAGCACTCTAAAACCCAGCAAACACCTTCACTGCAAAAACGGATCTAAACAAAATTCTCAGTTTCACAGCAAAACATTACAATAAAAAATTCTGCAATTTATATCGTAGGGAGGAATGTAAAGTCAGATTTCTGATGACGCTTTTTTTTTTAAAAAAAGTTTGAAGTGTATAGCTTTTACTACGGTGGGGTAGAGGTGGGGAATTGGGATAACTTTAAATCCATTCTCTTTGTTTGTTAATGACTTAAACAACCTCGTCCCAAACTATTACAGAAGGAAGCAAGGAGAGCAACAGCTACAAGAGCGCTGGCAAGATGCAGGATTGGCCATAGGGACCCTGCTGAACAGCTGGCCGGTGGCAATTCCAACAGCTGCACGCTGGCTGGTACAAAGGAGATGCTGCGTACAAATGAAAGTGCAAGAGAGCAGCAGAACCAATGAGTGGCTCCCCTAGGGCCACTGAACCGGTGGTCTTGGATTAAGAGATTAAGAGAAAGGAATCGGAGAGCTGCCTTGGGGGTTCACTGAAAACACCTGCAAGTGCATTTAGCCTTCGCAAGTAGTCCAAGGGTGGAGGCAGGGCTTAGGGCCTGTCAGCAGCTTGAAGAATAAAAAGCAGCTGTGGGGAGCAGCACATCACATCTCTTGGGCCGTTTCTAGAGTCTCTGCGGGTGCCCAGTCTTAAGCAAACCATTGCTTAAGGCTGGACAAACAGTGTCAAAGTGCAAGTCAGCAAAGCATGTGATCCTATGGTTAATAATCCTAATGAATATTAAGTTGTAACTCCCCACAATGCTTCCACCGTAGGGGAGAAGAACATTTGTGGCTACCCAGCCAGATGGTTGGGGTATAAATAATAAATTCTACTACTACTACTGCCAGAAGACCCCAACCATTTAAAGTCATCTGACTCTCTTAACTGGGGACTTTGAAGAAACAGTTGGATTAATACATTTCATTTCTGCTGTGGGGGGATGACAGATCTTCAGTAATGAGATAATTGGAAGGCTGTCTTCTGTAACAGATCAACAGATATTTGATGGATTGCCCTGCTCATAAAAATATACCACTTCCAGTTACCAGAACAAATACGAAGTCCAAATCCTGATATTTAATCTTAAATTTAGACAAGCTGCTATTATGTTATTTGGAGGAAAAGAGGAGTATAACAAGCAAATGGTTTAATACCTGTAGCCATCAGTGGAATTTGCTGTGATGGATGTGTGTGTGTCTATATAAAACCAAGTCTACCATGTTTAAATGGATCCTAGTTCTATGGCTTCCACAAAGTGTAAGTAGGCAAACATGCCCCAGGGATAGCCTTAGGCAAGCTGATCGTTTGGTGGAGGACAATATCTAGAGAGAAATAGGGAGAAATGCATTAGCTACCAAATCTAGGGTCTCAGGCAGTTCTCCCCCTCTACCTGGGAGGTGAAGACAGAACATACCTGCCCCTCAAGATTCTGCTGGGCTCCACACTTTTATCAGCCATGCAATGGGCTTTTGGTTTGACCAATGCCAGCATCAATAATAAGGGGCAGCGGAGACAGGCATTGGGCTGGAGCAGGAGAAGAACTCTCCCTTCTGTGAGGAGAAAGGGCCAGAAGAGGTTCTTAAAAGAAATAAGAAAGTGAAACAAAAGATTAATATTTAATCAAAATAAACTGAAAATATGTTATTGGGGAAATTGTTATAGGTAGAAAGTAGTGAATGTATAAGTAACAGGGAGGAGGGATGAAAGAAACCCTGGCAGCTGAGGGGGGTGGATAAGGTACAAAGCTGAGCATGAAGGGAAGGTGGAGGGTAGGGGATGAGAGATGGGTAAAAATTCATTGAAATGCATGTGGGGATGAGATGGACACATGCCTTTTAGAACCTCTGGATCAGCAGATTGACTAAAATAGAGAGGCCGTTAATAGCTCCAGAGCAAGACAGAGCTGTGGAACTCCTTGCCACAAGGAAAACAGTGGTAAAGAATGCAGTGGCAAAGTATCCAATGCTAGATTAGCTCTTAGCTGAAAATGATGTCAGTAATTGCTGGCTGATTATATCAAAAGTCCCCTGTCTCCATTTCATGACTGGCACTGCCCTTGCACCACCATTTTGAGAGTGGGGGGCCGTGGTCATTTTCAGACACCTCAAGTGGGCTGTGGGGGAAGGAAGTTTGAAAACCCCTGGGTTATGCCACAGATGTACAAAGTGGCTTCATGCATGTGGCATGCCTAGATAACACACGTCAGTGATTATCAAGTTTTATCACTATGAAGCATAGGATGCAGAAGTGGGCATTGTATTTAGCATTCAGAAAATGTCAGTCTTTTGATACTTTTCGCTCATGTAGTTAAAAAAATAGACTTGATAGTCCTCAGGCAATGCCTGTTTAAATCTTACAAGCAGAGAAGCGCAGCAGGCTGCCATCACAATGTAGTATTCGCTTGCGCAGTAGAACTTCCCCCATCCCTTTCTCCACATGCCTCAGAACAGATATAGGGAGAATGTGGGGGGGGGGGGACTTCTGTTGCACAAGCAAGCAAGGTAGTCAGATACTGCCCAGAGCTTGAAATGCTTTGTCCCTCTCTGATCCCTAATAGGATCAGAATAAATTATGTATGAATAAATTTTGCGAAACACAGCTTAGTGCAATATTTTGGTACATTTTAAAAGGCCATACAGCTTGTGAGCAAAATACTTGAAATGCTGGCCCCAACAGAAGCTGTAACTCTATTGCACGAGTATTCATCAACTGCCTTGCTCCCTGTCCCTGGGATGAATCGGGATTTAAGTGTTGCTGAGTCCAAGTGCCGTGTTGTTTAGATGTGAAAAGGTAATATATGGAGGGCTGGATTCAGTGGGTCTCGCTAGCGGAAGCCCATGCAAGGTCTACTGCTAGTACAACGGGGCTGCTCCCCCATGTTGTTGTTTAAGTCATTTAGTCATGCGTACTCTTCGTGACCCCCATGGACCAGAGCACGCCAGGACCATATGCCCCCCAAATTCCCTGGAGGTTTTTTTCTGCGAGAATCACCAGAACAGCATGCAGGAGATTGTTCTACCAGGCAAGCAAAAATGCTTTGAGCTGAGCTGACAAGAGCAATTAGCACCATTTTGAATTCCTCCCAGTATTGCTCTCTGTGTAAAAAAAATACTTGGGAGAAGTCAGACCATTCTGGGAGTCCTTAAGCTAGAGAACCAGGAGGGAGGAAGCAGAGTGTTGCGGGCCTTTTCTGCTTTTAATCAGATGGCTGCACTTAGGCTGGAAAAACCAGACAAATATAGGATGGGGGACACCTCGCTTACTAGCAGTACATGTGAAAAGGATCTAGGGGTCTTGGTAGACCACAAGCTTAACATGAGTCAACAGTGTGATGCAGCAGCAAAAAAAGCTAATGCTATTCTAGGCTGCATCAACAGAAGTATAGTGTCCACATCAAGGGAAGCAATAGTCCCAACTCTATTCTGCCTTGGTCAGACCCCACCTGGAATACTGTGTCCAATTCTGGGCACCACAATTTAAGAAGTATGTTGACAAGCTGAAACATGTGCAGAGGAGGGCAACCAAGATGATCAAGGGTCTGGAAACCAAGCCTTATGAGGAGCGCTTGAAGGAGCTAGGTATGTTTATTCTGGAAAAGAGGAGACAGAGAGGAGATATGAAAGCCATCTTCAAATATTTTAAGGGCTGTCACATGGAAGGGGGAGCAAGCTTGTTTTCTCCTGCTCTGGAGGGTAGGACTCAAACCAATGGCTTCAAGTTACAAGCAAGGAGATCCCGACTAAACATCCGGAAAAACTTTCTGATGTAAGAGCTGTTTGGCAGTGGAAAAGACTCGCACGAGAGGTGGTGGACTGTCCTTCCTTGCAGGTTTTTAAGCAGAGGTTGGATGGCCACCTGTCATGGATGCTTTAGCTGAGATTCCTGCATTGTAGGGAGGTGGACTAGATGACCCTTGGGGTCCCTTCCAACTTTTAAGATTCTATGACTAGCAGCTGCTGCTTAAGATGAATTCTAGTGCTGCAAGACATTGCCCAGGTTTTTGTTACATGCACTGGGCAGTTTTCCACACTGCCGGTTGCGTGACTGAGCTCCGAACTGCAAGTGGAAAGACCAACACTGCTTTCAAAACAAGATTACAAAAGTGCACGGAGTTTTGTACAACCACACCACTACGTTGCTTGAACGGTGGGTGCTGTGTTTACTTATCCAACTAATCCTGATGTGCAGCATCCATAGTCAGCATTCTCAGATGGCCAGCAGCTGTTGGATGTGCTCATACTATAACGGCACAAGGACTTCCTTCTCACACGATGAGACGAGTTGCAAAGACCACTGCTGCAAAAATTACTCTTCATCTCCGTAATGTTTCTCCACACCAGAGAGAAGCGAGCTGAGAATTAACTGCTGTGGGAGCAACCCACTATAGAGGTGGATCTGCTCCTCAGCATCAGCTTGTAGGCAGCCTCTGGCCTTTCTTCACATCCTTTTGAGTGGTTATGCCTGGCTGGAAGGTGTCCTTGAACTCTGATCTCCTGCTCACTTTGATGGACGACAGAGAATTGTGTGTGAGCATGTGTAGAAACTAGCCCAGTATAAAAAGGTTCACACCCATTGCTCCACCTACTTTTTCCTCTGGCTCCACCCACCATTACCACGTGGCCCTTTGGAAGGCGACCCAGAAGAGGATGCAGCCCTTGGGGTCCCCCCCGCCCCCACCCCTGTGGCACCACATATGGCTAGAGGGACCTCTTCACAATCTTCCCTGCAAAGGCCTGGGAGCGACTAAACAGCCAGTCACCTATGCAAAAAATAGCTTCAACTGACCAGGTAATGGAGCTCTTGTGAACTGGAAGAATTTTTTCTTCTTCTGTCAGCTTTTCAATGTACAGCGGTACCTCGGGTTAAGTACTTAATTCGTTCCTGAGGTCCATTGTTAACCTGAAACTGTTCTTAACCTGAAGCACCACTTTAGCTAATGGGGCCTCCTGCTGCCGCCGCGCCGCCAGAGCACGATTTCTGTTCTCATCCTGAAGCAAAGTTCTTAACCTGAAACACTATTTCTGGGTTAGCGGAGTCTGTAACCTGAAGCGTATGTAACCTGAAGCGTATGTAACCCAAGGTACCACTGTACTACAAAATAACTACCAACATAATTAGGTATGGCTAGGCAGGCCTGGAACCTTCCCTGCATATATTTGCAACTTGTATAGCTGAAACAATATCCCGCACAGAGATTCCTGGGCCAGGATGCGCAGAACTATACCACAGGCAATCCCAAAGAGCTGGTATATTTTCCTTCGTTTCAAAAGCAGCTTAATGAAACTCTCTTTCAGGAATGGCTTGCCATTTAGAAAGGAGCTGTGTCGTTGGAGAAGTCCAAAGCTCCCAGAGGTGAGCAAAAGTAGGTCACAACACCCTTAGATAGCAACTTCCACAAGTATGACGATGCCACCCTGAAGGCAGTAATCCAGGCTTCCTCCACTGACAATCACATGGGTACAGCCATACCTCACAGATCACAACAGCGCAAGCCTTTTCGGGCGAACGGTGTCAAACTCAACACCACTGCAGGTTCATTTTTTGCTTCTTGTGAGCAGCTAGCAGGAAGGACCACTGAGGACTTCTGCTGTTTAAAAAACACATGGTAGTTTTTCTGGAGGTCTGCTTATAACCCTTATTTCTAGGAGCTTTAGAACTGCTGCCACCATCTTGAATGGGCTTTTTTTCTGCCTAAAGCAAAGGACAAGATGGCACACATAAACAAGCACTCTACTCCACGTTCACAAGCAGCTCATTATCTCGCTATCTCAACACTGCCAATGGGACAGTGTCCTTCTTTCAAGGGCAGGAGTTTGGGTTACTTCCAACAGAAGGAAACAGCTTAGAGAGCTGCTGCCCCCAAAGATCTGCCACCTGAGGCAGCTGTCTCACTCTGTCTAATAGTAGAGCTGGATTTGCTGTTCCTCCATTGTCTGATATACTGTTCTCGAGCTACTTTTCCTATGCATTTTCAGTATTGACTGAACAGGATAATAATGCCTTAAAAATGAATGTGGCGGCAGGAGCCTGGAATCCAACACACTTATAACCTTTGTGACAAGCAGTTAGCTGTGTCTTCAGAATAACGAACGCAGCCGATGACCATAGACTACACCCCAAGCCATCTCTTCTGGAACCACTGCAGGCATGAGAGTCAGAAGACAGCTGCTACGACAGTAACAAACAGCAAGGGACTGAAATCAAATGTTTATATTTATTACAGCATGGGGGGAAAGGGAGAGGAGAGGGTCTTGATTCATCTTTTAAAAACCACCCCGAACCAATGAAGACAATAATTTAGCTATCACTTTAATACAATGAAACCTGTCAGTTATCCTTTAAAAAAAATAGAAAGGGTGCTGCAATAGCAATGGGACAAATTGGTTTGCCGGTTTATCCCCCCCGCCACCCCGCTTTTAAATATTTTCTTGACTGAGAGACCAACCATTTGTCAACCCCACCCCCCCATCATATTTCTACAGAGAAAACACAATTAAAATGCCTAAGAAGAAGGCAAACATTAAAAAAAGTCATCGTACTACTAAAAAAGTTTGTCAATTCACATAGTTTTTGTTTTCAGTCAGAATAATAAAAAGCCAATGTTTCCCCCCAAAAAAACCAAACAAAAAAAAAAACATTTCGTTAAGGGGTGCGGAAAAAAGACATCCCTTTAATAAAACATTATCAACAAATATCGTACACAAACTACAATGTATAATAATTACTTTTCTTTTCCCTCGCTTAATTTTAGAACCAGACTACAAGGTAAGAAAAAACACTGAAACAAGATACAATGTTCTCAAGAATCCGCACAAAGGTAGGTAAATCCAGGGGAAGATAATATTTTACATAATATGAAATACATAGATCAGAAGTGAAGTTTTTTCTTCTTTTTATATAAAACAAAGACCAGCTACAAGGGAGTGTAATGTACAGAGATCCCAAGACTTGCGAGTTTCACTATACATTGTATGCTTTTCTGTAGTCACCTCTACCATGAGAAGGTAAGGTTTTTTTTTTTTAATTTTGCTTTTAATTACAGAGTAAGAGAGAGAGAGAGAGAGCCTACAGAATAGCAAGTATACATTTTAACAACAATAATTACTTAAAAATATCTCCATCCAGTTTCAGAGCATATACAGTGAAACCCTAATAAGATCACATCATTTCATTAAAACAAAAAACAAATGTTAAGAAGTTTGCGCTCACAGTTTTCGTGTCCCAGGTCAAGTTTTTAACCCCTTTCCCTTTCAATTCTGGTGGACCAACACCTCCCCAACATAAAAAATAAAATACCACGTACCCTAACCCCACCTACCCACCCACCCCTGGAATTTTTGACACTTCAAAAGTTTTGCAAAAGGGGAGTTAATAACATTTCTTTGTAATTTGCGGAGAAGGACAAGGGAGGGAGGGGGCTAATACAGTGCATGCCACAGTCACAGATACCAAGATCACAATTAAAAGTTTTGGAGGATGTGATCCTACAAGGGGGCCAAGCTGCATTATGCAACTGAGAATGAGGCAGAAGAAATCTGTTCCACTTGGATCTTCCTTGCTGGAGAATGTTTTGTGCTGCAAAACATCAAATGCGGGGGGGGGAACAAAAACCAACCAAAACAAAAAGAAGTTGGGGTGGGGTGGGGGGAGAGGGAGGAAGTGGTCTTCCGAACAAAACCCACCAATTTATATATAAAAAAAACCAAACTCTCCAGTTTTATTAATTATTTTAAAATGGCTACAGAGACAACATGAGATTTCATATCTAGACTAGCTTCCTTGCGTAGCACAGCACAAACATACAACAGGTTTAAAAGAATAATCAAGCAAAGGAGGTTGGAAATCGGGTGCTAGAGGCTTTTGTTTTGTTTCCAAAAAAAAAAAAAAAAATTCAACAAAAAAGTGTCATGTACATAGAATAAACCCTTCTTCTGCAGAAGGATCTGGTCATGTCTTGAAATATTTTAAAGATTTGTCCTTCATTGTTTTATGGAATAAAAAGTTCAGCCTTTTTATTGCATGAAACTAAAAATCAGGGGTGGGTCTCCCCCCGGCTCTCTGCATGTCTCCCTGCCAAACACACCTAGATTCTCTTCTTGCATAATTTCTTGAGATCCTCCAAATGGCAGCCGACTTTTTCTTTATCCTGGAGAAGAGGATGCGGGGTGAGGGAGGAGGGAAATCACACACTCATCGTCATGCTGGGAGAATACTGGGCGGTTGGGAGGGAAACGGGGAGGGGGCGGAGAAAGAGAGAAATCACAGCGTTAGAGTGAGGCAAGAACAAGACCAAAATGCTAAATGTTGCGGAAGCTGAGGAAATGAGATATGAAAGAGATGTGGGCTTATGAAAACTATAAAGCAACGTAATTGGCTTCAATAAATCAGGAGGGCTAGAATGTGCTAAAGATTAATTTATCAGGACGTAATGACTCCCATTTCCCCAAACCACAGTTTGCCAAACTGGGGGGTAAAGGAGAGTTTAATAATAATAAAAAAAGCCTAAACAGTATGTGGCAGAACACAATTAAAAAAAAAAATTCCAAATGTATATAATGATAAATACAGTGCCAGTTTACAGTCTTTTATAGGAAACATACTGTGTTTCATTTCAAGGCACCACTGCATGTAATGAAGTACCACTGGTAGAACTAACTCATCTGGAGGGAAACACAGGAGCAATAGGACCTCATGTATGGACGTATTCAACTAAAGGAGGCAGCTTTCCTAGCCCTTCCCCTTTGCTCATCAAATTTTGACTGGGAATTCTGAACGGCAGGGCAGGGCTCAATCTTTGGCATATGCTACTATGCAAAACATAGATATACATGGCTGGTGCAATAACCATCATCTGAGACTACTGATGGGTAGAACTCTGTCCCCACAGGACCCCTCACAGGAGGAAAGGAGGGAAGCCATTGCAGATTCTTCCTCTCCCCCTCCCACCCTGGAAAGTTTCTCCAAAGCGCCAGATGACACTCCAGAACAAGGGGGAGGGCAGGATGAGGCCTTCCTCTAGTGAGCAGGAGGAATCCTTCTATTTAGATGCTTCACATTCACTGAAATCACTGTTATGGAAACAGCATGAAATGGACATGTAGACTGCCAGATGTGATCTCACTCACTCACATATACAGTGCTTGGAAGCCATACATATTAATTTGCTGCTTGCCTGCTGACTGTAATCATATTTCGAAGTGGTAACTACATTGCTGGGTGGTCCAACTTAATAACCCATGACTTGCTGATCAAACCAGGATGACCCTCACAAATGAGTCAAGTAACCATGGCTGGTGCTGTCCAATGTTGGCTTCATTTTCTGACTGCTCCTGCCTCTTGTTTTGTAGGCATAGCTTCATAAGCCAGCTTAAAGCCATGGTTTCACAGTCTGGTTTGTTGGCCACGGGCAAACCATAATTAGTTGGCTGGAATGGGTGGTTCAGAGATGCAAGCAAAGCACAGCAGTGAAGCTAAGCAAATCATGGCTTAGCAAGACAAGCGAACCATGGTTTCTTTTCTCTATTTTAATTGCCTCGGTTTGGAACCATTTATACCTTTTGTCTTTGAAAGGTATGTCACATCTCAATATGCCGTACTGTGTACCTTTCCCAAGTTTTGTCAGCTCCAAAGCTGCCATTTCTCTATGTCTAGTTCCCTTCCCCCACCCTTTTATGATCACATAGCACCCCCTCCCTCTCCCCTCTCTGCACATATCAATGATTCCTTCCCAGAAATAGCTTGAAAGAGCCTAACAGGCTCTGTGATTCAAACCCCGGTTAGCATGAAGAGTTGGTGTAAGGATGACTCACATTGTCATTCTGGAAGGAATGGAGGAAGTTGCCTCCCAGTTCACCATCATCTCGTGGAGTGCCGGGAGGATTGCTAATGCCACTTATGTTGTTTGGAGAATTCTGCAGGGTTTTTTTTTGTTTTAAAAAGAAACAACAGACCACACAGAGATACACATGCAAGAAGTGAGTGTGTGCCTTTTCGAGTATGCTGCGTACTAGCAACTGCAACAAAAACATATTGTTCTACAATGGAAAAAAGATCACACGGATAGCTAAATATATATGAGAAAATGACTTGTGTTTGATGACTCCCTCACAGGGCTAAGAGCAAAAGGAGGGGGGGGGAGAAGAGGGAGAAAATGTCCTTGCACTGGTGAGCAGAGGGCAGAAAAGAAGGGTAGAGCTTCAGTACTCCTTCCCTGGCCCTACCCCCAGGGTCCCATATTAACCCCCCAACATAGTTGTTATTTTGTCCATGAAAGCAAGAACAAAAGAACACGGCCCAGTCTAAGAATGCAGACTTACTTTTGGAAGTCCATCTATGTCTCCTGACCCTTGTGAAAGAAGAACAAAAGAAAGAAAAGAACGGTAGGCTGTTAGTGGGGGATAGCTGATTTCCTTGCTCTTGATCAGGGTCCCCCCCCCATCAGCTCTCCCCACTCCCCCACCCCCGTTCCGCACCAAAGTGTCCGGTTCCTGAACCATCATCCAGAAATAAGACGCGGCTGCAAAAAGCTCTGCCTTGGCCTTCCCGGAAGCAGCTGGCAGTACATTAGTGAGCTGCAGGTCACAGCTGGGCTAATGCAAACCTCTTAACATTTGCCTCCAGAAAGGGACATGCTGGGGTTGCCTCAGCTGCCATTCCTTTGCATGCAGAACTCCCGGGAGCAGAGCCCCGGCTCACCTTCCTGCACGGCACTAGAGTAATGGCCTAATCGAGTTGCTACGGCCTCGGCTCCCTCCCGCGAGCTTCGTGACACTGATCAAGATGGAGTATAGCACCTCTACTTCAGCAAGATGTATAAGGCAAACATAGGAGGTTAATGGGTCTTTCTGCTGCTTTAATTAAAACACTCGTGCCACGGTTAGGTTGATGCTGCCGCTTCGCCTTTATCCATCAACAGGAGCCTGGCAAAGCCTGTGACCAGCAGTCCCTGCTCTCTGGCTACTTTCCTATGCTGAGTGTGTCAGGAATGGCCAAGTCCTCACAAGACTGGGCTTTGTAGATTACCGGCACTGAGCAAGTCCCCAAAGCTCTGGAAACAAACAGGATCCGCACCACAAAAACAAATGCTGAAAGCACACATCAGCCAACAGGCAGAGTCTTAGGAGCTCTGAGGTCAGAAAGCATCTGCTACAGAATTTTGCAGAGTAACAGGACAAAGGCCCCAGGTGTGGAGTCTAGCTAGGACTAGGGTCACCCCACCACCTTTGCAAGGGGTCCTTGCAAGGACCGATACCTGTACTAATCCCGGATTCAAACATTTCCCCCCTAGAGTGCAGTGCTGGGTGACTGCTATTTTAATTTCAACCATACACCCGAAGTAACCCTACACCAGGGTCACTGCAAAAAGCAACAATCAAAGCAATTTGTGGTTCGCTGCATGTCCTCCCAGGGTTCTGTACCAAGGGTACTCTAATTCTGGACCCAAATAGATTATAACATATCTTAAACAACTATTCCACTGCCTGGTGTTGATCCCCCAATCAAAAATTCTGCATTCCCACATTAACATAAAGCAATGTTTTCAGCCAGGAACAAGTACATGAAAAATGTTAAAACATGTTTGTGATTGCACATCCTATACAGTTAAAATGACAAAGTGCGCAACTAGAACTCATTTTATCACTGCTGGTTCTGGGATGTCCCGTGAGATGATAGTCCAAAAACGCTGAATATTGCTGAAGTCTTACCTAATGAGCCATTCATGTGATGCGGCTCCATCCCACCCATGCCTCCCATTGGGCCATCTGAGCCAGGTCCCATGGGGAACTGAGAAAGAAAGAAAGAAAGAAAGAAAGAAAGAAAGAAAGAAAGAGCTGTCAGTTACCACACATCACTCATATTATAAAATATCCAACATACAATATATTAGCTAGATGCTTCAGAACACCAATGGCAGCAATGCTCTGCAAACTGAGGTTTCTGAATTCTGTTTAAAACACAAAATAATGAAAAGTTCTTTAGGAAACAACAGTTTGCACTGAAAACCCACCATCGCCCACTGGGTATGTGTCTTCCAAATTGAGGAGGTTTGATACACACCCTGTCTCTTCGAAGAAGCCATTGATCTATTGCATCTTGTACCACTCCTGTGGGCAGACTCAGTCCTGACAAGGAAGTTGCAGAGAACTCTGCTCTTCTCTTTTGGATCAAAGTGGACAGCCAAATGGAGCAGCTGCTGTCCAGCTTAACACATGGTTGTCTGGGCATCTGATACTGTTGGATGGCCTACGCCCGGCCATGCCACAACTACAGTACTTTTCATCTGTACAGAAATTTTGCTACCACCCTCTACTTCAGCACCATGTGTGGGCAGTCTGGAACCCTTCGACCACAAACTACTACTATATGCAGGGTCCATATAAAAGCCATCTCCAACTTGCCATGTGCAAACCAAGGGAGGAATTCAACATAGCATTAAGCAAATTTTTGTGCTTGCGTGATGAAATGAATGCTCTGCCTTCTCTTCCCCCTGCAGGTGCTTGTGGGTGTTTTCCTGATCCCAACAGAGCCAGTTTTGTGGGCACAGGAGGAGGAGAGGGAGGAAAGCTAGCGGAAGTCCATACATGGGCTTCTGCTGGTGGGGCTCATTTGCTGAATCCTGCCCTTAAGTGACAGAAGTAGTGCAAGAGGTGGAAGTTCTAATAACATGACTAATCCAGGCCTCTGAAATCTCATCTGCCAAAATGTTTCAGTTGCCAGTCAAGATTTCTTTAGGCTCCATGTCATCTAATTGTACCCCTGCCTTTCATTCAAGTTACATAAGGAAGCACACGCTGGATTCCTTGACAGTTTTCTATCCAAATACTGGCTAGGACCAGATTTCTTTAGCTTTAATGGATTAAGCCACAACACCTGTATTTAGACCCCAGTTGTTTTTTATTCTTGCAACCATCAGTTTGCTTCTCCTAACATCCCATGAATTAAAACCCTGAGATTTAAGTGTTTGCTCCTCCTCTGCCTCCTCTCTATTCTGTATTCCATCCTCTTTGGACAACGTTTTCTGAGAAATGGACAGGACACACTTTAAGCAATCATCCAGCTACTGGAGTTTAAACTAGTTCAGTCTGAAAAACTAGGTCTGAACATAGAAGTATTCAGGAAAGAGCTGCCCTTCCCCAATAAGAGCTGCTTATCTGAAATATTGGGCTGGCATTGTCCTGAAGACAAAAATCTGGCAGGTAATCTTAACAGAATCTCTTTGAGATCAGCTTGAGTAAAAGGTGAAGAAAGGCCCGGGTGTCAGCTGTGTCTCCTTTAAATGCAACCCCGCTAACCAGCAATGTGCATGACAATCTTGACCAGAGCTGCGTGAACGCCGCTGTTTTAATAAGCGTAAAAAATTAACAAAGTCGCTGAAGAGTTAATCACTTTTTGATGGTTTGTTTTATTTCTGTTTTGTAACAAATGGCTGAAATCAATTAAACTGCTTTACCCTCAACTGATGAAGTTAATTATGATTTGTTATGGTATCTGATATGTAAATTATTAGAAAGCAGACTTACATTCGACCGACTGCCTCCAGGCGGTACGGGATTAATCATTGTGTAGATGTTGTCACTTGAATTTGTCGAATCTGTAGAACAGTGAAACCCACTAAGTCAGGGTGATTAATTCATTTCTTAATTAAAACAAACTCATGCCACTTGAACTCATTCTTTTGTATTTTATCACCTAAAATTCTCTCTAAGTACCACCATTTTCTGGCTAATTTGTATTTAATGAAGATTCACAAAGTTTTTAATCACAGAAATTCAACTGTGAAAAGAATTCTGCTACTAACCGAGAATATTGGGGCTTTCTTGCCAGGAGTGGTGTAGAAAGATAATTTGCTGCCATGTGTCGCATAACACCTCAAAATTAGCTGATGCAATTATCTTACTACAACATCATATTTCATCTTTAAAAAAATAACAAAATACATGGATGACATTTAGTCACAATATTTTTTTTTATTTTTTTTTAAAAACAGAAAACCCAATATTTTTCTTAATAATGAAAGCACTACAAGACAAGTGTTTAATTGAGGGGCAGAATACAAACAAAAATACACAAATTACAAGCAGGCAATGGTGACAGGAGAGAGAGAGAGATAGAGAGAGAGGGAGGAGTGGTGCCTACATTAACATATGGATTGTTTTATTATGACCTAGTCTGAAATGTAGGTCAGAGTTCTCATATAAATGCAAGAGCAGGAAGGCAGTGGTAATACTACACTGAAGCTCCACCCCTGCAGCTGTGGTACACGAGAGTTACACGCGGCATGGCTTACCTCCCCAGAGCCACCACTCCCCCTGCTTTTATTCTTGCCACCGACACATGCAATGTATAGTAAATCACCCTTGCAGGCCTATCAGGAATATTCACCGGCCCCAACACTGACACACACTCTCTCTTCCTCCCCTCCCACTTTACTACGATGGAAATACATGGAAGGGGGGAGGGAATTTTACTCAGCCTCCTGGGGAGTGAGCACCGTTTTACAAAGTGGAATTCACTCCCAGTACAAATATGGCAACACGACAACACTGACCTGGACAACAAAAAGAGATTTGTGTAGGCCTTCCTGGTGCTAATATTGGGCAACCCAAGAACAGAACAGCCCTAAAGAAGTTGGGGTTTTTTTTAAAGGTGGGTGGGACTGGCTTAAAAACAACAACAATAACCCTCTTTAAACTTCTTTTGGATATCTGGAGAATGTTCCTACTTAACTTCTACAAATCCACCCCTCCCACAAATGATTTTTCCTTATCTACCAACATAAAAATAGGTTTTTAAAAAATTACCGGAACCTCTCCCAACGTGTCAAATTTCACATGGATAATTCATCAAGGGACGCAGCGACCTCTTTCACATGGCTTACTGGGAGCTCAAGGCCGAAGTACGGTGCGTGCTGCCTTCCACCCCTCAGGAAAGGCTTTTGGTGCAGCCAAATCTCCCACTAACCCCATTTCTCATACGCCTCTTGCGGGGCTCCCTCATGTTTTAAGCCCTGGCAGAATAAAAGCCATCAGCACATGGCTGGCAGCAAGGGCAGGGAAAGAGGAACAGAAGACAAAACCTCTCCCTTTGAAAAGAGTCGGGTTGCTTTACAGCAGCTGCGCCCAATCAATAGCCAAACAGTGCATCGGTGGCATGCAGATTGTTGCTGTTGCGACCTTAAATAAAATCCAGCAGCAAAGGAAACCTGCTAAGCTAACCCAACCATTACCGGGCTCTCAATTCTCTTTTAAAAAAAATAAAAAATGGGAAATTAGTGCTGCTTTCTTTCACCCTTACCTGCGGGGCTAGGCATGATAGGTGTTCCAGGAGGACCTCCGCCACCAGGGGGCCCCTGTTGACAAGATTAAATACACATCAGGAACCACTGTGATAACACAGCCTGCAATAGGTCAGCCAGATCCTGCTGCTGTCAGCAACAATGTCTCACCTTGGTATTCAGCCAAGCATTAATCTCCTGCTAAAACCTTTGATGCACTCTTGTAGCCAAAGTGCAATTTCTTTGTTTAAGCCTCGGGAAAAATGAAGGTTTTACTGAGGAGCGGGGGGGGGGGGCACATCTGTGCAAGGACCACATACCAAGTCTATCTGCCAGGGTAGTTAACAGGGGGTATTCTTTCTATAACCTTCACATCTGCAGAAGGTGCAAACAGAAACGGGCAACTCAGCACGCTGCAACGTACTTCTTGGATGTGCCAATGGGACGATCTCATTCCAGAACAACTAGAGGAGTGTGCATTCAAAGTTCTCCACCGACACACAAATTGTAATCACCGTGCGAAATGCGTTCTCGAGACCCCTTAAACACAGTTACACCACCAGTGCATCATTCGCACAGCTGGGGTCGCTAAGGGATTTCTTTCCCTACTTTTGAGGCATGTTCAAGACTGGGGGGGGGGGCGGCTTTTAACATGCTTTATTCACATTGTCTTGAGGAACAGAAAGGAGCTTCCTCAGAAACCATGCAGCTTGGACTTTTTAGAATTCTTGGCCTCACTGCAGAAGCGAATACACAAGGTACGGAACCAAGTCCCTGCAGGCACTAGTATCCTGAGCTAGGATTCCTATTTGTGTGCACGCAAACACCAAAATATTGAATTGTATGGTGGACCGGCATGTCATGACCCATAAAGAAATATAAACCTACCACGTATGTACCAGGCGATGAAGAAGAGTATGGAATCTGCAAGAAGATCAGAGCATAGGCATTACTTGATGAAATATACCAACTGTACAGGGAAATGAATCCTACAGGTGATGACTGTAGGCCAAGAGTCCATACAAATAAATTTATTATTATTATTGAATTTATATACCGCCCTATACCTGGATGTCTCAACAACTGTTACCTGTGTTCAGGAGATGGATGCAACACATACAACCCAGATAACATCATTTCAGTCTTATTGTTTTTTTAAAATGTTCAGAGAACCCAAGATAGGAGCAGAGGGACACTGGAGCACATCCCACCATCCCACTGGGAAGGCATAGCTGTCAACTTTTCCCATTTCTTGTGAGGAATCCTATTCGGAATAAGGGAATTTCCCTTTAAAAAAGGGAAACGTTGACAGCTATACTGGGAAGGGGAATCAACACATTTCAACAGAGATTCAGGAACCCTCTTAAAAGATTGTACACAAGGGAGGGCAGTGGGAACAAGCACACGAGATCTGTCCCCTGGCCACCATTGGATGGCAAATGTCTGAAGCCGGGAGATTCCTGTACTTGTGGCAGTTCCCCAACCATTTTAGAAGCCTGATATTCTGGGGTTGGAAAACACGCAAGAGTCTCTACCGGCACACGCAGGTCCCGCTAACTGAACACTTGTTATGCAAAAATTCGCTTAGTTGTGCCCAAACTTTGGTATACAAACGGCTGATTCAGATATCTGAACAGCTGGACTTGTGAGAATGGTGTTGCTTAATCGTGAGCTTTATTTTCAACGGTGAGCCTGAAATTTTCCTACTGTGTATTTGAGCCCACAAGCAAAGCCTCTTCCTCAGTCGTTGAGATGGGGGCCAAGTCGCTGTCCCTGAGCGGCAAAGAACATGTCAGAGCCAAGCCCACAGAGTGCCAGCCAGGTTGGCAGCTGGGACAATGAGGGAGACACCAAGGATGAAGAAAAGGAGGAGGAGGAGCTTGGCTTCCTCCAGGACTGAGCGAGTGAGTTTCGTCACTGCAGTAGCTGGTGGAGGAAGAAGAGGATTTGGTGCCGATGCTGGCCTCAGCTTCATCATAGGCTTCACTCTTTGCCTAGGCCTCAGTGCCAGAGGAGGGCGAATAAAGGAGGATAAAGAGGTGGGGGCTGCACCAGCGGAGGAAGATCCTCAGCTCAGTCCCACGTGCCTTCCCTTGGCTGTCCTCATGGGCTCATGAAGTGACATTGTTGACCAACTAACTCACTGGTTAGATTCAGGCAAGGGGAGTGGAACTGGTTCAAAAATGGGCAGAAAAGGGGTAGGCCAGTAGCACTTATCAGAGATGGAGGAAGAACTGGGGGAGGGTGACGGGGTGGAGAGACCATGCTGGTGTAGATATATAGTAGGAAAATGTGGTGTTTTTCCTGTTGCCTTGTTTTATCAGGGAACGCAGTGGGTTTTCCCAATAGAAAACAAAGGAAATGATTGACTCGTTAGGCGAATGCTAGCCTAACGAGCCATTTCTCAGCAACACATTATGCTTGGAAAGCAGGACCTATGTGTACAGGAGACTCCCTGATTCAGACTTTCTCCCTCCAACTCATGAAAGGAGACTGGAATGGTGGCTGCAGTGTGGGCCTAGTTAGTTTGGTTGTCCCCACTCACCCTGACAGTAGAATGCCAGAAGATGGCAAATGAGAGGAATTCAAGTACTACAGGAAAACTAAATTATGAGGGCCAAGTTTACAAGAACAAAGGCATTCAAATAAATGGACACTTACTGAATTAGCGCTGTTGGGATTGGGCCATGGTCTACCAGCTCCTGGACCCCTGGAGTTTGAGAGAAAACAAGCTTTCAGCATGTACAGGGTGACAACGTGAAGCCAAAATGATTTCCACATCTAGAATTGTAAGAACGTCAACGGAAAGCCAGCAGCATGGCAGTTGCCTTACATGTTAATCCCAGGCATGCCGGGCCCTAGAGAGTTGGGTGGAGGTCTCATTCCGCCGCCATAGTTCTGCAATGATAACCAAGGATCAGTCTACCATAACGAGAAGGGAAACCGGAGAAGAAAAGAGAAAGGAAAAAAACAAACAAAAACGAGAGGGTTAGTTTGTGAAAATGAACTTTAATTAAAAAAAAAAAAAAGATGATGATAATGAACATATAGGCAAAATTGGCTACTTTGAAAAAGTAAAACTGGACGGCGGCATCTCTCAATTTGCTCTTTGACCAGGCAAAGGATTTTTTTTTTTAAAGGGGGAGTGGGGAAGAAAATCTTAGAAGCCACCCAAATTCCCATCTCATGGTAGGAGTGTACCAGGAATGCCCAGTGGGCTAAGGCTTCTAGCACTGGCCAATGCAGGTCATCAAGGAAGCCGTAGCTGCACCTAAAGGGTATGGAAGATGGTTATCTTGAAAGGTAATAAACACAAACAAACAAGACCGAAAAAGAGAGGCTTGTCACAGGAAGCCAAACGGGAGAGGTAGACATGAAAGAATTAAGATTCCTTGCTTAGTGTTGTGGTGGGAGAATTGCATGAAAAGAAGCAGGAGAAAATGTGGGGTGGGGTGGGCAGAAGAGAGAAATGTTCTGCTTTAAGGAAGACAAGGCAATGAGCACGTGATGGGGTGTTCAGAAAGGGGAATAGTGACAGCACAAAGGTTTGCAACAGCTTCTATGTAAAGAGCATTCAGTTACAAAACAGCAAAGCTGGCCAGTCACAAAACTGCACAAATCTTTATTGGTGTTCATGTACAAGAAAGAGAAGACAATTCTTAGGCCAGAAAATGTCATTTCTCTCCCATTAAACACGGCTGGCAAACACTTTCGGTTTCCCCAACACAGACCAAAGTTAGAGCACAAATTCACTTCTGTGCACCAGAGAGATACTACAGAACTGTACTAGGTCCCACTTGTTTCGCAAAGGAGATCTAAAAGATGAAATCTGACAGAAAGGGCGCCAATCTGTCACAGCTGCGAGGCCCACAGAAAGCTAACGATTAAGGGCTGGGGATGAAAAGGCAGCTTATTGTGGAAGTCTACATGTGAGCACTTGCTGAAACACCTGAAGAAGCTGCTTCCTCCCCACCTCTCTGAAGTCGTAAATCTAGATCTAAAGTCGGCGGCTATGGATTCCGATTTTCTTGGTTCCTGAAAGACAGCTAACACTTCGCTGGCTGATTGGCTCCCCTCCAAACATGGCTGCCCTGCAGGGCCTGATGGAGACTGCACAAAGCAGAGAGGTGGTTCAAAGCAGGTTCCTCTTTGAAAAGAGTTTAAAGCAAAATTGCAACTGGCTTACATACTATTGATAAGTGACGCTTTTACCCTCTCGGAAGAGCGGCTCGCTGCACACGAAGCAGAGCTCTGCTGTGATTTTGTTGCAAGGGTTTCTCAGGAACCCTCAACTCTTGAACGGAACACTTTGGCCTTCCATTTCTCCTGACAGAGGGCAGCCACAGCTGGCAACAGATCATTAGCCGATCAGTACAGTCCATACTCCTGGCAAGCAAACAGACTGCTTGGCTGAATGCTAGGCAACCTGGGTAGTCACAATCTCCATTAAAAAAAAAAAAGCAAATCAAAGAGCTTCACCTGCCTTGCTAACTTCAGCTGACTACACAGGACAAGTGGGATGGCTCCTTCCTCACACTTTCATTAATGACATGTTTAAACTCTTATTGGCTAGGAACAGGGACCAATGCTATTTTGGAATGAGAAGCAAGCACCAAAGGGACAAAAAAGGACTCTCCCCCCCCCCCCCCACAACTCTGCACCCATAGCAAGGTAAACAAGAGCTAGACACAGGGAATGCTCATCTACACACATTTCATGCATGGCTTTAGAAAGACACCATGCACCTACACTTAACAACAGCTGCAAATTCAACCACGGCAGATGCCTACGTAACTACAACGCCAATGGAATGAAATCACTCTTAAGTACGCCACTTGGTGGGGATGGCAAGCACATGGCTTGTCCAAGTTGTACAGCACATCCAAAAGTTTTGAAGCAGTCTTTGTTTGGCTGACACAACTATAACAGATGCAAGCTGTTATAATAACACATCAGGGACTATTAAGAGCTTTGTACCCATCACTAACAGTGCCAGACCATTAAAATAGATAACAAAGCGATTGGAATCTAAGCTTGCCGGAATGATTATGATGCAAGCAACTTTCTTTCTTTTTTCTCTTGCTTTCCTGGAGGTGTGTGGCTTCAACTGGCGTTCTAATGGACAAGTTCATACTTTGCACCAGTATCAAGAAGTTCAGTTACCGTATTTTTCGCTCTACAAGATGCACCCGACCATAAGATGTGCCTAGTTTTTAGAGAAGGCTTCAGGGATAGCCGCGCAGCCTGCATTCGCTCCGTAAGATGCACACACATTCCCCCTTACTTTTTAGGAGGGAAAAAGTGCGTCTTATAGAGCGAAAAATATGGTATTTATCTTCCTCTTTTGCACTCTGCTTCAGATGCTATGCTGCACAGCCTTTCCAAACCTGGGGGTCTCCAGACTACAACTTTTGCCTTTCCTGATCATTGGTCATGCTGGCTGGGGCGAATGGACAACAACTTGAAGGTCCTGGGTAGACGAAGGCTGATGTATTATGATAAACAGGATTGATTTGTATAAATTAGATGCAGAAGATTGAAACGTGGGCTCATACTGCACCTATTCCAATTGTTTTCTTTGCAATGATGCTGTCACAGAGTTATCAAGACCTTTCGAGTAAAGTTGTTCCTAATAGCAGGCAACTATTATTCTGCCCACTTTCTCCAAGTCTAAGCCCTCCTTCTGCACTTGCCTATGCCTCCTGCTCAGCTATTGCCAGTCCTAGCCTGAAAACAGATGGTCTGACTTAAAGCCTTCTCCTTACACTTGCTGACCCTGAGGTTAATCTGGTAATAGCAGCAGAACCTTAAGTGCTGGGCTGACTTATCACAGGTGGCTACCTAGGAATGGTGTTTGTAAGGGTCAACACTTTTGCTGCAGCTGCAGATCCAAAGAACTTCACAGGGTATTACTGGATGAAAGCGATTTGCAAGGAAACCCAAGGAAACGTTTTATGCACGTCCCCCCCTTTTAAAGTGGTAGTTCAACACTTTAAATGATTACGATTTCACAGTTGCTGAAATTGACAAACCTGATAGTATTAGTAAAAATGACAGGGGGATGGAAGGGAAAGAAGCAAGCCGCTTTTCTGACGTGTACTAGGCCCTGTTAATACATCCCTTGGTATGCTGACATTTTCTTAGTATCAGTTTTAAGTGAGGGACTCATGGTGTGCTGGGGTTCTGGTGTTAAATCTGTAGTCGGTTTTCTATGCTGTTCCTTCAAACACTGAACCATAATCATGGCTTGGAAGGCTGTCTGAACTGAGCCACTGCACAGATGGCTAATACCAAAAGAAGTTTCAGAAAGTGCAAGGGACCTCACTAAAATGTGGCTACTGGTTATGGTTCCCCTACAACTGTTTTCTGAAGTGCACATGTGGCAAGCTGGTCATCTCTAGTATCAAACCATGTGATACAGGTGCCTCAATCTATTGGATTGGACACTACAGAAAAGCCTCATTGTGTAGCTGAGTATTACTAATGACCAGGCTTTCCATATGGTTACATGAGCAATACTTTAAGAGACCACGAGTTAAATGATCATCTATCCCAAGTCAAGGAAAATCTGGCCTGAATGTCCCTAAAGTTTAATATGAGAAAGCAAAGAGAGGTATCTGAGCTTGTCAGGTTTCAGGAAGAAGCATGCTAAGAGAACAAGGAGAGAGCAGGATTGCAAAGGAAGGTCCACAGGGAAGCGGCAAGCCTGTGAAAGAAGAGATGCACATTCCTCAGTACCATCCGTCAACACTTATTTATAACAAGTAAATATACATCATGCACCTCAATAACCTGATCCAACCATGGCACAAAAAGTGGACCAGCCGAGAGACTGGAGAGAGGACCTTGTATCTCTCTCTCTCTTCACCATCTGACTCCATCTGTCCCCTTGGAAGCTTCTCACACTGATCCGTTGGCTCAGAGAGTCCCAACAGAACCCACAAAACAGACGTATTGCAACAGAATTAGGTATCTAGGAGCAATGGCTTTCTAGGCAGCCTACGAAGTTGTCCAGATCCTTAAGGGTTAAACCTTGAGGTACGGATTCAACTAACTGAATTGTTCCTTCCGTCCTCACAAGGTGCTTGATCCAGAAGAGGAAGTGGGGAAGGAGCTTTTTGCTGTGTTCTCTCCCTCCCCACAACCCTTTCCCCCTGTCCCAGAGAGCCTCCAACCCTCCAGAGCCGATTTTAGGGAGATGCAAGGGGCTGCAGAAGGAAGGGGTGAGTAGGTGAATGCCACCTCCCACAACGTCCACTGGCGGGAGCTTTCCCTGAGTGGAGTTCTGCTGAGGGGATGCTACCACCAGAGGTAGCAATGCTGGGATCCAAGACTGAACCAGAACTATATAAAAGCAGATACGCGCCATGATTGGCCCATGGCATGCATCTGAGAAGTAACCTGTCAGCCCTCCTCTTCCCTCCATCATTCCTCCTGCAGTATGTAGTAAATGTGAAGTATGGACATCAAATAAACTTTGCTGGGCAGCAAAAAAGAAAAGAAAAAGCAAGCACCTTTTGGGTCGACCTGCATAGTCGATAGGGTGTCTGCCGGTGCTATAAAGCGCAGAATAGACTGCAGCAAATTTTTTTATTCCAAAAAACAATTAAGTGAAATAAATTCAGCATTGTACCCGCAAAACCCCCACCCCACCTAAGGGTTAGCATCTCAAGTTGTAAGATTCTTTTCTGACCAGAGTCCAATTAAACCGGAGTTTGCCCATTTGGATGAAAAGAGCAAAGATGGAAGGTGGGAGCAGGTGAGCACATGAAGTACGTGATATGAGGATGTTCACTTCTGAAGCCATAACTAGATGTTGGAAGGTGGGATTCCCCCCCACCCCCCATCCAGACACATGTAAACACACTAATGTAAAATGCATTATCGCTAATGGTGAGGAAGAAAAGGTTTGGGAGGAATGGAAGTGCTCCTAGCTCTTCAAGCTCCCAGAGGCTGCTTTTATGATGTTTTGCTCGCTAACTTCGTAGCAAAGGTATTGCTTGGCACTGGACAGGGTAGGAAATGCTCTGCCCAGGTTTTACCTGTGGACCTGGACCCATGGGCCCCATTCCTCGTGGAGGATTCATCCTTTGCATCGGCCCTCCCATGTTGGGATGCCCTAGCGAGGGAAGAGAGACAGGAAGATGTTACTTTATTACTGGAGAGTAATGCACTTGGGGAAAGGATAGGCCAAGGGGAAAGAACACCTGCAGACAAGCCGAATCACATTTACCTTGTTGTCGTGTGGGGTCCATTGAGTTGGGCAGCAAGGGCTGTGTACCAGGAACACCCCCTGGAGGCTATGGGGGAAAGGAAACAAATCTGAGGAAATCAAATACTTGGGAGATGCACAGTACAATGATCAGTATTGCTTTGCTACATTCGCTGCTGCAATTAGAAAAACCAGTCATGGGCTGAAGGCCCTTTTGGCTCAGCTGCTTTTATATCTATACTCAAAAGCATTAGACTTCAAGGAAATGGGTCAATTTACTGATGAGGGTGAGGGCAGAATAGCCCCCTTATGCTATAAGCCCTGCGTTTGTCTCATATTGCCATTGTGTGGGCGTCTGCAGAGGAAACCTGGTTGATTCGAGGATAGGCTTAATCTTCCCTAGAAATCCTCCTTCAAAAAGGAACAGGAAAACTTTCCCCCCATTCCAGTTATTCTTGGCCGACTTTCCCCTAAGCCAACAGCGAAAGGTAGGTATGGCAGAGGGAGTGGCATGAAAAAAAGCAGCATTTTTAAAAGTACCATTTATTTGTATGAGAAAAATGTAACATATGGGACATCATTTTCACAATACACATGTAGGTGGAGAATGGCCTCAGTTTCATTCCCTGAATGGGTAAGTGATATCTCTTATTTATCCCAGTTCATCTATCATCAGTTCCTAGAGTGTCACGTGTGCATAGTTGAATGCTACAACCCCCTTGTCTACTAGCCCATTGAAAAAAGGGGATTTCTAGGGGAGAATTAGAAGGAAGGATTAAACAGTCCTTTCCTTCCAGTTGTTGACGGTCTTCTAGAAATGCCTTTCACCTTTGCGTTACCTTGGCCAAATGGGTTTACTGACACAATTTGTAATTTTGTCCACTCCTGGCCTTCTTCAGAAAAGAAGCCTCCTTTTCTAGAGTTCACGGGCGCTTTCAAAAATCATGCTTCTCATGCCATAAAGCCAGAGTAAAATAGCTCCAGGTGTTTGGGTGGGCTAATTGACTGTGGCAACTCTTTTGATGCTAAGTATTCTTCTAGGTTTGGTCCTTAAGTTCACCTGTGTTTATCTAGCTCGTGGGTGTTTTGTAAACACCCTCCCTCCAGTTACCTGCTACATATAAGCATCCTTCATAAGCACCTATATTTTCCACAAGCATATTGAAAATGCATACTTAAAAAGCCCCTTAATGGATGGGGACCAAGGTATCTTATGGAGCACTTCCACCCACACCACCCAGCCTGGGCTCTTGGATTGTCTCAGGGGGCTCCTTCTTGTTCACAGTGTGGGGATACAGGGTAGGGGCTTATCAGTAATGGCACCATCACTTAGAAGCCATGCCATTCAGGACCTTCTTTGACATAAACAACTGCCCTCCCAGGTTTTTGAAGAGCTTGGTTGAATCTGCTCTGGAGTTTTAGTACAGTATAGCCTGCATTACTGCAGGTTTTAATGTGTGAACTGCTTTGTTTTATCACTAGGTTTATATTTATTTTCACTGTAAACTGCTTTGGGACCACTTTGGAATTGAAAAGTTGTATTTAATTTTTTATAAATAAACATATATAGCTATAACAGTGATGGAGTTTACCTGCACTGGTGGGGTAAGTTTTGATCAGGGTAGAATCTGCATGCATTTTTAAAATGTTGTGAAAATGTTGCTTTAAAATGTTGTGAAAAAAAATCCTTTTGAAAAATACATTGAATTTGCTATAGCTCACAGTTGCCATCTAGTGTCTAGTGTATTGCACTTCACAACACATTTGCAGCTGCACAGCTGAGTCCACGGTTTACAAACTCACGGGGTGTCACTTTTTTGGGGGGGTGCGAAATAAGACCCGAGTTAGAAAGATCATGAACTTCCATCTTTGCCGCTACCTTTTGGTTTGGGGTACTTATACTCCAGTCTCAGCTACACTAAACGCCTAGGTACCTGACTCCGCCCCCCCCCCAATTCGACAACAACGATTTCCTCATTGGAGAAAAACATAAAAGCTTTAAAATGAGCCAGGAAGTTTCTTAAATATACCATTTCTCTCTTGCCTAAATGGCTAGATCTGCTTTCCTAAACATCAGTCATTGCTATGCCTTCATTCATTGGCTAAAGATACAGAAAGAGGAACAGGCTCATTATTTTGTTTTAACAAAACAAATGAGCAGAGTAGCAGCTGAATATTCTGCCTCATATTTCAGGTTCAACAAGGGCTGAAGACTTACTTCCCCTCCACTTCTTTTTGTAATGAAAACTTGGAATCCAGGAAAGATGGCTTATCAGGTGGGTGAGGGGGGTGATATTCTCCTTATCTTCCCTGCAGATGCCCACATGCACATATCCCATTCCTCATGAATCTATCATATATCTTCATTTTTTAAAAAAACAGTCATCCATATGCAGCCTGAGTCTCACAGTGAAGGTCCTTGAATGAAATGCTACTGATGCCAGTGCAATTTTAAGGTATACATTTGGGAAATGCACTGCGTTAAAGAAAGTTATCTGTTTGCCAACACAGATGACATTTCATCAACAAGGGTGATAGCGTTTCCCCTTCCTTACTTAACAGAAGTGAACAGATTGTGATGATGCCATTTGTATTTAAAATACGTCAACGCATTTTGTAGAAATGGTAAGATTCCTTTTTTCTTGGGCAACAAATCCTTTCAACTTCATAATGTGCCTTCCATATTTTGATAAAGCTGGTGAGAAAAGACAGATATCGTCTCTCTCTGTCTAGCTATAAGCAAGTTTGCGATTTGGACATTTTCTTTAAAAAATATTTTTTAAAAAATAGTCCAGATCCCTCTTAACATCACTACTTAATAGAAGTTGTTGGCTGTAACTTAGACAGAGAACTGGTATTCCAAAATGAATATATTGATACAAAACTTAGAAATATGTGATGCATAAAAGGTGCCGTGAAACTCCTGCATAGCTTTATGGGTCCCTTAAGGAGCTATGCACAGTTCAAACAAAATGGACAGAGGACCTCTGCAACTGAGGATAGGTGAGATCCAACATAGCCAAGAACATGGTAACTCTCTGATCCAGTTTTGGCAAGTCCACTTACAAAGCCATAAGTGAGTGTGATGGCACTGGATGTACATTTTTTAAAAAACAACAACACGTAAACCACAATTATATATATAATTTTTTTAAATCCTGCACAGAGTTATAAAAAGGAATTTAAATTGCATACAAGATTCCTTAATATTGTTGTTGTTATTGTTTTGGAAATGTGCAGGTGGTTAGTGTACATGGAGGACAAAGCTTTCAAGGGCTACCTAGTCGTGATGGCTTTATGCTACCTCCAGGAACGGAGGCACAATACCTCTGAATTCTAGTTGCTGGGAAACCGCAGCAGGAGGGAGAGTTTCTGCCCTCATGTCCTCCTTGTGGGTTTCCCCAAGAGGCATCTCTAGTTGGCTGCTGTGGGAAACAGGATGCTGAAACTAGATAAGCCTTTGGTCTAATCCAACAGAGTTCTTGTTATGTTCTAGCCTCCTGCAGCAATTTCAAAGAGGAATTTAATGTGATCATTGGTCAAGAAAGGCCAGAAAAGCATGACACTCAATAGGATGGCAGATTTTTTTTTTGAGAGTCGGTAAATCTTCTGTGCACATCTTACAATCTGGTTTGCATGAACTCCACTTACAAACGACAAGCTGGCTACAGACAGGACATCCTTCTGCCCTCAAGCTCCCACTATTTACTACATATATGCATTTATTATCTTGTGGCAAAAGATCACCTGAGAGCTTTACAATTCCCCCTTTAAGAAACGGGGTGTGTGTGTCTGTGTGTGGTAACTCATTGCAACCCCAGTGTTAAAAAGTACATGAATGAAAGAATAAACATCTTAAGCCTCAATCGTGTTTTAGCTGCGAATACTGAAGAAATACAATACCTGATTTCCCATTCTGATTGGGGGCCGGGGACCTCCTGCGTATCTTGGTGACATAAAAGGCTGTAAGCATATAAAATTAGTTCAGTGGCAATGAACGCTCAAAAGTGGAAGTAAACATTATAACCACTTCCTTCACAACTGCTCTTTAAAATACCAAAATTGATTGTATTTCCCTTATTCTACACACGTACACACAAACTCCCCAAACCGAGCATTTGATTAGCACAACATTTCTGAGGTGAATTCCAGGCCAAATGAATGAAAGATTTAATATACTGCATTCCATTCAACTTGTAATTAAACTTGACACATATACACACAGAAGCATTTTTTAATAAAAACAAAAAACAAAACCCTGCTGATAAGAAATATTTAGACTCTTAAGTCTTTGACATTTGTTGTGCTTTACTGTATTTATTTGTTTAAGGTTAGGATGGTTTAATAATTTTTGACAAGAATTAAAATTAGCACAAATGAAAGTACCAAGCGAATATTAAGATACTTTTTAAACAGACTGGTAAATGAAAGTGCGGTTTGGGGAAGAGAAGAGTTTAAAACATTTCAATGACAAGTAGTGAAAACAAGCACTTAAACCGTACAATGATTGTCTTAATGCTGTTCGGGGTTGGGGGGGTGGAGGATTAGAAAAAAATGATATTTGTATGTAAATTAGCATGTCTGAAAATCGAAAGCTACTTTGTAATCTGATGTCAATGGAACAAATGCAGCCAAGAGGAACAGACTTCCTAGCGGAGGTGAGATGAGGTGGAATGAAAACGATTTTGGGGTCCCGGGATCTTGAGTGGATGTAAATTCACAACGCTCCGCAAACTACCCTGGAGCTGCTTGCTGGTTAAGTTAGCGGAAGGGTGTGGCTCCCACATGCTTTGAGAGTTCACACAGAACACACATATCACAGCAGTGCCCTGCGATGTCTTTACCTGACTGTGGGGTCCCATCATGCTGTTGGGGTTGTGAGGTGGAGGCTGTGCGTGTGGCGAGGGCTGAGAGCCAGGCGGTCCCTGTGAGGTTAGATAGCAGAAGGTGGTTATAGGTCAGGCACATGAATGTGCAGGAAAAGAGCTGGCTTAACAGGAGAAGCTGGCGAATCTTCACAGGGAATGAATATTTTGTTTCTGAACATCGCAAACTTCCAAAAGAAAAAGAAATAGAAATTGGGGGGCGGGGGGGGGGGAGAATGCGGGCAAAGAACCAATAACTGTCAAAGCACATCAAATGAGCTGTTAATTCTGAGTGAGCGAAACAGCTTGTGCCCTCTGACATTTGTGATGGGATCGCTAGTGAGTCCAACGCTGGAATTGCTGCTCGGTGCTGGAATTTTACTGCTGTGCGGACAGACTAAAATAGGTGCAATGTGTGGCGGCACATAACCTGTGAGCAAACATTTTCATTGCCGAACCTTAATAAATGCAAACTGTGATCTCAATTAACACAAAAAAGTCTCCAAAATATCTGGAGTGGGGGTGGGAAAAAACCTGCCTCGTCTAGTCTCACACTGGAAATTGCACACATGGCACCGAAGAAACGCAACATGTCCGCCAACTGTGCCCTGGCATCTGCCCGTGTTCAGGCACGCTTTATTCAAATTATGTAATTCAGCAGATTTGGGTAAACAAAAAAACAAAACAAAACAAAATGCAAATCTGCGTTGGCTGTATGGATCATGATATGGGTCTGGGCAATACAACTTATGCAAGCTGAACAAAAAGCCCCCCCCCCCAGGTGTATTGCACTGTACGGTTTCAGTCTTCCACAAGCCTGCACTATTAAATGCATCTGGATAAGTGCTTGAAGAACACATAAAAAACTAGCTCACCCACAATATATTCCTATTAGATTAGCAATAGTACTTTTCTGTGTTTTCATTTGCCACTTGGGTTAAGAATTTAGAACAAGAGAAAGTTAACAAGAAGGTTTATGATGATGATAATAATAAAAATAAAAATGCTTAATAACATGCTTAATAACTTTACCTAGACTTCCAATTCTAGGAAGTTTGTAGCAGCAGCAATAACTTATCATTTCTACACACAAGACTATAGTGTCACATTTTTGAGACCAGAACTGTGGTCCTTCACCAAGATTAACTATCTATTGAGGCAACAATTAATCTTGCATGCAGATATGATTTTACCTTGGGGGGGGGCTTATATGTGCCTGAGAAGAAAAAGATTCATTTGTATAGTTTCAACCCTGCAATGCAGGGCTGTAGGATTAAACATCATTTTAATTCCCTCCATTCCTGGAATCCCGGAAAACAAGAAGTTTATTTCAAAAAAAGTGTGTTCTTGAACATGAATAACCAAATTCGCACTATGATGTACACATGTTCCCTGTGTAATTTTTTCTCTCTCAAACAAACACAAAATTGTAATTGGTCTGGAAAGCAAACAAGACTTGTAAGTACATTATGAGAATCAGCTACACACTTCAGGAAAAGCAGAGGAACAGATGTTCTATACCTGCCATGTTAGTAATTTCAACAAGTGTTCGCCTTCTAGCTGCTGCCAGCAATGGCACGGTTTGTTACCATGAGCAATTTTCTTAATTAACAGACATTAATTAGCCATTTAGCAATTTTGCAAGCATTTGTTTAGCAGCTTTCCTAAACATGAATACCACTGTGATAATGGTACTGATTAGAGGATCCCCTAATTAACAGTACAGGGAAGGAAAATTGAAATCACATAAATTTAAAAGGGGAGGGGAAGTTAATGAAGGCAGGACATATTTGCACCTGCAAATCTTTTGTACCAGGGAAACTTGAGTGCAATGTAAATAAAAGAGGGGGAGAAATTGTTAAAGAGTTAACACGGAAAGATGCAAACAGAGCTCTAAACAGAAGCAGACACTCTGCTGATCCTCCAGGTTATGTTTACGGGATCGTAGAAACTGATTTTCCTTTGCATTAATAAGATCCATTGTACATAGGGTGCTAATATTTGCTCATTAACTCCTTTAACTGAGAATTAAGGGTTGCTTCTCACAGGTTATTTTTTTCTCTAGTACTGATATCTATAAACAAAATACATGAATATAGTGTTCGGTATGATGTTTCAAATGTAGCTTTCCCCCCATTTCAAATACTTAAAAGCACAGAATTAGACCCCCGCTATCAAGTACAGTGGTACCTTGGGTTAAGTACTTAATTTGTTCCGGAGGTCTGTACTAAACCTGAAACTGTTCTTAACCTGAAGCACCACTTTAGCTAATGGGGGCCTCCTGCTGCTGCTGCGCCGCCGGAGCACGATTTCTGTTCTCATCCTGAAGCAAAGTTCTTAACTCGAGGTACTATTTCTGGGGTAGTGGAGTAACCTGAAGCGTATGTAACCCGAGGTACATATTTTGAAATGCATGGGAAGCGTTTGTACCTAACAAAATCAACTTTTAAGACGCAATCACTGTGCAGCAAAGAGAATTTGTTCTCAGCACTAGCTTATCATGTGCTTTGACCCCTTCACAAAACCACATAAAGTCCTTGTGCCTCTTTTAGGTTCCAGAAAATCAAAAACAACTTTTTCAATTACACACAATTAAAGGAAGGAGTTGTCAGGAGCATAATGCAAGTAATACAATTATTTTAAAGTCAACTGAAAATGGTCTCTGGGATGGTAAACACATAAAGATTGCACAATTTAAATTGGAACAGAAAAAGTCGGCTGCTACGTGGATGCCTTTGAGATGCTTTGATCAGAGCACTCTGTAACCTCTGTCTGTAAATGTGCTACCTTCATGTAAACACTTTATCTTCTCTAGACCAAAGAAACTCCCACTTTAAATGAAACTTCTACTGAGTAATTCTCTGTGTGAGGTGAAGCCCAACCCAACCCAACGAAATGGCAATGGGTAGGCAACTGTTGCTGCTATCAATGGTAGCTTGCTTTCAGCCGTTGAGACTGCCTAAGCCCTCTCTGATCGCCTCTAAGCCGTAGCTGCATATGAGTCCTAGAGCTTAACATTTCCACTCTGTCTGGAAGAACAATGTCAAGGTCTTCATGACTGCAGAATCCTAATGAAGCTTGGGTGTGACTTTCATGGTAGAGGAGGATGGGAAGCATCTTTTAGAACAGGAAAAGTCAGCACTGGGCTTATACGCAACTGCAACATAACAGAACGTAGCCTAGAACCTGGGTTGGATTCATTCAAATGCATAACAATTGCTCCTTGTCCCAGATATATTATCACGTACCTCTGAAATGCCTTGCTTCATGACTCCCACATTTCTATCAAACATGTCAATGGTAACCTCAAAAAGAAACTCTTATTTTAGGTCTATTAACATCATATTTGAAGTAGCTTTGACCAAGAAGCCATGTAGCTAATATGATCTACCTAAGTCTCCATGGAACAAAAGAATTACCCCCATTTTATCAATCTAATTTATTTTATAGAATAGTTTATATGCAAGTTTATTTTATTCACATCTTTTTCATTTTATTCACAGCAACCTTTTTCAGCCATGGGCTGGTCCACCGTCCCTCAGACCATGTAGTGGGCTGGACTATATTTTTTGGGGGGGGGGGAATGGATTCCTATGCCCCACAAATAACCCAGAGATGCATTTTAAATAAAAGCACACATTCTACTCATGTAAAAACAAGCTGATTCCTGGACCATCCGTGGGCCGGATTGAGAAGGCGATTGGGCCGCATCCGGCCCATGGGCCTTAGGTTGCCTACCCCTGTCTTAATCCCACCTTTCTTACACTGAGCTCAGGGCAAAGTACATTCAGAGGAGAGGAGTCTGGTGCAAAGCTCACTGCAAAATGAATCTCTTTGGTTGAAGTCCAATGCTATCCATTACCCCATGCTAGTTTCCCCTATAAGAAGTGTGAGAACATGGAATATTTTCTACTAAAGACATAACCTAAAAGATTATAGTCCTTTGCTTCACCCATGTCACCTAAAGAGATAACTTCTTTTTCTGACACACTGTAGTTTGCAAGCAGAAATAATCTGCTGTTAATTGAAAAGGGTAGTGAAAAGAAAACGACAAAACCATTATCTTTCCCAACTGTATCATTAGCCAAGTACTAAAGGAAATCCAGCAGTTCCAAATAAGAACCGTTTTTGGAAAGCTCAGAGCGACTACCCAACTATTCAACTACTTCACATACATTCATTAATGGCAACAATCAAGTAAATCGGTTTTTAAGATAAAATGTTCATAGGACTGGGGGGCAGGGAAACACCTCAAGGAAGTTAAGAATACTTAATGCTGTTCCCACTACTTCATTGCAACTACAGAACAGCAAGTAGTGACCTACAGGATTTACATTCTCATAGGTATTCACCAAACACAGGAATAAAAGTTCCATAGGAAACTTACGCCAATAATCCCTTTCAAAATCTTCACCTCTGATCTTACAGAGCCAGCACTTGCCATACTGCTATAATGTAGAAGCTTCTTAGCCTTCAGTTATCAACCTCTCCTTACTTGAACTTATGAGCAAATTATTTTGTGGTTCTCCTATATTGAAATACCGGTAATTAAAGGCTAAAACATAAATCTAAAATAACCTTGCCTAAATCAGGAATCCTGCCTCTCCACATAATAAATGTTGAGAGATGAACCTCAGGATTTTAAGAAGCCAGTGCCAACCTTCATCAATTAAGGAGACATCACAGATTTACCATTGCTGAAGTGCCCACTAGTCTCCGTTAATGAACATGGCCAATACAAAATGAAGTATTTATTTCCTTATATTTATCCTGCCTTTCTTCCATCATGGAACGACATATTGATTCTATAGAGTAGTAACACAGATGTGTTATTTCTGCATTAATGCCTGCAGACATAATGAAAAGCCTTTCTTGACCAGGAGTAAGTCACAGGATTATGCACTTTTTAAATCCTTGTTAAGAGGACAGCCCCAATCACCATGTAATATTGATACCAAAGTAATGCTTAAAACTATGATCAAGGTGGGTAGGACAAATTTGTTTTAAGATAAATTTATTGTCATTGTCCGTATATACACAGTATACACAACAACGAAAATCAAACACCCACCCAAAGACCGGGTTCACATACACATTTGCACGTATCTCCAACACTCTCATCCTATTCAGACATAATCTATAAAAACATATCATACTCCAGAATGTAACATAACCTATTAAAGGCATAACATAACCTAAAAACCTGTCTCATTCCTTCCTACTCCCTGCTTGCTATTTCTTGCAACTGGCCCTGAGATCATTATTTAGTGCAATCAGAGCTCTTGGATAGAAACTATTCAGAAGCCGTGTGGTTCGTGTTTTCATTGTCCTATATCTTCTGCCCGAAGGCAACAGTTCAAAGAAGTTGTGAGCAGGATGGGTGGGATCTCTCAGGATATTGTGTGACTTCTTCAAAGTGCGAGACGTGAAGATCTCATCCAGGGTTGGTAGTTGGAGCCCAATAACATTCTGGGCAATTTTAATTATTCTCTGTAAAGCTTTTTTATCCGTTTCAGAGCTGCTCCCATACCACGATAATATACTATAGGTTAAGACACTCTCGATGGTACTGTGATAATAGGACAGAAGTAGGTGCTGAGATAGATTCAGTCCCCTGAGCATTCTCAGGAAATACAACCTCCCCTGCACCCCTGTTTTAGACAGGAGGGAGGGTAAGGCAAGGGACAAAGTGATTTCATGGCCTGTTCTCTATTTCTTTACCACAGTTTAAGAGAGCCATTTATAGCTGAACCACCCCTAGGTGTCCCATTACTTGATGTCTATGCTACTAATAAGCATCCACATTGAGAAGTTTCTTTTGCAATTGCAGAAGTATGTATGGCAACCAAACTCCATTTGTAGCAAAATGTCATTTAGAAAATGGTTGAGAAGTTGCACTTTGCCAGTTTGGCCACTGTACATTTTTATGCACCGGTATTTCCAAATTAGCTAAAGAAAAGGACGATTATAACAGAAATCGCAAACATTTTGGGCTTGGAGGCACAATTGGAAATCTAATAAAACATCCATTTTACAGAAGACACTGGTGCTGCTCAGAACTCCCTCCACAAGCAACATGCAGAGAAACCCTATAACCTCCCCACAAAAAAACCCCAAGCCCCAGACCCTTCTTTAAAAGCTGCTAACTAACCAAACCAAACGCAATTTCTTTAAATTTTGGGGGTGTTTGGTGGCCTTGGAGGGGATTTGAGAATAACACCATGTCCACAAGTGCAACCTGGGGACCCCAGAAGAATACCATGGATAAACAGAGCAAGCCTAATAAAAATTCTGCAAAAGAGGAAAAAACCCTGGCAAAACCACTGTCTTTCTTTATGTCAGTAAGCTACAGAACGGTTAAGGCAGACCCACATGTCTTAAAAAGAAAAAAGCAACCAGAAACCACTGTAAGATCAGCTGGTTGAAAAATTGCAGGAGATCTGGAGCTTGGATAAGATGTGTGGTTTTTAAACACAATCAATTACTTGGAAATGGTACAACCAATGGATGAAATCTGCATAATACTTTTTTAAATATTCAAAATATTGAATCTCATAGCAGATTGTGAAGCATATTAGGGAGGATCCCATAACACTGGGAACAGGCAATGGAACGGTACTTGAATGTCAAAGTTGGCAAGTATTATGTGACTTTTTCTGGAGGGCAGTGGGGAGGAGGATAATCTCATTCATTAGAGACAAGGGAAAGGAGTCTAATGTAGATAGGGACTTTTCCCACACAGCCACTCACTATTTCACACTATTTGGCATTAGCCTCAAGGACAGTGGCAAGCCTCTGCCAATTATCACATGCATAGGAGTAGTGAATGGCAGAGCACCTTAACAGGTCGGTCAAGAAGTCCACGTTATGCCCAATTTCTTAAAATTGTCAAGTGAAAAGATCCAAAACAGAACCCAAGCATCCCTGCCTCAGTTAAGAACCCCCTTTGTGCACCAACTGCACAATATAAAACAACTGATCTTTATCTAAACTTAGAACTGTTTTTCCACAGGAGGCAAGGATGACCACTAGCAAAAATGCTTTTTAAAGCGTTCCTCACAGAGGTCAGTTTTACTAGCCCTAGATAGACTGGGCTTCCTCATGAACAGGTTTTAGGGGCTGGGGACAAAAAAACTCACCATCAAGCTCTGCCTGTGCATTTTCAAAGGCACCTTCCTAACCACAACTGCAAGGATGGGGAACCTGTGGCCCATTATGTTGTTGGACTACTGGCTCAGACTGGAACACAACTTGTAGAAGGCTACATATTCTCCATCTCTGCACTACTGAGAAGAGGATGCAGGATTAGATGGATTCTTGTGCTGCTTTTAAAAACATGGGTTGATTAACATAGGAACAACTAGCACACCCATATTCTTACCCTTAACAGAATCATAGAATTGCCGAGTTGGAAGGGAAGCTAAGGATCATCCAGTCCAACCCCCTGCAATGGAGGAATATGCAATTGTCCCATACGGGGACTGAACCTGCAATCTTGGCATCATCAGCAGCACACCACCCTCCCCGAAAAACCCCACAACCCCTTGAGTCAAAGCAAAAAGGAGATTTTGCCTTTCGTGGTGTATCTCCTTTCTGGAGCACCATCATTATACATAGCACTTTAGAGAGTTGCATAAGCGGGATGAGGAGGCAGCCCATGTTCCCACAGACCTTACAATCTGAGAACAGTGGCATTCTAAAAGAGGTACATCGTCTTTCTAAGAAGCCTGGGAACTGGAAACACAGAACGGAGCTCCCTCCTTCTCAGGACTGATACAACGAAAGCTTAGAACTGGAATTTGAAACTAGGGAACCAACAAAACAGAGCCAAACATAATAATAATAATAATAATATAACAACAACAACAACAATTTATTATTTGTACCCCACCCTCATGAAACTAAGACAGTATACAAAGAACATAAGAACATAAAAACAGGCAATCAATTAGTTAAAGAATAAGCGATATTTCTTAGAAACCCAAACCAGTTGGAAACCAGAAAGGGGGTGGGGTGGGATGTAATGTCCGTCTGCTCTTATCCAGAAACAAGATTCATGCATAATATTATCATCTGGGTCAGGATAGAGGCACATCTCAGAAGTGGTATACAAAAGCTGGGGTCCAGGAAGCAACATTCTATAGATGACCATGGAACGGTCTCCCTTGGGAGGTGGTGGATCCTCTTCCTTGGGAGGTTTTTAAGCAGAGGTTGGATGATCACCTGTCATGTATGAACTAGCTGATATTCCTGCATTGCAGGGGCTTGGACTAGGTAACTCTCAGGGTCCCTTCCAACTCCACGATTCTATGACCCTGTTGACCCACAGGCCAAACAAAGGCTAAGCACACACTGTCATTTACTCTGTGCACTCCACTGGTGTCTGAAGCAGAGTTCACATGATGGTGGCCACAATTCTGTAGTTTGTTGAGAAAGACTGTTGTTTGATGCGTTTCCCCTCGAACCAGCTTCTATCCAATTTGAAAACGCAGGCTGAAGTTACACTGAAGTATGCACAGTTCAGGCAGCTGTTGCACATGTGTAGATGACAGGGGTTTGCAGTCGCAGGGAACAAAATCTTATAATGCCTACTGGATGAAGACATCTCCACCCCCTCACAAGTGTGTAGAGTAACAGCAAATGCGACTTGAAACACAGCAGGGGGGAAATGACCTTGCTGCATTTTAAGCCACTAATGTGTATGTTCCCTAATACATAAGAGGAAGTATTAAGGAGTACTTAATATATTAAGTATTAATGTATTAAGAAAGCCTTCAAAACTCTGACCTCAAAGGATCCCAACTTATAGGAAACAAAAAGAGTTCCGGACCTTGACGCCTTGGTTTTCTGCATATAAGCTTTCAAACATGTTCTCACATCTATCTTGGGCCATGCCCTCTCCTAACCACCTATGAATAATACAATCAGAGAATTGTAGAGTCGGAAAGGACTCTACCACCTTGGTGCTCCCCTGATGTTGTTGGACCATCATCCTTGGCTTTTGGCCATGCTGCTTGGGGCCAATGGGAGCTGTAGCTGAAAACCTCTGGAGGAAAAGGCTGGCACACAGCAATGCTGCTTGAGCAAAAGACGAAAACAACTTTTGAAACCTGGAGGGTTATAACTTTAGCTTCAAAGCTCTTAGAGCCAATTCCTTTCTTCAGTTATTAGTTTTTCCACAGAAGAGAAGGCAGCCACAAGGGTGTCAAATTTAGGTATACCTCCGTCGTCATCAGCAATGTATTTTTAGGAGAGAATACAGTGTGAGAAATTGCTAGTGGTTTTGGTCCCCATGTGGGAATTCCATTGCAGCTTCAGAATCTGCATTCTGTTGGGAAGATGGAAGCAAAATGGCAGTGAGGCTCCTCCATTCCTGCTGCCATGTGATGGTGAAGCAATGGCTAACCATGCAGTTCCCATGGCACCTATGGATGAGATGGACCTTCACATCATGTTTCTTCCAGGAGAGAGGAGTTGGACCTACACTGAGCAATTTCTGCAGTTCCAGGAGAAAGTGCCCCTCTCCCTAAGCCAACATCTCCGGCCCAGAAGCCACATTGAGACAACTACTTCCTGCTACTTGACAAAAAAGCCAAGGGAGAGTAGCTAAGAGACAGAGGAAGAACCAAGAAGCTAAAAACAAAACGAAGAAAATTGGCTAAGGTAAGATGTATGCCGATGCAGAGCTAAGTAGAAATTGCTGCCAAGAATTGCCTAGTAGCCCTAGGCAGGAAGAGGCTAAGAGCAGGGGGTCCCCTCCTCCAAGTAAGTCATTTTCTACTTCTTGCCTCCAAGATCCCAGGTAAGGGACACCTCATTTCCAGAATGTCCCTCTGCCCATATCCAGGAAGTTGCAAAGAGATTCAAGCATGCCCACACTCAAGTGTATCATCTCAAGCATGAAGACCCTTTCTTTAGACTCAGAAAATGTTCTCCTGTGCCTCCTGGAGAGACATTAGAGTGATTCCACTCAAATTACCAGTTTTAATTAAAAAGGGGTCGAAAATCAATTTCTGCTTTTAAACAAAACTGATTAGCAAGTAGGTTATTGCAATTCACAGCAGCAGAGCTTTCCCTAATTCTTTAAACGAAAGCGACTGGCGTTGGAAGGGCATTCATCTAAGCATCAAGACACCCACGGTCCTTTATATGATAACGCCTGCTTTAAACACACACTTTTCCCCACAGGAGATCAAAAAATAATGGTTTGGGCAGGGAATCCCAGTGGTTAATTTAATCCACTTCCAAGATGTGTGTGTGTGTGTGTGTGTGTGTGTGTGTGTACTGGAAAACAGGGGTGTGCTGGAACAACAGCTGAGTGCATGCTGCAATTTAGGGGGGGAAAATGCGAGAAATTGTATGACACTCCCAGGAAATTCAAGACTTTGCGAAGCATTTTGTTGGCAAATGACACACAGCAGTAAATTGAATCCTCATGGCCACATTAGCTTGCAAGAGTAATGCTCATGACAGGTATCTCTGGATAATATATCTGCAGATCTACAGTGAAGGCAAGCATCTCTGCAAAAGTGCTGCATGCTCTTTCTTTCAACTTGTTATGCAGCAGTGGGAGGAGCTGGTGGCTTGGGGCTGGCCGAGAAACGGCAACAACAAGGATCTGAAAACATTTGCTACTTCCTGTCTGCTACCCTGGGGCCACTAAAACTGCCTTGCTTGGATATAAAAAACTGCGGTCTTACAACCCCTTCTCTTCTGGTGCCCCATCACCAAACGACCCCCGCCTTCTACCTTTTACAGCCCAGCTCAAGATTCATTTTCTACCTTCTCTTAGGAAAAAACAAAGCAAAAAAAGCCAGACCTCTGGATATTGTTATCTCTGTAAATATTTGCAGATGTTGTAGGACCATGGAGAACTGCAATTCAGCAGAGAGTGAATGCTGGAGCGCTCTCTCTTTCCCCTCCCCCCTTGCATACACTCAGTTATAAATCAAGGACTGAAATGAACTGCCTGCTAATGCTGGTTTTAAAGATACAGAATACAAAAAGCCAAGGGAAGCCAAACTGGAATCTTTGGGAAGGAGACGCATGCAGCCAAAGTATCCCAGGTCCTTTGCATATAATCAGATCACTGCACACCCTCCAAGTGTCCCTATTTTCCAGGGACATCCCTGATTTAGAGAAGCCACCCCAGTTTCTGATTTGATTCCAGTATATCCCACTTTTCCTTAGGATCTCCCTATTTTTATTGGAGAAATGTTGGAGGGTATGGAATTATCTGACCCCTGAGCCACCTGAAGGCAATCATGTATAGGGAAGTTTTTTTAAAAAAAAGTTTAATGTTTTATTATGTTTTTATACATGTTGGAAGCTGCCCAGAGTAGCTGGGGCAACCCAGTAAGATGTGTGGGGTAGAACTAGTAAAATTAATTGAATGGAACGTCCCTATTTTCATCAGAGAAATGTTGGAGGCACAGCAAACTATGAATTAGTTTCATGTTTGTTCTGCACAAGGTGTATGTGATCCTTCACAAATGCACTTTGCTTGAAGAGATATTATATATTCCAAGCGTTTCAGCCACAATATTATGCACCTGGCAAAATGCAATTCTTCAAGCACAGTTTCTTGCAGTTGTGATTTCTGTGGGGAATATAGTTGCACAATTGCTACAAACACTTTCTAGCCATTCTTCATGACAGATACAACATGCATATACACATTTCTGGCCTGCTTCCCCCCCCCCCACTATGTTTTATTTGGTGCACTTAATTTGTCCTGACATAAAATGCACACTTAAGACACTGGAGTATTCATTCATTCATTCATTCATTCATTCATTCACTCAGTGCATTTATTTCCCACCCTAAGGACTTCAAGGTAGCATACATGGTTCTCCACCTTCCCATTTAATTCTCACAACAACTCTGCGAGGTAGGTTAGGCTGAGAGGCCATCCCTGGTTGGGGGTCACCCAGTGAGATTCATGAGTGAGGATCTGAGCCATGGTCTCTCAGGTCCTGGTCCAATACCCTAACCACTAAAGGAATGGTGAGAGAAGAACAAGCAACTGTGCACTATCATGCAATGAGCTACTTTGGATGGTTTTATCATGGCGCAATCAATTAACGAAGAAGCTCCCCCTGCCTCACATGCAGCCAAATAGGCCCTCCCTTTATGTGAGATCTGATTAAACCAGGAAGTCTGTAATTAACCAGAGTTTCCCATTCCATTCAAACTTGGAAACTATGGTTACAAGCTTTAATACAAGACAGGATGTTAAACCATGATTTAAAGCGGTCTTAATATCCTGGCTTGCTCCCAAGCTAGTAAGCATAGTTTCTCAGTTGGTACAAAAAGAAGAAACTATGTTCAACTGAAGTCTTCCTGGTTTGTCTGGTCGTGTTGTGATGGGAGGAGTAAAGGGGTTTCATAGGAAAGGAAATAGCCTGTTCATACTGGGAGTAATAGTAATACTCCCCCCCCCCCCTGTATTCCCAATTTTCCACAGGGATGGGGAGAGGGGTTGTATTCCACAAAGCCGCTGTGTGAGTAGAGCTTTGTCCCGCCACCTCCCCCATCACCCTCCAATCTGCTCTGTGGTTTCCCCAACTCTCCAGAGCAGATTGGGGGGAGATGAGGGGGGCACACCGGTTGTGGGGGAGAATGAGAAGTTTTGTTCTATTCGCAGAAATTGTTCTTGTCACGCATTGACTTCATTGGCGCTAACCCAAAGAAATTATCTCCACAGTTCAGCAGCAATCCTAAGCTCATAAGAAGATAGGCTGCTGGGCTCACAAGGTGTAATAAGTGATCGTAAACTTTCAGTAATGTAGGAGGTGGCCTTGGACTGAGTCACCCTCATTAACTAGCTCAGAACTTACTGTACTACATGGGATGGGACCAAACAGAAATTTTAAAATATGCATTTCTATAGAACTTTTTACTTTCTCAAAAATGATGGTGTATTTATATGCAATGTGGTTGTTTAAATACTGGGTTTCGGCTTTCATGAAGCTGAGAGAATGAACAAATCTTAACAGAGCACTTCGAGATAATTTCAATACATTTTTTGCTTCCTTGTAAAAACCACCATTCACTAAACTTTGAAAAAAGCAGAGGGGTATTAAAAAAAGAAAGAAAAGAAACTTAACTTTTCCCCCACCAAGCCACTGTTATGAATTAGTGGAGTTATAAATCCTGCCAGTCCCAGATGATTAGATGCGGAGAGCACAAGATACCAAACTGTTCAATACTGATTTTAAATGGTTAGCAAGCACTTTCTGTTCTGCTTTTACTTGGGGTTAGAACACTGAAATGTAGACCTCAGATATTTTTTTTAAAATTACTTTACAAATACACAAAGACAGCTCAGTTATGCAGCCTCTCTTGTAATTATTGAAAGTTTTAGTTTTTTTAAAAATCCCATGTTCTTAAAAGCAACACTCCAAAAAGCAACAGCTTGGCCACTTGGAAACTTCAGAAACTTAGGGTTCCTATATATCCACCCCCATGACCCAGGCACTTCCATGGAGGTTCTGCCATCCGGCAGATAAAAGAGATGTCATCTAGGAGCAGAGACTTCTGGGTAAGGCTTCCAGCATTTAGGCAGGCCCTGCCTAGGGAATCTTTCTCTTCTTGGTCACCTTTCAGAAGGCAGATGAAGACGACTCTTCTTATAGTAAGTATTATTAGTTGTGAAGTGCCTAAAAATGGGGTGCTGCACAAAACCCATAAAGCAACAGTCCTACTCAATGGGTTCATAATCTAAATTAGACAACAACAGAACAAGGAAACACAGGGAAGGAAGCCAAACACAATTAAATGCAGGGTGCAACTCAACAGGGAGATCTGTGATCAAGATAAACAAGGATGTCCTTGTTTGTTTGTTTGTTTGTTTGTTTGTTTGTTTGTTTAAAAAGGACCTAGCAATTGTGGGACCCTCCAGATTTGATTAGGACTGTGTTGAGAGGGTGGGAGTGTTAACTGTGCTTCCTCATGATATTCCCCCAATGAAGCCACCAAAGAGATGGACCATGTAGGTACCACAAAGTCCCCTGTAGAGCAAGTAACAGTGCAATTTGAATCTGGAAAATGATACAGGAGGAGCAGAGTTTAAACTCAATGCTGCGTACACAACCTGTCCCCTTCCCCACCCAACCCCATGTCTAATATTAATATGTTTTAAAAAGGCCTAAAATCATAATCATTAATCTATCGTTTTAAGTATAGTTGCAACCATAGGCTACCTAAAATAAATGAAGCTGTTTTAAAGAAGGAGGAAGAGGTCCAATTAAATGAATATCAGCTAGGTAAAGAGTTCCATTGATAAGAAGCAATAAAAGTACAGAGCATAAAGATACGAAACTTAGAAACAGATACAGGGTTTAACAAGCAACAACAAAAACGGAAGAATGCAAAGACTAAAGCGGAGTATATAGAGATATCAAAGATAAGCAGGAGATAGAACGAATTCATATGAAGCAACAGATTCTTGTGAACAGGAACTCCGTGTGAAGAAGAGAGAAAAGCAAAGAATCATGATCATATTTACATGCATAAAAATAAAAGGGGTGACAGAGTGCAAACAATAAGTTTAATATATCTATGTATATTTGTAGCATAAAGGTAAAGGGACCCCTGACCATTAGGTCCAGTCGTGGCCGACTCTGGGGCTGCGGTTCTCATCTCGCTTTACTGGCCGAGGGAGCCGGCATACAGATTCCGGGTCATGTGACCAGCATGACTAGGCCGCTTCTGGCAAACCAGAGCAGCGCACGGAAACGCCATTTACCTTCCTGCCAGAGCAGTACCTATTTATCTACTTGCACTTTGACGTGCTTTTGAACTGCTAGGTTGGTAGGAGCAGGGACTGAGCAACGGGAGCTCACCCCGTCGTGGGGATTCAAACCGCCGACCTTCCAATCGGCAAGTCCTAGGCTCTGTGGTTTAACCCACAGTGCCACCCGTGTCCCTTTGTCTAACCCTCTGTATATTTATTCAGAAGTCAATGCCACTGTATTCAATGCAAGCTGTACAGTACCACAGCCAAAAAGAGTAAAATGATAGCTAATCCAACCAGGACCAAATTAGAGAACCCACCGAGGTACAAGTAGAATCAACGAAAGGATGGACCAGGATACCTTAAAGACTGCCTGAGACAGACGGAGGCCAAACAACCATGCCTGAGCCCTTCAGTGGCAGCATTGCTGGAGGAATCCTGTTATCTGTCCCCTGTGTGAACAAGGCCCACTTGGCATCTAGAGGAAAAGGGGCACTGAGTGTGGCTGGGCCAGCAATGTGGACTGTGCTGCTGGTGGAAATCCATGCTTGTTATTCTGAGTTACATTTCGAAGGCCTTTTCAGTTGGATGAACGTTTGTTATGTGACTGGCCAGTTCTTTATGAAAGTTTCTGCTCTCCTTTATTTCTTATTATATTTGCTGTACACTGCTGAGATGTTTTCTATATGAGTTCGTGAAACACAAATATTTTTAATGATAAATAAGCAAACAAGGAAAAGGGGAATAAAAGAAAAAAATTAAATGGCAAGTTCTGCAGCTTGTGGCAAAACAAGAGGTGCTAACACCAAACAAAGGAACAAGAGAAGAGTCTGACTTCAAACAATGAGCAGACTGCTATGAGGAAGCAGCAAAAGATTAATAAGAAATGACAACAGATCAGAGATAGAAAAGAATGAGTGGAATGTGCAGCAAAAATGTTGCAGTGTTTTAGCCAGCCAGCCATACCCTTTCCCAGGGCACTCCATTCCACTACTACCACCACCAGTCAGCATTCTGTGGCCACTGGGCAGACAGAGTCCTCAATGGGCTATTCTGGGGCTTCCCTTCCTTTATATTGTGAACCACCCCTGAGATTTTCAGATGAAGGGTAGTATATAAATTTAATAAATAATAAAATAATAATTAGTAGGCTTTTTTAAAAATAAAAAAACCTATTTCTGTTTCCCTGAGCTTGCTGATACTACTGTCTTGTGCAACAGGTGACACCTCTTCGACTCTGTTATTATTATTATTTGGGATACTGTCACGACAGACCTGATAATTAAGGCAAAAAGACTAAATATTTCCCCTTTGCTCTGTTCTGGGGTTCTCCTGACCCCTGCCTGAGCCAATTTAGGGGGCATGAAGGAGGAAGGAGAAGGAGAAAGCTCTGTTGTGCAAGCAGAAGTCTGTACACAGGGCTTCTACTGATGGGACTGGTTTCAGGCATCCCCAAACTCGGCCCTCCAGATGTTTTGGGACTACAATTCCTAGGTGAATCCCAGCCTCCCGGCCTAAAAAACCAGAAATTTGAGGTATCCTCATATATTGGTTGGTGAGGTGGGAGGTGAAGAAAAAGAACTATTAACTCAGAGATGGAGAACCTATATTATTATAACTCCCATCATTCATGGTTGTTGCCTAGGCTGGCATTAGAGTTGGAGTTCAACATGTGGAGAGCCACAGGTTCTAGTGGAATTAGTACACAAAGATGAAAACAAGAGAAGATAATGACTGCAAAAACAAGGATACCGTTCAATGAAGAAATAATCAATAGCAATGGAGGAGGAAGATCAAGAAGAATAACAGATGAAGGAAAATTAGTTTAATTAGTTAAAGAAAGTAAAATAATTTGTTGACTGGTAAAATTACACAAAATAAAATTGTAACACAGCAAAACAACACTACAATCAGGCAATTTAGAAGAAACTGGATTATATTTAGGCCAACAAGGAAGAATCAAGAGTAGATTGTTGCACTTTTTTGTTAACTGGAGAAACCAAAAGCAGGCCTTTCCCTCCTGATTAGGTTGTTCTTGAACTAGAAATGGTTTTATTACTCTCTGCTGCTTATTTTCATTAAGTTTTTACTGTTGCAGTGTTTTTATGAATTTTATGTGCTTTTAATTCATGTTTTATTTCTTTTGAAAGCCACTATAGGAGCTGTGCTGAGAAGCAAGCGGGTGAGGAGGTAATCCTAAAATTTAAAAAAAATTAAAGGAATATCCCAGCACCACCTGAAGTTTTGAATACAATCCGGAGTATATATTGCTTTAAGCCAAGCTTTATGTTCACCTCGCTATGAAAATAGCTTTGACTTCATTATTTCTTTTGTTGCATATTATTTTCAAATAATTTATCAAGCTTAGCAAGTTGAGATACTTGTATTGCAGGGGGCTGGACTAGATGACCCTCTGGGTCAACTTCCAACTCTACAATTCTATTGTATGATTCTATCATTTCACAACAGTGTGAAATCCAGCCACACTACCATAATAATTGTGCGGAAAGCAGGAGCCACAGAGATTTGTGAATTTGTGACAGAATCCACTGGGTAACACTGATCACAATGGCGTCCAACTGTACAACCCAATGATATTCTTAGGTCAACAATGTGTTATTGGAGGTTATCTCCAAATAAAAGGGAAAGCGGTTTGCACTCTGAACGCAAGTGACCAATTCGCCATATTTTAAATACAGTGGTACCTCGCAAGACGAATGCCTCGCAAGACAAAAAACTCGCTAGACGAAAGGGTTTTTTGTTTTTTGAGCTGCTTCGCAAGACGATTTTCCCTATGGGCTTGCTTCGCAAGACGGAAACGTCTTGCAAGTTTGTTTCCTTTTTCTTAACACGGTTAATACAGTTGCGACTTGACTTCGAGGAGCAACTCATAGAACGCGGTGTGGTAGCCTTTTTTGAGGTTTTTAAAGACTTTGGTGATTTTTTAAGCTTTTCCAAAACTTTCCCGACACCGTGCTTCGCAAGACGAAAAAAATCGCAAGACGACAAAACTCGCGGAACGAATTAATTTCGTCTTGCGAGGCACCACTGTAGCTCCACATTTCATATTCTTTTGATTTCAAATGTTTGATGCTCATGGCAAAATGGCTGCATCTTTCTGAAAAATAACTGAATTCCAGCCCTACCATATGTACCTTCTTCTCAGCTGCTCTGGTGGGTGTGACCATAGTGTAGCCAAATAGCTAAACAGGGAAACAATAGCATTTTATTTTCTTCAAGGAATAATACTGATAGGAAATGGTTAATCTAATGAGGATCTGGCAATGCATATGTCTAATACCATTAGTGCTAAGACACTCAGTAGTGGCATAGCCACCAAAGGGAGGAGTTTGGATTACATTTATTTTTTAACACCCCCCCCCCCACACACCCAAGTGTTATTTGGTCATATATCATTTAGCTACTAATATTTTTTCTAGATTTTTTTTTCTTTCAGCCTGGATGGTTTTAGTAACCTTAATTAGAGGGGATATAAAGAAAAACACATGAGCATCCCTTTAACAAATACCATAGATCTGTGTATTATTTGTTATTGTCACTTAACTAAATTAAAGTTTCCCCCCTATTATGCAGCTCAACACAAAGCTATTAAAAATAGTTGCCATTATCGGGAAAGCGAATACACAGGTCACAATCACACATGTGGCTACATTTATATATTTCAGGTGCAATTTTGCCACAATAGATCATGTTTTAGGGGGAAATGGTGGGCTTTCCATAATTTTTCAAGCACAGCCGAAGAAGATTGTGAGAACACCAACATGCAGCAATCCTCACCCCGTTGCATGGGCCCAATGAGGAATTAACAACATAAACTTTGCAAGAGGAATATGCTCCATTATTATATTTTTGTTGTGTGCTACACATTCCATAAGGAGAAAATGCATTCAAATTTTAATCTGATATAATTTTCAGATGCTAATGGAAAATTATACTACTAATACTTTATTGGAGAAATTCTAGAATCCTTCATAAAAGCATACAGGGTTGCATTCAAGAGACTTCTGTACTTTAGTAGGAAACACAACTAAGATTAAAGAGGTATTTTCTACACCAGAAGATAGCATCATCTCCCCCCTACTTAAGAACTCCACAGTTAATCATGACAACATTAGCAGTAGGTGAGATGAATATTAAAAACCACCAGGCCCTTGCATTGCTTTCCCAAGGATTAATGTTTTGCTCTCAAACCACATACACGACACCAGGAATGCAAACACATTTTAGAGTCCTAAAATGACAGGCAACTAAGAAGGAAAATATAGAAGTCTGTGGTTTGTCGTGCCTCTGCCTCCAGGTTTAGATCTTAAAGAGGAACCAGCAGCAAACAGAAGGCATTAATGGAATTCAGCTGATCATACCTTAATTACCACTCAGCTAATAATAGATACCCATAAGAATAAGGGAAATCCCAACATGTTGATCAAAGCTACAAGGTTGTCCATGCTGGGAGAGGGATTCTATGAAATAAGGTTGCTCTGCTGCTAAAAGCATAAATTTCGCTTACTTGAATCAATTACAACCTTATTCTTAAGAACTCAAGATATTCTACCTGCATGGTGTTTCCTTCAGCTCAGACCAACACAGTGATACCAAAATGATGGGACAGGACTATCTGTTGGCTGAGTGTGGGGTGTCCACAGTAGATATTCGGAATGACACCAGACTTAGTGCCATGGAACTAGACCAGCCTTCTCAACCCGGTGCCCTCAAGATATTTTTCACTACAACTCCTATCATCTCTAACCATTTGCCATGCTGACTGCAACTGATGGGAGTTGGTAGTCCAAAATCCCTGACGGGCACGAGTTTGGGGAAGTCTGCTCTAGATCAAGAAGAAAAGCTCTTAACAAAATCAACATTCCATTTTAAAAGTTTGGGAAACCAATTGATGAGTTGCATCTAAATCTTCAACAGGCAAGCCAACAAATGACAGGACTGAATCATTACAATTTCTTGTTGGGACCTCATGACTTTGTTCTCCTTCTCAGAGCAAAGTTGTTTTTCCACCTCAGGCTGTCTAGTGAAGATTCCTAATTTTGGAGGAAAGAAGGTGATACAAAGTAATGGCGTCGGGAGTTATTTTGCCTCCATCTGCTCACTTTAAGAATCTAGGAGATAATGAGAAGCTTTGCAAGTCTCAGGCACCTTGTCACAAACATCTTTCAAGGTGGCAGACAAATTTTTATTTAATAAAGCTAACTTTCAAAGTAACAGTCACATGACAGGATAGGAAATCAGGGGTCTTGCTACAGCACGCTGTCCTAGAAGATGAATGAACACAAAGCATAACCACCAACCTTTTCATTCATAGTATTTATTGCCCTTCCATACAGGCTGCTGAGGACGTGGGTGGCGCTGTGGTTTACACTGAGCCTCTTGGGCTTGCTGATCAGAAGGTCGGCGGTTCGAATCCCCACGATGGGGTGAGCTCCCGTTGTTTGGTCCCAGATCCTGCCAACCTAGCAGTTCGAAAGCACGTCAAAGTGCAAGTAGATAAATAGGAACCACTCCAGCGGGAAGGTAAACAGCATTTTGGTGTGCTGCTTTGGTTTCGGTGTTCTGTTGCGCCAGAAGCGGCTTAGTCATGCTAGTCACATGACCCGGAAAAACTGTCTGCGGACAAACGCCGGCTCCCTTGGCCTGTAAAGAGAGATGAGCGCCACAACCCCAGAGTCGTCTGTGACTGGACTTAACTGTCAGGGGTCCTTTACCTTTACCTTTTTTTACAGGCTGCTGTAAAGATGATTAAGCTAAGGAAATGAAATGAGCAGTAATTTGAAATGCACAGTATTCCTAAGTGTTATTATAGAAAAAGGCACAGAAAGGGCACTTTGAAAAACCCCAAGAACAGATAGATTGAGAAGGGTACTTCAAAGGTAGCAAGAAGCTGGGTTAGAACAGGTGCTTGAATGAAACTATTTTACTAGCAGATCACCTGCTGAAAGTGGTATGTGTGAGTCCCAAGCAGATCCATTCTGCTGAATTTATTAAGCACAACTGGGACTTGACTTTAGAAGCTATTCAGCTCACCCAACAAACAGAAGCAAGTGCATTGTCAAGAGGACACCAGAAAGATTTATAATTTCACATTTGCCTATAAATAGGAATTAGGTTGAAGGGGGAAAATACTTCTGCAGCTGATTAAAGATGGGAAAACATTTTAATCTACGTATATTGTTGTGTTTTTTTTTAGAAGCCACTTGAAAGTCAATACACATGTTTAAAGGAGTCTTGCAATAATAAACATCTAAAGTTATGGAGTGTGAGTATGTGTATGTGTATGTGTATGTGTATGTGTATGTGTATGTGTATGTATGAGTGTCTGTCTATCTATCTATCTATCTATATCTATCTATCTATCTCAACTGTATTAATTTTACTTAAATAATACAAGTTTATACAATATCCTGATATGTTATTGTAAGGGCCCAGCATTCAAACAAAGAAAGCTGTTTTACACTGTCAGGCCATTGGTGCATTTGGTCACTACTGCCTACTACACTGAGTGGCAGCAGTGCGCCTGAATTTCAGGTGGTCAACATTCCCGGCCGTACCTGAAGATGCTGAGGTTTCAACCTGGGACTTTCTGCATGTGAAGCATGTGCCATTGATAATAAGCATTATTTTTTTTAAAAAGGGGCAGATTGAGAAAAAACACGGTAACTACTATTACTGATCCACTAATGTACTGCAGTACCTTACGAGTAAACAATATCATGATGTCTACTGATTCCCGTTAGCTGACTGGTTTTATTCAGGTACTGCTAAACATACAGCTTATTTTGTTTAGAGACTAAGAAATGGTTTAATGACTCCAATGTAGTGTTGACATCCATAGCCTCCTCACAAAACACCCATTAGAAGTGTTCTGAAACCTCAGAAAGCAGTGCTTCCAAAGCCAATAATCAAAAAGGCTCATCTTTCAAGCCACACTGCCTTCACAGAGCAACCTGCTTTCAGGCCAGAGGGGTGGTTTTCCTAACTCCCAGTGCTGTGCAGATGTCTCCGATTGGGCTCTAATTCAACATTTGTTGTCGGCAGCAATCCAAGTAAGCCAGGGCCAATTAAAAAACTGCATTTGTATGGCGACACTTCATGCAGGCAGCCACAACCTTCTGAGGTTCGCTCCCAGGTGCATGGAGAATCTCCATAGTGAAGGCAAGTGAAGGCAATGGCGATACCCCTCATAATACCAAAGGGCTGTCCCTGCTCCCCACCATTTTCAGTATTCTAAGCAGCCATGCATAAGTGAACCAAAGTGCTACAACAGTCCTGCCCCCCCCCCTTTTGTGACCCTGCTACATTCTGGGATACCACCTGGAAATTTATTTGCAAGGCTGCGGAACACCCTTTGTGGCAACTCCCAAGGAGAGATTTGAAAAACTGGAGCGAATGTGTGACATCTTGGTAAATAAAAATGATTATGTCCCCCCCACCACCACCACTTGGTCTGAAAGACCCCAAAGCCTAGAATGGAAGGCTTTTGTGCTCCATTGTAAGTTTGGGGAAACAGCCATCCCTCCTTCCTGTCAGAATTGTTAAGCAGGGAATTATCTACAGCCACTGTGGTAAGAAAGGAAATCCTGCCAAATGAAGATGGTGAAGATGTGTCTGTCAACAGCACTTCCAAAAGTGTTTACATAGGAGAGGCTGGAAGCGTATAGCCCAACAATATTTTCAATTTCAGCTGCGTTTTCTTGTTTCTCCCCTGTTAAGATACTGCAACAAATTTTCAAGTGTTAAATAGCAAGGACTGGCATTTCATTCTATGGTGAGGTGAGTCCATCAGACCCCAAAAGGCTAAAGTAGCAGAAACAAAATTGAAATAATCATACAGTGTTTACAGCCCCCAAACAAAATTATTCTCTGCACATCAGTTCCTTAAACTAGATCAAGCCAGTCACCATTAGAAAACAACCTATGTGAAACTTGATTTCTAAAGACGGGCCGCTTGAAAATTACAAGCAAGAACACACACTTAGAATTAATGTCCAAGCTGAATATCATTTCCATAGAAGAAATCATGTGAATTTCATTCAGGTATGATACACACTTGTTCCATTTCAGTTTGTATACATGTGGCAGGAAGCATCAATTTCTGGCATGTTCCCAGGGTGACTAACAACTGTGCACACATCATGTGTAACTGCATGTACCTCCCTGAATGTCATTTCCGGCAGGGGCGTGATCTGTATCCATGTAGGGGATCAGGCTTATGCAATTCAGCTCTTAATCTTACCTTTCCCCCCACATTAATTTCGTTTCTGCTTTACCAACAGGATTATAAACTAGTAAACAAATGTAGCTAGTTAGCATGGGAAAATGCAGGGAGTCAAAGCTCAATAAAATGCAAAAGTGCTGAGGAACACCATCATCGGCTGGCTCCCAAGGTCTCAATGCATTAGGGGGCAGTGTAGGAACACAAACTTGATAGTGCTTTGTTATGGTGCATCCCTCACTAACTGCTGATGCATAGCTAAAACAGCAACAGACATTGATTTATGTTCAACTTTCCATTTCATCAGAGAGATTTTTCAAAATGCTACACACAGAGTTCAAAAATCAGCAGGAAAATACACGGCCACCAAGTGTACAGCAATAGCCGTACACAAAGAGCCTGAAAGAACACATAAGGTAACTGAGCATTGCTAGAAAACTCAAAGCACATATAGAATCTCATTTTCCAATCCTCGCCACTCTCTCCAGAGCAGGGTTAGGCAACTAGATAAGAGTCTGGACCCTTCAGTGCATCTTACACCATAATGTAAAAGACAACACATGCCCATCTTTAACTGCTGCAAAGCCTGCCTTATCTCTGGAGGAGGTGCTGGCTGGTTTATAAGGAAGGCCCAGTATCAGCAGCTGGCACTGTCGGGCATTTGCTAGGGTCCATGGGCTGGCAAGCAGTCCATGGCTGATGGCTGACAAAACCCTGAAGTGGCCGCTATTGCAGGGAGGAAGCGGAGCAGTTGGCCATCTAGCAGCCCACCCTGTTCTTCTGGGGAAATTGGGGGGGGGGGGCGCGAGAAAGTGGCCAGTACTTGGTGGCTGTTACACTCCCTTCTCCTTCACTACCAGCCCGTTCACCTGCCTTTTCTAGCTGGGGTCAAAGAGAAAGAAGAGAAATAGCCTCCACTATCAACACACAGGCTAACAGGGCTGGGGAGGCTCCACCATATACTGAAACCCTCCGTTTGTGAATTTGGAAAACTAAACTAAAGGTGATAAAAAGTTGAACTGTTTGTTATATTTCTGTCTCTTGGGCATTTTGATTTGCAAATGTTTTGAAGCCAAAGGGTGCAGCTTCTGACTTCTTTTATTTAAAAAATGGGTTTTCTTTGTGATCTCCCCCCCCCCCCCGAAACTGCAAAGGGAAACATAGATAGTTATAGCTGTATTCTCCGTCACTGGTCTGCAGACCCGCTTGACCTCAGGCCAGACACGAGAGCAGGCATTGTCAGCGGAGCAGTTGCTCTTTTGTCCTGCCTTAGTTACAAATACAGAAGTTCAAGCAATATCCTTCGTAACCTGGAAAGGACCACATTGGCACGGTGTGCATGTCATGTTAAACCAAGGTTTGCTCTTGGCTTATCACTTCCTGTATGTTTGTTTGGAGAGAAACAATTCACAAGCCTGGGTTCACAATGAGTCACATTTTGGGGCAGCACAGCAGCAGCGGAGGAGGAGGAGGAGGAATTAAGCACCCATGATCTCAGGAGCATGTACCAGCACACTGCTCATTTACATTAAACTATAGTTTACTTTAACTAAAGTTTAATACAGGGTTCCCAATGTGGTGCCCATGGGCTTCTGTGTGTCTGCAGAGGACTTCCATGGTGCTGAAATCATGTCATCATCTCTGCGCAGATGAAAGCAGGCTCAAAAGTGTGTCTGGTTGAACCCTGAATTTAGTTTTATACCTTCTAAATCTTACTGCTGATTTTTTTATTTGTACTATGTATCTCTGCCCCAGCACATTCAGACAGAGGGGCAGATTATAAATACCTTTAGTGAATTTATATATATCCCAAATCAAAATGGCCAATACTGTGCCATCTAATTGATTTACTGCTTAAAGGTTCAGCACAGTGTCAGCTTGTTGAACTGTTAAGTTTGGAATACTTGCCCCAAAACAAACAAAAATCCTCTGAAAAACATTGATAAAAGAGGATTCTTTCTATCAAACAGACTGAAATAAAAATCTACGTATGTTGTACCCAAGGCATACAAAACTTGAATTGCTGGCAGATGTTCCCATCTCACATCTTCTTTCACTTATTTCCACCAATATAAAAAACTCGCTTAAGCCTCTTTTAGTATCTCAGAACCAAGAGATTCTCTTTTTCCAAGTACGCACATGTCCTACAAATATATTATTCATTTTTTTAAAAAATTAATACAGCAGGCTAACAAGCCCCATCCACAGAATTAGTAGTTTTAGCATCGTAATCCAGATCATATAACTTTGATAAAAGTATTCATCGCTCAATAATTTTTTTCTTGCACACAGTCACTAACTCAAATAAGGTAAAACATACTTCCAGACTACAACCAATATTCATAACTTTTTAGAAAATATTCTTGCTGATATGTAGCTCTGAAATACTAAAATGAACATCACTACCAATGACACTGGTAATCAATTAAACTTATGGCTTAATATTCACGTGTCCCTTTTTAATTGACCATTGCCACTCATTAGGAAGAGGTATCCTAGTGTTCATGAATTTAAGAAGGTGCTATCCTTCATGGTTACAGAGATTAAAATGAATACATACTAGTCACAATATGCCAGGTTACAAGAAATAAAACGGCAACAAACTAAACTTGCTACTTATTAGATCTTATGAATTCTATTGCTTTAAAAATATTTTTAATGAGTTGCCAGAAGTTTATAAATATTGGGGATTAGCAGTTGCAAACTTAGATAATGTAAGTGCTGGAAATCCTGTGCCTATGTGTAACAACAAAACAACAGAAAACCACCACCACCATCAATGTGTGGCTTATATTAACTGCATCCTGCAGCTCCCAATGTATCCGACATGGCCCTTGAAGGAAGCACAATTAGCCCAGCCATAACATAACACAGAGAGGAGGCATTTTGAAGAATTAAAACCTGTTAAAAATCCTGATTGCTTGAAAATCACTGTTAAACCCCGTTCTCTTGTTTCAACCATAAATGTCCTTCACCTTAGGTGTTGCTCACAAAACTATTACTTGGAAATCACATAAGGCTAAAGGGAAACTTTGCTAAAAGAAGGGAAATTTCAAGGGGAAATGAACTCAACTCCAATAGGCAGATATTGAGATACTGAGTTTCTCTCTCATTGCCATGACAGGCTGGATGGGTTTCTGCCTGTGGCGAGAGCTTAAGCTGGTTTTGTTAAAAGATTTCAGTGATGGCAGTTGGAAAAAATCAAGTGGTTAACCAGAAGGAAAAGAAGAAGAATCCAAATCCTGAATGTTCTGAATTACACACAAGCCTGTCATGACCATGACCAACAAATAAATAATTTTTTTAAAAGCAGATTTGGAAAATACTGAATTGTAAAAAAACAAAACACAAAATGAATCTTGCTTTCCAGACCAGAAAAAGCTAACACATACACACTGCAAAAACAAAGGTTAAGGGAAACCAAGCAGAATATTACAGCTAATTGGGTACTTCTGGCAGTTTTGTTTAAAAAGTGTCTCTGAGACTATGATGCATCTGTAAACTACTTAAGAATCCATTCATGCTCATGCATGCAGCAAACAGCAGCAAAAGTCAGGAGAGCCAATTCTTACCTGAAAGAAACCTGGAGGAATGGGTCCCCCTGGCATTCCATCATTTGGAGGAATGTTTCCAAGTACTGGACTTGGTGCTGCAGCTGCACTCTGTACAAAACAAAAAAAATATACGTATAGATAAACAGCACTGATTTCAGGTCAGCTGAAAAGGAAGTCAACACACATCTCACGGCTCCATCAATTAGCACATAACCAATAACCAATACCATCATCATCAAGCCTACCCAAAGGAAATCAAACACTTCGCATTGTAAGAATGTGCCATTAAGAGTAATAGAATGCCAATGGCTGCCGTTCAGATTAATGTGCAACTGGGAGTCTGGTTCCCAGTAACTGCAGCAGGTTTCAAAGCTAAGCCACCATACTGAAATTCCCAAAGCATACCCACAGTCAATGGAGGTGGCAAACTCCTATGTTTTGAGTGGAGGGTGTGCACAAGCACAATCTGATACCTCTGTTACAACATCTGGGGTCTTCTTCAGTGTAAAACATGGTTATTCATCCAATAAATAATGAGTTATCAGCCATCCCACTCGTTCTTGTTATAATTAAAAAACTTCATAAATATAAATGCCAGTTGCCAACATCATGAGAAGTGTCTAGACGTCTGCTTGAACATGTGAATGTGTATCTGTGGACTGGGGCACATATGAAAGTCCCATCCGCACTGTCCCAGTGCGGGCTGTCCTGTCCACTCAGCTCCTAGCCTCTCCTGTGCTGATGTTCTCATGTGCTCATGTTCAAGCAAATATGAGTAAAAGCCCCTGCAGACATTTCCTGCTCTGGAAAAATATACTAACCACCACAATCTCATCTAAATGTATCAAAAGCTGGAAATGTTCATTTCTGCTTCATAAAACATGGGATTTTGCAGTGAATATTTAAAGCAGAGCAAAAAAAAAAAGTGTTATGTCTTGGGTTTTTATTAATTATTTTTATTGGAGTTTTAAGATATGCTTTCATTGTACAGTATAACAATGCAAACAGCAAGTATTCCTATTCAGAAGCACAATTTTAAAAATAAAGAAACCAGATTTAGAATAAATACAAATCAAAATAACATAAATTGTTTTCCAGATATGTATATTGGCAGGTGATCAATATATAAAATCAAACTGTTAATAAAACATTCACAATGATAAAAAAATATGGGGGGGGGGAGAATAAATAAGGTTTAAATCAACCAGATCCATTTGTACGCTGGCAATGGGCACTGCCCATGTTATTTAATATTTGTATTAACTACAAAATCATACCAAACAGAAATAAATTTATCTAGCTTATTCTGGCCTTTCAAAACACTTAGTTTGCAAGTCCATTTTTCCAGTAAAACTATATCCCATATTATGTGGGACCAGTACTTTATGGTGGCCTCTCCAGTGTCAAGCTATGGGTGCCATCTAATTGTTAACTTCATACCTCTTCCTTCCTCCCAAAGCAGCACAGAGAAGGCTTTTTGCTTCAAAATCACCCTACAAGGTAGGTTCTGAGGTATGCCCAAGGCCACCCAGAAAGCTTCATAGCTGAGCAGGGAATATGAATCCGAGTTTCCCACATCCAAAGCCAACATTCTAGCCACTTCACCACACTCTGGCACTCAAGTTTCCTTCTCCTCCCACAAATTCTGACCTTTACTTTAATTCCCCAGATTGTCCTCATTTGATCTTTGGCACCATTTTATGAGGTTTATATGGGATTTGGGGGGAAAGGGTTGCCCATTAATAGACCCCAATATAATTTCTTAATCATATCTGGAATTCTACTAACCGAACCAAGTAATTTTGTACAGAACAAACCTAGCAGCCTCCTAGTTAAAGCAAAAATAACGGCAAAAGTTTGGTTTTGCTTGTCCCCCCCCCCCACTTTTACCAAACAAAGTGAAGTCTATACCAAAGATGAATCACCACCCATCACCCGTATTGTGTATATGGTCAGCACAACTGTTAGCATTGACTCTTTCACTTTCTATTTTTGAAAGTGAAAAGGATGCCAAGTAGCAAGACGATATTTGAGGCATAAAGGAAAAGGCATGAAACGAAAGCTAGTGTAGTTGAAGGCACAGAATGTCGTTTTTACATAATCAACAGCAGCTAACTATGGAAATAAGAACCATTTCTAAGCGGCCAGTCCGCTTCGGCTTTCCATCTATGGAGTTAAAAACACCACAGATTTGTGCACCCTTAACCAGCTCATGACTCTTGTGCTTGCACAAAGCATTAAACAATGGTTTAGCATTATGAGGAAAAGCAACAGTGCGCCACAGGCTTATGCACTCCTCGTCCTCCTCAGGCAGCTGCAGCTCAGCTTCATATGCTAAACCATGTTTGTGCAAACTTGGGTGTTTGCCAGTTTTTTGCTCTAAAGGAGGATAAAGAATCCTTCCCTCAAAATTCACCATTACTGACTTTCAGGCAGAAATTAATCGGCCATACCTGTATCTGTCTGTGTCTGTCTATGTGTCTCTGTACTAGGGGTGGGGGGAGATTTTTACATACACCCAAGAGGAAAAATAATTTAGCTCAGGAGGAGATCCAAAGTTCCAATATATCACATGGTTCAGACTTCCACTGGGTAGAAGAAATGGAAAGGCTGAATGCAAAAAGCATTAAAATGTATGGGATTCCATTTTTTACTATGGTCCTTACACATGTGTACCAGATCAGTAATTCTTATACACTGGTGACATTTGTCTGAAAGAAAGCCTCTCCTTACAGCATTTGTTGACCACCCTAAGTAATTGACAGAAGGTCTTTATTCCTTAGAAAGAGACATATTCTGCTTTATAGACATAATTAAGCATAGCCATTTTCTTTCTCTTCAACAACTTATGACCAAAATTCTGGGATTCAAGGTGTATTGGTATCAGTTATTCCAGGTCCAACAGGTGCAGTATTTTTGTCAATAAAAATAACATTTGACATTCATTAAAGTGCACACATTTACCATTTATGTGCTTGTATACTGAAATTCCTGTCCAGGTAGTGAAAACATTTCAGTTTAATATCTAACTAATGCTGGCAGAGCTGTGATGAACCACAAATACATGGTGGTCGTGTTTGGCTGTTTAGATTTTTGGCTAAAACGTGTTTGATGGTGCAGACACCTTCGCCAGACAATCATAGGACCCTGGAGAAACATTATAGGATATCCTCCCAGGGCACCAAGCAGAAGCAGTACGCAATCAACTACTCATCACCTTTCGACAGTTGCCAAAGTAGAAATAGCTATACACTGCAAAAGTCAAAAACTACTCAATGTTAATTTTTGGTACAGAAAGATATGGGAACATCTCATCTTGGGCAAACTGGCACACCAAGTAAGATTTTCTAAGAATGGTTTAAATCAGTAGTATTGACCCCTGGTATCCATGTATAACAAATGCATGGAGGTCACTCCTGAATTTAGCTTGACTAATATTTACCAAATAATTATGCACTTTTGAAATGTTGAATCCCTTTTTTTGCAAGTCCAGGTTCATCTCTCCAATTGTGTGGTTATTAATTTTTTCTTGCGTTTTTAAATTTGTTTTAAAAATCCATTATTTAAAATCTTAAACAAAAAAACCCTTTTAATAGGGTCATTTGTAGCTCCTTTGCCTCATCCTGCCAGGATGGAGTAGCAGCAAAGTGTCAGAAAAGTTTGTCCTTTCCATTTTCAGTTCCACACCAAAAGCTACTAGGAAAAGAAGGAATGCCTTTATTGTGGCACAATGGGATCCGAATAGGTGCCCTTGTATTTCAAATAGTAAAATTCTAATCACCATACTAAGATAGGCGGAATCTACACATACATACAAAATGTTGTGAACATGCTTTTTAAAAAAAGTTTTGAAAAACACATTGAATTTGTCATAGCTCACTGTCGCCATCTAGTGCGACATTTGTATACTGCACTTTACAACACACTTAAAACGTTTTATTTGCAGCTGTGTAGCTGAGTCCATAGACACTTTCTATACTAATCCAATACAATCATCCCTGCTGTCCCCAAAAGTATTTTTCCTCCCAAAGGACTGCTGAAATCTGCGAACAAGTTGTACACAAGACACTTTTGAACCATTAACTGTAAGCTTGATTTAAAGGAAATCTGCAAGACTTTCTATATATTTCCTGTACACCTTTTTCCTTCTTCCTTACCAGGTATAGAGGAGGTTCTTTCAGCTGGGGGTGGGAGATGGAGCAGAGGGAAAAATATGTTTTTTAAAGCTTTATTATAAATTCAAGTATTACTGGTTTTGGAATGCTAATGGATAGTGAATAATCTAGTGGAATATCAGAAGCACAAAGTACAGGAATACTGATCAAGAAGGGAAAGGATTTTAAAAATCAATGGTGATTTCAGAAACACCTGGCAGAAGTGATCTTCTGGAGGGGTAGGGATGCATGTAAAAACTCCTAGACTAAATTAATGGCCAAGAAAAATTATCATCCCAAGTGTGTACATTTGTATGTGTTTTAAGAAAAGGGAAGGGTAGGGAAAGAAGGTTGTAAACCAATAGGGGGACAGTAAAATAATAAAGCAGGCACTCTTTTTACATCATAAAGTTGGAAAAACAGGGAAACAAGCATAATTTCTCATTCCTTTGTAGGCCATCTTAAAAGAGCAAGCAGAAATTTTATTCTAAGGCCACTAAACATAGTGTAACTTCTCTGTAAAGTGAATGAATGGTCTTAATGAAAGTATGTCCAGGATCCAGCTCCAAACTGCAGTATACTCAATTACATTTTTTTAATAAAAGCTCTCTATCACACAAAGTGCTGCTCTTCCAAAGACAGCAGGCATCGCAATAAAGCTGCCAGCCAATATTTTATTGTTTCAGGAGATTTCCAGCATACTATAATCCCTTGCTGGTGAGCCTCCCAGAGTTAAATAGATCCCCAAAACAGCTTAGAATAATGCAGTTCAGAGACTCTAGAGTTCTACAAACCATCTAAACATCGGGGGTGGGGGACAGAATCCTGCACACTGTATTTAGCACTGCTATGTATAATGCAATGTTTGCCAGTGTAAACTAGCAAAGAATATAGTATTCAACGTACTGCTGGGCAGAAGAAGAAGAAGTCAAATGCATAGATCTACAGTTAATGTTCTTCATCTACAATGGTATGAAAAGCACCCCGGATATGCAGCCAAGCCATGGAAAACGAACCGCCAGGTATCATGGTCCCTTTGTGTGGTGTGCACAACCTCTCGGCTTGGACATATTGCAGACGCAGCAAGGCATCTGTTACATTTCCTGGCTGGCCTGGAATGCCCTGCACAGCTGCCAGTTGGAATGCAGGGTACAATGAAAACCTCTTCTGCTAGCACAGGCATACCTCCCATCAAATCGTGGGAGTTATTTTTCCAAGATACACACATGTCAATTCAATACGCACTGTGACACTTGGTTGGGACTTAATAATTAAAGGGCCCACCAGTGCCCTGAACAGAATGCAAAAGCAAGAATCGCATCTAAGAGACATGATGCATTATTCAGAAGGCTGGAGTGTGGCATTCTCTCTCCCTCCCTTCCTCCCTCTGCCCCCCCCCCCGTACCCCCATCCTCCAAATGGCAGTTCATCTACAAGAGCAAGAGCAAACCTCCAAATCTATAGGCTCTGGATGGAAAGTGTCAGGAAGGCCAAGGAAACAAGTGAGGGAGAAACTCGTATCACTGGGTACCAACCACATTAGGTGGTGTCACATCTAACATGGCAAGGATGGGTCTTCACAAGATCACTGAACTTTCCCGTTCCTTGTTACTTGAAGGAATCATCCATTTACCCTGGATTAGGCTCCTCTCCTGCATAAAACTCACCAGCAACTGGGTGCACAGGACAGTGTTAATTGGCGGCGGTGGCTGCATTGAAGCAGACAAACTGGATCCTACCCACCCTGAGTGCTTTTCTGGATAAGGAGAGAGAAGCCGGGCATGCTGCAGGCAACCAATGCCAGTGAGAGTCACTTTGAAGGTGAATTAAAACACACCAGCAATAGATCCTGGGAGGATGATGCCTATGTACAAGGTGCTGCACTAAGATTTGGGATTGTGGCATGTTTCTGAAAGAAACACGTCTTTATCACTAATGTCATAAGATAACTAGGGGGAAGGAAGTTATGCTCCATTCCACTGGTCACCTTATCATCATATGAGTGGACAATTTCCCTTCATAAGGTTCACACAGCAACCAGGATGCTGTACAGGAGGGACAGGGTTGAAAAGCCTTCTTAAAAAGAGGGCCAGAATAAATATATAAAAAAAGAAACCTGATTAGGCAATTCTTGACTTTTGTCTGACTCCCTTCATACTAGAGGCTGCAAAGGTGGAGAATGGTGATGAATGGCTAAGGCAGAGAAAATCCTAGAAACAGGTAACAAAAAGTTAACTAGCTAAGTGATCTGAGGTCAGAAAAGTGAAAGAACAATGTATTTTATTAAATAAATTATGCAGAATGTAGTGAACAAAGGCGGAGGGATGAGAGCAACGGGATGAAAAAAAGGTCAAGCCAGTAGAGAAGTTTTGAGCTGGCTCTAGACACATAAAAGAAACGTTTCGGTTAAATGCGTTGCAAATTTAAGCAGGGAAAACAGGTAGAGAAAAATGGGACTCCACAGCAGCACCTGGTGGCACAATGTTATATTGCATGTACAACATGTATAAATTGCTTTTTCTTTGCCAATCTAGCTGAGTCCTTGTTTAAAGCTTGGGAGGGAGGGAGTTGGGTCACATGTAAGAGAAGTGATGCCAAGAACAGAGTGTCACAATAATGGGTTGGAAGAGTTATACCATATATGTGTTATATTTTATAACGGTAGTAAAGTAGCAGCCAACTTGTATCCTTTCCACACATTTTTCTCTCCTTATATAAAATAATTCCTTAACTGGGAGTAGACATCAGGTCTGGCTATAGTATTACTGTATGCAAATCACAGGTTGTGATAGGGACCAGCAGGTAAACAGTTGCAATAAGCTTAGCAAGTCTTTTGAGCTGCTTGATCATTATGAGATTGCACAAGATGTTACTGAACTTGCTACTTTGAAAGTTGTTTGCCAATTCTCTCAATGAACTTGCACCACCAAGCCATCCTGCACTTCACAGTGTGGAGAGAATTTGTGTTGATGACTTCTCTCTTTGCACCCTGAATGCTCTTCAACATGCCTGTAACCGGGATATCCAGGCATTATTTGGCTCATAAGAAGACAGTGCAAGACCCTTGAGGATACTTCTTTGCTAAATCTCTAGAGTAAAGGCCTAAACAGGCTCAGTACTACCATGCCACATGGTCTGCCAAATATCAGGCCCTAAAATTCATATTACTGTGATATAATATGAATATTTTTGTAACAGAATATGATTTTAAAAACTGGGGCCGGGGGGAGGCAAAGCTCATGTAAAGAGGGTTAACTGTGCCCAATAAATGATCTCATTATTTAAAACACTGTGCCCTGAAAAATGTTCAGCAGCGATTGCAACTGCTTGAGCCATTTGGTGCACCTGGTGGAGTTACAAGACTTCTGGGAAACATCATTACTTTGGGGCAGAACTTAACATCTGCATTTGTGGGAGGTCTGACAGATTTCTGCAGGATGGGAGACAAGGTTCAGAATTTCTACTTAGCTGTAAATGCAAAGTAAATTATGGGGCAGTTTCTGACATTCATTAATTATATTTTAAAAATGAACCAGCACAGAAAATGATGAAAATCTGGATGGATGAGTTCTGCTTCCAAACGTAGACATGCAGTCAACACACCGGCTCGGTACACTCCAGCAGATGCCGTCTAAGCCTTTAAATCGCACACTAATTGTGCTAATTGAGCTAACAGTCGCTGTTTCGTCTCCCAGCCCTGAGTCAACCAGCATCTTCTGGTACTGCTACAGAGATCCAAGCTGTTGGCTTTAGTGTTATTTTGTCAGCCATTAAATGATTCATCAGAGTCATTAATTGATTTATTACTGCTGCCTGCAAGTATAGCTTTGCAAATAAAGAATGATGTAGGTCAGAATGCAAAAGAAATTGAACAAAACAACACAGCGAGGAACTGGATGCTTAAATAATCTGTAGGAATCCCACACAGAGATTTTTTAAAAAGTTATGGGGGCAAAGGGAGTTAAGTAGGGGAGAGGAAAGATTAGCCACTGTTTGACTCCAACATGATGGAATCTACTCAACTACCCAACTCTAACCTTCGGCTGCATGCAAAAGGCATCGTGAGCTGTCACGAGATCCCGCAGCCCTCCAAACGAGTGATCATTTTCTTCTGTTAAACGATCCAAAGCTGGAAACAAAGTCAAAAGGATTCCACAACAGCTTAAGATGGTTTGATGTGAAAGGACTACAAAACCAGGTTTCAGACATGCATACTAAAAAAGAAAAGAAAAAAATGATTCCATTTCTGTGGTGCTTTCACAGCTGACCAATTCATCATGAAGACTGCAGACAGTGGTTACATGCAGCAGGCTAAAGAGCCTCATTTATTAAGAGCAGGGCTCCTCTTAATTCAAGACCCAGTCAGGGCAACCTGGGCATTCTCTGGCTGAGAAACACAAAACACAACTCCGTCTGCATTCTGACACTAGTAAATCTGAAGCCTTTGTAATTAGATGCAGAGTCCAGACTATGAACCCATTACACAGCTTTTTTGTGTGTGCCCTCAACCTATAAGATAGTTATAGTAGGAATCTTGTGCTGATTTTGATCTAGTGAAGGTATTTATAATCAACTTGGACAAAGAAGTGGAGGAGATGCTCATGAAGCTCTGCAGACAACACCCAATTTAGCAACTAATACTTTCAGAAACAGAATCTGGATCCAAGATGATCGCAGCAAGATGAAAAACTGGCCCAAAATTAACAAAATGATTCTTAAACAGGGATTAATATAAAGTTTTTCATCTGAGCAGAAAGAGTAGAATATAATTCTAGGTTGTGTCACCAGAAGTAGAATGTCCAGAGTAATGTCCAAAGTATTGGACATTGGACTCTATTCTGCTTTGGTCATACTTCCAGTTCTGGGCTGCAAAGTTTAAGATGGGTATGGACAAAATGGACCGCAGACAGAAGAAAGTGATAAAGATGGTGACAAGGAAGATCATGTCATTTGAGGAAAAGTGGATGGGTATGTTTAACTTGGAGAAGAGATGTAACAGTCATCGTCAGATATCTGAAGGGCTGTCAGATAGATGGACCAAATTAATTCTATGTTGCTCTGCAGGGTAGGACCAGAGCCAAAGGGTTCAAATTACAAGAAAAGGAATTTAGACTGAACATTAGGAAGAACTTTGTGATGGCATGAGTTGTACAACAGTGGAAGAAACCGTCTTGGAAAGTTAAAGGTTTTCAAGCAGAGGTTGAGTGTTGCCACCAGCCAGGGATTTTGTAGTAGTAGGTTTCCTGCATTGGCAAGAGGTTGGACTAGATGAGAGCTGAGGTCCCATCCAACCTTTTAATTTAGGATATTCCTATACAGCTTTACACAAATGGACAATTCATTCTACCCCAAGGGCTGCACTGCAGCCTCTTTTTATTTATTTTTGTTCATTAAAGACTAAAAGCAACAGCAATTTGCATAACATTTTAGAGCATTGGTCTTCAACTGGTGGGTCGGGACCCACAAGTGGGGTCATGGACTGATCTGAGGTGGGTCACAACAGGAGCACTGCTGCCATGCAAATATCTGGTAAAAGATGACGAAATGGGTCCCCAAATGCATGTTTGGGTTAAAGGTGGGTGCTGGGTATGAAAAGGTTGAAGACGACTGTTTTAAAGAGCACTGAAAGTGCTTTTCATTAATCTTTGTAACAAGCCTGTAAGGTTGGTCAGTATTATAATCCCCACACTGCAGATTTTGGAGGGGGGTGGGCATGGAGAAGGGGCTGAGAGGAAGTCACTTGCCTAAAGGCCTTTAATGAAGCAAGATTTAAAATGGGGAATTCCCCAGTTCATAGTTCAGCCTCCTAAACTACTACACACCAGCTATAGACAGGTGGGGTTATGAGTAAGTTTCAAAACAACAGTAAAATCCATTTAAATAAAGTAAGATCAGAGAGTCAAAGCACAAAACAGAGCACTTGCATGTCAGCACTGCAGGTCTATGACAGCAGTGGCTTAAGACACTGCATGTAATTAGAATGGAAGAAACACAGCAAGGTTTTCAACATTAAATTTATTGCACGGGTGCTCCTGCAAGGGGGGGGGGACTTTTCAGAGGTTTCCATGTGAGGCTGCAACACTGACGCTAGACTCCAGTTCAAACAACTCCTACTTGGACCACCATTGGATTTCTCAAACCGCATACTGCTTACACTCAGGCGTAGTTTACACACGTGGCCAAACAAGGTGTTACTTTGAGGCGGTGCTTGGACAGTACCACTTCAGGCTGCAGGTGGGGCAATACAACTTTTGAACACTCCACTGCATTAAAAACACACTTTCCTACAAGCAAAAAGAAAAAAACCTAGCACATCATACAGAAGGGTTTTAGTCCAGCCCTGCCCTTGTCGACTTGCTGGGATTTGTCTGTTTGTTTGTTTTTCTAATATGCACTCGGAGCAGCTTTCGGCACCTGCAGTCTGAAGTGGTACTGTCCACTCGTACCAGCTTAGGACTCTACCACTTGATTCTTCCGCAGGCCTCAGATATAATTAGTCAAGAGCCATACAAGTGAAACACAAATTATACTTCCCCCAGCCTGCCATTTGTAATAACCTCCACAAAACAGGAATTTCTATGGCTCTCTGGTTTGAATTAAATGCTGGCTGCTTAAAAGGCCGGAGGGGGGGGTGCGCGGTGCAGAGACGGAGGTGCCCTCACTGCTAAACATTCTCTTAAAAACTTCCGGAGGTACAACACAACCATCCTCACCCAGTCCTGACAATGTTTTGGTAGAGTATCTGGAGTGTGTCATTCCACCAGAAGGCAGTGATGTAATCTCCACAGGAATGGTTATTCTGTTCTTTTATCTTGCACCTCACTCCTGGTGTGATTTACACATAGGCAGACTGGGGCCTGCTCCGTGGAAGACAAACAGCAGTTCACTCTCCAACTCCAGATTAGCTATGAAAACAATTTGCCTGTGCTTACACAGAAGCCCTACTCTCTGGAAACCAGCCAGGCTTGGGGGAGGGCAGGGGAGGGAATTAAACAAGGCCCATCTAGCCTTTAAACTATTATGAAATGGGAGGATTTCGGTGCCCTGCATTTCAGCTGCAAGCTAATAGTTCTGTTTTAATCCAAGGAAGAAGAGGAGGAGCTCTGACATACAGAACCACCGACTGAATATAAGCTCTGTCCCTGCCTCACTTGAATAGAAGGGAGGATTTGGATGGATCATATGAAAACTGAAAGCTCAGTTCTCTAGAAATTGTTCACCTGCAGCTTATCTATCATTTCTAGAGTTCGGGTTGCTTTACAATGGCACATTTAATTTAATCCTTGTAACAACTTTGTAAGGTATGTTAGGAATAGTGACTCGTCAGAGGCCAGATAGCGAGCTGCCTCCCCCCCCCACCTCACCCTGAAATTTTCATAATATAGCTTTCCCCCCTCAATTAATAGTGTGTAGAAAAATCACACTAATATTAGCCTGCTGCACCACTGGCTCATATTTTGCTAGCAATTCTACTATCAGAAGATCCCACTACTATCAAAAGGCACAACTAAACACGTTTGTGGAAGGAGAAAATGATACACCAAGTTTACAAGTCTCTGGCCCTTTCCTTCTGGCATTTTGTTGCTGTGGTCCATTTGCTCTCCTTTGTTTTCTGCAGAGCTTGCTGGGACCCTACACTGACTGGACGCTCCAAGTCTTGGCAGAGACTTCCTATCCATGGTTGTTTATAGAGGCACCTTCTTTTAGAGATGTGATGGCCATACTCAGCCTCCAACAGTTTTGGGACTACAACTCCCATCATCCCTAGCTAACAGGACCAGTGGTCAGGGATGATGGGAATTGTAGTCCCAAAACAGCTGGAGGGCCAAGTTTGGCCATCACTGTTTTAGAGAGTTCCTGGGATACAGATTCTGGCAGCCATAATTAGTTCCAATTGCTTTCAGATGACTTGGTTTAACTCAATTTTTTTCTTCAGGTAAGACCCCCCAATCTCCACACACAACCACCCGAAATTTAGGTGAGTGGTTACTTAAGTGGGTGTGTCATCTTGGCCATGGCACCAGAAACGTTGCCTGGAGCAAAGTTTATGTATTTTTGCTGCTAAAGACGATTTTATTTGGAGGGGACTTCAAGCATATTTTTTATAGCTTTCCTGGGTTTTGATGAGGTCTCAGTGATTTTTTTTCATTGTTTAATTGCATTTGTTTTTAAATTGGACACCACCCGTTTTTAGTGAAGGGTGCTAATACATAGACCGAATAATTAAACTGCAGTGTTGTGCTAGGTGTTATACAGACAAACAAAATGGGACTGCAAAGATCTTACAACCTAAGCACAATACAATATATTAAGCCAGCAGGCAAAATAATAAGAGCTTTTCTTCAAGCCTCTCAGCAGCGTAACAAGAAAGCAGTAAGATGGCCTTGTGGCTGTGTTAGCCCTGCAAAGAACAATACTGCTGCAGAAAGAACTGAAAATGTAACAAATAAGAGGTGGGTATCCACAGGATTACCACGAACTTGTATCCTTAATTATGCTGAGAAGCAGGTAAAAAACCCCCAAATTTCCTTCATCCATTGTATAATTTATAAAAATATGAGCAGAAAGTAACTTCCTAATCTAACTATAATGTGTACCAGTCCATGAGAAAGCAATATTTTTATACATGCTATGAGCAGAATCAACTTAGACATTTTTGCCTGAAGCAGTTTGGGGCCCTACATGATCATCACCATTATTATTATTATTATTATTATTATTATTATTATTATTCCAATCTGGAATAAGAGGTGCCTCAAGTAACAATGTTAGATCCAGGAGTACCCCCAAGCTACATTCAGAACAGGCTGTCTTCCCACCTCCTGGACCTTAACATATAAAACTTCAGTCTTTCCAGGATTCTGTTTCAATTTGTTGGCTGGCATCAAGCCTATCTCTGCCTCCAAACACCTGTCTAGCACCTCAACCACCTCTTCTGATTGAGATGGGTGTCATCCACATATTGGTGACCCTGCACTCAAAGACTCCTGATGGCAGCTCTCAACATATAGATGTCAATAGCATGGGGTACAAGATGGAACTCTGCATGACACCATAGGAAAGCGCCCTTTGCATTGAACAGTGCCCCCTCCCATAACTACTTTCTGGAAATTACTCTGGGGGCAGGAGCAGACCCACTGCAATACAGTGTCCCCAACCCCCACCTCCCTGAGCAACACCAGAAGGAAACCATGGTCAATGGTATCAAAAGCCACCAAAAGGTCAAAAAAGAGGTCTAATCCGATGCATAAAGCTTTAAGCCCCATCTGTGAAAATGATCGGTATTTAAATATCATCCTTTTCATATGTCAGCCTAACCATATTTTATAAGTTCTCAGGGACCAAGCAAGAATTATACAGTCATACTGTGAAAACAGACTTTTTAAAACTATAGCACGGAAGAGCTTGTGTTGGAATGCCAGTGCTTTCTTTAAGAAAATGTGCTCAGCTTACGGTTTGGGGGGCGGGGAGAGTTTTATCTCCTAACCAGCTGCTTTGCTCAACCTGAGATCAGATCCAATTCGTGTGCCTCCTCATGTATCACCTCCAGGAAGAAAGGTTGTTCAAGCCACATTCTGCTCTTGGCTACACATGTGGAACCTCCCTGGTGCCTTCAATAAACTTAGCCTAGGTGCAATGATTGGAGTCAGTGATACGCAGGAAAGCAGGAAGAAACCCGACAGTTATCTGAACTGTGTTTACTCTTCTGGGTTAGCTTGAGTTAAAAAAAATATATTCAGCATTTGGATTATATGACTGAAAGTAGCAAATAGGACCAGGCAAACAGAGTTATGCACTGCAGTGACATGGTTTCTACACTTGCTTTTCAAAAAGGAAATGCAGTGTACAGGAGCATGGCCAGAGCGCTTATGGACAGTAACAATTACTTTAGACAAAGTAGGATAGCCCACCTGACAACTAACCACCAAAAAGTGTACAGCAGGGTTAAATCCATGGCCCAATTTTACATCCGTGGTCCCAGGCTACAGAGGCTAAAGACAAAAATATAGCCCTTATAACAACAATATTACTGTTTGGGAAATGTGCCCCAACCTACAACATAATGGTTAAAAGAAAAAATTGGCAGTCAATAAGGAAGTTTTTTAAAGGAAGGCTTTTCATGCCATCCAACAACGAATACAGCATCCATTAATAAAGCAGAAGAGAATACTTGCGCAATGCAAAGCCTATCACGGGTACTGGTAGAAATACAGAAAATTTCATTTCTGGTTCTGCAGCATGTGACAAAACCTTTGTCATATCACTTCACCTCTATCCACCTGTAAAGTGGAGTTCATTATTGTGCTACTTTCCCAAAAGGTACAAGGATTGATTCAATTTACTGAAGCACTGTAATTAAACTTTCACATGCTCAGGGTTAATCTGTGCAGTTTAAATTTCATGCCATCTTTGTTACTATGAAATGTAAAAGGCAGAAAATCCAGTCAAGGTTTGGGTCTACAGTACCTGGCAACGCTAGTTGTAATCCTATGGTACCAAGTCACATTTAATCAACCCACAAATAATGGCTTCAGCTGTCTTACATTTCTGAGCAGCATTAATAAGTAAATAATTGGTCTGTTTGGCAAAAACTATCCCAGATATATTTACAGGATTAAAGGCTTCTAGTAGCAGATTGATTAACTGTCCCTCTATTTAAAAAAAGAGTCACTGAAAGATGCCTGCTTGTTATTTTGATAATTTACTGGAGTCTTCAGTTTCATTACCTCTTGTCTAGTCTGAAACAAGCAACAGCAGTATTTTGCCAAGCAATAAGCCACTTAATGAAACAAGTTGTTTAGTAAATTCACTACATGCATCTTTTTATTGAGCTACATAATACTTCTAGGTAATAGTAGTAACTCTAAGCCATCAGTAAAGCAGTCTGAGAAGACTAAACAGAGGCTACCTAGGCCTAACAGTTTTAAGGTACCTGAAACTGCTTGATTATTTTTTTTAAGGTACCAGACATGTAACTCTACATTTGTCAATTGTGACCTTTTAGGCCAGCTCCCCAGGTCAGTGATCTGTTTATTGAAAGGTAAGCATTTACAGACCTGTACCTAGCCCAACCTGAACGGTTTCTGCCATGTCTTAAAAGCAACCTTAACCACATTAACTGAATCAGGTATTAACAGAGGGCAGACAAGGTTCTCCTTACCTATGAAGCCTCTTATTACCAACAGGTCTGAATTCAAGTCTAGAACCACACATGTGATACTAAGAACTTGTTTTACTCATGCAAACACCCCCTCCCCAAACATGCTTCCAAGAGAATGTGACTGAAAACAAAAGCTGTGGAGTCAATGTATTCGAAACAGCAATGTGAGAGCTTTCTTCAGCTTCGGTTCTGTTCTGGAATATTTTCTTGGTTGGGGCAGGGGAGAGCAGCTCAGTCTCTACGCTCATTTAACCCTTGACCTCCGCCCTGCAGCTGGGGTTGTTTGCTGTCAGTCACAATATTTGTGAGTGAAGAAATGCAGACAGCTACATTAGGTATCAACCCATAAGGCAGCCCATTTAAATCGCTTTGAGGGGAAAGCACGCAATTGATAATGGATACCCTATAGCTCAAATCCTTAACCTGGCCAAAGGAAATTTCCCTGTACCTCCTCTCTTCGCCCTCAACATCGACTGGCATTTCTTCTCATCTCACAGTGTGAAAAACGATTCTGCATCTCTTTCAAGCATCAGATCCAAGTCTTTTTGAGAAACAGGCTGCAATGGAAATGAGGAGGCATCTGGGCTTGGTCCACCCATTTAAGGCAAACCCTGTCATGCAATAAATCTGTGTGCATTTGGCAGGACCTGCTAAGTAGCCCTTAAATAAAACAATAGTACTTTCTCTCTTTTTTAAAAATGAATTTTTAAATTAAATTTTCCATTTTCCATTTCCAAATAAACATTTTACAAACTTTAAAATATCCAATGACTTCTGTTCTTCTCCTTCCATGGTTCATTTTACATATCATACATCCCTGCATATTTTACTATAAACATTCAAATCAGTTTTCCATTTTTACATCCATCAAAAAAAGTTTACTCTGTTGAATTTATCTTAGTGCTGCCAGCATTTTCAGCTGCATACAATTATTTTCCATATATTCAATAAATGTTTTCCACTCTTCTTTAAAGGTTTGTTCTTCTTGCTCTCTTAAAAACAATAGCGCTTTGCAGTCTCTCTTTTAGTACCCACAGGTACAGAAAGAGGCAAGACCAGGAGAAAAACAAGCAACACTCCTGATGAAAGCTGTAGCAAGTGCACCTTTATTGTACACCGTTTCAGTAGCTGTTGGTTGTGAAGTGGCTTATACATCTGCAAACATACTCCTCTGCATGTGCCAGTTCTGCCATCTCTCTGTGGTACACAGCAGTCTGCATATCAGAATTTTTATCTGCAGGAGATTGCTGCATGGGTTGGATGTGGGGGCCTGGGCTTGGTTACTTTGAGATCATTTTTGGCAGTATGTTTTATTGTGGGGTGGAGCTGTGGGTTAAACCACAGAGCCTAGGACTTGCCGATCAGAAGGTTGGCGGTTCGAATCCCCACGACGGGGTGAGCTCCCGTTGCTCGGTCCCTGCTCCTGCCAACCTAGCAGTTCGAAAGCACGTCAAAGTGCAAGTAGATAAATAGGTACCGCTCCAGCGGGAAGGTAAACGGTGTTTCTGTGAGCTGCTCTGGTTCGCCAGAAGCGGCTTAGTCATGCTGGCCACATGACCCGGAAGCTGTACGCCGGCTCCCTTGGCCAATAAAGCGAGATGAGCGCCGCAACCCCAGAGTCGGTCACGACTGGACCAAATGGTCAGGGGTCCCTTTACCTTTACCTTTAGCTTGGCCCGCAGTATTATGGGCACTTTGGTTCCAAACTAAGAGACAAATAGCAATGACAACAGCAATGCATTTTATGAAAGAAATGTTGGCCGAAAGGGAACGCAACTGGCTGATGCGCACCAGAGAAGACTTGACACGTAAGGTGTAAGCGGTAGCATGCCTCTTGACTGTTTAACCTCCTACTATTTTGTACATGCTGACAAGCTTCCAGAGTAAGTACCTTAGCAGTTTAGATAAGACAGTCTGTGAATTTGCACCTTTAGCTCAAAATGCTCCGCTCAAGGGTCTTTCGTTCAATCTCCTATTTGAACAGTAAGGGGCAAATAGTGCTTATTTCAGCACTCACGTCCCTTTCATTCAATCCCCCTGTCAGGATAATCACAAACTGCCATCCCCACTGCTTCTTTCCCCCGTTACAAGTGGCACAAAGCAAAGCAGCTTAATGGGTCACTGTGCTGAAAATTGAAGTTAACCTCATAAAGTATGGGTATATATTCCCACTTGAATCACAAGCATAATTCTTGGCCCTTGGGGCCTCTCTGCTCAACCTCACAGACCGGTTGGACAAGCAAAATTTGGTAGGCTTTTGTCTCACCCCACCCCACCGCCATGTGCTTCATGTCTGGGACAGATTTTAATGTTCCAAAGGAAGCTCAGCACTGACCTTATTGTCAAATAATAGGGAAGAAGAGCAGTCTATTAAATAACATGCCAGGCAAAAACTAGATGCTACTGCAAAGAGCCAGTGTGGTATAATAGTTAAAAAAGTCAACATAAGGCAAATGGAACATTTAAAAGTAGCCTACAATAGTAGAGGTAAGCAGGAAGAAGGACAACAGTGTCCAAAATATCTGATAAGGGTGTTTTGATTCATCAGCATAAATTTGTCTCAGCAATGACTAATATCCAAGTGGCTCTTCAAAAATACCAAAGGGTGCTTTTGTCCAAGAAACATATCCTGAGGGTACACACTACTACAGCCCATCCCCAGCAGAGATGGCTGGGTCAGACTGATAATATCTCTGCCCAGTTTTCTTCCCAAAGTCTAGACTACAAAAGCGTAAAAGAAACGACAACACTACGGGTCAGGGTTTAAACAGACTGCACAAACAGGTAAGACTGAATTTAAGTGGACTCCTGTTAAGCCTTTTCATCTCATTAAAGCTGCCTTCATCTTATATAGTGAGGTTTTAAATTTAATAATAGAACACTACCACACCTCATGCTAACCCGATTAACTTTAGAGTAAAGCACTATCTTGGCCATTTCATACAGATCTAAGCAGGAGATGGGTTTGTTTGTTTTTATTTCAAAATTCATCTCACTGCCCTGTTGGGTTAATAGTTCCTGCGTACTTCTGCCTGGGCTGCGTTTGTGAAATTACCAACACTTTTTTTTGCAACATTCACTCCTTGAAAAGCCTAATGAGTACTTATACTGCTGCATATAAACAATTCTCTCTCTCTCTCTCTCTCTCTCTCTCTCTCTCTCTCTGTATGTATCTGCAATACAGCAGCAGTTACGCATAACCATCGTTTAAACAGTCAAAAGCAAGAGTAAAAGCCTACATCCCTGCTACTTTTCAATTTCTAGGTCTTTTGTGGCTCCCAGCAAGGACAGCAATTGAGTAAAAGCTGTTGCCAACTGCTTGCTGTACCCACAAATGGAGGTTTTAATCTAATTTTTAAAATATAATTTTATATATTTTACGCAGGTTATACGCAGGTTAGTTGTAGAAGTCATAGACCTGTTGATAACGATCTCAGGCACTAGGCCCAAAGATGATCTGAAAAGTTGCCCTAGCACTACACTCTTAATGCCTGGTAAACTTTTATACTCCTGATCTTCTAACCATGGTTAAAGTTAGGGATGTTCCACTCTCCCATTTTCAGCATTAATCAGAGCATTACATTGTATCTGCACAAACATTAATGTCAACCATGGTTAGCTTTAACTAGAATTTAGAAGTTCGGTTTGAAGCTGGTTTGTAAATTCTGGGATAAAAAGGCAATGCTTGTTAATGATCATCTTATTACAGATGTCATGCTTCACCATGGTTAATGCTGAAAATATGGGTGTCATGAAAGAGTTGAGACAACATGAAAGGAGAGCCTCACAACAAGTTCCCAATTGCTTAACCGTGGTTAGAAGTCCGGAAACATTGGTCCAGTTTTGCTGTCAGGGATGTGCTCTGTTCCCACTCCCTCCTCCTCTTTTTCTGCTCTTCCTGCTTTGCTGTAACCATGGTTTGCATGTGAAATAAGGCAAACTCTAGTTACCCACAAACCATGATTGGCCTCCAAACCAGAAATTAAAACCATGGAATCATATTGTATGGATTCAGAAGTTAAAAAAGACAGGAAGGAAGAAATGTGCAAACACAAAGCAAGTTCCCAACCACGGGCCACAATGTCTAAACCCAAGCCATTATGTCTCCGACAGGCCTTTGTGGCCAAACTTCAAGGGCATTCATGAGAACGTAGTTGAAGGATCTTGTATATAAATAAAGGGTGGCCCCCCCCCGACAAAATTTTGCACAGAGTATTCAGAACTCCTTTAAGACAGGCTGGGATACACTGTGAATGAAATATCAGGTACTTTGGAATAATTTCCACATTAACAGCAATACTGCTTTACTCTTAGATGTGGTGCTAATAGCCTGTAACTATAATAATTAAAATAGACTGCTACACTCTTTCCAACTAACATCTAAAAGCATGTGTTACAATAAATTATGAATAGTGCGCACATAAGTTACACATAAGTCTCCCTTTCCCTGCCAACTGTTGACACACACAGCTTAATCCTCTCTTTCTGAAACACACTGGAAACATGAAGAACAGCTATTTGAAATGCAAGTCCTAAATGTTCTAGCAGTCTAATTAATCATACTGCTCTATCTACCACTTGCTGAAATTTACTCTTGTAGGAGGAACTAGATGACCGAAATTGGTTTTGCCAAAGTCTTTAAGAAGCCAAGCGCATGAAGGGTGTTTTCATTCAAAACTGCATCTAAATTTACAAATACATATGACGCACTTGTATAAGAAGCCATAATTCAGGGGTAGCATACGTGCGTAGCATTCAGAGTGGTTCCAGGTTTGATTCCTGTTGTCCCTATTTAAATGAATCTCAGGTAGCAGGGCTTGGAAAGCAGTTTGCCACTGGCAATAGATATTACTGCTTAGAGCTGACATTATTGGGCTAAATGAGATGGATATCTGACTCCGTATAAGGCACCTTCATTTGTTCAAAATTATACCTTCGGAAAGACTATTCCAGGTTAGAAGAATTGTTCCCAAATTAAGGCATCAGATATGAACAGCACTTGAAAGGACAGGGATTTGGACCAAATTTCAGCAGTGAGAGTCATCTGCTCAGCCAGCCTGTCCAGACATAAAACTCCAAGAAAAAAATTCAACTTTTCACCACAAAAGCTCCACCCACAGCACCAGTATATTGATATGTATAGAAGTGTATAGAATTATACATTGGGAAGTTTATAGAATTATGGCATAGTCTCTCTATGCTGAGCTATAAGGTCCAGCATTACATGCATGGGACAGATTTGGTACCCAAAACAGGCATCTCCAAAACAAGCATCGCATGTTAGCAGCCAAGGTAACACAAGGCGATTGCAAGTGATCAATTTTGCATCTTGGATGATGGTAGGTCTCCTGGTGCTGCCACAACATCATATAACAAAACCAGTGCTCTGATAAAAGTTAAAAGTTTCATAGTTACAGTTGGAACAGTTTCTTTCATGTTATGCCTTCTGTACAATTCAAGTATGGGTGGGCAGGGGTACCTGAACCATCTACACAGATAAATTTTATATATAACTTTCATTCATTCATTCACTTACTCACTCGCCCACTCACCCTTATGTTCCAGGTCAAAACATTATTAAATGTTGAAAATGATTATAAACAGCGGTGCCTTTGTTACCAGCAAGATATTTATCTTAGTGGTTCTTTTGAGCACACATTAACTTTTAGAAACACTGATCTAATGCTTAGAAAAAAAAGAGGTGTGTGATTATTTTCTAGTACCTCTGATATGTGTGTGTGTGTGTGTGTGTGTGTGTCCATCATTGCGGGTGGGAGACTGTTGCTACAGCCCCACCCTTTTTTGCTTAAAGATACTGTAATATGCCTGTAGTTTATGTGGTTTACCGGTATGAAATAGCTCAGTTGGTAGAGCATGAGACTCTTAATCTCATGGTCCTAAATTCGAGCCCCATGTTAGGAGAAAGATTCCTGCACTGCAGGGAGTTGGAGTAGATGACTCTATGAGTCTATGAGGGGTTTGAGTTGCTGTGGCAGAAAAGTGACTGATAAATTTAATAAATGAATAAATAATAAAAGCAGTGTGGATTTTTCAGTACCAACACTGTAAATTTTTGTGTGTGTGTGTGTCTTCCTCATCTGGAACTTTCCTGCAGGGGCTTAGGAGGGAAGGGTTAAGAAGGTTTTACTGAGGGGGAAGATTACTGACGAATATAAATTCCATCTTGAATTTTCTAATGATTTATCAGATTTACAATTTTCCTTCCCTGACAGTCACAGACCTAAGCAGCCATTCCAGATACAAGTCAAAGGTTTGTCCCTCAAGTCAGTTAGAGCTCTGATTTTATTCTGTTACAAATACACTAACCAATACATGTTTAAAAAGCTAACAATTTCATAGTACCTCATGCTAATACAAGGCCTGTTTTCCTGTTTCTCTTGTAAAGAGTAATCTGACAAGGCAGCTACACCAGGACAGCTTCAGTTTTCACACACACAGGCTTCCCTCTTCACCATTAGGAAACCTCTCCAGTCATTCACAGTTTTGTCAATGGCTCTTGGTGGTATCTCATGGACATACACGTTCAAAAGCCTGGCAGTGGTTACTTGCTAACATTTACAAACATCCTTGTACAAACATACTGAGACTCTCTGCTGATCTTGCTTTGTCTAAATATATCCCAAGGAAATAGCTTGGCAGGGTTGTAAAACTTCACAGCAACCAAATTAAAAGGGGGAATGAACATGAACAAGTGTAAAACAGGAAAAGAAAAAAAGGAAGCCTGCATGCATGTACACACACACACAAAGAGGGGAGAGAAATTTAAGGCATTGTAGCCCTGCAGTGTTTGAAAGCTTTGAGGAAACCACTTGCTTGTTAAGTCATGTAAGCACATCAAAATCGAAAACATTACAAAGAAATTTGCTGCAACTTGCATTCTATGGAATTTAAGTTTTGATGTGCTCTATTCAACAGAGCTGTCGTGTTCTGGAATAAGAAACATAACAGGTTAGGTCTTTAGCAGCATCCCCTGTAGCGTTTCTCTTCAGCTGTCCTCTCCCCCACCCACATGAAAGCTGAAAGTGGAATATTATTCAGGATCATGACAAAGAATTAGATGCTGACTGTACCGCCTGTACGTTCACGACATATCATACCAAAAACCAGGTCATGCAGACATACACCCTAAAAACATGGCAAGACAGAATACTCTCGCCAAAGATAGTTTTTCTAACTTTCTAAAGTTTGCTTTCATACTGACCAGGGTGTTCTTTCAAACTAGTAGTATGCTAAAAAGGGAGTATGAGCAACAGCTTCATATTGCCATCTTCAGTCATTCATAATGCTAGCCAGCTGACTAGAAAATTCAACTCAGTTAAGCTGCTTAGCTCCCCTTACAACTTTTAGCATCTTTATCTATTTGTCATAAAAGCTGGTGGTAGAGAAGTGTTTTTAGAGATCATTCAAGCTATTCAGCAGCTGATTGTTTCCTTCCCCGTCCACCCCCACCCTCCATGGATGGATAATGCTCCCAAGCGTAAGAACGCAAGATGTATACATTTGGCAGAGGAAAACAAGTGCGCTCATTTTGTGTTATGTCAACAAAGGGATTTAATAGTATGTCAGTAATCAAGCCACACATAAAATACTTGGGAGATGGGTGGCATGACATACGACAGCATGTCAGCTTCAAAGAATCTTTTTCCTAAAGCACAGAAAGAGTATACTCAGCGTTTAGTGCCTTGTATTTGAGCATTTCTGCCATGTCACGATGCCTCTAAGGCCAAACACTGCAGTTTTAAAGACTTCAAATTTCAGTACAGTATATGCCAGCAACCATCCACTTTCCAGGGCCATCAGTACTACGCAAGCCGAACAGGTATATGTTCAAATTCTCCAGCAGTGTTGGTTGAATAATAACTATTAAAGAACTCTACTTGGAGATGATGAAGTTGTCCAGAAGCAGAGACAACAGAATCTCTGTAGAAAGGAAGCACAAGGCAGTGCAATAGGGCAAGAGCGGCAAGTACAAATTTATTTTTTCACAAAGCCATCCCACTTGGGCTTCCAGGAGCACCCACTCCTTGCTCAAATACCCGAGATATAGGGGGGGGAATGGGAAGGTACAAGGCTGAGTGGCGGAAGACAGCCCTTTGGGAAGTCTGCTATTCCACAGGGCCAATCCCATTCAACCAGAAAGAGGCCTCCTCATAAATTATTGCCTGCTTGCAAAGCAACAGAGGCAGGAAGTTGGTGTGGCTTGAAAGGTGCCTGTAAAAAGACAGAAGAACAGGGGGATCAGGGGAAAGGGAACTATTTGTAGGCACAGGTGAAGGAGCGGGATGCACTCTGCCTCTTTCTCTGACTCAGGCAAAAAGGGCCCAAGGCCTGCCCCCACCCCTTTCCTAACATCTAGAAGCACCTAAAGGCTACATTCCCAAGGAAACCGCAACCACCCGGTACCAGAACCATCTAGGAGGCTTACTTTTGCTTCCAAACCTTGGACAATTGCAAATGAGCAGAAACATCATCACTCTGTCGATCTAGCTTGCAAGGCATGGGTTACGGTTTTCAGCCATGCCAACCCACCAGTACAACATCCATCTCCAATCTAAACAATTTTAAAAAGTTTATGAGCTCCCAACACTGCCAGAAGGACTCAAAAAGGTTTTCACCAAAGGCACATGCAATTAGCAGGCTTAAAAATGATGTACATACACAGGTATTAATTAACTATAAATTTTCGTCTAGTAATTCCACCAGCAGCAAACACTAGGCTCTGATCCAACAATCAATACTAGCCATTTAAAGGCTCCACCTGCCAAAAAAGTTATATAAAATAAATATATAAAACTTTCATTAGATTCTGCAATGGCTTTAGAACAATTAATCTACCATTAATGTATCAGGCGATATTGTTTGGTTTTATTGGCATGACAATTGACACCATCAATATTTCTTCACACCCTACACTATAGCTTCACTCCCATGCTACTCCAAGAGAGAAATTATGCCTCATTTTACTGCTGTACTGGCTCCCTCTGGGCCTGTATCTTCTGTTACTTACACACGCTTTAAAGAAAAAGCTTACAGCTCAATCTTCAGAGTTTTTAAAACAAAAGAAAAAAGCGAGGCAACAAAGCTGTTGGGAGAGGTAAATTGCCAGAGTTTCTGCAAAGTTGTGAGTATTAAAACAGATGGGTGTTTACTCGCTGCAACACTTCTCACTTCATGTGCTATAACCACCATGTTGCAATTACCAAGGGTCACTCTGCCACATGGCTGATCAGTATACCTCCCGTCTGGACACACACATGTACTTGCATTTCATCTCTCTTTATGTTTAAAGATAAAAGGCATCATAAGAGGAATCTAGATGATGAAGCTCTTCAAAATCCACCCCCCCCCCGATATTCGAAACAATATAAATAAGGGGGTGTGTAAAATACCACTCCTCTGAAGAAAAGAAAACAACAGAACAGCCAACACAACACAAAGTTAAACACAAATGGGCAATACACTCAACTGGGCATTGGGAGGCAACCATAGAAAAAGGGAGGCTGATTCCCTTATGGAGAATACATAGCATACAAGGCTTTAAAAGCAACGCAAAGTGGCCCCAACTGAAGGTATTAAAATCAAGAAGGATGCATTGAATATGCCTTCACCAGCCCTCCGAAAGGTTCCAATTCGCAGCCTGAATTTGCATTTGCAGGACTGCACAGAGGCTGTGAAGAATCTGTACCTGTCCCAAACCCTGAACCAAGCTTTGTTGGGAAAGGCATGCTCTAAGAGCATTACTGTCTCAACATATCCTACAGTCACAATTCAGCTATTAAAGGTTGACCACGCTAGTCATTAAAAGGCATAAAAGTATTTGCAGCTTTGCAGGAGCAAACTAACAATATAATATTCACTTGACTGGATGGATGGCGTGCTTTCTTCAGTTGATAAGTGTATATTGTACGCACACATGTATATAGAAGGAAAAATGTAAATATTTGGTCTAAATGGTTGTGAAATGCAGCAGATGACAATTCTTATGTCTTGTTTAAATATATACAAAATAAACACAGTATAGCCGTTCACCAATAATTGGCACTGGGAAACCCAGCCAGATGGGCGTTGTTGTTGTTGCTGCTGCTGCTGTTAATGGTTACTGTACTTACCTTGTACATATTTAAGCTTTGCCAAAGACTATACCTCTTGCATTTTATGGTCATTTGCCCCTATTGTTTACAATACCCCTCTCAATACCCATACATACATACATACATACATGTGCATCGCTCTCTCTCTCTCTCTCTCTCTCTCTCTCTCTCTCTCACACACACACACACACACACACACACACAATTTCTGATTGTAGTGACCGGTACTCAGTACCTTCTGCTGCTGCTCCACCGCCCTTTGTGAAGGAAGTATTATGGAGTGTCTGTTGTTTCTGCTTATTGCTTGGCAAGGGCTGGGCTGGTTGTATCCTCCATTCACTTCTTTGAATTTAGGCAGGGGGCTGACATTTGGTGTCTTTCAGGCAGATAGCTGCCTCTCTCACACCCCCCTACCTATGAATTCTTGATTATCCAAAACTTTGGATGAGCTCACTCCAGTATGACCCATGCCTCAATAGAAAAAGTCCTATTTGCTCACCTAAACTTCTAAAATTGTCACATAATGGAATGCCCCAAGTTCCTTTGATAAATTATGCTGTGTTCTATGTCCTCAGGGTAGAACAAGGGGTGTGAGAGACATGCTGAGTGGAAACTAGGAAAGGCACTACAGAAGCTGCAGCATGAGGAATTGTCAGCATTAAAAATAAACCCTATCATCCTGAAAGGGGAATTCTTTTGGGAAAAGCTGAGAAGGGCGGGAGATGAAAAATATGAATTAGGTTTAGAAACGTAAGCTTCAGTGATATGTTTTGCTGTCTTTGTATTTAGCCAGCTATTTCCTCTGACTTTTCAGTTAGGTGTGATTGCCTGGTGGCTGGATGAGGGGAACAAATCTTGGTCAGCTAGGTTCTGGAAGGGTGGGGTGCATAAAAATGAAGAGAAAAATATATAATTGGGGGGGTCCCTATTCTGGAAGTATACCAGCATGTTAACAAAAAAATAGAAAACATGAAATATTCTGCCAAGGAGTGAGTACTTTATATACTGTTTCCCAGATTAAAAAAAAAGGGGGGGGGATGAAGGGGAATACATATACTAAAGACTTTCACTCATTCTTATTGCACTTGAATGCCAAAATATCACATTTGCTTAAGCCTATTTTACTGCTAGCAGCTGTCTGTTATATGGTGACTGCTGGAGAGCTCGCCCAAGAGCAGGTGAGCACCATCTGCCTGCCCCTGACAAGATGCCCATTTCATTTAGACAAAAAGCTGACAGCTACATGGCCACCATCTTCACGCAATAATATAAAAACCCTTTTCTCAAATGCTGCTGTAACCTTTCACAGATATTCAAATAGGCATTGTATACCTAGAGAAGCAGTAACACGTCTCCCCCAATCCGCCCCCTTCCCCCTCCAGCCTCTCCATGTTTAAATAAATCCCCTCTCAGGCACACTGGTGAGCATGCTTTCAGAAAGACCCATAATTGGCTTGCCTACTGATCTGTGAAGAGTACATTTTCTACAAAAGCTCTCTCCCTGCTACCCCTTCTTTAAGAGGAGGGGGGATCTCCCTGTCCTCGAACAAAAACGTGTGTCAAGCTAACGCAAAATTACCATTTTTAGCAAGTGGTTTTGTAATATAGTCTACAAAACACAGCTGATAAGTATTAAATACACCAACAAGAGGGAAAGGCCTTAAATTGAGGTGAAAAGGGTCAACATGGCCACTGCATTAACTGCTGGCAGCTCTCAGCTGTTTCCTATTATTCTTCCTTTCTCTAAAAGTTCCCTCAGCCCCCCGAAAAATGGTGGTCACAACGTGTGTCTTTTTCTCCTCGTCATCTGGTATGGCAACACTTAAAATAAATGAAGAGTATTCGGAGGACTGTGTCTATCAATGCAAGTTCTAGATGAAGCTTACAGAAAAGCCAAATGAATGATAAAGTTCTCTCATTGGCTGAAAACATCTCTTGACAATCTAAGGGCCAATTCAAACTTTTAAAGTTTCCACATCAAGGCCACTAAAATATGGTAGTAGCTGGCAGCACATAGAAGTCAAAGGTAATACCAGATAGTGAGTGTAAGCTGACTGAATGTAATCCGTCAGTACGATGGGAGGCCATTTTGTGACAATTCTTCTCCCCTCTGTAGTACCCATAAATATTGGTAAGCCAAGGTCATCATAAACATCCCACTTTATAGAGGATAGCCCTCTATATGAAAGGCTGTCCATTCCAAGTCTGTTTTAAGGATCAAGATCGTAAGAAGGGAAAGGAGACACTTTGAAGTTGCACTGGTCACCTGGTCGTAAGTCTTTCCTAATATGGCAAGATGCATTGTATTTATAGTAATTATTTCTAAATCTGCATCTATACACATGAATCAGCATAAGCAAATTTTATGCAAATATGTACTGTATAGTATTTTGTCCCTTTTTTGATGATGTACAAGTGGCCACCATATTGCAAACTGTTTATCGTGTAGATAGATACTACAGTGACAAGTTTCAATACTTGTCCATCTAACATTCACGGAGCACCACACAAATGTCACAAGCAACACACCAAGTTCTCCTACACAGATGTGTTTTCTGGCAGCCTCATGGGGTCTGTCACATTTTACCTCGGAAGTCACAGGCTCAGATCTGGGGTTGCCCACCTCATATTAGAGGTGGAGACACAAAAATATTTAGAAGAACTTCCCAGGATCCTTCTATGTATGTCAGCAGTGTTTACAAACAAACCATGCAAAACAGGAGAAACTTATGAAAATCTTTTGTTAGTGCACCCACCAAGAAAGAGCTTTACAGGGCATGATATTCTGAATCCAAGGAATGAACCTCCTTCAAAAACTTACCTATGCATTCCCTATTTTGCTCTTTTGGAAAGGAAAGAACATCTCTGTATTTGCTCGTGTCTTTCTTAGACCAGCAATACTCCACATTTTTCAAAGTCCACTGGGATACAGCACTATGTGCACAAAAAGACCAAGGGATGTAAATCCATACCTCACTGCAGAGTCAGCTTTTATGGCTGTGGCAATGTGGTTCTTGACAGTTAACTGGGGTGCTGAGTGCCTAACTGAATGACTTCATGAACTCCTGGCTTCACTTGCTTTCAGACTACAAAATGAGTAGAAAGCTTTGACACAACTTGATGCTGCATCCTTGCTTTAAATCTGTAAGGAGAACATGACTGAGGAGGAAGAGTTATAAGCAGGACTGGCTGTGACACACAGCAGAACTGTCCTATAAGGGCAGCATGATTGCAGTACGATCAAATCCTTCACCCACCAAAGGCCAGCGTTTTCTATTTCTATCCAGGACATGGAACAAATCCTTTGAGTCGGTGCTAAGGTTAAGTCATGAGGTGTACCAGATGGTCATTTGTGGGACTAGTCAGGACCGGGCAAGAAAGGGCAAACAACAAAAGAACTTGTTTTAGAAGTGCTGCAAGTGAACTAAGGGCAAAGGAATCTCTTTCAGAATGGCAGATTGAGCTCTTTCTTTGGTGGTCCTGTGCCTTAGTTCTTCACACCACACACTTTAAAAGGTCCTACTGCCTTAGAAGTGGTGCATGGGATTTTGTGGTTGTACGTTTCAGAAAAGGCCCACTGCTGTGCAGAGATCTGAGAGGATCTTTGGAGACAATGAGATATTATGAAACTCACTCTTCTTCTTTAATTTAAAGAGCAAAGGGGGATTTACATTCATTTAAGAGGTGAGTTTGAATAGCTTCCTAAAAGAGGAAGGAAAGCTTCTTGAAACCAAGATCATCTTGGTTCTTCACAAATATTGTAATCTTCACAAATTAAGAGTGAAAGAATTTGCGAGTTTCATAATCGCCAAGGGAGTGCACTTTTATTATCGGTTCCATTCCTAGAAAGCTCTCAGTGACTCTACTATGTTTTCAGTAAAAGAAAGAATGAAGAAAGGAATCTTACAGGAATAAGAACAAAAACTGAGCAAGATTATGAAATGGGTTTATGTTTGGTTGAAAATTGAGAAGCCCCTCAAAATACAAGGAAAGGATAGGTGGGAAATGGTGGAACAGGAACCCCTCACAAAGTCACTGGCACAGTTATTCTCCCAAGGTGTGCCATGGAAATATATACAGGGGTTTATATAAGTCAGGGGTCTTATATGTTCTCAACACTCTATATCCCTCAGCGCAGGTAGGGTCTGTGCACCAACCATTTCCTTCCCACTCACAATATATGGGGCAGTGATCATATTCTGTGGGAAGGAGTAACATGCATCAGGATTTTTATTTTTGGAAGTAATTTGGCCTAGAGGTGAGAGGTATGGGGAAAATCCCTTAAGCATCACTGCTGCCCATGAAGCATGGTCCCATCCAGAGTCCCGACTAACTGGTGAAAGGAACTGGGTGACCCCAGAAGGTAAAATGAATTGGCTATCCCTTAGATGAAAGATAATGCCTGTCTATTGTTGGGGTGGGTGGGTGTGTGTGTGTATACGCGCATGCACGCACACATGCATACATTTATTTTTAGTCGAATCGAGTAGTATGCCTCCAATTTTAATCCAGAAAATAACATTGTGCCCCATGTATCAGGAATTTGGAAAACAGTACACCAGCCAAAAAATGACAATGTTTAGAAAGGCATTAGAAGAGAAGCATTTGCAATGGGCTACACTAGTGCTGGATATCATTCCTATCAGTGTGCCTCACTCTCTTTTTTTTCATATTCTGTAATTAAGTAAGAAACAATTGTGCAAGTATTTCCTGGCAGAAATGTTCACTTGGGATGCAGCTTAGAAACAAGGTGCTATGCTGTAGTTTGCTTCCCTTTCACCTCCAGAGATTTCCTTTCCTGCCATGTATGGCTCTTTTACCAGATTTGCTTCAATGTGGCTCCTAAACCAAGATTTCTAAATCTCTCTAATGTCTCAGCAACTTTCCCCTCCTTCCACATGCCCGCTCCCCTTCCCCCTCCCAGTTAATCCCTGAGACCAGTCTTGACTAATCCCTTTGAGCCATATGGAGCTTGAACCACTGAGATCTCAACTATGCCCCCAGAATATTTAGCTCTGCCTTAGGCAGTACCTTATAAGCGCTGCAGCAGCAGCAGCTGGCACAAAGCACTCCAGAATGCAGCATTCAAACCTGGCAGTTCCAAGAGGAGAACGGAAAGCTGCTCCGAACAGGTATGACGGGAGCGGGGTGCTCTTTGCCATAGGAGAAATAGTCTAGAAGAGCACCAGAATCAGAACAGCACATAGTGTCAAAGGACTGGGCTGCTTCTATATGCAAAGTCTTCTGGTTAACTTTATCAGTGGCTACTAGCCATGATGATTGTGGTCCGTCTCCAATGGTCAGAGGCTGCCATGCTTCTGAATACCAGTTACTGAAAACTCACCCGATGAGAGAGTGCTCTCGGCCTCAAATCCTGCTTACAAGTTTCCCACAGGCATCTGTGAGAACAGGATGCTGGACTAGATGGGCCATTGGCCTGATCCAGCAGGCTCTTATGTACTATATGGAAAGACAGGAGTGCCTGGCATGCTTTGGTCCATGGGGTCACAAAGAGTCAGACATGACTAAACGACTAAACAACAACAACTATATGGAAAGACTGAGGTGGAATCAAATACATGTGTTTATTTTGGAACAGAAGTTTAACTTGTCCTTAATTCCCAGAACGAGCTATGTGTATGTACAGTTCAGAGTGACCACTGCAATATGGTGGGGAGCAGACATATATTTGGGGACGAGAAGTCCATGTCATTTATGCCTCCTCCAGCTGTATATCTATTTGCATATCTGCACGTGCACATAGCTATATTAACATTAAACAGGGAAAACAAGAATATTGTGTTAACTATTTGTATGATAATCTTGACTTTTCTGTGGTAGAATGGGAAGGGAAGACCCAAAGGTCATGTTAATTTACAAGTGAGTCCCATAAGGTTCAGTAAGTGTATGGGTGGGTCCCACTTCAAAATATTTGAGGATTGCTCTAGGGCAGGGGTGGGCAGTAAGTAGCTCAGGATCTACTGGTAGATCTGGAGTGATCTGTAGTAGGTCAGCAAGAACTCTGACTCTCAACTGTTTAAGTGGCAACAACAAAAAGCCACCCCTCTCCTGCTAATTTACGCTGCTGAAGAAAGTTTAGGAGTAATACCAGGAGTGGGTTTTTGGGTGATAGGACTGTGAGCTCATTTAACCTATGAAAACAAATTTCTGCTCAAAGACATCCTGTTCCTTAATTATAGGAATATGTCCCTATCTCACCACAAGCCACTAAAGCACCTGACTCGAGCTGGTGATTTTGGGATTCTGGTAAACAAACAAGCAAACAAACAAAACCCAACCAAAGTACATCCCATAAGCCTTAAGTCTGCCTGCCACTGATCTAGGGAGTGGTTCGGTTTTGGCACATCTGTCATAGCCTCATGTTTCACTACACGGCCTGCCAAGCATCATAATCTTTCAGCTGGTGGACCTGATACACAACTGCAAATGCTGTAACATGGAAACCCACTAGGGCTGAGATTGGAAACCTCCAGATGTTGGATTCCATCAGTTCCAGCCAGCGTGGCCAAAGGTCAAGGTTGATGGGGGTTGGAGTCCAACAACATTTGGAGGGCCACAGGTTTCCCAGGATGCCCTAGGGCCACAGGAAAGAGCGCCATGAATCATAACATCTTGTCCAGGTTTAGTTGTTAGTTGTTCATTATCCAGACCAGAGAAAACAAAAACAGAGGGCACTTCAGATTAGGCATAGTTGTAACATCACCTCTGCACACTTCCTACATAAAATGTGCAGTCTTAAACCACCACATGGGGAAAGAGAACAGGCACAATTTGACTCATTCTCCTAAGAAAAAAACATTCCTGCTTCAGCAGCCCAGCTTGATTTCTAGGCAGAAACTGAAGTGCCAGTCTCCAAGAGCTCAAGACCTTTTGAAGTAGGTCAACCAGAGCAAAGGGCCACGGGGGTAAATCTGATGTAAGCTACCATGTAATTCAGTGCTATCTGCAATAAACTGGATGCTTTCTTCATGCCTGGTGAAAGCAAGAAACTAATTTGGCATGGAGGATGGGCAGATTTCAGAAAACTGGTAGGAGGATATAGGTGCTTTCACAATAAGACAGATGAAATAGAGCAGTACAATTCACAAGCTGGATTAACTCTTCAGCGGACTCAAGGAGGATAGGGAGTCTGCACACTTGGAAGAAAAATAGGATGAATTATGTCAAATTTATGGTTACAATGGAGAGGGGAAGCCTGTACAGATTCATCTATGCAACGCACACGCAATATAAGGCTTCCAAGGACAAACAATTACATTTTCCCCTCCAGCTTGTACTAGCCAAGGACGTCTTGTTTCTTTTTTCAAAAGGCGTCTTGTAGCTCAAGGCTTCCACTACTGTTTCTGCTAAGTTCTCACCCTAGCAAGCAATCTGTAGTACTACAAGGGTGTGTGGCAGTCATTCAGGGGGAGATTTCAGTATCAAACTCACTAAGCATCACACATGCAGCCAACGATTTACCTGTGTGATGAAAGAAATAGCATGAACTGGCACAAATTCTAACGCATGAGTACATTTAGTTTACATTGCCAGGGAGGGTTTGCAGAGCTAAGTTGGTTTCGCTAAGGCGCAGGGTGGGTGAGTGGGTGTAAGAGGTCAAAGGCAAAGGAAAGACTTTTCTTATGAGACAAGTGCAAGGAGCAATGACCAAGAAAGCTGCACATTATCACTTCCCATCAATGCCCAGTCTTGCTTCCCCTCCCCTACCTTCTGAACTTTTAAAGTGGCATAACTTCTTAAGCGTACCTTTTCAGAACTTTTATTCATGACCACGAGGACTAAAATTTTGTTGTTTGTTGTAGAAAGTGACACCTGGATATTTCAAGCAAGCGAAAGTCTAAGTGATGTTATCACAATTCCACACAGTATAGCACATTTAGAGGTGGATGAAATAGGATGAATTAAACAAACAGGGAACAAAACTCTTCCAAATCCTGTAAGCTCCCACAAACAATCGCATTTAGATGCCGCCTGAAGAATCACACAAACAAAAAACTGGTCATGCCTTTACCATCCTAGCCACACACCCTGCCCTCCAAAAACTCCTAAACAGATCAAGTCAAAATTATTTTTGCTGATAGATTGCATTTATATGCCACCTTTCTGCCAAGGCACCTAAGGCTGTTTACAATTTAAAATACTTGAAAAACAAAAGCAGAGTCACCTCAGGTCATTAGTGGTCGCCTCAGAAGCTGACTGAATGAGACTGAATGAGTTGGGTTTTTTAATATTTCATTGAGATCTGGTTTTAGTTTATACCAAAACAAACACAGCAGCAGCAAACTGAAATAACAACAACAACTGAGGGAAGAGGGAAGGGGAGAGGGATCGGTTAGCATTCATAGGTTTTCCTCATTTTCAATTTAGGGGTGTCATAAACAAAATACTTTCAGCTAGGAAGAGAGTTTGGTATAAGGCTTGCCTGGGCAGGAAACATTCAACTGCTAATTTTTAATTCCATGTTCCTATTACCAGCTCCTGATGTTGGTTATAAAGCTAAACTACAAAGATATGTTGCCTAGTAGATATGGTGATCTGCAGTCAGCATCCAATACCTAAATCTAGGTGGGAAGGATAACTAGTATACCCAGATATGTTCATCTAAAAAGGTGGCTTTGTATTATATTTATCTGGTTATGCTAGAAGTACCTTTTTGAAAGCTAGTGTTTGTGGAACATTAAGAGGTACCTCTGCCCCTTTTGCCCACTACAATGTCTTCTGTCCACCATGTCAGAGAATCAGGAAAGTTCACCACACAAGGAATATGAGATACACCTACCCTAGCATTCTGGATGACCTTAAGAAGGGCAGAGAAACCCTGAATATGAAGCTGTATGTTCAGTGGGAATGTTCCATTTATGGCCCAAAGATGATGACAAGCAAGGCAAGAGGACAACTGCATCTCTGAAATCCCCCAAAAAACCAATTCTCAGGATTATCAGCCCTGATTTGGGATGAAGAGAAATCAAACGAGTGTGACAGGTAAATGGGTATGTTAACAAAATCAGGGACCGACTGATCCCTGCTCGATCATAGAGGTCTTTGGGGAAGTCAATGTTAATGGCTCCTCGCTGTTCAGATTTATAAGGAGCAATGCATTTTTACTTGTTGGCCCAATTTGTTGGACAAGAATACTTTTTAAAAAATATTCCAGCAGGCTTTTTAATTGAATTCTGATTTTATAGTTTTTAGTCATTTTCAGTCTTATCATATTGGGTCTTTTGTACAGTGTTTAGCTATGACTGTGATGAAGCAGTATACAAATTGGGGTGGGGGACAAATAATACAAGTCAAGCACTTTCCACTGACTGTGCCTCACACTTCACCAAGGTCTGGGGCCATCTTAATTAAGGAAATGAACCAAGGAAGAATGTAAATGGTATCAGGATAGCTCTCAGAAACTCAGATTAAAATAGGGCAGAATTGTCCTACAACATCTGGCAATCATACAGAGGCCACATCTTTGAAGGATGTCATTTATCAAGACACATATTCCCCCCAAATAAGACAAGTACCGCAACAGCAACCACTACCTAGAAAAGGATTATATACATCCCTTCATCAACCTTGCTTCTTCAGAAGATGTGAAGCCAATGGAAAGGGGCAACTGGATCCCCAATAAAACACCCCCCTTCATGTGTTTCAACACCATTTGTATAGATTGCTCAATAAACTGGACCTGAATGTGTTCTGAGAAAAGTCCTTTTGTGTATGTTTGGTTTTTAAATTAAATCAAAATAAGTCTTTAGTGGGGGTGGGGAGGGATGGTATGAACCTGAGCAGAAGCAAATTTCAGCAGAAAGCCTACATGCAACTGCAAAGCCAGCATCTCCCATCATGGGAAAAAGTTTTTCACACAGCAAAAGGAAGTGACATCAGAAGCCAGGGGCTTTTTATTAGTACAGCACCCTGCTAAGCTTTACAAAAGGGGCAGTGTGAATTCTAAAGACTCTCTTATTGCAGAGAAGAGCCCTTCAATCTTCCCTCAGGCTGCAGCTTTTGTATTGCCTTTACCACAACAGCCTTGTCTGGATTTGTTAATGATCATTTAAGCCCCCCAAAAGGAATTGCTGCAGATTGTACCTTAAGACAACCACCGAACAAACCAAGCCCCACTGCCACCACAAAATAGAAACTAGAAAATCCCACAAACCATGTATATCACTCACTTCTTTGGGAGCAATAGGGCATGTAAAGAAACAACACTTGCTATGAGTTTCTTCATCTTAAAATATGTTTGGGAAATTTTTTGACAACTACAGTGGTACCTCGGGTTAAGTACTTAATTCGTTCTGGAGGTCTGTTCTTAACCTGAAACTGTTCTTAACCTGAAGCACCACTTTAGCTAATGGGGCCTCCCGCTGCTGCCGCACCGCTGCTGCACGATTTCTGTTCTCATCCTGAAGCAAAGTTCTTAACTCGAGGTAGTATTTCTGGGTTAGCGGAGTTTGTAACCTGAAGTGTCTGTAACCCGAGGTACCACTGTACTCCAAAAAAAAAAGAAAGAAAAAAAGCAGAAATCGTGTTTCCAAAACACCCAGTTTTGAATCTTTTATTATTTGAAAAATGTAGTCAGCCCTACGTTAGCAACCTTTCAGTAATCAGGTCACCTCATTTGTCAAAACTTCTATTAATATGAATAATTCAATCAATCAGAGCCACTTTTGAGTAACAGGCTACCAATATGGCAGCTATTTGGACTATAGGCAACTAAAATCTTACCTGCCATCACCTCCTAACTTGCTTATGTTCAGGTTACATGCAACTGAAGGGCTACTGTGATTTTTGCCCAGTCTGACACTTGCTGTGGCATGTGACTACTGTAGCTGTACAAACTCTCAAGAAACAACCTGTACCTGTCATGATCATAATAACCATCATTTCATAAAGCCTTAAACTGCTTAGGTCAACAGTACCTAAGGACTGTCGCTCTCCATATGAACCTACCTGGACCCTGTGGCCATCACCTGGGGCCCTTCTTTGTGTGCCCCCTTCCATGAGAGGTCCAGAAGGTGACATGAGAAGAGGCCTTTTCTGCAGTGGCTCCACCATTTGTGGAATGCTCTCCCCAGGGAGGTTCGGCTGGCACCTTCATTATACACCTTTAGATGCCAGGCAAAAAAAGTTCCTCTTCACCCAAGCCTTGGGTTGACTGGCATCTGATGCCCTTCTAAACGCGTCGTGGGAGGGTGTATTATTGGTTTGTTGTTGCTCTTATCTTTTACTATGTATTTTGTGGTTTTTATATTGTAATTTTATGTTGTGAACCTCCCTGAGATCTCTGGGTGAAGGGTGGTATACAAATTTAATAAATAAATTAATTTATTAACTAATAATATTTGTATGACACATTTCCATAGTTAAAACCATGCTCAAGTCGGCCTATGACATGAAAAGACTTGCACAATTACAAATATAACAAAAGTAGTCATAAACAATAAATAAAACACATCAAAAGGTACACAACCAAATTAAACAATTTCCACATCAATAATAATATATTTATCTTTATAATCGTAATTATAAATATACAACAAATTAATATCAATAACAGCAACAAAAAACCCTAACCAATGTCCCAGCCAAAGAGTCTAATGGCACAATGGTACTGTTATATTTGGCATACAATGCCATGATAAGAAGCTACACAAGTCCTCTTTTGGAGAGAGGATAAAAGGCCTATTGGCCCTTTAATGCTAGAAAAAGAGAGTGTAAGCAAAAGCACGTGCAGGCATTTATGTAAAAATCTCTCATCTTACATTCAAGAATCAGTAAATGAGTTACTAGCAAGGAAAAAAGGTGGTGAAGAAGTTAAGAGCAGAAAACAAGCTGGCAAATTTCCTTTCAAATTATATGGCTGATTTAGTTGGTTCATTGTTTCTTCCTAAACAATATTCCTGGAGATCAAGATAAGCTTTGCATGAACTAAACTACTAGCCTCGACAAAACTGTTCTGCAAAGCGTAAGTTGGCAAGGGATCAAGCGTGAGTCTACCCAACTTCAAAGTTTTTCCGCAGGATAAACAAGTCTGCAGTGTGTCACTACTAAGTAGAGAGCTATGATCTGAGCAAATAATTTAAGCACATGAAATTATTATTGGATTTACTTTCTGTATAGAGGTGGAGGTTTCCCTATCATAAATTTATCACTTTTGGATTTAAGTATGACATGGATGTCCCCAAGCCATTCAGTATATGAGGACGTGCTAGTACGTGGAAAACTGGTCTGAGTCAACAGCTTAGGAAACTTGTTCATTTTGAAATCAATCACACCCTCCCACACTTTGGGTGCTTCTCTTGAAAACTAAATTTATTAAAAAGTAAAAGTTTATTTTTTTAAAAAAAATTGCCTTCACTTTCTTACGGGTAGTAAACAATCAGTTACAACATTGATGCTGCTTTCTCAAATGTTTTCTCTTCCTTTGCAGATTTGGCTGCAATGGTGGGTCATCAATAAACTCCTCACAGTAGCCGAAACAATTTTCGGCACCAGGACACAAGAAGCATCCTTAGTTGTGATAGGGTCCCAGGCCCTTTCCACCCTGATGCCACTATCTAGTCCAGGCATGGCCACACTTGGCCCTCCAGGTGTTTTGGGACTACAACTCCCATCATCCCTAGCTAACAGGACCAGTGGTCAGGGATGATGGGAATTGTAGTCCCAAAAACATCTGGAGGGCCAAGTTTGGCCATGCCTGATCTAGTCTAATAGTTTCAGTTCCCAGTCCACCAACACCCTCATTCAAGAAATATCACAGAATCATAGAATCATAGAGATGGAAAGCACCCTGAAGATCATCTAGCCCAACCCACTGCAATGCAGCTGTTCCGTAGGGGGATCGAACCTGCAACCTTGGTGTTATCAGCACCATGCTACAGCTAGCTTTACCTAATCTGATCTGAATGAAATCATAACATAATCTAGGTCTTAAATGGAACTGCATGTCTTGGATGGACTTGCCATAATGTAGATATAAAACTCATAAACCATCTACCTATCTACAATAGCAGTAATAATAGGCATTTATTTAGTGCATCAAATGCATATGATTCTTGCAACAACCCTGCAAAGTGAATCAGTATTATAATACCCACGTTGTAGTACAAGAGTGGCCAGCCCATGGGCACATATGCATAGTGGAGAAACAGTCATGGGCACCACACACAGAGAGAGCACAACTTACACCACTGGATACAACAAGATGCTTCTTTCAAGATTAATTTCAGAGGGAGGGAGGAATCCTGTAGGTGCCAGATAAGACCTCTGTGGGTGATGCACTGGCAACCAGTGTTATACGGGGATGAAGGCAGAGTAGGGCCAAGGGGAAATCTGAACAGACATTCCTTGGTTCACTCTCTTAGCCTTTTCTGCACCACACCAGTCATGCTATCAGGACAACTTTAATTTAGCATGTGTTTGTTTTCCTTTATCAATTTTTGCTATTAATCAATCTGAGCTGACCTCTTTGAACTCCAAAGGGCTGGTGGAAAACCTACCACTGTCTTAACGTTTATACTTCTATGCAGGAAAGTAAATGCAAAGCCATCTTTAATTATAATACTGCAACCGTTTATACTTTTTTATTTGGAAGGAAGTCTTAGATACCCGCAGAAGGGATTTTAAGTGAACTTTAAGATCACAGCGTAACATTGCAACCCTATAAACCATAGTTAAGGAAAAAAGACGCAATTATCGCCACACACACACACAACAAATCACTAATTAAGATGCTAATTAAGAGAAATCTTCTGAGGGTCAGCACCATTGCACCAGGAATAACTGCTACTTCAAGGTGCAAAAGCACACACAGCACAGAGAAAACAATGGCTCGTAGGATCAGTTCTTGACTTAATAACGCAGGATATGCAGATATTGCTTCTTAAGCCAGAATTTGATTGCGTCAATCTACCCTGTGAGTATACAGCAAAAGGACATTTTTGCATAAATCAGTGCTTCTGATAATTCGTTCCGGAGGTCTGTTCTTAACCTGAAACTGTTCTTAACCTGAAGCACCAATTTAGCTAATGGGGCCTCCTGCTGCCGCTGCGCCACCTGAGCACGATTTCTGTTCTTATCCTGAAGCAAAGTTCTTAACCCGAGGTAATATTTCTGGGTTAGCGGAGTCTGTAACCTGAAGCGTCTGTAACCTGAAGCGTCTGTAACCCGAGGTACCACTGTACTACACCCCAGATGCTAAATCAGGTTGTGCTTCTAGGACTAATGCCTTGAACAAGACGGTGCACATTCTCATAATATTAAGAAGAAATACACAAACCAGTAAGGAAGCAAGTTCATGGAAGACTCTCAGCCCAGTATGTATCTTGGATACATGAACAATTGTCTCCATTAACAGGAGAAGAAAGTTGTTTCAGGTTTTTGACTGGGCATCCCATGAGATGGCACATTCAAGTGTAGTTCAGCCCAGTTTGTAGCTCAACTCCCCCTGCCAGATGAGTAGAAAGAACAAACTCATGTCCAAGACTCATAACCGGTTGAGTGTTCTCCCTGGGATATAATGGGGAACAGGTCTGTGATCAGCTGTTGAGGTGCAGAAATAATGAGCAAGAGATAAAATGAACAACTTTAGAAATAGAAAGTTGCCAGACACCAAAAGAGAGCAGCAAAAAAGATCCTGGCTATTCAGCTTTTAGGTTCTTCTTCAGTCAAAACTGTCACAGTATGCTGTATTCATCATGATATACTATAGATCTAGAAAGCGCAAGCGAGCTTTCATGGTAAAATGAGTTTAACCACACAACAGTGGTCTTCTCTGCTGTATGTAAATATTTGTGCACTTTGAATTGCTACTGAGGTCAGAAGGTTTGGAGGAGCCGCGCATTATAGTTAGCTGCACAGCAAGGGGAATGGACAACCAAATTAATTTACTGGGTAAGCAGTAGGGAAGGAGGAAACTTTTTTTACATATCTGTATTAGAGAGATTGTCTGTATATGAATCATTTTTTTATTACCTCACTGGCCTGGGAGAACAATATGCAATATATTATGTGTTTCTACTAAGACACCTGGAAAGTACAAAATGAATGCTAAAGTTCTGCGTAACTTTTAAAACTTCATTGTCTAAAACCAAGCTTCTGTCCTAAAAAATGCAGAGTAGCACTTGGATCTGCAAGGAATTTTCTTAAGACCCAACTCCTAGCTGCTTCCCCCAACAATATTTCCTTCTATTTATTATTTCCATGCAACAGATGACAGGTCAGATAGCCCTTTAGTGAGAAGTGAACAGTTCAGCTGAAAACAAACCAAGTGCAGAGGTCAAGCATAAGGTTAAGACTATCACAGAGTCTGAGATTACATTATCTTTAACAGATCAGTTCGTGTATTTCAGATGTGCTGCAGTAATACATTTCTGGATGCACCGCAGCTACTGTTTTGTGGTGCATCAGTGGAAACAGCGGGTGGGGGCGACAGCACCTTTGTCGATTTCAGAGAACAGGTTTCAATGGAAAGGCACAATTAAAAATCAGCTATTAAGAATTGTAAAAGTGAAAGCAACATCAAACCCATGACCACTTGGGGGGCTCAACATTTGCGACATTAAAAATTTGGGTGAAGCAGAGTTCAATGTTAAGAGCAGAATATTCTCGCTAGACGTGTCTAATATGCTTTCCTCCGTTGAACAGCCTTGATATTTTGCCTTGAAGTGCACCGATGGCGATATGACAGAACACTATCCAGATGCCCTCCGAAGGACTGGAGTCTTTGCAGCAGAGAGACACAGAGAGATTCTATCACAGAGTACATGTAAAAGTTTATCTTGCTTGGGCAAAAGCCACCAGCAGGTTCTGTACAGAATATGATACAACTAATTAGCATCTGCAAAGAGCAGGTGGCAGGTTCACCAGTCAATTCCTGAAAAGACCATTTCACGTGTGGTTATTTCCATGTAGGAAAAAACAGCAGACTGTGATACGTGTTAAAATGTCTATTAACATGTGCACATGAGCCCTCTCTGCATGATTAACATTGCACAGAAGAGGAAGAAGCAGGGGTGGGCACACTCACCCCATGCCACTGCCTGTGAGTTGAGGCCGGCTGTCTGCAGCAGTCAACCTGATCTATTAGTGTAAGATTCCCATGTGTTTTAGAAGCCTGGAAAACCAGGGTTCTTAGGTGTATGGGGAGTCCACCTAAAGAGAATGGGGCCCCTGCAGCAATTGCTCCCAACTCAAGGTTTTCAAGTAAGGAGGGCAGTGAGCGGGGAGCTCAGAAATGTTATACAGACAACAAGCAACTACAGTAAGGGCTCAAGTGCACCCATGGGTGTCTTGTAGAGAGTAATGGTGACAGAGGAGGCTGTTCTTGCTTCCTACACCATGAGGCATTAATCATGGGGACTATGGAGGGACTATGGTTTCCCATGTACATATATGCAACAAACACGATGGTGTACATATGGTTTGTACATAAATGCAGTGTTGACATATGTAAGCAATATATGAAATCTTATGTTTGCAGGCACAAGCAGGCAGCAGTCAACACCCCTGTCCCTCCTTCATCACAATCTCCACTCTAAACTGTGAGCAAAATCAGACCCAAGCTCTTACTGTATTAGCAATGAACTACTGTTTAGAGGAAGGGACGCGGGTGGCGCTGTGGGTTAAACCACAGAGCCTAGGGCTTGCTGATCAGGCCAGCGGTTCGAATCCCCACGACGGGGTGAGCTCCCGTTGCTCGGTCCCTGCTCCTGCCAACCTAGCAGTTCGAAAGCACCTCAAAGTGCAAGTAGATAAATAGGTACCGCTCCAGCGGGAAGGTAAACGACGTTTCCGTGCGCTGCTCTGGTTCGCCAGAAGCAGCTTAGTCATGCTGGCCACATGACCTGGAAGCTGTACGCCAGCTCCCTCGGCCAATAAAGCGAGATGAGCGCCGCAACCCCAGAGTTGGCCACTACTGGACCTAATGGTCAGGGGTCCCTTTACCTTTACCTCACTGTTTAGAGGACCAGGAAAGTCCACCAGTGGGTGTGGGGCAGGGAGAAAGAATGGAAAGTCAACTTTTAAGTCAACAACATACATGATGTTTAGGAGGAAAGGTTCTGTGTTTGAAGCTGATCTTGATATTTAAATATAATATTCGGATTCTTGAACAAGTGAAATGGGTACGTCTCCCTCCGGTCATTTCCACTGAAGTTAATCCAAGCCCTGAAAGGGACCTAGAGCTACTAAAGGAAGTGAGAAAGAGCACCACTCTTAGAAAAAGGTAGCCATCACTACCCCATGATCAAGCAGACACTGAGTGGGCTGAGTAGGAGTTCATAGGCTTCATGGGCACCAGGGGGAGACCTCAAAGGATACCACTGTGTCCGCAGGCACCATATTGGTGACCCCTTATAAAGCTAGTCTATGTACTTCTAATGTCACAACATGCACAGGATGGAGTGTCAGTAGAAAAGAGAAAACGGGAAGAGGCAGAGGAACATGAGAAGAAATAAATTGCATTTTTAAAAAACCCTTTTCTTTGCAACCCATGAGGACCAGAAACGTAGTTTCACCCACTCCCCAACATTCCAAAAACAGTCTATATGAGAATATAAGATAATGCAGAACAACTGTAATGCAGCAAGTTTCTATACCTCCTGTTTATACACAGACAGCCCCAGTGAAACTAATAGCTTCAGAACCAGACTATTCATCATGCCATGGTCCCATAATTTTGCATACTATAGGGATGGAAGGGTTCAGGTCCACAGCTGCTGGGCATGTCAGATTTATAGAGTGAAAGCACCTGAGCTCTCTCTCCCAGTCCTTTGGGGAAACTCCAGTTTTTAAGGACTGATTAATGATACAACGTTAATGTAGCAGTCATATATCCTGCTTCATAGTTTGAAAAGTTCTGCATTGAGCAGATGATGAAGTCCATGGATTTGCTGTGATTTAGCACCTCCAGCTCCTAAGAACTAATGTCTCCAATATGTCAGTAAATCTACTAAATGAGGCAGTTTCTTGATGGCGATTTCTATGATGGATGATCTGAAACTGTGCCAAATTTTATCACTTAGCCCCAAATCTGAAAAGGCTAGACAGACAAGGTGGGGAGGGGGGTTCTGATTTTGAAACTTCTACAAAAGCACACACCACATCTCTCTAAGATCCAGTTCTGAAGACCTTGTGCTCCTCTCTCTAACGGTCTGCCACACAGTGACCTGGAAACATAAGAGGGGGGGCAGCTACACAGATCATGAGTGGCTTGGTTCTCAGTATCTTCTCATGCGTCTTGTGTGTGACAAAATCAATGGGCTGCAATCTGGGAGGAGGGCAATTCTGGGATTGCCAGGAGTAGTACACAAATTTAGCCCACACTCCAACAGCGTCCCTTAGAGCAGTGGTGAAGAACCTGTGGCTCTCCATATGTTCACAGAATCAAAGAACTGTAGAGTTGGAAGGGACAACAAGGGTCATATAGTACAACCCCCGCCAATGAAGGGATATTTTGCCCAATGTGGGGCTCAAACCCACAATCCCGAGAAAAAGAATCTGAGCTATCCTTGGTTGCTGGACTCCAGCTCCCATAATTCCTGACAATTGGCCATACTGGCTGGAACTAATGGGAGCTGGAGTCCAACAACATCTAACAGAACACAGGTTCTCACTCCATCCCTGCCTTAGACCATGCCTTTGCTTTCTCCTAGACAGGTAAACAACTATAATTCAGTCCTAAGGAGAAAAGTGAAGTGCTTCCCCGCCTCTCTCTCTCTGGGTCAGCATTAGAGGGGCAAGCCCTGGCACTTATAGAAGAAACTCCTAAAACTGAATCTGTGTAGAGTAAAAGCAGTATTTGGGCTGCTTAGTGCTAAACATTTTTGCCCAGGCTATTATAACAGGCATGGGTGATGGCTGCAATTGCCCCAAGTATTAAAAGCATCAGCGACTTAGCCTGAGGTCACCTTTATCAACTGACATTTCCGTGCCAGCAAAAGGGCCCATGAGATAAAAATGTTGCTGTTCACCTAGCCTAAAGTAGCACAAGTTTCATGGCCACTGATGCAATAGAGGCGTTTGTGATAACTGAAGGAGTCAGCTTGCAGAAAATGCTGACTCATATGATGACTGCACTGTTTCAAACTATAGACAATAATGATTCACGTCCCTAAGAATAGCAGTGAAAATTCAGTTCCCCAAACTAACAAAATGGGATATCGGACAGGATGCTAAAAAGGTCTCTTGTGTGCAGGAGTCTTCCATGATTAATTAGGGCCTTACTTGTAAACCCAGGATATAACTGGGATTGAAAGTCAAGCCCCTAGTACATAGTGGAAAATATTATATAACAAAAATGTTGACTAAGGGGGGAAAAGAACACACACAAACACACACGCAGAGCGAGAACAACTTTCATTGATCTATTACAGGAAAAGAAAAGAAAAGTTGAGAAGGGGAAGACTGAAGCAACAGATGTATATGCATGGCTGAGTAAAAAGTACCAAGGGAATGTACTAGTAGAAAATTGCTGTTCATTGAATAATATAGAAATGAATACTTCCTGCACTGTTGTACTAAATCAAATACTAGCTGGTGAATAGATGATTTAATACAAAGCAAACAAAAGCCTGGCTTGCAGCATTTTTGGCTATTTACTAGAATGTTATACTCTGCCTGGATGCAGAGTCTAAACAAGGGAAGAACAGGGAAATCAGGAGCTGCTGATCACCAACTATCCTTCCATCTGCTGCGGATCATTTAAGCACAATTAAGAGATCAGGAGTACTGTATTTTTCTGTGTATAAAACTAGGTTTTTTCCCTAAAAAATAATGTCAAAAATCTGGGGCCGTCTTATACACAGATAGTAAAATACACAATTTTTTCTTAAATTGGAGTCCACAAAAATAGGGGGCGTCTCATACATGGGAGCATCTTAAAGACGGAAAAATATGGTATTACATCTGCAGTGGCTCTATATGAGAAAGACAGTAACATCGTTCCCCAGCAGAAGATATATAAATTCAAAGTGCCATTAACTACCAAGCTATTTACTAACTATATCGCAGAACTGTACATCAACATCCTAGCACAGAACACAGAGGCAACCATGAAACTATCAATTTGTTTACAAAATACAACCAGCAAGTATACAGGTGCAGGCAGCCAAGAAACTACAGTGGCCCACGATAGCCAGAACAAACATGTGAGCATGCTGAATACATGGGAATCCCTGTGCTAGCAAAAACTCATATATATGAAGGACATATGATTTATGCTATAAATGCAAGAATTTGGGAGGGGGTGCTGTGGTCATTTTAGAAGGCATTATACAAAATATTTACTATGGCTTTAAAACTCAACCACAACATTTCATCAACTGTGTGTAACTAGTTTGTACCTGGGAGAGCTTTATAGAAATCTGTACTCTGCCAAGAACCTCCTTAACACCTTTGTGCTCTCCCTTCCAATCTCGATGCTGTAAAATGAGAATAACAGGAACCTTTGCATGGCCATCAAAACTGTGATACAGAAGATCAATCTACAAATTTGCATGTACAGAGCCCAGCACACACAATATTTCCCAGCAGCACTATAAAGGAGGAAAATGCTTGGATTGAAGAATATGCAGGGAAAGTCTCAGCCGCTGAACGCTTGCTTATTATAGATGAGAATAGCTTAGTCCAGGCCTAATGGGAAATGATTGCTTCCTGCTATGTAAATTGAGTTACAGCCAACCTCAGACTTCCTCTCAACAGAGCACAAGATCAGAAGAATCTGCTTCATGTTTTAAAACTAATCGGTTTCCCATGACTTCCAAACTTAGGAACTATGACCATTTCAGAATGAATGAGCACCTGAAACCAGTTTTATCCTGGCTTGTTCTCACTAGCTATAGTTTAAACCAGGGGTAGTCAACCTTTTTATACCTACCGCCCCCTAATGCATCTTTCTTGATGGCAAAATTTCCTTACCACCCACCAGTGCTCGATGGAAGGAGGATTCAGCTTGTGCCATAGAACCCCCTATCGCCCACCTGGAATCCTGAAATGCCCACTAGTGGGCAGTAGGGACCAGGTTGACAACACCTGGTTTAAACAAACCACAGTAAGTTCAGATGCCATGGGAAACTATAGTTTAAGAGCAGGAACCAGGTATGTCCAATCACCTCCTTTGGTATGTGAAAGAGAAGAACAGGGAGACTGTGAGTCTGAGTACTGTCACAACTCAGTGGCAATCATGGTTTCTTGTTACCAGTGAACCGTATCCCCATGTGAGTACAGTGGTACCTCAGGTTACAGGCGCCTTGGGTTAGAGACGCGTCAGGTTACATACCCAGAAATAGTACCTCAGGTTAAGAACTTTGCTTCAGGATGAGAACAGAAATTGCGCAGCGGCAGCAGCGGGAGGCCCCATTAGCTAAAGTGGTACCTCAGGTTAAGAACAGTTTCAGGCTAAGAACAGACCTCCAGAACGAATTAAGTTCTTAACCTGAGGTACCACTGTAGCTGAAACCAAGAATCTAGTCATACTAGGAGGGCCTGGCCTAATCCTGAAATCATGCTTCCCTTGACGTTTCAGGTCTGCAGGGGGTGGGGAGGGGAGGGGAAAGAAGCACATGGAGAAAGTTTAGAAAAGCAGTTGCCAGAGAAAGGAACTTGAACACTAAGCACACCACTTTGTTCAGTAGATTTCAACCTGTCAAAAGATGGGACAGGTTTGGCCTTGGGCCTCCTTCTGCACCACAGAGGCTTTCTCACTCACCTTGCTTTGGGGGACCGATACAAAGGAAGGCTCTTGGCATCAGGCAAGAGACACGATTGGGACACACAGCTGGCCTTCAGTAACCAGTGAGGAAGGGGATTCCAAAGCTCCCACAATAGCTTGACTTCCCTCTTCCCACTCCCTGATATGTATTTCTTCCCATCTTTCCCTATAACATCATGCATATCAAGGAGAAACAGCGGAAGAGCCATGGCACAAGTGCCTCCACCTGCCTCCCCTCGTGACTCGGAACCAAGGACAGGGATCCAGGGATCTCTGGGCAAGTACAGAGTGCCATGCGCGAGCCTAGAGCCAAAGCTTATGTTGGGTGAAGGGCGAGGGAAAAGTAAAAGCAACCATGTGCATTAGAGGATCAATTATGGCAAGAGCACACAGAGCTCCTTTTTAGCTAAAAAGCAATCACTACTTCATGCTCTCCACTCCCTTCCAAGTGTGTGCTGCTCTACCTCACCCTCCCTTTCCCCTCCATGCCAAAAGGAGGTGGCAATGTTCTGTTTTTATCTTAGAAAGAGCAAAGGAAGTTCTGCCTCATAAAACAAAATGGCGGTGGCAGCGTTTGCCTCAACCAGCTGTGATTCAGCCACAACCCATGCCATGGTCCCGACCCAACCTGTTGGAAGATCAGGGCTTTAGCTGCTATGTGCAACAAATCAGTGCCAACACCTTTCGCCATCCAGGTTCCATTAATTGAAAATGCTCTCTGATACTGCCCTTTATCATGGCGACGACAACAAGATTGCAGGGGAAGAAACCCACCTCAACGCAAAACAGATTCTTGGTATTTATCTAATTTGAATGAGCATTCCAATGACAACATTTGGTTCTCTGTAACAGCTGAACCTGCTACTGTATATTTTCCCACCTCGAATTCTGGAACCCCAGTCATGATCACTGAAACCAATGCAGTCATGCTTTTTGGAGACCGATATCCCTTAGAGATCTGTACTAATGGTTTTTCATAAAGTGACTGCCTTAACGACTGCTGAACACAATGATGTTCAAGCTAAGCTTGTGTCAAGTGGGGTGTGGGTGGGCGTCACCTTCATTTTCTCTGGGCTACAGCATTCCACTTTTAAAGCATCACAAAAGGCGACATTATGCATCTTGGAGGGGGGTGCTGGGGTTCTTTTCAGGCAAAAAAGGCAGAGAAGAATAGCTGGTGTCAACAGAGTACTCCCATCTGCTCCCCCCTCCCCCAGATGTGGTCTTGAGACTTGGGTGACACTAAGCCCCTAAAGTCAATGAGCATCTGTTCTCCTCCACCCACTGCAATCTGCCCAGAACTGCCAGTTCGACAGCCATCAATCAAGCAATAATATGCTGACCACAGGACCCGGTGGGACACCATTTTCCAAGTCAAATGCAGCAGTTAGCATAAATAAAGCACTGTGTGTGTGTGTGTGTGTGTGTGCGCGCGCGCACGCTTTTCTCTCCCCCCCGCCCCCCAATGATTCTGCAGCTGCTGCTAAGAACTCTGTATGCAATAAAAAGTAAGAAAAATAGGCAGGACAGAATGGCAATTCTGCTCCTCTGAGTCATAACAATTATGACGTTGTGATAAGAACCGTTTTCCCATGAATTTTTAAGTACCAGTAATCCTGTGCTGAGTCTGTCCCCAGGGAAAGAGGTGACAGGTTTGAGCAGGATTGACAGCTATTTCATCCTGACAGTCAGCCACAACTAAGCCACCTTGAAGGCCTGCGCACCCCACTCTGGGTACTTTGAACTTCCGCTTTGGACTTACGAAGAATTGTTGCAGTGTGACGGCTTTGAGACTAGCTATGACTCAGGAAGCCTTAGCTCACATCTCACCTCTGCCATCTCCATGGTGTAGTGCCTGGGCTCTTTTGGGAGGAGTGTGTGTGATAGAAATTGAATCAATGAGTAGAAAACGTATGGTCGGATTCAACCAAGGAGCCCTGTCAGCTGGAGCAGTGTTAGAAACTTGTGTGTGTGTGTGTGTGCGCGCGCGCTAGGTGCCAAATGGCACCTTAAACCTGGGCTATGGTTGCCACAACAGGATGTCTATTCGCCAGGGGGTTGGACTAGATGACCATAGGGGTCCCTTTCCAACGCGACAATTCTACGATTCTATGACTTTCCAACTACATTGCTTCACTGTAGCTTGCTCTTACAACAATTCACTTGTCCCAATATGCAAGGAGGAGAAACACACACACAGTGGAAATGGAAAAGGTATTAACTATGGACTATAGTTAATTATAGGTATTAACTAATTAACTATAGCAGAGCTTTTCAAACTGATTTTTCAGTTCCATTTGGGTGGCCTATGGAGAGGCTGAAACACAGTCAAATATACTCGGCCCTGCACTAACCTTCCTTGATGAGATGATGGAGGGCTGCAAGTGAGTCAGTTATCTCAATGGAGATATCAGTTGCCAACCTGGTGCCCAGAAACCTCCATGTAGTCGCAATTGGACCTGTGCCAGTAGCGAGGTGCACTTGGTACCTGGGGGATTTCGAACCTTGAGCGGAAGCCCTGCACAATCACTTCTGCTCCCCCACATACCCCAAAAGAGACTCTGGGTATCTGGGTCTGGAGAAACCACCCCCAGAGCAGCATACAGGGGAAGAGAGGGGTAATGCTTGTGCAGATGGAACGCTCATTACTCTGAAATTCCACCCAAAAGGTTGTAGCCTATGCTAGTACTACTCAGAGTAGACTTATTGAATTCAATGGACATGGCTAACTCAGGTTGATTCATTTCAACGAGTCTACTCAGAGTAAGCCTAAGCAGGGGATACAACCGAAAATATTAGTATGCTGTCAAGTTGATTTTTCTCTGAATGGTGCCAATGACACAATTTGCTTGCTTCTACGCTGACATGTCTGATTGGTGAATACAATCAAAATGAAGTCAGACCTGCCCAAACCCTATTGAAATCAATGAGGCTTAAGCACATAGGCAAATGCTCAAGTCCTCTGACATGAGCCAACAGTGTGATGCGGCAGCTAAAAAAGCCAATGCAATCCTGGGCTGCATCAATAGGAGTATAGCATCTAGATCAAGGGAAGTAATAGTGCCACTGTATTCTGCTCTGGTCAGACCTCACCTGGAGTACTGTGTCCAGTTCTGGGCACCACAGTTCAAGAAGGACACTGACAAACTGGAACGTGTCCAGAGGAGGGCAACCAAAATGGTCAAAGGCCTGGAAACGATGCCTTATGAGGAACGGCTAAGGGAGCTGGGCATGTTTAGCCTGGAGAAGAGGAGGTTAAGGGGTGATATGATAGCCATGTTCAAATATATAAAAGGATGTCACATAGAGGAGGGAGAAAGGTTGTTTTCTGCTGCTCCAGAGAAGCGGACGCGGAGCAATGGATCCAAACTACAAGAAAGAAGATTCCACCTAAACATTAGGAAGAATTTCCTGACAGTAAGAGCTGTTCGACAGTGGAATTTGCTGCCAAGGAGTGTGGTGGAGTCTCCTTCTTTGGAGGTCTTTAAGCAGAGGCTTGACAACCATATGTCAGGAATGCTCTGATGGTGTTTCCTGCTTGGCAGGGGGTTGGACTCGATGGCCCTTGTGGTCTCTTCCAACTCTATAATTCTATGATTCTATGATTATTAATCTGCTATTTTAAAATAAAACTAATCATGCATTTAAACCCCTCGCCCCAACCACCCCACTCATATCTCCCACAGCTTGAGTCTGTCTGCCATGGTGGGACATTATGCTGGGAACTATGAAGGAAGCTTGGGCACATGGAACCGCTCCTAGTGGTGCAGCAATGAAACTGCTAGCACATTTGCAAAGCTAAGCAGGGACCTGTATTGTTTCAAATTGGATGGGGGACTGTGTGTTTAGATTCCTGCATTGCAGGGGGCTGGACTAGATGACCCTTGGGAGTCCCTTCCAACTCTACAATTCTATGATTCTGTGCACACATCTCTGGCATGTGCATTGAGTCAGAACTCAAGAGTTGCAGCTAGGGCTTCACATAAAGAGCAGTTCAAAAGAGCTAGAAAAACTGGAGTCTGTATACTGAAGAGAATCTTTGTTCCTAGAAACCCCAAAGTGCTCTCTCTCTCTCTCTCTCTCTCTCTCTCTCACACACACACACACACACACACACACACACAACCGTAAATGCTAAACTATTATCAATATAAGCATCAAGCCAGTACCTTGTGGCCTGCATGCAAATACACCTTATACTTGTAACTTTGGCACATTTTTGTTAGTTTCATTATCTGTCCTAACTGCAACATGCAGGCAACACACCAATGCAATATGAGTGAGGATAAACAGAAAAACAGCACTCTAAAAACTACTAAAGAAAAGCAAGCACACAACGGTATAAAGGGAAGTGCAAAGTCTCAGAAAACTGTCATCAGAACAGGGAGGCTGCTTACATATTCTTATCTTGCCCAATCTGCTGTCAAATGGCAGAACAGTTATATGACAGAAACAAAATGAGGTCAACATACCAAAGTCTCATTAAAAAGGGCAAATTAAGGCCAATGAGGTCCTCTGGTATCTAGCAATCTGCTTGCCTGTAATTGTTAAGATTAGCCTCCATAGACTCCCTTCGACTCCCCAGAACCCCCATTTATGGTTCCAAGACATAACAAGTTTCTGGCTTTCAAGGTTGCAGAGAGCAAAAGTTAACACACACTGATACAGTGGTACCTCAGGTTACATACACTTCAGGTTACATATGCTTCAGGTTACAGACTCCGCTAACCCAGAAATAGTGCTTTAGGTTAAGAACTTTGCTTCAGGATAAGAAGAGAAATCGTGCTCCGGCGGAGCGGCAGCAGCAGGAGGCCCCATTAGCTAAAGTGGTGCTTCAGGTTAAGAACAGTTTCAGGTTAAGAACGGACCTCCGGAACGAATTAAGTACTTAACCCGAGGTACCACTGTACTGTCTTTGAGGGAGAGAAGAGCCTTTTCCCCTGTATGTGTGTGGGGGGGGGGAGTAAAACATACAATCATAGAGTTGGAAGGGACCGCAAGGGTCATCTAGTCCAACCCAATGCAGGAAACTTGCCCAACATGGGACTTGAACCTACGACTGAGATTAAGAGTCTCATGCTCTTCCAACTGAGCTATTCCACATGTCAAGAAGTGTGTTCCCATGTAAGACAAAGCAACACACAGCTTCCAGAATTAAAATTATGAAACCGACCTTTCAACAGAAGCACCATTTTTCTTATACCATTCACCTTTTTATTTTCCTTATCTTTGCGTGTTTTATGTAAACTGCTTAGGGACTTTGCATATTAAGCAGTATATAAATATGATGATGCAAAATGGTGAACTCCCTTTTTTAAAAAAGTCTGGTGTTTTTCAGTGATTATAGCTTGGTTCGTACGTAACTGAATCTAGAGCCTCAGACTCATGTCCTCCCTCTGCCCTCTCTCATGTGCTTCAATTCCCCACCTCCCCAAAGTTTCTCTTGTTCACAACACACTACAATTTACTGTTAAATCCCAAACAGGCTAAACTATGGCTTGCTGGGAACCTGAAAGTTCACAAGGAATCAGAATGTGCAAATATCAGAGGCAGAAGGAAGTTCATTAGCCTGAGGCTTGGTCTCAATGGCCAATCTCTGGCCATCCAGGCTGGCTCTCAGTGCTCTCTGATCACGTGCACATTTTTCAAAACATGTAGAACACCACAGAGTCACCTCACTTATTCTCTTTAGAAATACTCTGTCAATGTTATTGCTAGTAACAGTACTGAGCATGATAAATATCACCTTTTCCCAGATGACAACTGTGGTTAAATGCTGCCCAAGCTGCAATATTTCTGGAGCAGAAGAACAACCTTAGGCCCAGATTGTGCTCAACTGATGAGAAAAGCATGAATTTATTGTGCAGCTTCTTAAAAGTGCCAGCTGTGTGGAAAAGCCCTTCAGATTCAGTGGCTGTAAAGAGATGGGAACTGTGCACCCATCACAGCACCCTGACAGAATGACCAGGTTCCTGTTTTTCACCCCTTGGTGACTGACTCTGGATTTATCATATATTTATGTTCCCTAAACTGGGCTCCTTGTTCCAGACCCTGATAGAAATAAAGAAGTTATGTTTCATTATTGAGGAAAGCCAGTTTTCCCTTAATGGGTTTTATACAATTTAGTGCTACACAAATGATCCTTCAGCAAAGGGATTTCTGCTTGCACCACGGGACATTCTCCTCCCCCCTCCCCCCTGCACAACCCCTAAATCTGTTCTAGGATGTGGATTGGGTGGGGGTATGTGTGGGGCGTGAGGGGTCGAAGCTGCATGAGCAGAAATCCTTGCATTGATGGGACACGTTAGTTGAATACTGCCCTAAATTACCAATAACAAATTTAAATAAAGTGCTAAATCAGATTTATATTTATTCATTACATTTTAATCCCACCTTTTCCTCCAAAAAGGTTAGGACTGTAGATATGATTCTCTTCTCCCTTGTATGTTCACAACAGCACCGAGAGGGGTTGGTTAGGCTGACAGATGGTGACTGGCCTAAGATCACGTAGTGAGCTTCAGAGGAGAATAGAAATTTGAACCTAGTCTACCAGTTCTTCATCCAGCCCCTCCAATCCCTTCATCACACTTCAAGATGTCAAAGCAAGTTACACTGGAGGAGCTTGCATTATTAAATATAATTTAGAAACAAATAGCAGCATGCAAATGAACAAAGGAATCGTTTAAAAGAATGGTTCTGTTCATTTAAAAAATGAGCCAGGAGCATTTCTGTATAGTGACACAGAGCAAGGCGGTGTGGTCGCTCTCTCTCTCTCCTGACAGATAAAGAAACCCAGGATCAACCCTGAAGGAATAACCACCCAGCAAATGGGCTGGCCGATTCAGGATACACACCCAATGCCTACACCAAAGCCTACTGACGTCTGTATTCATTGTGGCCATTTTGATCCCATGCTTGGGTCTTGTCATCATTTCTCCTTCCCAGACCCATCCCCAAAGGCCTGGGAATGCTGTGTCTGGTTCCGCAGAGTATTAGTTCCCCCCCAAATGGCACCTGTGGTCAGTTGACAAGAACTTCAAACCACTGGCACCTAGCAGGGAAGTTCTGTGTAATTGGAGGTGACAGCTTTTACCCATCTTCCTAGGCAACGTTCCTAAAATTAGCAACCGAAAAGGGTCATGTCAGTATCTGCGACCACTCAACACAAATGTACGAAGGCTTACAATTAGCCTTCGACTGGTTACATTGTGAGAGTAAAAGAACAACACCTGGCGTCAGGTGAGCTTTCTGTGCAACAGAAAAGTGGTCAATCATTCTATTCGCCTCACCTCAAAAAAGCTGCAAATGCAAGTCTGTTTAAAATTACCTATGTTAGCTGACGGGAAGCCATACTTCCACTGACAGCTTACAAAGTATGCCCCACACAACAGCAAGCCTTTGCTTTGAGCTTGACACTGTGGACACCGTATACCAGAGAACCTCTCACCTGAACCCTAGTTACCACTTCTCCTGTTATCTACATTATGAGCATGTACCACATCCATGCCTACAGTAATTGATCTTTTTTTATAAACAGAGCCCCAATGGGCATTTCTTTAGATTCTGTGCTGTTTTTGGCAACTGTGTTTGCTGAATGTGTTTTTACAACAAGATACATATTCACCCTTTCAACATCGTTTGCCACTGCTGCCCCCATTTTCCTGCAGAGAGATAATCCATTTGACATTGTGAGCAGGAGGACCTCCTCCTTGTCTGCATCTTCCTCTTGATGGGCACACCCAAGGCCAAGCCTCTAGTAACACATTTTAATTTCCGCATCTTCAATTGAGGAGAGAGGAAAAAGCACAATCCCTTGGGCCTTGCAAATGCCCTTTCACAGTAGGCGTGTTGAGTATCCTGGAGCAGAAGATTAATTCAATTGACAGGAAAGTTCCTTCCAGTTAAGCATTTTACAGTGTGGGTGATTGGGTGAAGAAACATCACACCAGGATCCAACCATGGATGCAAATACATATACAGTCATTAGCTTCATGCTACTGCAACATGGTGGTATTAATTTCACTTTAACGTGCAAAGAGGGCCTTTTGTCCTAGTGCTCAAACACTAGGATATTGTTTAGGGATCAATTAAAGTCTCTTGCCTTAATGAGATTCCTAGAAAGCCTTCAACCTTGTTTTCTGGATAAGCCTACTTCTAGAACTGCATGGAGTAGCTCCCCTTTAAAGATAAGACTACACGAATGAGAGGTAATCTTTTCCCTGACATTAGCCATAGAACAAACTCCTTTTAACCTCTGAACACACGTTACACATAAACACAGGCAAGGATATAGGGAAGCCTGCTTGTTAGCAAATGCGAGGGGTTTAAGGTTCAACACCCTACATTAATTCTGTCCTCTTGGATGCCTTCATTACAACAGAAGTGCAATTTCTCTGCCTCCCCTGTAGATAGCAATTAAGTGTTTAAAGGGAAAAGATGGCCAGTTGAAAGACAAGGGGAGTCACTTCACCTGCTACTGAAAAGGAAGGTGGTTTTATCAAAGCAGGAATAACAGTACAGCCTGTACACGTTGACTAAGAATTAATTCGGGCCGAGTTCAATGTGACTTACTCCCGGGTAAATGCATACAGGCTTCCAGCCAAAATCAGTCCTCAGGGAGGTCCATGGTCTGCCAACTCAGGGATGACACTTTTCCGTGTTAACTTTGTTCTGATACATTTGGCCTTTTATAGGCCAGCTTCCCCTTTGCGAAAAAGGGAAATAATCGTTTTGGCTCAGAAGCTGCCTGCACTGAAACCATTAAATAATCTGTATGAAAGAGCATGTAGTGGAAAAACTGTACTACTTTCACTACTACTAAAGACTAGCTCAGATTTACATTCCACATATGTTCGCTGCCTCGAGGCTTTATGAAAAAAAAATGCTCTGAAGAAGAAGAACGGTCAATTTTGGATGCATAATTATTTTAGGTATGATTCAGAGGTTTTCAGAAAGCAAAACTGCTCCAGCTCTGTCTGCAGCAATTTGACTCTCAAGTGTATTAGACCTTATTAGAATGGGTGGTCGGGCGGCTCATGGGATTGGTAATGGGATACTGAGACTTTCACCTCCAGGTCACCCTCTGCTCGAAATATCGCCCAGCTCCATGATGATTGAGAAGGCTTTACAGTCTGGAAGCTGTTCGGCTGTCGAAAGGAGCTGAGAAGGTACGGACGGGCTTAAACACTGCACCCGGCGCCCCTTTGCTGCAGGGAGAATGCCTGTCAACAAGTCCTTGCACAAACCCTCTCGTTTAAATCTTGAGCAGCACAATTAGAACAATCTGGCAACCCACAAAGTCGAGGCTGCTGTGCACAGGGCCCTGCACACAACACATGCTCCCTCTAACCAGACAGCACCGGAAATCAGGTTGCACCCAAACGGATACTGCAGAGCTGCTACCGCTCTTGCTCCTCCTGCAGAAGACAAATGGAAAAGAGCACGAGACTCCTGATTTCAGGTCAGGTTCAAGCCCCACGTTGGGCAAAAGATCCCTGCACTGGGGATTGGACGAGTTGACCCTCATGGTCCCTTCCAACTCTACGATTCTATGAATCAAGAAGTCTCTGGTTCAATCACATCTCCACCATGAACATACCAGGCAAGCTACTTTCTCAGCACCAGTTCCCACATCTACACCACGTACAATATGGAGAATAATTAGTTTTTTTACCTTGCAAGGTTGTTGTAAGGATTACAACTAGGTAATGCATGTGAAACATTTTGAACCCATGGGAGTACAGTAGTTTGAAATATTTGCATGTGTCCTGTGAAGAGGCTTTGGAGAAACACTGCATGTGCGTGCACAAACATACACACCTCTTCAACGAACAAGCAAAAATCCTCATTGGTAAATTAATAAAACTGAATGCCTGCTTCAGTTTCGACACTTGATAGAACAACAATCCTATATCCTTTTTCCTGAGGTTTTGACAGGTAGACTTAATCTGAAACTGCAATTGATACAAAAACATGCAAATAGGCACCAAGTTCAGAAGCAGTAAGCCATGTGATGATGTTAAGATTGTATGGTGACAAATCTCTGCTAGGAGAGAGAATCTATGTTCTTACTCTTTTATTGCTTTACTTTTGTGGCTATGCGTGTGCGCCTGTGTGTGTGTGTGTGTGTACTGCTCTCCATCCATCTTGGCTAAACTCCAATAAAGGCGGTTCAAGTTGCACTTAAGCTTCCTTATATATTTTCAATTACACCCTAATTGAAAAAGTGATCTTCATCTTTCTGTTCATGTTTCAAAAGTGTTGCCATTTGCTCTTCAAAAGCAACTGTCTACTATATCCCAGATACAATTGAATTCCAGTTGACAAAGGTGCTTGAAGATAGTTTCTGATTTATTTATTTTTAGAGGAGCTACACGGAGGGTGAATCAAGTACAGTTGAGCACCTGTAATAAGTCCATTGGATAAATGGTTAAAGCAGTAACTTCCTTGGGGTTCCTCTAGTTCCTATTAAGCAGGTACATCGGTTTGGCTAGCATTATTTCTCGCATGGATTAATACTCCCCTTTCGCAACTGAAACCCAGTGAACTCCTTCAAGTGTCAAAGGGGCAATACCAAAATGCCTACATGTACTTTGCAGCACAAAGCTGGACCACATCTCATGAGCAAAATGGCCATTAACTGTATCCAGCCAGAGCCTGGTGGAGTTTGCTGCCTGCAGGACTGCCAAGCGTCAGCTGCCACTGGGTCAGAAATCAGAATCTCTTCATGGGAGGGAGCATCACGTTAGTCCTTATGATTAGCTAAACGGTGTGATCTACCAGCTCATAATAAATCAGAAAGCAATTTTGCACATGCTGCTTTTAACTCTTGGGATATTCAGGCAAGTCTCAATGCTAAAAACATCAGGCTTTTATTGAAGTATATGGAACTCAAGAGGCTTGTAGTTCACCAGGTTAACTCAGGTTTTGAAGGGGACATAGAAAAAAGACTGTAAAAAGGTAGCATACAGACAAGACAACCTCAGTGCCTCAGAGTTGCTCTCTGGGTTGCCAAAAATCTAGTCTCCATATTAACACCTACCTCTCAATTCCAGGAGAATAAATTGAAACTCAAATACAGGACAGAACGAAGGGCAATTGAGCACTCGTATAGAACTGGTAGAAAGTTTATTAATCTGAAGTGAGGGGGGAATTCAGTCACATAAATAGTGTTTATCAATATCCAAGTCCTCCATCATGCGTCTTATGTCTGTGTATTACATATAAATGGGGTAGGAGGGGGGAGTGTTGCTCCTCTTCATTTTCTGTACTGTCTGTGTTGCAGTGTCATGAGAGCCACAATTCACACAACGCATTAACACAGAACTACAGACAAAAACAGCAAGAAATGCTTCTTCTTTTCCAGCTTCTGTATAATGTGGCTTCTTTACAGTGGAGGTCCTGGTTCTAAATGGAAAGCTATAACCTACTAAACTGGAGTCTCAGATTCCACGTGGAGATGGATGCTCTCTGTGGCTTAGTGGGTCAATGTGACTGGTTGTTAACCGGAAGGTTGGTGGTTCAAGCCCACCCAGGGATGGCTGTGCGCAGGATTCCTTGCAGTCCCTTCCAACTGCACAATTCTATGGCTGAGTTCATGCCATCTATCTCACACAAAAAAAATAGTTTTTTGTGGTGGAAATCACAGAATGTGGGGGACTATAACCTCACAGGGGAAGAACCTTCCAGCCAATCTTTCGACAGCCACACTCCCAGACTTAATTGTATGGAATAAGTTCCTGCTTTTGGCACAATGTACCCATTTTTAATAGGGAAAAGACGAATGCAGCACAACGCCTGTCAGTAGACTGGATGGCAATGGCATGAAGTGTGCTGTGGACCCTTTCTGTTATATCTGTAAGAACCCACCACTTTATATACATGCAGAGAATGTGCATAACCTCAGCTAGCAGACTTTCAGCATTCTTCTGGAGCAACCTCCCAAGTCTGGTCATCAAAGAGCAAGGCTTTTCATGTGCCACAATACCGCTCTGTTAGAGAAGATGAACCGTAGCTTCTACAAAAAGTAATTTGAAGGTCCTTATTAAGAGTCCGCTTCAGGACAACTGCCCATTCACTGCGCTTCATCTTGCCAAGCGTTTGCTGCATTCAGTAATGAAACTATTTCCCATGCGGCAATTCCCTACTAATGTTTTTCGGGTAGCTCCTCTGGATTTGTGGTTTTCAAAAACTAACAGCGGTCAAAAACTCAGATAGACCCCTTTGTAACACCAGAAGGAGGATCTGAGACATGTCTAAGCACGATGTTCCCAAGCTTGCCTCTTTCAGGTTCACTTGCCACCAGCGTTCAAAATCCGCCAGGCGCCAGGAACATTTTGCACCCAGCTATCGGCCACTTGCGAGGTGCATGCCTGGGGATGTTTGGATCTGGACTGTTTTCACACACTAGCAACACATCCTGTAGAATTCTATCCATTATATTTTATCTCCGCAATCAAAACGCATTTCTGGAACCAAAAAGGCATATTTAAAAATATGACTTTCGAGTAGTCTGGCCCCAAAATGGCAGCGAGGCATTCCATTTTGGCAACTGTAATAGGGAGTCATTTGGTGCCTAGCTGATATATCTGAGTTTCTAACACTGCTTGGCACAGATTCAGATATGACCCCACCCAAAGCAGCACATATTTAGCCCACCTTCTCTGCACTCTCCTATCCCCGCACAGGCCTTAAAATAGGTGAATGTGGTGTGTGAAAAGGGCCTTGAGCAACATCTACCTGCAGTCAATCAAGGTAGGTAGGGCTGGTACATTAAGAACTTAATGGCACCTAGGGCATGATGTGCTAAAACTGTATGTAGCTGCTTTGATGCCTGGCACGCTGCTGCATTCTGTTGATTTTATGGTGGTTCATTTCAGTCGTTTGGAACCTTATTCCGTGGCGCAAGAAAAAGTCCTGTAGCGTTCAGATGTGCCAAGTTCATTTTTACTCAATTCTCCCTCAGCTTCCCCAGCAGATAATATCTAACGTCACGATCCTCCCTTGTTTCGGTGACATGCTACCATTCATCTTTTCCAATAACCGGGAATAAAACAAATCAACTTACTGTTGTGCTTCTGGTCCTGACAGCCAGAACACAAACACTGAAATTAGCAAGTACCTAGAGGGCTATGGATTGCTGTGGCTTAACAATGCTCTACCTTTTCCCCTTTCAGGGACAGAGGTTGCTGGGAAAACAAGCTTGGTGGTCTCAGATGGAGTCCCAGGAGGGCATTTGTCCTGAATTACTGCCACTCCTGCAAATAGCCAGAGACAAAGCATGTCACCGAGTAGCACTCTGAGCCTGATATGCAACACCTAACTTCTCACACTGACAGCTCAGCGTTATTTGACCCATCTGAACTGTTACGGCCAGTTAAAAGACACCTGGTAAATAAGCATTACTTAGAACAGAGATATTTAAAAAGGAGGGCATACAAGATTTAATTTCTTCTCTCCCTGCCCCCAGCCACCAAATGCTGTAGTTAATTCTTTTTTCCAGGTAACTTTCACCAGTAAGAACAGTGATCACTGTGTGTGTGCGTGTGCAAGCACATGCTCTATAGTCTCAATGTCTGCTTCAGTAAGCAGTTTGTGTTCTGAACTGTATTCGGTAAAAAATGCAGGACGCTGAGAACAAAGGGTTCTTTCTTCACCATGTTTGTCATGCATTTGATCTGGACAGTCTGTCAACAGGTTCTCCATCTCCATCATAAATCCTATTCCCTTCACAAAGATGCATCTACTGAGCCCTTTTCACACATGATCCTCCTATTAACTCTCTGCACTTCAGGCAAATGCAGTGTTAAGTATTTCATACAAAAACCATACAGAGGACTAATTGATTACCCAAAACTCAGATTCCTTACACAGCACAAACACACACACACACACACACACACACACACACACACTCTCCATGGGTTTTAGCCCAGTGCACATTATTCTTCAAGAAAACCTTCCAATAACCAGGCATCTGTTTTGAATGGAGGACACTAATAATATTATTAATACTATTTATATGACAAGTAATTCTGTGGCGCCTTGAGGACTAATTTTTATTAGGACAGAAGTTTTCATGGATGACAAAATGTAGTCCACTATTTAGTGGATTAGTCAGCCACAGAAGTGTATGTCATAATAAATTTGTTGGTTTTGAAAAGGTCCCACAAGATTGATACAGCAAAATCATATTGCTACCCATATTATTTATATCCAAACAAGAAAAGTGTGGTTTAATACGGCTTACTTACCAGGAAATAAAATCAGTTTCCTGTTCAGATGCAGTTGGAAATTGTGGCTTCCACAAGCTCTGATAGAAGCACCAAAACTTGTAACTCAATGGGAAGATGACACTCATTCTCAGCTTAATAAGCAATGCTGAAATCCAAGTAAACCATACTCTTGAGGAGATCCACTAACATTGGTAGACCCACTAGACCTAAGTTAGGCTACATTCAGACAACACTTTATTTCCTTTCCCCAACGTTTCCTTACCTGTTAATGTCTGTTCTATGCGGTCTTTCATACAACAAAAAAACAACAACCCTACGTCTGGAAATCTGGCAAAATCTAGTAAGCTTAGTATTCACTTATGTGAACTGTTTTTGGGGGAGGGGGACCTAGGGACTCCTAATATTGCAGGAGCTTTGTTCAAATAATGAAATTTTGGACAGCATTTTGGCATTCCAGGCAATGAATCATGGGAGAACAGAAGCACCCATGCCCCAAAAGGCTGAGGGAGTAGCAACATCCCCAATGACATTGGGTCCTTGTGCCACACCACGCCCAGTGGTGTGAATTAAATTTAACACACCCCATGTTTGAATGCAGCATTAGTCATACTCAGAGTATGACTTAGTGAGATGGTGTCCATTATTGTCTGACCCAGTCCATTGTGGTTACCCGTTTTTTTAAGCGGAGCTTCTTTGTGACATGTGGTCAGCTGCTGGCATTGCTGTTTTCTTCAGCCCTACCTAAACAGTTGATTTCACCTCCCTGAAATATTTTTATAGGAATGGGACATTAGCTGGAACTGTAAGGTTCAACACAGATGCTTCCGCAAAAGGACTGAATGCAGCTCTTTGTAAATCCAAGTGTCACTCGCCTCAGCATAATAAAACTGTGAGTTAAAAGGACTGCATATATTTGGGAAACACCCACCCACAGAGTGACTGAGAATTCAAATGGGCTTGGAGCGTTGCATATGGTCGCCTCATTGTTGTCTTGCAGCCTGGCCCTAGCCAATGGGCTTGGTCCCACCCCATTCATAACTCAGAGGTTCTTACGTCAATGCATGAAAGCATAATAATGAGTCTGACTCAGTCTTTACCAAGAGACTCGGCTAGCCAGGTGAAGTCAGCAATCAATCTGTTCATTTGCAGAACACAGCAGATGTTTACAGGGCCCCAGGAACAGTAGCAATACTTTTCATTTTTAATCTTCTCTACTAACAAGGCTCAGCTAGTGCAGAATTTGAAAGGTATTCTTTCTCCCATTTCCCCCAACTAACTTGTGAGCTTTTCTGCTAGTGTATAGGGTGAAGTTCTACTTTCATCAAGTTAAAATTTTCCAGAGTTGTGGGAAATAAATTGTTTTAATGGCAGCAGATGTCAAGGTAACATGCATGGAACGTCAGTGATATGCACCAATAAACATATTTAAATCTGCACAAACACTCGAACGGCACCTAGTTTGTAAGGTGAGTTCCTATCTTCTGTGTGTGCTTGCTGTTAGAACATACCCCTCAGAATAACTTCTTTGGCTAGCAGAATACCTTATATTTTCCTTTGGTACATGATACAACTTTTGCTAGCATATACTGCTTGAGATTCTTAAAATCAGTATTTGGGAGGAAGATCTTCTGACATTTTACAAGTGTGCTTTTTAGCAACAAGGAAGCACAAATTTTGATGCTAAGACTGAAAGGCACACCAACTCTTGAATCCAAATGACAGAAGCATATTCACACTCCCCACTCCATCCACAAGGACCTGATAAAATATTGGTCCCTAGTTTCAAAAGACAAGTCTCACTGCACAACACCATATGGTATATAGCTTATATAGGGTGTTGTACCAGTGACACTTGTCTTGTAAAAATAGGTACTATTATGGCTCAGCCATGCACGCTTTCGGCAACATTCACTTACTTTGCCTAGCTTTATATAGCATACTCAATTTATACTGACTATTGATTACGAATTTTATACTGGGGCAGAAATTAGTTTTGCAGGAACAAACCCAGTGTAACGGGAATGTGCTTTATTTCTGTTCCGTGCTCCGATAATTTTGTTTTTAACTAGGCTGTGTGTGCTCGCATGATGAAACAGGGTTTACTCATAAAATTTTAATCCTTTCAAGGCTTTATGTAACAGATAACACTGGGAGCGAAAATGGCCTGTAGGAAGCAGGAAGAATATGAATTTGAGGGTGACTGATCCCACTAGCAGTGGACTTGTGCATTGTACACTTGCCTGCTTAGTGGGAAATAGCATATAATAAGATGGAAGGCAGAGTGAACACTCATGCCTTAGAGACTCCATTGCTGTAAAAGGAGGCTTCTTCAGAAACAGGGATGCTGAGGACTGCACTCCCATTGCCTCTCCAGCGCTGTAACAGCTCTCTGCTCCCTGACTCAGTGGACCAAAGGCAGAATAGAACTTAGGTGTATGGTAGTCTTTCACACTGTTGACTTTAACAATGGCACACTTACCATATGCATTGCTACTAGGTTGAAGTATTGGGTTTGAATGAGGAGCTTGTAATCCCTGTGCAGCTTCTAAACTTCATTCTTGTTCTTGGACAACTAGACATTTCTGAGTCTAACCTACCCTGTTGATGAGTTATCATGCTGCACTCAACTCCATGTTTCAACTCCTCATTTAATCCAATACTCAAAATAACACATATTACTTATGATGCCACAAACAGCAAAACCAATGAACACATATGAGTAGGTCAATGACATAGCCCAAAGCAAGCAAATCATGCTATATGCGCAATTTGGAAAAATAATTAGGTCATGAACTATTTGACCTGGGCTTTGCAGGGCACAGAAAGGGGATTTTCCACTTCAGCTTCCCTGCTTCACATTATTAGTGAATGTTGTGGTGAGTATGAGCTCAAGTCAAGTTCTTTAAAGTTTAAACATGTCTTTTTATTAGCAAGGCCATTTGCAGTGGCTGAGAATTATTATTTTTTGGGTGGGGTAATACCAACCCTTACCCTTACAGAGAGGGTATGCTTACTGTTATGCTTCTATACTGCCCAAGCCAATAAACTAAAAAACCACTTGAAGGGGAAGAATAGTTTAATTATTATTGTTTGAAATAAAACGCAAAATGAAATTTGTGCATGAGTCTACTGTTGTAATAATTCTTAATATTTATATAGTACTTTGAATACACTGTAAAGTGCTTTAAGCATTCAGTTGTAGATCAGCTGAATTATTCCCTGCAAAGTAGATCAGTATTATTATCCCTATACTGCAGGTAAAAAGCTGAGAGAGAATGGCTTAAGATCACCTGAGTGATTTCTTGGCCGAGATGAGATTTTAAAAAGAAAAGTAGATTTGCTCTAATCTGAAACGAGGAAGAATCCTAAAAGTACTGAGAAATCCTCTTCTCAGAACAGCATAGACATTTCCATAGTGGCTTTCCATGTTTGAAGGATGGAACACTATTTATTTTCCTTTGTTGCTTATTCATGATGTTTGTAAAATATAAGTGCTGTTGTTTTGCAAAACCCTTAAAAAATTCTCTTCCCTGGGATGCCAAGAGGCAGAAACAAAACAACAACAACCACCACCTCCAATTTATTTATTGTTTGTTTCCTGCCTTTCTTCCAAGGAAGCTGAGAGCTGATGACTGAAGTTCATATACTAAAGCAAAAAAACTAGACACAAGGCAGGTCTGGGATGGAGAACCTCCACCATCAGGATTAAAAAATGGCAGGAAGATACTTCAAGCCATAACTAAAAAGACTGTGTCCGTAGAAACCTAAGTTTCCACCTAGCACTGCTTGGTGCTGACTGTTGTCTGGGCTGATGTCCTAGAGATGCCCCCCAAAAGAGACTGCTCTCCATAAGAGTCTAGACCATAAACTCTATGGACATGGTTCCCTGATGCTTCAGTTATGTCAGCTATTGGCCACTTAACCAGGGCAGACTTCAATTCTTTGCAAGGGTTTATGCCAGAGAAATACAAGTAAGACTTCAAAACTCATTGGTATGACCAATGAATGCTTATGAGCCTTCCAAATATTCAAAGGACACCAAACCCTTTACTTGGGTGTGCATTGGATCTGGGCAAACCTTAAATAGGGAAAGCTCCTGAGACCTGTGAAAAAGTTAGTTAAATGGGACAAGGCAAACCACAATTTTATTATAGCTAAAACACTCTGCAATGTCCACAGGGACAAAGAAAAATCCTGCTGAATTCAGGACTATGGAGAATATGGAGAAGCAGCAACATCATAGAAAACTGGGCTAAAGGTTCAAAAGGGACTGAAGAACCAAATTTGGGCTCCATGTGGGAAACTGGTAGACAATGGGGGGGGGGGTTAACAACTTCATTCTGACCAGGAAATAATTGGCATGTGGGTTATCTAAGATGGGTTTCCTTCTGTTATCGAGAAGAACACATCATAACTGTTGAACACTAATAATAACCTGGGGTGAGGGGGAACCCTGATCCAAACTTTCCAGCAAGATACTTTTAAAGATATGGGATGTCTGTTTGCATGGGTCAACTAGCAAGAAACCGTTGAGCCAATGACATTACACACAGAGAACAATTCTAACCACGTCAAGTCAGAAATCAGTCCTATTGAATTTAATAGGACCTACTCCCACGTAAATTAAGGTTACCAGATTTTTTTCAGTGAATCCGGGGACACTTTTCAACTTCCTACTAAATAGATGGATTTTGTTTGGGGACTGATTTGTAAATCTGGGGACTGCCCCGGGAAACAGGGACATCTGGTAACCTTAACTTAAGATGAGTTATTATTTCAGCCTTAGTAGGGCAGACAGGGTCTTACTGGGATAGACAACAGGTACTATCTGGTACTTCTCAGCCTTCAGATAGAAACTTTTAAAAGCAGACCCCTTAAGGACATATTGCTACTAATCAGAAGATAGGACTTTTGGGGGAGGGGCTAAGTGAATCAAAATAAAAGTGATCAATGTGATATGGAGATGCTAACTGCAATTAATATTAATATTAATAATAATAATAATAATAACAACTACTACTACTATTACAACATGTAGGGAGAGAGGGAGTGGTCTGCTTATTTTCATGCATATACAGCTGTAACATGATTTAGCACATTGGCACTTTAAATCACACACACACACACACACACACACACACACACACACACTCTGCAATTGTCCACCTTGCTGCAGTTTGGCTACAGGTCTCACTGCTGCAGTTTGTCCCACTGCAGCATTTCAGCCAGTGGCTTTTGCTGACATCATAGTCATTGGTACTGAAATGGGTAACATTTCAGGACTGGCTGTAAATTTCAGCTGTGACCTCCAAAGAAACAAAACTTGGTGATGCAAGTTTTTCCTCTATAGAGATTTATTCTTTTTTCTTGAGTCAAGATCACAGATTTTTGCATCACAAGCTATTTGGCACTGGGCTGCAAGATAATTGTGCCTAGATTTACTGCAGCTTCTCTAAAACCCTTACCCACATCACTGAAAAGCCTAGCAGAAATTTAGTGGACAGGCTAACTTCAATCTGAAAAATCTACCAGAAACTTCATAATCAAAGGCCTGCAAAACGCAAAACATGAACCAATCAATGTACTGGTGCATTGAGTTAAAATTGTGGCTGTTTCTCTCCTCCCCCTGATCCTATTACTACTGTGCTATGAGGGGCCAAGACATGGTTTGGGCTTAGCGCTACAAGCTCACTCCAAACAAGCTACAAGCTGCAACCAAGGTTTGTTCTTGGCTTACAACTCATGGTTTGTTTGAAGTGACAAACACCACAAACCTGGGTTTGCTCACAACTATAAGGCAAAATATTGCTTATTGATATCCATCTAGCTGCCATACCCTGCTAAAAACATTCTAAATTTCACAAGCATTCTGCACATTCAAAGTTCAAAAATAACTCTACAGTGATACCTCGAGTTAAGTACTTAATTCGTTCCAGAGGTGCGTTCTTAACCTGAAACTGTTCTTAAGCTGAAGCACCACTTTAGCTAATGGGGCCTCCTGCTGCCGCCGCGCCGCCAGAGCATGATTTCTGTTCTCATCCTGAAGCAAAGTTCTTAACCTGAAGCACTATTTCTGGGTTAGCGGAGTCTGTAACCTGAAGCGTATGTAACCCGAGGTACCACTGTATAGATTACTAAACCTTTAACATAAATATTAAGTCACATATTAAGTGACTGAAACACACTTGTGCAAAAAATATTTAGGGACACAAATCAATATCCTGCAAATGTTAGCTGTCATTACGTTTATGTCCCTTAAACCTGCAGGTGTAACTTTAAATGCAGGGGCAATGGCAAACTGGGGGGGGGGGGGGGGTTTCGTCCTCATGCCTACCCATGAGTTGCAAAGAGAGAACTACTCCCAATAAGAAAATATGCAGATATGCTTAATTTGAAAGATTTACACTTGTCAGAATCCAGAGGGATTATCATGTTAGCATGTTGCAGTAAAACAGTCTTGTGGAACCTTAAAGACTTACAGATTTACTGAGGCACAAGCTTTTGTGAGCTCGTCCACTTTATCCAATGCACAAAGTGTCCTCTGTTAGCGCGTATATATTATATGTTCACAAGTAATGGAGGGAGAATTGTAGTGTCAAATAGTCATGAAATATCAAGGAGTAGCTAAAATTCAATTGAAGCCTAAATGTATGCAAAACTAACAGAGTGACCATTCGCAACAGCAGTAGCTTGGGTGTTTGCGTTAATTAACCCCCTTTAGTGGGTTAGGAAGCCATTGTCTCCATTCAAACCCAAACAGATACAGAATTAAACTTCTTGGACTCCAGAGCTGGCTGGCGGCTTTCAGTCTGATTTGAGGAGCCGCAAGGCCAGGCTCTGCCAAGCTCAAGACGATTCCCGGAACTTACTGCCCCAGACCCTTGCCAGTAACAGCTCTCAATTAAACTTTAGGACTAAAAGCTCAAGCTCTTCTGACTGCGAAAACCCTGTCCCTCACTATCTCAAGGAGCCAAGGAGCCGCCATCCAGAGATTTATAGGTCAAAACCAAGTCATTAAAAACAACAACCAGTGGCTAACTGGGCACCAGCAAAGACACATGCAAATCTGGTGCATAGCTAAAAATTAACTAAATAATGTTAATTGATTAACTGTGTTAGTTGCTCAATTAGTCAATCAATTACATTTGCATAAATCTGCATATGGCATTTTGGAATCAGTAAGCATGATTTTTGTTTCTAGGTGGTGAACAAGTGTGTGTTAGTAAGCATCTTAGAAGAGGAGTCCCTCCTGCACGATAGAAGGAAGATAACAGGCACCAACTCTAAGGGGCCAAGACCCCTTCAGTGCCCCCCAATATTTTTGGGGGCCCCAACTGACTGTTCTGAGCTGCCCCAGTCTCCCTCTCCATCACATGAGAACGCATGTAAGGCACCCAATGGCCTACCACCCTCCCTCTCTCCCTGGCTGTCCTCCCTTCTCTCCTCCCCTCTGGTGGCCTTGGTCTGGACTCAGCTCCCCATGAGCCCACCGACTCAGCCTCTTAGTGCCAGCGCCAGCCCAGGCCGCGCTGCCTCTTGCGCCCAGCTGCCTAGACCTTGGAAGTGCCAGGCAAGGGAGGCGGGCGATACAGCCTCTGTCAGGCTAGGGGGGCTCATTCAGGGGTGAACTCACTTGGCTCTGACCTCCCTCCCTCTGTTCTTTTGGTGACCTTCTGGACCACTGGAAAAGATTGTGTCTTTTACAAAGGTACTTGCAGATTTTTAAAATACTTATATTTAAAAACAGTATTATTATTATTATTACTACTACTACTACATCATGTCCAATAGGATTAACTTTAAGTCAACTGAAATAATCTACACAACAAAATGTTGCAGCTCTACTTAAAATATCTGATTTGGAAAACAAAGAACAAATGAGGAAACACCTTTCGAAGTCCGTCAATATTCCGAATGCTACAAGTGCAAGCTTAAGAATTACATAGCTTACCTTCGCAAGGTGTAGGTACACAAAGCAAGAAAGTGCGAGCAGCTTAAGTGTGATGCTGTATTGTTTTTAATATTCAGTTGGAAGCTGCCCAGAGTGGCTGGGGAAACCCAGCCAGATGGGTGGGGTATCAATAATAATAATAATAATAATAATAATAATAATAATAATAATATATTAGTAGTAGTAGTAATAGTAGTAAATCCCAAAGTGGGAACCCTCAAAGCTGGCCTGGAGGAAATTAAATTAAGGATTGGGTGTAATAAACCTATAGGCACATTAGTATGAATATTGATTCTTATCCTCATGACAAGCAAACTTGACAAAGCAGCACTGGGGATATTCTTCATATAAGAATCCTCAACAACAGCCTTGTATAAGTTAGGAGCAACTATCAAAAGGCACAACCTATGTAGAAAATGAGAAAGTGCTTGATGTATGGGAAGAATACTTTAAGGCGAATTCCATCTACTTACTCATTTAAGGACCGACCCTGTCACCAGAAATTCACAGCTACTTGAAGTAGCTGAAAAATCAGAAGTGCCTTTCCGTTTCTCCACACAAGCAGCCATCAAAGGACCAGAGCCATTCCAGGGTTACTTGAATACCATTTGGAAGAAACTGAATAGCAGCACGATCACTATAGCTTGCATGAAGGGCCAATTCCAAGATTTTTGGTCCGTGGAAGAATAGTTCAAAGGACGAATATGTGTATAAGAAAAATATCTGACATAATATTGGGGGCAACTCTACAGCCTGATTTTGAACTGCCCCTTCCCCAGTAGAATCCTGTTTAAAGGAGCCCGACAGCAGATACATACAATAAGACCACCTTTCCCAAACTGGTGTCCTTCAGGTACTGTTGGGACTACAACTCCCATCATCCCTGACAATTGGCCATGCTGGTTGAGGCTGATGGGAGTTGGGAGTCCCAATAATATCTGGAGGGCACCAGCTTGGGGAAGGCTGCAGCAGGGGAATTTAATTGCCAAGAGATCACGCCAACATATTAAATAACCCTTTGAAAGTTGATATATGCCACTCCTCTAAGCTGAATAGGAAGGGGACAAAATAAGCGATGGACACGACATGTTCGCCAGCCAATCTATCCAATGAGAAAATTATTTCCCCAGTCCCAAAGGACACTCTGACTATCAACATGAGATCTAGGTTTCTGCATTGAAACACTGCACTGCAATGAGTTCCAACAATATCCACATACCGAATGTTTCCTCCTTTCTAGTGGAAATGGCTTAACCATTTGGGAGTTCACCAAATCCCATTTTGAGAGAAAGCAATACACACGATTCACACATCTCTCTCTCTCTCTCTCTCTCTCTCACACACACACACACACACACACACACACACCTCCAGTGGTGGCCAAGAAATGCAGCTTAGCTCATCCTCCACTTTTGATGTGTGTCACCATCAGCACACTTGGTAGGAATGTTTTCCATGTGCTTAGATGGTGTGGGAAGGGGTTCTCCTTGGGTACCGATGTATGTGTCAGGGACTGGACGAAGAAGAATAGTGCAAGGTAACAGTTGGGAACCCCCCAAAGGAAATCCCAGAGCCCAGGGTTTGATGGTGGGATGCTGAGGAGAGCGGGAAGATTGGCAGGAGGTGCTGGATACTGAAGGGTTTAGTGAGCAGGGTTTAGTGAGCAGGAGGAACCTGTGACGAGGAATAGTTCAAACTCTCTGGCTGAAGCAGACAGGATAATGAGGAGAGCAGGCGGGGTCACAGGTGGGCAGGCACAGTTTGCGACTGCTTGGGAAACATCCAGGACAGGAGGAGCCTTAGAAAGGGTGGAAGGCAGGGACCTTCAGCCCTGGCAACTATTCTATAGGGGCAAGACCTACTGGGAAGTGCTGCTGAGTTGTACGCAACAACTTCACTGACAACTGACTCTGCTTCTCTGTCCTGACCGACATCTGACTCCAGCCCTGATAGTATGCAGGGAAAACTCCTCCATGCAGGGAGGGACTCTAGCCCAATGAGTGTTCCTCCCCAACCAGAAGGAGTTCTCTCCCTGTATAAGCAAGGACAACTCTTTTGAACACCGTGAGGATGCACAGATGGACAAGCAGGTGCTTCCACCACATGCATGAGCAGCACGTGGCATGTCAGTGGCTGGGCCAATCCACATGGTTCTTCTCCCTCCATTGTTCACTATGGAGAGGGGACGGTCATTTCGTGTGAACGCCCTCTAAATGAACCAGGTTCCTCTTTCCTTCTTTCTCAATTGCACTCCCACAGAAGTTTATGTGGCTCTCCTATTTCTATTATAGGGACGCGGGTGGCACTGTGGTCTAAACCACAGAGCCTAGGGCTTGCTGATCAAAAGGTCAGCGGTTCGAATCCCCGTGACGGGGTGAGCTCCCATTGCTCAGTCCCTGCTCCTGCCAACCTAGCAGTCCGAAAGCACGTCAAAGCGCAAATAGATAAATAGGTACTGCTCTGGCGGGAAGGTAAAGAGCGTTTCTGTGCGCTACTCTGGTTTGCCAGAAGCGGCTTAGTCATGCTGGCCACATGACCTGTACGAATGAAGCTGTATGCCGGCTCCCTCGGCCAGTAAAGCGAGATGAGCACCGCAACCCCAGAGTCGTCTGCAACTGGACCTAATGGTCCCTTTACCTTTTACCTATTTCTTATATCCAACAACCTGACGGGATAAATACTTATCATTGAAGGTTGTGATCAAAATGCACATACCCTTATCCGCCCAAGCGCTGTCCCTATCAACTTGAAGGAATGACCATCAGCTCAGAAGCACCATGGATGCAAGCGTAAATGACAGGCACCATCAAGCAAACTGTTTGGCATTTTGACTGTTAACATTTCATTTAAGAGCAACCAAAAAATAAATAAAATGGCAACAAGGAATAAAACCTCCTTTCCTTCTCCAGGCTGTCACTCTGTGATAATAAGGAAGAATCTTTGGCAGAAACTGAGAAATTCACACCTTTTTAGAGGTGGGGAGGAGGGGGTGAGAGGAATCTGGTTTGCAAAAAAGGATAGTGGCTTGAGCCACAAGCCTAGCTGGACTTTCTCCACATTGGTCTGTGAAATCCAAAACAGGTTTTTCCCTCTCTTTGGAAGATTTTGTTTTGGAATGCCAGTAATTCTAGTGGCAAGAACAGCAGCTTTATGTTCAGAAATGAGCCAGCTGGAGAGCTGCAGCCCTCATGAAATAATGAAATGCCAAACCAACCCCTGCATCTTCCACAGTCTCTCAGGTCACCTACCAGATTAGAAGGCCTGTTGCTAAGGCAACCATATCTTGCAAGTGCTAGCTGAACTTCCCCATAATTTTAACCCTTTAACTATCTCAGGAAGGTAATGCTAATAATAATGCAGCTCAGAGAAAGTTGGATTTATTGTCTGCTTAACAAAATGAAGGGGGGGGGGAGAGACCATCCTTCTGCATTTGATCTAAAACTCTCTGGCTGCTTTCCTAGAATTTAACAGAAAATTACTGACGGATAAAAGAAATATACAGCCAACAAACTTTTACATGCACCTGCCAATATTTTTTGGGGGGGGGGAGGACAGGCTGGGGGGGAGGAGAGAGAAGAGTCTGCTGTGAATATGAAATAGGAACAAAGCAAAAAATGGGATGTTATTATTCCTTGTGGTCAGAATTTCGTGTCTGCATATTACAGAGCATGGGTAAGCCCTTCTGTGGTAAACAGAAGGCAGAGAAAAGCTATGCTGAGGGGGACAGATGGTCAGCGGTACACTAACACCTTCCAGTTGCCTAAAAGGGACCCACTGCCAAGTGACACCCCCCACCCCCTTCTCTTCCTATCTCCAAATATCTTGATAAAGGGTCACGCAAGGCAGCACACTCCAAACTCAAGGCGAGTTACTCTTATGTGTGGCAAAGAGCTGCTCAGCATCCAAAAGGTTGACCATTTGTGAAAGCATGATCAGGCAACGCAAATTATTAAAATCAAAACCCTGCAGCTTCCATGCTCAAAAACGAGCAGTTGGGGATTGGTGATGGTACCACAACAGCCTCCACGAACAGTGCATCTTAAGGCTTTAAGAGAAATTGCTTGCTAAGACCAATAATGAAGCAGTGTGACTTGTGTCCCAGACTTGGATCCTTCCTGTTGGGTCCCAAACCACGACAACTACATGTGGGATTTCCACACCCCCCCCCCAGATGTTTGTTCTCAAATTGCCAATTCAGAAGCTTAACATGTTATATTATAGTGCCAGAGCTCTCAAGCAGCTGGCCAACGAATTACTATCGAACCACCAAAAAGTTAAAGAAGTTAAAACCAACTATCTAGAAAGAAGAAATTACAATACTGGAATTGGGAAAGTCCTACCTGAATAGTCGTAACCAATGAAACATCCCCATTTCTTGTGGACACCTGCCTTTCCTCAAGAGGCAGGGTCAGTCTAGGCAGAGCTTCATCACATGTTTTTTAAGGCACATAGGGAAGGAGGATTTCACAGAAGGGGTTCTTAAACTACCTTGGTCTCAAAGTGTATAGACTGCTTTGCGCTTAAGCAGCACTGAGGAATGGACAGTCAGGAATAAAAGCAGAACTGAAAAAGCAAGGAACAAGGACGAATAAGAATTCCTACTTCACAACAGCCAATTTTAAAAAGCTGAGGCAACTTGTCACACCTCAAGAAAGAAAACGCCAACGTGGAAACAGTGCAAGTGAAAGGCATCCTTGGCCTATATCCTGAATGCCAGCAGAAGAGGATGTGGGTAGAAGGAGAAAGTAAAATTAGCACCAGGGGTCAGATAAGCTGTGCTTGTTCCCACTCTCCTATTCTCGCTGTTCCTAAGTTGCTTTGGAACCTCATTTTCCAGCATAGATTTTCAGCGCAAGGTCAGTGGTCAATAAATATAAAGGGCAAGCAGGTATCATACGCATCACTATGAAGCAGATGCATGAAACGTCTTGGGTTGATATTTCCCCTGCTAGTTTGAGGTAGACATTCTGATCAGCAGTATCGAAATATTAAGACTAAGACAGACAGACAGACAGACACACACACACACACACACACACACACACACACCATCTGTACTGTTGGACCCAATACTGGAATACCACTGGGGGACTTGGTTGTGCAAGCACCACACATTTAAAGCACATTGGAACACTGAGAACTGTACAGAGCTACACACAGAGCTGCAATTCTCAGTACCTAAAGAAACTACAGTTCCAAATACCCCTGAGGGTAAGCTATGTGCTTTAACTGTATGGTGTGTCCACAAACGTGGATGAACGCCTTTGGCTGAAACAGATCAACAGACATTGCTTCTTCCAACAGAAGAAATGGGTTCTGGTAGGGTTTGGGTGGTGTGCAACAGCAGAATTGCTCATTTGACCTTTCTTGAAATCATTCTGCTGACTCCTGGCAGTTACTAAACAGCGGCAGTTGATAGCACATTGACCTCTGTGCAGTGGAACCTTTTCTGCGATGCCTGCACAGGATTCCTTCCTGCCTGCACACAAGACCTTGTCTCTCCCCCCACCCCCCACCCCTTTTCTTGCATTTACCAATCCTGCAATCTTGGTGCTTATGCTAGGTGCAGCCAAGCCAATAAGCAGCGATATTCAGAAAAGTCTGAACTAATGATAGTCATCAATGTGTGATAATATGTAATTGATGAGAATCTGTTCTCCCAGTCACTCTGAGGAGCTCCTGGGTTGACACCAGGGATGCTTCCATGTTGCAGTTTATTAGTGCTGCTTACACATGCAAGTTTTGTGCAGCATCCACAAGACGTTGGCCTCATCAAAATGCTGTCCCATATTATTTTCCCATTTAATACTTGTACTTTCCATGAAAAATCCAGCAAGTTTAAAAAACCTGCAGGAGCAACTAACGACATTCCCCAAATACTAGCACTAGTGAAAGGATTAGCGCTAGCGCAATGGGGCTTGCCCACTGTCTTCCTCCCGCCATTCCCAAATTTGCTCTGGAGGGTTGATGAAGCTTCCATAACAGGCTTAGGGGGTGTGCAGTGGAGAGGAGAGCAGGAGAGTGTTTTCCTACACTGAATACAACCCAGTAAATCTAGATTAAATTTTGGGAGGAGGGGATATGGGACAGAATTTTGATGAGAACAAAATCCTGCATGCATGTGTTGCATTGAGACCCCAAGAAGCTTCCATGCAGAAGCACCTCAGGTTTCCAAGATGGAAAGAGACAATAAAATCCAGACAGCAGAATTCCAAAGTTTGGAATGGAATCTGCATCCGTCTTCTTTTCCCACGTTGCAGGAAGCTTCTTGAACTAGAGGTTCCTTAGATAATATCTCTTTGGCTAGCAAACAATGTGGCAGTACTACGCGGAGAATTATGAAGGGATTTCTATCATTATTAAGTAAAATAATAAAAAGAATGCGTGATAGAACAGGGGCCGGGAGGATATACTGGAATCAAGCTTTCAAAAGAAGTGGTGTGGGGGATCTGCTACTGCAGCCTGTGTTTTCTAGAATTTTATCACTGAACTGCACACTTAACCTGAACTTGGTCATCTGCCAAATTGTATTATGTAAGGGATACAGATACGGAATATTTCGAGAAATTGCCCGGCAGATTTTAACAAGGCAACCCTCCTATTGCAAGATCCTTTAGTACTCAGTAAGAAAAATCCACTTAATATTGAATAAAGTTACACACTTTTTGGGGGTGAAGGGGAGAGGATACAGGACAGGAGAGATAACGGCCTTCTATCCCCAACTTCATGTGCTAATTTGACACTGGTGTTTGAACAGCATTTGGTCTGCAGACAAGGCAATTTAATACTCTTGTATTCCCAGAGTAAAATCTCTTTAGAAAGGGCTTGAGAGGGGGCACATACACAAGGCAGGTGGGGAGGGGGAGGGCCTTCAACCAGCAGCCACACGTAAGACAAAATACACTGCTAAAATTAACCATGCAATTGCCTGACTTGAGATATTTTGAAAGAATAGGCAGTTCCATTTCCAAATAAATTTATCATGCAACTTTAAGCAACTGTCTAGAAAGTATTTCAAATGCCACATTGTTCCCGGGTTATACTCACTCCTTCCCCCAAAAAGTGGGGAAAACTGAAATCTTTAAACAAGACAAACTGTTCCAATTATAATTGTACATTAAGGCTGCAATCCTATGCATGCTTCCTTGTTAGTAACTGAGTTCAACAGGGCTATGTCCAAGTAAACTTGCCTTGGCTTAGGCTGCACACGCATTAAATAAGCCTTAAAGCTGTGCAGCAGTAACCAAACATCCAGGCTCCCATGAGTAAAGCAATCAATAACGGAGCCCTGGCCCATTCTGGCAGGATATACAGTTCCCTTGCTATGGTCAATAGATGCTGTCTCCCACACTGTAAAAGAAATGTAGGGGACACATATGCTGGTTGTTTCATCCCTGGAAGTACCAGCTTATCAAAGTGAAATATTTTCATAAACATGCAGGTTGTTTGCTTACAAGAAATATTCTGGAGAGTTTAATACTCCTACTACATTTTATTTAGAGGGCTTTATAACAGCTTCATAAAAAGGTAGGCCCCTGAAATCTTTGCTCCAATTTTACAGAAGCTTGAGCTGAGCTGGTGACTTATCCAAAGCAACATGACTCTGTGGCTGAGATGGACTTGAACCCAGGATTCATAGCTCCAATGCCCTCTCCTAGGGACTGCTACCCTGGCAGCTTTTCATTGTGAAGACTGGTGTTTCCTATGCCACAATCCCTCCCATTAGAAACAGGACGCCTGAGAACAAGAACACACACATCACCACAATGTCCGTCCCTCCCACTTTCCTCTGGTTCACACATCAAGTTCAGACAAACTATAGCCTAGCTCAAATATATGAATTCCTGGGGAGAAGGAGATTGCTGCTGTTTCCTTCCTCCATGGTCACTCTCCTGCTGAGCTGAACCAAGCCACAATTTGGCTTAGTATGTCATCTGAACTGAGGCTTGTGGGTTTAGCTCTCTCGGATGCCTTGGTTACATAGCGTGATTCGTCTGGAGAGAGCTAAACCACATGCCTGGGTTTGGATGACTTAGCTCAGTAGAGTGGTGGCATGACCAGAGGAGCAAAGTGGCCACAACCTCCTGTCTGACAGTCTGCATATTTGCTTCTTCGTGCAAAGCCAAAGCAGGGCTTAGTTTGATGTGCAAACCAGGCTCACTTTTGGCCTTCCTCCTGCTCCTTCCGTCACTAAGAGGATTTTCATCAAAGGTTTGAAAGCATCTAATCATTACGTGCAAGTGGTGATTTTTAAAACCACTCGACTAGATCCAGTCATATTTCTTTTGCGTACAGCTCTGGTGTTTTCACACACAAGCCAGTTTTGGGGCCAAAAGGAAACCCAATGCAATCAGCAACATATGAAGGATGCACAGTAGCTTTAGTGAACAAGCCTATGGTGCAGTGCTTTCATTGAAAAAGCAAAAAGGCAGCAAGCTACCCTTTCTCCTAGGCATGTTAGTGCCTTGGCAAGACATGCATACTCTTCAGTTCCAAGTAGGCCCCTGTGAATTCTGCGCACACACACAAAAACCTCCAATACACTTCAAATTCCACAGACTACACTAAACAAAATTGAGAGTTCTAGAATCGTAAATATCAGGCAATTCCATCCATAGATTCTGAACTATCTTGCCACCAATTTGTATTTTGTTTTGTTTCGGCAAGGACTAAGCAGTCAATGAGCAAAGTGCCAAAAAAGGACGCAAGACAGGAATGCCAGTATTGTTGTAAATTCACATGTAGGTGGACTTGCAGCCAACATACAGTCCTGCATCTTCTATTCAGCCCCCTTTAATGTCCCCCAGCAGGTATTTTGCTACCAAACTATTGATTTCTATTGACTATTGATCACCTGCTATTGATTTCACCACCACTGGGAGATTACCCTCCCCACCAATCTGGTCTGCCACTCTTGCCTGACAAATTTTGATCTTGCACTCATCTAACAGACCATTTCCTGCTCCTGACCACAGAGTCCATTGGGCAGAGCATCTATTTTGTGGCATGCGCGATTGTCAGGCATCCATTTACAAGGGGGAAGGATGCACAGGGAGGGCCACCCCTGCACACCATCATCTTTGTATGAATCCCACTCCCTCAGCTTGCCAGACAACTGTTGGGGGAGCATGCAACTGTGATGGGGGTGACAGCTCATGTGCAGAGACGGCACCACATTCTTGTCATTCCTGTGAAAATTAAGCCTTTCATTTCCATGAGAGGGAAAGAATGGTCAGCCCAGTTTCCACCCACCACTGGCTCTTGCCATGCCCGTTTGTCCTATCCACTCCCCATCATCAAATGTGGCCCTTTGGGGCAAAAGGTTAAAGCAGAAAGGACCCAAAGGTACCCAGTCAACAAGTGATGTTCATGATGAAGAGGTTCCATTGCTCGACATCACTGGGGATTTAGAAGGCAGGAGTGTTAAGATGTTAGCCAGATTCTGCCCCAAGGACAAGTAAATTTACAGGGGTGGTCAGTAAGATTCCCATTCAAACTATAACCATGAGTGAGTGGAACAGATTGTACATTCCAGGGTATACAGTGAATCCATTATTTGTGTCAATTAAGGATCCCTTTTCTTTAAATTGCTTTCATCATTACTCCATTGTTCGCTAGACAATTTCACTTCAGAGCAAGCTTCAACTTTTGCAACCAACCTCCTCTCCTGCACCATTCTCTCATATCACTGAAAAGTTTATTATGTCCTCTAGCTGTAAATAAGCGGAAAACACACAGGTTAGAACTCAGCAAGGCAAATAGGAAATGATCATAGACGTGAAAAAGAAGCAGCTCCCATCAGTTTATTACTATAGAAAAAGAGACTGCACAGGAGACAGATTGTCCTGAGGTACGAATGAAAATTCTTACCATTTAATACATCTCAGGATACAGAAACAACTTGTGCCTGTGGTGCAAAATAAGCTCCATATTTAAGAGACAAACGTGTTTGCTCTGCATATACCAGCAAATGTGAACATGCAAATGTGAACATGTCATGATCATAACGATTCCCAGATGCATTTATATGTCATCTACACTCTGTGTTTGCTCCAGGAAACACCACTGTTAACACCTGTACAGACCAAACATTTACCCTGTGACGTGTAGGACTGCCCATAGTAACTGGAACAGCAGTGGAGGGGGCCCACTTGGAAAGGTCTAAGATCCTGAAAATGGAACTACTCATTTCTCTCTCTCTCTCTCATAAGCACACACGAGAGCACAGGGAATTTTGGGGGGAGGTAAATATTTCATGTTTCCGCAAGGGTGGTTTTAAAAGGCAAGATGTTTAGACACAAGAAAAGAAACACTTAAGGCTTAATTTCCCATTCTTTCCCTCAGCAATATATCTCCATCCCCAATGCACATAAATTTTGAGGGAGATCTGCCAAAAGTACCCTGGCAAAATCAACACCATAGACAAAGTTGGATGCAGATGCAATGCTGTTGTACCTTTTTACCAATACATGCTTTCTGAAAGAGACCCTTCCGCTCTTATTCCATTAGTTGCTAGTAATTACATATTTCGTGTACCTAGAAGATGGTTTTATAGTTATTCTCTCTCTTCCTTCAAACAGAGACCCTCGTTTTTTAACCCTGCCAACTGGCTTTGGAACTTGATTAGCTATGTATATCAACACTAAACATCTGTAACTGGCAAAATTTACAACCAGAAATAAAGAAGACTGACCTTCACTACATTGACAGACATTTAGGTTCTTGTATTACAACCATGTGGACAGGCAAAATTCATTATCTGTAATAGCTTCCCCTTGTAACCTGATTAAAACACAAAAGGCATCAATTCTGTATCCCTTTGACCTGCCAGCTACTTCCAACCTAAACCAATGAGAGGGATTATTTGACAAAAGTCATTGTTGCTGGACCAATCAGTATTACACAGACAAAACCAACATGTTCTCAATTTTTAAAACTTAAGTTTATTCTTGGCAGTGACTTTAAAAAGATGTTAATGTTGGTATAAAGCAGTAATCCCAGCCTGTCTATGGTCCAATGGTAGCCATTTGCCAGTTCTCAATGGATACATTCCTGAGGGTTTTATAGTAGCATGCGGAGCATTCAGAAATGGAAATTTACCTCCACCACCAGTTTAAAAAACGAATTAATGTGCTGGCATGGGTTTATGGATTTTAAATGGATTGGATATGTGGCATAACTATTGTAAACAGAATCCAAAGAACTCTGCATGAAATTTACTGAACAAGGAAGTTTGGGACTGGGGCTCCTCGCATGACAAGCCACTTTTGAATCAGAGATGAGATTCAAAAGCAGTTAGCAGTACAGCATTTGGCTGTGTTAAGAATAAGGCTGTCCTAAGGAAAGGAGGGAAGTAAGACTTAAGAAAACCCACTAAGAATGAAAAATTGTTTAGATCTGAATCTTGGTTGCCAGTGGGAACATGCATCTTAATTTTAAACTAGTGAAAGGCACAAACTATTTTACTGAACAATAAAAATAATAAATAGATGAGCCCCCTCAATTTAGTTTTTTAAATTTAATTATTATAATTGAAAACCAGCCCTATAATGGCACCATATATAACTAAAACATCAAATACTAACACTGTCAGTAATTCAAGATTCTTACTCAACCACCTTTTAATCAAGTGATAACCATTGAACCTGAATATTATTATAGCTTCAGCATTCAGAGACAAGGGGTGTTCTAAATCCAAGGAGCAGCTACAGAGAATCACTCTCTCCATGTCCTTGTTGGGCAAACTTGGCGCGTAGATTATATATTTAAGAGTATGCTTGTGATCGAGGACATAGGATGATAGGGTAAGTTAATGCTGTAAAGGTTAAGTGATGCCCTGGTTATAAAAAACTTCTGTTTCCGAACATACATCAGTGAAACTGGGAAGAACGCTTCAATGCTCCTGTATTGCTACTTTTCACATCTCCAAATGGATTTGGTAGGCAGGTACCATGGGCTCAGGATGTTTTGGCTTGGTTTGCTTTGAGGCAGATTTATTTTACAACTTTGAATACAAGTTCTACTGCCGTCTCTGCTCTTTGATGTAACATTTTCGGTGTGACAGCACCAGTACATTCCTTACCTCACAGAAGTGTTGTAGCATTACGTAAAATGAAGATATCAAGCAGAACTACTACACTGAGTACATAAGAGACAGGCTATGAAACAACGGAATGATCACACAACTGATTGGGGGGGTCTCATTGAGAAAAGAGGAGCATGGTCAGATAGTAAAGAAACATCTAACTGATAGTATGTGAAAAATTGTGCTAATCAGTAAGGACCAAACCAGGATCACTGGTACAAAACTCTTGTATAGCGTGGTGAGCTGCAGCAAGCCCAAAGAGAAGAGGACCACTGCAAAAAAATAGTTTCATTTTCAAGTAATGTTGACTTGTTCAGGAAAGTTTTTAATGACTGACGTTTTAACATATTATTAATCTTTTGTTGGAAGCTGCCCAGAGTGTCTGGGGAAACTCAACCAGATGGACGGGGTATAAATAAAAAGTTGTTGTTGTTGTTGCTGCTGCTGCTGCTGCACAAACCAGGAATCCTGCCATACCATGAACTCTGGTTAGCTGAACAATCATAGTTTATGCTTTGTAGATTGTTTGTTTTGAAATTTACTGGAGTTTGTAATATACCAATATTCCTCTTTCCTAGGAAAGGGAAAGCTGCTGTTGTCCTCCTTCCTGCCACAATTTTTTTGGGGGGAGGGGAGTGAGGTGGGGGGTGTCTAACACTTGCCTTGGACTTACTGAAGTTCATCCAGCAAAGCAGTTTGCTACTGCCAGTGTATTCGTTGTGTCAGTGTGCCTTTACATAGCATACCGCCTCTGTTTGCCCTATATTCCTAATCTCCTACATACATGAAGAGCCTCTTCAATGAACCCTCTCCAATCAAGTGTGGATTTATTAAGTGTAGGGGAAAGTGCAAATGTTATATTGCCAAGTTTACAAATGCATATCGACACCCGCTAGCACAAAGCTGCAATACCCCATATAATAGAAAAGCTGTTCAGCATTGTCCCTGACCCTAGAAATTTTGAAAACTCCATTATGCCAAGATGAAAACCATGGTACATTAAAAACAAACCAGGAGATAAGGTTAGGTAGAAATATTTCTATAGGTCCTTATTCTTCCCAAACACATGTGAAATACTGCACAGCAGAAGAGAAGATGACAAAATACTTCAATTTTCAGAACTGTTAATAAATGCTCCGTGGCCCTTCCACCAAAAAACCAAGACTAAAATTGCATTTACATCATATTGTGTGTTTCTCACAAGAATGATGAATGAGCACTTTTGCACTGAAGAGCCAAACAATATGGTTTTCACCTCCCTGATCATTCTCTGCAAGGCACGTACAGCGCAAAGCAGCAAAGTGAGGAGCGATAGCCTGTTATTTTCATCAGATGATGCTAAGTGCACGCTTCACCTCCTCTCTTCTCCATATTGCAGCCAAAATACTCGCTTACCCTGAATGCTTTGGGGTAAAGGAAAAAAAAACAAAAACCAGGCTGTGTCGCAGTTGTCAGTTACTTTTAGCGAATCTCCCTTTTGAAAGAAAAATAAAACAAACTTCCAAGAACGGACAGGGATTTGGCTTGTGTAACAACAAGTTGCCAAAGGAGGTGGGAGAAGGAGGAGGAACATGCAGTCCATTACTTCAGAGAGAATGGAAGCTAAGAAACACACAAATACTAAAAATGGACAGCGCCAACTGCATGCCGAGATGAAGCAACATTAAAAGTTAAAATTAATTAGCTGGCACGTTGACAGAGAATCCATTGTGCAGTACAGTGAAGCAATCGAAAGTTCGGAGACTTATATAAGTAATATTGAAAAACTCCTTGATAGCTGCAGGTAAGGACAGACATGCTGTTGGACATGCCACAACACCAATCTGGCTCCAGCAAAAGGTTTTGCAACGCAGCTCATAAGCTCGAGTCCCAAAATACTCTGAAGAAAACATCCAGCGATGAACAATACTAGGAACACAGACAGCGCACAGGCTCCAGACGTTTGCCAATACCAAATGTTCTAGATCAATTACAGTACAGCAATTTATTCTAATAATGATGGTCAAAAAATAGCTTCCGAACATATCAACCTGCATCAACACATCTATTTAAAAAACTAGCTTTAGTTGCCTTTCACTCCTCAGAAATATCAACATGCAGCAAAGCTACTACAGCAGCAACACCTCATCTACACTGTGGGTCTAGGAAGCAGCAGGTAGATAGGAAACCTGATATATTCTTCTGAAGCCCATGGCAAATTCAGCCCCAATGTGCAAAGAAAAATGGAGCAGCAATGTTGCAAATACGTACGTGGCATTAATTGATTTCACAATGGAATCAAGCACCTGTCTGATCACAACATTTGTTTGAAAAGGCAGATTAAAATGCAAACTATTCAAAGTAGGCCATGCTCTTCAGCTAGACAGGTAGGTAATTGGGTCCTCTAATTAGATACCAAAGGGGGAACCTAGAGAACCTCCCTTCATAGTATAGATTAGGTAATCACCTGTAGACTGAAAGATCACATGTACAATTGTGGTTAAGAAAATATTTCTGCAGGGAACAGAGCTTGTGACTTCTCAGTACAGGAGCATATTTAGGTTTATAGCTGGAGGTGCCCTAACCTTGGAACAAGATGAGGTGTTCTGCATGGCAGACTCCATAGGGCACAATCTTCCTACCTCTGGTCATTGCATTGGTCTTATTTTTATAGAGAGTATGTGTACACAAGTATAAATGCGTGCACATTATTTCCCATGCGAAACACAAAAATGTCTAAGACCAGCTCTCTTTTCAGTAGACGATTTTTTTTTGTTTTATTTATTTAAACAAATTTATATGCTGCTTTATTGTAAGAATATGTATGTAAACTGTTTTTTTCTTAGCAGTTTACATACATATAAAATTTAAATAGCCAGGGGGAAAACCAGTTTAAAACCGGTATCAAAGAATATTCGAAAGATTTTTAAAATGAACATTAGCTAAAAAGAAATAAAACACATGTACATATGAGGGACAGTCACATACAGCATTAATACGAGCAGTGCTTTTTTCTGGGGGAACGCATATCCCTAAACATTTTGTGAATCTAAGTTTGGCCTCACTGAGGGGCAGTATTTCAATAGGAGTAGGAAAATGAGAGTACCCCTAAACATTTTTTTTAAGAAAAAAGCACTGATTACGAATCATGATTTTCATCAGAGTAACAAAGAATTGTTTGCATATACTGTACAGTATACCAAGAGAAAAGACACAAGTTGTGTTTGTTTGTTTTTTTGCATCTTTCAAGAATAAAGAACAAATATAATTCAATATCATCCAGTGCATAACAATAGGTCTCATTGTACTTATACTCAAGACTACCAGACACAATTTAGAGGACAAATTTCCACTGTGGCTCACATATTCCAAACCATTATCATGCTGGAAGCAGCACAAGGCTCTTTTTAGAAGTTCCTCCCCATATCTCCAAATGTACCTTATGAGCAGACATATTCTATGAGAGTTTAGAATTATGTGGCAAAAACCTGGTCTAGTGCTTTGTTTCCTACACAAAATTAGAAGGGTGATCGTGTCACAAAGAAGGAGCATTTGGGGTGGGTGGGGAGGATAAACTATTCTTGTTCAAGCATCACACAGCAGGACCAAGACTTCGGCAAACTCCTCTGAAGAGTCCCAACTGGATCTTCCACTGCAGAGAAACAGGGGGACAGAAAGAAACCGGCAAACAAAGCCTATTTTAGGCCTGCTTTATCATGTGCTAGAAGGCTTCACCTAATTCAAAGAGGTGACTCAGTCACAGTTGAGGATCTGGGGATGAAAAAAAAACACTTTGCTACACCTTGTGATCGTCAAAGCCAGATTGGTAGGATGCTAGCATGCTATGAGTGTGATTTATGCCTGGTTGCCGGATTCAACTCCTGTTTAAAGTTTGTGGGTGGAGGTGGGGAGAGAAAAGGAAATGGAAGAACCAAGGTAGAAACTTCTTAATCAAGACAATTGTGGTTTTTTTACTTTCAGGTATAATTCATTCCATGTTGATGTAAGAATCTCCTTGTTTCTTACATCATGCAGTTTTTTTAAAAAGGAGCACAAAATGGGAAAACAATTAACAGGAGAGGACCAGAAGCAGCCACCAACACATATCCACCACCCAGTCTCCACTGTGGCATGCAATTTATTAACATAGCAGGGACACCTGTATTGGGCTCATCTCAGCCATGTGAAAGTAGCCTTCGACACCATCAATATCCGCTCCATTACACCTTGTACAAATGAACAAAGATGTGCACTGCTGCCTTGTTTAACCACACTGAGCCTCTGGGAAGTGCTATTATTACACTGAAACTAAGTGATCATCAAGTCCAGAGGCCAGCTGAGTCTAGCATAAGTTAACTAGCTAATTTCCTGTTGGGACACTTTTCCCACCACCTGGCTGCCTCTCCTCACAATGGCTCCTTGCAGTCCCACCTCTACATAGGACCAAATTTCAGAAAGGAAGGTAGCTTCTGGTTCACAGTGCCACCTTCCCTACAAGACTATGGCTTCAAGTTATAAACTCACATGCCTCTTCAGTTCGTGGGAGCGGCTGCATACAACTCATTTCCTGTATCATGTAAAAAGATGTTCTTGGGTGCACACTCTGGCTTTAAAAAAATGGACTGCAATAAATTAGGGAGTAATAACAGAAAGAAAGAGGCCCATTCTTCTTTTTCCAAAAACATTAGGTTCCCCTTAAAAGAGAGTAAAAGTTTGTTGGGGGGGGTATTATTGACTTGTTTCTGTCTTATTATGTATTTTGTGTTCTCATTTTGTATTTTTCCGTTGTCAACTGCCCTGTGATCTTCTATATACAAATTTAGTAACAAATTAAATAAACAAATGAACAAATTATTCTAATCCAGAAAGTCATGGGGATGGGAAGGGAAAACACTAAAAGTAAAGTATTGAAAATTCAGCTCCACAGGTATTTATTTATTGTTTAAAATTCTAAAACACGCTTCAACCTGATGCATTCTAGGGCAGCATAAAATATCATGGCAAATCCTTTGCTATCCATGAAAATCTTTCCATAAAAACAATTTTTAAAAGAAAAAGAAAGAAGCTGAGCAATCCTATGTCTTCACATCATTGTGTCCAGTTGTTCAAGCTGTCCCAGTTGCTATATATATATATATATATATATATATATATATATCCTGCATTAGATAGCTCTACCTCTTGCTATATAGAGAACAGTTTCTCAACATCACTGCAGCACAAACAGGTATTTCTAGTATAGACACACTGGCCCAGCACAGACAGCTCTAAACCATGCTTTGAAATTGAAATCAGAGTTTGAGGGTGGTTTGCAGACCTACATTAAAGTTAAAGCCAAATTACATTAAACATAGTCGACACCAGGGCTAACATACCACACAATGGTGGACAAAGCCAAAGAGAAAGGGGAAGGGAAGGAGGGAGAGAGATATCTTGAGAGTCAGTTTGAGATGTTTTTCAAAAGGCAATGGACAAAGATACTAAATCCTAAAACTTAAATCATGGAAGATGAGGTTGCTATCCCTACACATATATGCAGTGCTTTTTTCAGGGGGTAGGGGACGGAGGGGTACACATACCCCTAAACATTTTGTGAATCTAAGCTTGGCCTCATTGAGGGGCAGTATTTCAATAGGAGTAGGAAAATGAGAGTACCCCTAAACATTTTTTAAGAAAAAAAGCTCTCTATATATGTGACCAAAGTCTGGCATTTATTGCATCTGCATCAGTTCACTCTATTTTAAAACCCACGCTATGTGCAATTGATACAGGAGAAGTATACAGGGATGGCAGTTTGTTCTTTCCTAGGTAGTGCATTGGGTATCTTTCCCTCTAATGAGGTTGTTGTCAGTGTCACTAATTAAGCAACAATCCATATCGGCATACTGCGAAGGAGATACACATCACCAACTTACTACCTGCTGCAAGTCTCAGAAGGGGAATCCTCAAGGTGGCATGATTTCAGCTATGGCGGAAGAAAAGGTCTTCAAATCCATCCAGGGTTAGAGTTTTCTGGAGACCCAGGAAGGTAATGATATAGCCATTTCTTGTGGTCAGACTTTTAGATCAGTAAATTGAAGACTTGGTTTTCTTCCAGAGATGGTGCTATTGTAAGGCCCTTCCTGTACTACAGAAAGTACTTTGCAACAACTCTGCTGTAATTACAAGATTGGTTTGGCAAGTGTCGATGACAGTAAACCAGATTACGGGGCTTTATTGCAGCTTAACCTATTGTGAACCAGCTATGCGCCCATCATCTGGCAGTGCCACCCAACTGGCACACTGAGACAACCAGAGAAGCTTGAGGGCATTAGGAGTCAGGACACTAAGCTACCAAAAGCAGGATTCAGACATTGTAGCATTAACATCAAAGAGAGCTTCAATTTCAATATGTGGTTTGGAACCAAACAAGTAGGTCCCCAATAAATCTAAAATGTCACTGATGAATCCTCTCTACAAAAAGACTGAAAACATATTTTAAGTACTGTATGCTATACCTTATAATATCCCATGTGAACATGCAAAGATGTGAAGTATGAATTGACCCCAAAGGTAGCATGTTTGACAGAAAGCTGGCAACAGCAGAAGAGCTAAAGAATCTTGGTCAAGCCTGAACAGATGCTTCAAGCGGTGCCTCCATCAATTCTCATGGAATTGGGTTATTACTCATATAGCATTTGCAAACAGGAGAACTTGGGGGGTGGCAATGAAGCCTCTTTTCCAGGGCCTTGTTTTTCCACATGCTCTGCTAAATACACATGTGGCCTCAGAACAGGCCTCCTTAAAATTCCAAGATGAAAAGAGGGACCTTTCTTCCATTGGCAAGGATCCCTCTATACAACTCTATACTGCAACACTTAGAGGTTCTCCCTAGAACATAACACACTCTCTGGAGCCAAATAAAAGGAAGCCATAGCAGTAAAAAGAAAATCAGAGAAACATCCTAGATGGTGCCCCTGGTGCAGACATGTGCCTTAGCATGCAAGCAATACAAGGAAAGCTGAGCAGATGTCAACAGAAGAGGTAGGAGACTATGGCACGAATGGCATGTGAAATGTTTACCTAGTCTAAAACAAAAAGTCAGTGTGATCATGGCCTGGAACAGCAGTCCTAAACATATCTGGGTCCAGGACACACCTTTAACCTCAACATGAAAAATGGAAGACAATTTTACTCTTACCCATCCTTGCTTCCTATCCAACCCGTCACCCATCCATTTCCTCCTCTCTCTCAGCATCGGTATGAACCGCTATAGGTCAGGTACCCATCCTGTGTCTTGACTCACAAGTTTGGCCAACTCCCTAAGGCAAGACCAGCAACCCCCAGGTCCACCACAGAATAATCGGGTAACAATAAACCACTGCATTCAATGAGGTCCCTGATAGAAATCTTGCAACTTTTATCAGCTGATCATTCCTGACCTCTGAAAAAGGGATTAATGACACAGGTGAGCAACCTGCAGATTTTGGCCACTATCCCTGTGGCCCTTGGGGTAAAAAGGCTTCCAAAACCCTGGATTAAAATCTACAACATACCAATATTCAAAATCCCACTTACAGAGACACACTTACTCCTGCAAGCAAGCTGTTTGTATTCTGCCTACCATACGGTCAAGGAACTCAAGAAACAAACTTTCACCGGACAGTTTGTTTATTTGCATACATATAAGCAGAATCAGTATCTGTCTATCTTAGTAAACCTGGTTTTCTGCTGATCCCCACCTAATGCTTCCACCAGCAAGGAAACATCAAGCCTGGGACACAGATAAAGTGGCACAAAGGACTTAGGGTTGCTGTTTAGATAAAGGAGCAATAGAAACAGACAAGCCACTTGAAAAACTTTCATGAAAAATAAGGGTTTTCCCTGTTCTACTCAACTGGGTATATAGTGCAAATGACAAACATGCAAATAGAGATCTGCAAGGACATAAGATGAACCCCCTCTATTCTTCTCAGCCTTTCCCCACAACTTTTTTCCATTCAGTTAACTGGGATCTTCCAGGGAGATATATGTCATTCTTGGCTACTGTGTAGTTTGTTGAGAAAATCTCAGGTATATTCACTGCAAACAACACATTGATTTTAAATATTTTTACTTCATTCTTCTGCCAACAAAGTTCAGCAAGTAACATATAAGCCCATTCCCATGAGTACCACTCAAGACTAACCAAGTTTGGCTCCCATAGCTCAAGACAGCAACATCAAGCAAAAGCATTATGTGTTTGAATGTAATCCTAATCAAAACCAAACAAACAAACAAACAAACAAACAAACAAACAAACTAGGGGAGTCATGATTGGTTGAAACTGAGGAACATACCAGGAAAGGTTGAGAAGATACCAGGCAAGGAGGATGCAGGATCTGGCTCATTAACTGGAAGAATATTTCCATGTGATTACAAGAGGTGCTAAATGTCATTGCAGGTGGCCTCCTGCAGTCATTTTGTATACATTCCAGAAGTCAGAAGCCCAGTTTGAACAAATAATAGTCCATGTCCATGCAGCTTAGGATCATGAAGGGACACTGTGCTTATCATTCAAGATTTCTGAACTGCTTTTCATTCAGTTTATCCAAGTGGTCTACAATGCATTAGCTCAGCACAACTCGTACGGAGGTGCATGGGGTGAGCAACAGGGCACTCATATGGAATTGATCATGGCAGCTTTTCAGACCTTCACAAAGTCAGGATAAAATGCAGCAGCATATGAATAGGTTAATACAGAGGGCGCCATCCTCAGAAACAATCATCCTTATTAAGAGAGCTCCAGGGTTGTGTGACCAATGGAGAGCCTACCATTCGAGAAGGGTCTGGAAGGACCACAATATATGTTAAGGTGAAGCTATTTCAGCAGTGGGGAACCTCAGGAGCAGTGGCCAAATATGGCTCCTCCAGTCCCCTCCTGGCCACCAAGCACAACCAGATGTCATGGACTGACTGGACACAAAGGAATGTGGAAGGCACCAGCTGGGGAACCCCCAAGGGAGGAAGAATCAGAGCCCGGGGAGTGGTGGTGGGATGACTATGTATTGTCAGAGGGGACCTTCAGTTTCTGCAGCTGCCTCATAGGGGCAAGACCTACTGAGAAGAGGCCTGGTTCCCCTGAGCTGGTCTGGTTTCTGCTAATCAAGAGCCTGCTCCATGTGACCCCAGCTATGCTGCATACTCTCTCCTCAGCTGCTTTTGTCTAGATGGAATGTGCTCTTGAACTGTGACTAAGCCTTTTGCTTGTCTGAATGCAGAATGAGAAGATTCAGCGTGCAGAAACCTTTGGCCTTTGTATGGCAGGTGCACAGCCCACTGCACCAAAGTCACAACTGTTGCATGGCTCGCTTTTCAGCTCTGGCCCCACCCACCACAGACATGTGGCCCTCAGAACGCTGCTCAAAAGGATTGCGGCCCCCAGGCTGAAAGAACTTCCCCTGGATAAGACGTTGCACTAGAAGCAGAGCTGTAGTTGGGGGATGCAGCACACTAATCCAGTCTCCTTGTGCCCATGTCCTGTGTTGCTTCAAGCTTCTCCACTGACACTCTACTTGAGTGCCTGCTGCTTATGGGGCAGGAAAACCTATGGGGAGACACAGGCCTGATTTCCAACAGCAGCCCTACCAACTGCCAAAGTACCAAGAATAGGCTATTTACAATGCAAGTCCCTTACATACTGGACTGTGTAAAAATAATTACACCCCCCCCCCAAATGCATGCCAGCAGACCCCACAGCAAATAGAGCTCGGCATTTTCATAAGAATCCAACAATATGCCATCTATATATAGCCTGAAGCCTATTAGGCCTTTTGCACAATTGCTAGCAGAAAACCTGGAAGTTTCTTACTTTTAACACCTGTGCCCGATAGGCAAATAAATAGAAAACGCCAGCATCAAAGTTCAATTGGTTGCAACTTCCCCATGAATTGCTGTGCAACTAAGCTACAGTTCAGAAGCATCTTTTAGAATAAATACAGAAGCCACACACCAGGGTGCGAGCAAAGTTAAGCAACACTGTTCATCCACATTGCGCTGTGTTGACAGCTTGACTTTATTTAAGTTTTTTTTTTTAAGGAGCCGGATGATAGAGCTTGCTTTTGCACCCCCGTGAGGCAGGATTCACATACAAGCATAGCAGGCAAGACAGTGGTAGTTTAAAGATATATATACTTTGCTCCAAGGCGTGAGGGCAGAAAGCAGTAACTCTTTATAAATTAGAAACGTCTACATTCAACCAAAACGCAGTTTTACAAAAACACATGCACGCGCGCAATTAAAAAGAGGCACAGCAAGAAAAGTGAAAAGCAAGAAAGAGAGTCGACAGAAAAAAGCCTAGCTAATTTTCAATGCACAAGATCAAATATTGCAGGGTGCATAGAGAGTTCGCTCATGACACAGCCAGAGGTCTTCCTTTGGACTTTATCTTAACATTACAGGCTGCCGAGTCATTGCCTTTACAGCAGGCATCAGGAGCTGTTTTTTTTTTTAAATAAAAAAAACACACCCATCCCTTGGCGATGATGGGCCTCCACCTCTCCATCGTGCACCTCCCTCCTGCCTCTCTTGCGAGGAAAGAAGGGGGGAAGAGAGAAAGAAAAAGAATGGAATACAACCGGGGCGATGCACCCAGCAGAAGTGTATGTCAGCAGGATGGCATGAGTGAGCTGCGTGGGCAACAGCCAGCACCCAACAGGAGAACTGACAGAGCACTTGTAAAGGGAAATGGGGGAGGGGGAGAGAGAGAGAGAGAGCGAGAAAGAGAGAGGGAAGAGAGAGAAATATTCTTCATCTTCTGTGTTTTTCTTTGTACTCCCACTGCCTCCCTTCCCCCTGCTTAATCCCCAGGGCAACAATCAGTTATGCAAATAAGCCCTCCCCCACCTCCTTCCACATTCTAGCCTGGCTGCTCTACATCTGCTCTAGGTCCTCCACTCCCCAAGCTGCAGCTACCTCTCTATTGTTCAGGCCTAGGCAACCCTCCATGCTGCTGCAAACACACCGGAGAGAGCGTGCACACACACACACACACACACACACACTTGCACTATCTCATCAGCACTTCCCTTCAACCTTCATACCCATCCTCATATTACTTTTAAAGCCAAGGCGGTTATTTTAACAAGCATAGCAGGCATAGATTTATTGCCACACTCACGCTTAAAATTAAAAATGCTCCATGGCCGGTCGCCGCCAACAGTACCATCAAACCATGTGCAAAATGGAGCTCTCTCTCTCTCTCTCTCTCTCTCTTTTGGAATGGAAGAGGTGGCCGATGGCACAGAGAAGGGTCCTTGGGTTCAAGCAAAGCAGAAGGCACACAAAGTACATTCCACCAATTCTCATACGTGTACATCCACACACTAAAATGGATTTTGCATTCAGAATCTTGGAGTCTTTTTTTTAAAAAAATAAACTTTTAAAACACTGAATTTTTTTTTTTTAAAGCCAGCCTTACACTGACAAAGCACATTCATAACACCTTTGCACAGGATGGTTTTGCCTCTTACTTCCTAGAGGACTGCCAAATTAGCTTTTTTACAACTTGCTCAAATCTCCTATACAGGTGTAACAGAAGTTTTAGTTTTGGTTTTTTCAAGTAAACTAAACAACCCTATTTATGTTCATAAATAAGGTGCCAAACACCACATACACATCAGTGAAATAAACCATTGCTGAATCAAGGCTGTCAAATAATGGAGCCTTTTTACTGGGGAGGGAGGAGCTAGATTTAAATATTCATATTTTTAAACTAAACCAGAGACTGAGGTTTTCAAAGTACCTCCAAAAATATGGTCATGGCAAAGTTTCAAACTTTCATTATATAAACGATGCACAAAAGATTTTCAAAACGTGTTCAAGAAAAATGTTGCCAGCTACAAAACCTATGATTCTATAGTCTAAACCTTATGCCCCAAACAGTTACCTTCCAAACCATATTACAGTGGTGCCTCGCAAGACGAAATTAATTCGTTCTGCGAGTTTTGTCGTCTTGCGGTTTTTTTCGTCTTGCGAAGCACGGTGTCGGGAAAGTTTTGGAAAAGCTTCAAAAATCACCAAAGTCTTTAAAAACCTCAAAAAAGGCTACCACACCGCGTTCTATGAGTTGCTCCTCGAAGTCAAGTCGCAACTGTATTAACGGTGTTAAGAAAAAGGAAACAAACTTGCAAGACGTTTCCGTCTTGCGAAGCAAGCCCATAGGGAAAATCGTCTTGCGAAGCAGCTCAAAAAACAAAAAACCCTTTCGTCTAGCAAGTTTTTCGCCTTGCGAGGCATTCATCTTGCGGGGCACCACTGTACAACTATTTGCATGCTGAACATACCAACTGTGCATTGTATCTCTTAAGGAAAAAATTAAAAAACACAGACCAAGCAGTTTGACAAACCCCATTGCTCACTTGGGCATTTTGCCTCAGAGCAAACAGTATACGGATGTAGATTCTGTAACCTGTGTCTGGACTGAATCATCAATATGCCAAAAAGAAAATCTAGAGATATAAAAAGAGTGAAGACTTATAGTGTCAATAACCTCAATTTGTACCGCTACGGCTTCCATCACCGCTGCCTATAACCAGCTGAGGCTGCTCTCCAGAAGGGAGACAGAGCCCCAACAGATAAAGCAGTGACAGAAGTCAACTTTTAAAAACCATCTGTCTTTTCATGGCAATTTCCATGAATTACAAAGAGTAACGAAGGCAGCCAGTCCTACAGATCCAAAGAGGGCTTAGTGCCTCTGTACAAAACCTTCCTTTCCCTATCAGTTACCCTCCCTATTCCGTTCCAAATCAGAGATTAAACCCCAAACCTTCATTCCCCCCCAGCTAGAACATTAAACAGAACAGAAGGGGGACAACAGATCACAGGTTCAAAGCAAGGGTGATAACTAAAAAAAGTTATGTGGTGAAAAATGCAGGGACAGTTTGCTTGCCTGAGGCAAAGGGCAAAATGGCGCCTCCCCATTCCACCCACAGAAGCAGCTGAACCCGATTTCAACACTGGCAATGGAACAGCATCCACCCTCTGCTGCTCTTTAGGGCAGATTATATATGGCCTCTCCTCCAACAGAAGTGGAAATAGAGGGGTGGCTTGGGGGGTTAAGGCCAAGGACCTGCTGCCTGAGGTGGCAGCCTCACTCCACCTAGTTGTAGGCCTGGTTCTGTAGACACAGGCTGCATTCAGACAACACTTTATTCCATTTTCCAGTGTTTCCTTACCTGGCGATTTCCATATTTTATGTGCTATTTCAGACAACATAAAAGTAACTTCTGAAAATCTACCACAAGTTTAGTGCTCATTTCCACTTTAAACAGTAATGGCTTCTCCCCTCAAAAATCCTGGGAACCATAATTTGTTAAGAGTGGCTGGGGAAACCCGGCCACATGTGTGGGGTGTAAATAATATATTATTATTATTATTATTATTATTATTATTATTCTGAGAGCAGCGTTCGAAACTCCCATTATCCTAGGTGCACTTTGCGACAGGCAATTTCATTAGTGCGAGCAGCTTCTGAGCTCTGAGCGCAGGACTGAGCCCAAGATTTCAGATTAAAACTGCCACTGCTGGAAGGAAAGGAGGGCCTTTTTCTGCCTCCCCGCTTCCAGCTTCTCTCTAAGGACCGGAGAAGTGACCTTCATATGAATATTAGGGGGGTGGGCAAGGGAAGTATGGCTTTGTTTTTTTTTGCAGTCTTAAGATGAGGACTAGGACCATGTGAAAAATAAACCTAAGATTCATTCATTTGCAGCTTGGTATTCTTGTTATAAAAAAGCACGCCTAGACACTCCATAACCTAAGTTTATGTTCCTAGCTTGCATATCTCAGTTTCTAACACTGTCTGATGAGAGTAGTTAGGAGACCCCTCCCTCTCAGAGCTACAGTTCCTCAGGAGTTATGCGCGAAGAGGGATGGATTATTAAACCGCTCTGAGAATTGATGGGGAGCAGGGCACGCCTCAGTAGTGAGCTCTTATGGTGTGAAAGGGCCCCGCAACTGCCCAAGAAGACACAGGTGCCAAAGCTGTCCCTCACCATAAATTTCTAAAATAAGCATTTGTTCGGACACCAAGCATTCTGATCGTAAGGGTGCCTTACACCAGCTACATGAATACTGGTTGCAGCTATTTAGTGGCAAATGCTCAAGTGGCACATATGAACACCCCTGCTAAGCATTCTATTTGCCCCCTTGGGGGCTTAATAGAAGACAACAAAAATACTGAACAAATATATTCCTATTCCTTGGTTGCCCTGTATCTAGAAGTCATCTAGTAATACTATATGGAAAACTAAAAATATCTGTGTTTTCTTTCTCTCTTCATTCATTCATATCCTGCCTTTCCTCTAATGAGCTCAAGGAAATGTACATAGTTTCTCCTTCACACCTATCTCATCCTCATAACAACCCTGGGAGGTAGGTTAGTCTGAGAGTGCAAAGTCACCCAGATGAACTCCATGGCATTTCGAACTCGAGGTCTTGCAGTCAGGGTCTGACACTCCAATTGCTACACTGACTCACTGTATATCTATAGTCAACTCCTGAAGCACTCCCGTGAAACATTGCTATTGCCATTTTGCTGACAGGCCACCAAGGAAACTCAAAACTTGCCTTCTCTTCCCAGAAGGCCACCAGTCCAGGATGTGAACCAAAGTCCCTCACCTCTGTATTTCAATAAAATTAAATTAAAAACAGATAAGACACATGAAGATTTGTTTCTGCAGTTGTTACCAACGAAGACTTGTTTTAACGGTCAAAAGCTTTGCTCTGCCACAACTGTGGAGCCATATAAAATTCAGCCTCTAAATGGCACAACAAAATGCAACCCCCCCTGTGGGATTTACCTCTGAACCTGCTATTGCAAGGAATTGGGGGGGGGGCAGCCCAAACCTGCCTGTTTTCATCTAGCTATTTGTGTGTCAACATCACATATGCGGCGGTGGCAGCCGGAAGAGCAGAGTGACACATGGCTGACCTTCATGGCGACAGGGTGTTCGGGGTAGCTACTTCATCCCACCCCGCGAAATAGACAAGAGCACAGGACTTAAGATGGCCATGTAAATAAACGTTACTATTGTGCGAAGAAAACAATTCTTTTTATAAATTATCAGCCTCGTGGGGGGAGGGGGGCTCCATCCCTCCTACAGCAACACCCTAGATTTCTATACAGTGGTACCTCAGGTTACATACGCTTCAGGTTACACACTCCACTAACCCAGAAATAGTGCTTCAGGTTAAGAACTTTGCTTCAGGATAAGAACAGAAATTGGGCTCTGGCGGCGCGGCAGCAGCAGGAGGCCCCTTTAGCTAAAGTGGTGCTTCAGGTTAAGTTTCAGGTTAAGAATGGACTTCCGGAACAAATTAAGTACTTAACCCGAGGTACCACTGTACTTCTACCCTGCCCAGTGTCAGCCCTGGGTGCAGATGGGAGATCGGGCCCTCCATCCATCTTTCACCATCCAGCTCACTCGCCTGCATACAATCCCATGGATACAGAACGCTTCAGGTCAACTCCTTGTCACCTACGATTGCATGGCTGCTGAAAAGCACCCTCAAGAGAGCCAGGCTCAGCGTGCACTGACCAGCACCCCACCCCACCCCACATCTCTCTAAAACCCACTCAGCCCCATCTGCAAGAGGAGGAAGGCACAGAACATAATGGATTTGGGGGTCGGGGGGGGGCTTACCCTCGCCCCTAAACCCCAGAAATAAAACTGCTTTCGCTGCCTTCAGGAGTGGCATTCGGGGGCCTGTTTGCAACCCGAAAGGCTTGTTTCCTACAGGGTTGATCTCTCCCTCCCCAGTGAACTGCAGCCCAAATCTTTTCACTTTCTTGGTCAGGGAAGAAACCCGAGCTCTGCCGCCGCCGCCGCCAACAAAGAGCCGAGGCCGCCTCTAGCTAGCTGCAAAGTGTGCTGAATTGTCAAGGCAGCGGCTACTTCTCCTCCTTGCTCCTCCCAGCCTGCTGTGTCAGGGCTTAAGCTGAGAGCTTGCCACGGACCTCCCTATCATCAAGTCACCAGGGTATAACGCATCTCCCCTCCCCCACAGTTAGCAGTAAACCAACAGCCATTTCAGCTTAAAGAGACAGCGCATCTCCGAGTCCGCCAGCACATTCGTCTTTTGTGTTTCCCGGTTGAAACAGGAGGGAGAGAGAGAAAGCCACACACAGACAACATTTCTCTCTTTCCACCCACATCCTCGGTTCTGGATCTGCTGTGACACCTGGCCACCCAAATTCCAGAAAAGAGGCCTTGTTAGACAAAGACTATTTGTAATCACTATCATTTCCCACCCCCAATTAAAATATATTTATTAAGGCCTAGGTGTTTGTCTCGGTGCATTCTGCTACTGGCATGATGGTGGTTTCAACCCAATTAGAAAGCCAGCTCCAGGTCCTCAAAATGCTGTCTGGTTGCAACATTCATGTGTTTGTTGTCTGTTTACTCAAAACCTGAGGAGCAGGTTTTGCAGCCAGCTCTGATAAAAGGAGCCAGCCAGCAGCAGCAGATGTTATCTGAATCTTACCCCAACCATGGCAGCTATGACACACTTGCTGACTCATGGGAAAGGAGCATGGCTGGCTTCAAATTTGCTATCTCTTTTCAGAAACTGTATACTGAGTCAGTAAGTAAACAAACCAAAACTTATTTCATAAGCAGCCAAGACGGGAGCCAAACTCTCCTGTGAATAATTTCAGGTTCTAATACCGTTTCCTTTCAGATATTCGGCTAACGCAACAACAACGAAAGACTGCCCCATGTCCACTGTGTGTGTTTACCAAAGCTATCTGCTTATACATGACAAGAATTTGGAGACCATTTGCTGCAAATGGCAACAGCTAAAGCTACTGGTTATTGTACCATCTGTCCCTTAAAAAACAAACTTAATGAGTTTGCATTTAAATGTTGCAGCTCATTCCCTTGGCCCCTCAACATGTGATAATCTGACCTAGAAAACTCAGTCACAAAACCTCGTGTGGACAGTAGTGCCTCACCACTCCACTTAACTTCCAGGAGGAGGTTGTCTTTCTTTATCTTCCACTCTCTCTCATTTTCTTTCTATAAAATGATATTTCACATGCGATCTATAGGTCTGCAATGTTTAGCCAATTAATTGGTTAATTATTAATACACGCGCAATCTCTGGTCAATTAAGATGGTATCCTCAGCTAAGTGTGTAGTGTTTTTTTAATTAGTTTGAAAACAAATACAAACATCACAGGTGACAAGCACCATTGTTTTTTATTTCTTTGTTTCTGACAGTAAAAAGAGGGAATGCATCTCCTAAAATGGTGTCTTCAGTGACACATGCAGGCTTCATCTTAAAAAAAAGTTGGCCCTTCAAAATGCTTGGTTTTATTCATATGCAAATTTAAGTAAATGGATCTTTAAGCCCTAAAGACCCATACGGATCCTCTAAGATTTCTGATGAAAGATCTAGCAATCTCAATCTCAATAATATTTTTCCAAGTATTTCCACTACTACAGGTGCCACTTAATACCGGTTCTATGTTTGTAAGAACTCAATAGTTTAGTATGGCAGCACCTGCACTTTGGAACTCCTTGCCTGTTGAGATCAAGATGGCACCTTTCCCTTTACTCTTTTCGATGTCTGCTAAAAGCATTCTTTAGATAAGCCTACCCAAATGCTTAGAAAGTTGAGGTAATTTTAATCTATTTTAGTATGATGGTGGTAGGTCAGGCAGCTGGGCATGGAGCTTCGCAGACCACAAAATTTTAATAATCTTTTAAAAAGTTTTAACTTTATAAACCAACTATTTTAGTATTTAAACTTTTGTATGTTTTGCAATTTTTTCTCAGTTTTAGAAGGTGCTTCTTAGTGTATTATATTAACGTTGTCGTGTTCCCTCCTCCACTACCACGTCCCCCAAGAAGATGAGCAACTACTTGTTGCATCCGTGAGTTGCAACATATACAACTTGACTTCTGCTGCAAAAGTTCAAAGTTTTAAGTGTCAAGGATGGGATCCAAACTAAGTTGTGTGACTCAATGGGCCTTAATTAGTCAATGTCTAATCTTCCTTGTTCATCTCAGTGGGCCCCAAGTATAACCAAATTGTTCTAGAGATCTCTGCAACCAATGCCTTAATATTTGCAAATGTCAGTATTTCCTTTCTAGATGACCCCCCTGGATGAAGCCAAGATTTTCTGACTATTTGAATGTTGCACCCTGTTGCAGACCCCACCACCCCAGAAAACTCCTGTAAACAAAGCAGTCTTAGATAATGTGAAGTTTGATCTGCCCAAATACTACATTTCATCCCTCTAAAGCAGCCATTACTGAAGTGCAAGCTTCAGGCGGACTTAAATATCAAGTTTTCCTAAAACTGAATAAACCGTTGTTATCTGGAGATCAAAAGAGACTGCTTTTAAATGAGACACATAAAGTACTTTACAAAAAGGTAGGATAAAATCCAAGCTTCCAAGGTAAGGAAGGAAATGATCAACAGAACAGGAAAGCCCTACTCAGAGTCACACATGTTGCACCAGCCTAGCAAAATTCATTAATTGCCTGCTTCTGCAAAGAACCATTTCTCCTGAATTCTTCTCCCTATTAACAAAAATCTCTCCTCTCTTTGCTGTTGGGGTAGGAGCCCTTGTTATGACTGCTCCTCAGTGGAGGGAGAAGTCTCCCCTAGCTTTTGTATGTGAACTGCTTTGAGTTTCTTTGTTCCTCAGAAAGGACCACAGAAAGGAAATGAAGGAAGGTTTACAAGGTTTGTATTTACTCAGAGCTACAAATCTGTCAGCCCCTTAAAGACACATACACACCCCTTCAAAGACAAAACTTCTCTCTCTCCCCCCCCTCCTTTATTCTTTCTGAGGAAGAAGGGGGGGGGATCACAGCACAAAGGCACCAACCCCCACCCCACCCCCAACACACTCAGTGCACCCGGGAGGCCAATCCACAACCCATGCAGTCCAGACACCAGATTTTGCTTGCAGTCATATGTCGGGGGCATGGAGAGAAGCAGACGAGCAGCATATCTTGCAGAAAAATAAAGAGCCTTTTACACTTGCAGCAAAAGGCTCTGTTTCCCAACACTGCCCCCCCCCAAATAAATAAATACCACCTTCACTCCCTTTTCTAATGGTGATCAAAGCCTGCACAATAAGGAGTGGGGGGGGGGAGGTAAAGAGGAGGAAGAATTGGGAGGGGGGATGACTCACTTCTGTGTCACTAGCATCTCAGAGCTGCACATCCGTTAGCCGGGGGGGGGGGGGAGCCCTCTTTAACAAGCGGCCCATGCCAAGAGCAGATTACAAGTGATTTCAGCAAGCAAAAGAGTACAAAGAAAGGGGAAAAGAGGGAACGGCCATGGCAGACCTCTGTCGACCAGAGAGTTCTAGTCATTGTGTCAGGAAGTGCTCTTTGCAACACCCACAAGATTGCAAGCAGTGTATGGATCTATCGTAAACACAGCTTCCAATACACAGACACCCGACTTTTCCACATCTCTCTATCCCCACCAGAACAATGCTTCTTCTGGCCCCAAACAAGTTCTGCAGTTACTGAGGGTTTCAATCTGCAAAGTCTACAGCCCAGACTTCCTTAAGACAAATACAAAAACATCCCAACTCTGCAAAAACAGACGTATCAGCCCTCACACTTACAGCAAAAATACCCTATTTGTCAATAGACTTTTTTAAAAAATAGTAATTGCAGAATTTAATAACCCCACTCTGCATTCCTTATCCAAGGGACTTCCCAGCTGAAATTCAACTCTCACTGAATTTAGAGAGAAGGAACTTCAGGTCTTTTGTTGAGAGTAAACTACATTTTGTTGCCTTATTTCACAAAAACGCAGCACATCGTGGGGTGGGGGTAGTGGGGGGGAACGTCTGTTTCCATTTGAAACTGTCAAAATTAGCATGCAGTAATTAAAAATCACACCCTTTCTCTTAATAACCTAACCAGCATGATACAATCAGGTTGTGCCAACTCTTTAATCTAATTGACTAATTACAGATTTTAATTTAGTCAGTTACTGAACAACTGTTGACAATTTGTTTTCATTAGGGACAGACCAGGATAAATATTTAGGCTCCCCAATCACAGAGACTACAGCGTAAGCGTTTTGCCATGACCTCTGGTTTAATGCTTCCTGGGTTTTGTCAATATCAACTTAAAAAAAGGAAGAACTGCTTTTGAACAGCCATCCATTCTTGTAGCTCCTATGCAACTGCAGAATGCCAGAATAACTCCTACTTTAGGGACATTAGTTCACTCAAACGACAAATGGGTACTTGCCTCTAAAGCGACAATCAAAGATTTTAAAGCAGCCCAACCTTATACCAAGAATGTAGATGAATGAGTGTGCTTTAATGATGCATTTTTATTTTTACATAGTAAAGTCATTATCTTGCCACTGGTTTATCAGCCATGGATCATTATTAATGAAAATAAGAGTCATCAGAAGTTCATTCTTAAGGACAAAATCAAACGCACTTAAGTGCCTGTCTTGGAATAAGTGGATTGCAAGAGGGTTTCTCCCCCCCCCTCCAAAAAAAAGGTGAGACTTCCACAATGAAGACCATAGTTTCCTTCTGAGCAATGGAGCTTGTGATGGGCTGCAACCCCCCACTGAGTGTATTTGAGCACCCTCAAATCTGCTATGTGGGGCTGCGAGACCCTCTAAAGCAGATATTGGAGGAACACTGCTTAATAATGCTCATTTTCTAAAACTATTATTTCAAAAAGCAAAAGTGAGCAAACTGAAAGCGTATTTTTGAGGAAGGTTTTCCCCAGTGCTTTTTTTTCAAGAAAAATAGGTGCTGGAACTCACCACAAAGTTGTTACAGTAAGGCAAGTCAGGACAGCCCTGAACATATGCAGATTTGACAACAGCCTGTTCACGGAGGTGCTAAAAACTACGGCAAGCTGTCTCCCTAGCTGATTAGGGGGTCGCCCGTGGTTCTGGTGAAGGTCAAATAAATGCACCCCACCTCCCTCGTTTTCTTAGATTCAGGCAGGTGAGTAGGGCAGCTCGGAATGGCCCTTGTGCAAATGCATAGACATGCAATAGCAGAGGCCTGGCTGGAAAGTTTAAGTCAGCTGCCACTACACACAAGGCGGATTGAAGAAAAGGAAATATGAATTGGTCCCACCAATTGTGGCTAATAGTGGCTAGGAACTAGGAGGAGTCATAGATCTAAAAAAAAAGTGTAGACTTGCACCCACTGGTCAGCTTTTGTTTTGATTTGAAATTCTGGGCTTCTCATAAGTACATAATGGCAAGAAGTGGGTAGGGAAACTCCTGGCTCACAACAGCATCCACCTGAGAGGTGCCAGTTCTGCACTCTGGCTAAAAAAAAAAAAGTACTGGCTTTTCCTACAATTCCTTCCTAGGAAACAGATAGCTTTGGTTTTCTCTCATTGTCACGTTTTAAAGTACAGCGCAAAAATGCACTTGCCCTCTGCAACCCAAGGGACAAGCACTGACCCATGTTCCCCTTTGGGATTAATTGCATACAGCCAGCTCCTCCCCCCTTGGGTAAATTTACAGGAAACCTGACAATGCACCCCTTCAAGAATTCATATGCAGCTCTCTTGTACTGAGTCAGCCCATATATCTCTGTAGACCAATATACTGTCTGTTGGCCTTTCACAACACGATGCTTTCTGGGTGTTGTTGGGACTATAGCCCCCATCATCCCTGATCACTGCCTATACTGATAGTGCTAATGGAAGTTGAGAGTTCAGCAACACCTGGGAAGGCGCCAGGTTGAGGAAAGCTGGCCTACTTTGATTGGCAGCAGTGTTTCAAGGCCTTGGGCTCTCCAAGCATGCCAGCAGAGTTCCTTCTAACTTGAGATGCCAAAGACTTGATGCTGGCAAACCAAGTGCTCAACACTGCTAAGCTACAGCTCCTACCCTTCAGCTTTAACACTGATCTATGGCCACTCAACTATCCTCCTTCCATTGCCTCTATTTTCAAATCCATTTACTTCAGGGACACAGCAAGAAGAACTGTAGCAGGAAGGATGTCCAACCCCCATAATCCCTTGAGTGGAATAGACCCACTCAGGGGTAAGATGGGAATTCCGCCTCTGACTATGAGCCAGTTCAGATATATTTGCAAATGCAGCTGCTCCCATGACTCTAGATTAGGAAAAGCCTATCACGCCATTTAGATTTCACGGGCCTATTGAGGAATCCACTGAAATACCAAATAGCTTTCTATTACACAAGTATTACCCCTGCCAAAAGAAGTGTTTGAAGCAGCCCAAGAGAGCTTCTACAGCAGAAGGATCTATCTACCCTTTCAGGTCAAGTTGTACCTCCTGCATTCCACCAGTAAGAACAGCCAACACAAACACTCAATACTTTCCCTGATGTTTTCCTGTTTACTTCATTTATGAATCGCTTCCCATTAAAGATCCCAAAGCAATTTCACAATAAACTCACCAACAATTAAAACAACAACCATGCACAAAAACAATTTCAGGTGTGGCACCAAAAAGGACTAGGATGAAAATCTTAATTTAAAAAACTTGTTGGAAAAAGGAAGGTCTTCAACATGCATAAAGATTATTGAGAAAAAGACACCCCATGGAGACGTGGGGTGGAATTCCCCAGGGGAGATGCTGTCACACTTGAAGGCCCAATTCCTACACTGTGAGAAATGGACCTCCTGATAAAATGCCTGAAACCATGGAGAGCCCCTGCCAGTCAGCGTAGACAATACTGAGGTGGATGGACCAACGGTCTGACTCAGTATAAGCAGCTTCTTGTGCCCTGTATGCAAGTTGCATAAGGCTTTGTACATCAGGACGAACCCCTTGAACTTAGGGCCTAGGGGAGTAGGGCTTCAAATGGATACTGAGGATGAAGGAGAGCATGAATACCTCCCGCGCTATTTGTATAAGAATGAAGTGGAAAAGCAAATAATTCAGGAACCTAATATGCTAGAAGGGGGGAGGGGAAAGGCTGGTATTCTAACTAATAAGATTCAACACCCAGTGCTACTGTGGGGTTGACAACCTATATTACCCCTGGAAGAGACTTCTGTCATAGCTTAATAACTGCCAGTGTGTATATAGCTCCATTCTTTGGTAGCATGTCTTACTGCGCAGTTGCTTTTAAGTTTAGGACGTATGTCCAAAAAAAATTAAACACACTGAGAACTTAAGTCTGTGCACACAACATACATTTAAAACCACAAGGCTTGCCCCAAAGAATCCCGGGAACGATGGCTTACCCCTCACACAGGTACAATTCCTAGCACCCTTAACTAGCTACAGATCCAAGGATTCTTTGGGAAAGTAATGTGCTTAAAATGTATGTTGTATATGCAGCCTTAGGCACCTTAAGCTGAAAAACAATCCTCTCTTGAAAAATATCTCCACGTATCCTCCGGTAGCAACAGGGAAGCTGTAGCCCTCCAGATGTTCTTAGACTTCAACTCCCATCATCCCTGACCACTAGCCATGCCAGCTGGGGCTGATGGGAACTGGAGTTCAACAACACCTGTTGAGCCACCAGTTCCCAGTCCCTTAAAAGGCTTAATAGTGTAAGTATGTTCCATTGAAATGAAGGGTGATCTCTGAGAAAAACATGCACAGGAATGTGTGTTCAGTCTTTCTTGAGATAATACCTTTTTGGTTCTAATAAATTGCTTCTCCCTGTGATCTGGTGAACAGAGGAGGCAGAATGCAAAACTGGAGCCTACTCCCAACATCAAGTGAGGGGGAAAAACATCTGAATAGGATGAGGGCAACCTAAACATTGCAAATAGATCCATATATTCTTAGTAGGCAACCCAAGATGCTTCCAAAGCTTCTAAGAATTCACAGGGCTGTTTTCAGGTTAAGCGGGCTCTTTCCTACCTGTTTTCTCTGAGTTCCCAGTAATCAGTGCTGTGGAGATATTCTGCACATATGGTGGAATCCAAGACTGATGGACCCAGTTTCAGCTCCTGCAACAGGGCTCCACCTTCCTCACATCAGAGGTCACTCATGACCCCAAAATCTGCTCCAGAGGGTCCTCCCAACTTGTTGGAGATTTTGAAAGTTGTAAAAGTGTGAAGAGGAGACAAAGATGAAGTCTCACCGTGCAAACAGATGTTTCTTTCACTCACATATTGATAGTTTTGGATACAACCCACCTCTTCCAGCCATGTGAAGGAACACGTTACACGATCTATTCCTCTTTGAATCTGACCAGCCCTCACTTAAATTCCAAAGATGCCAACATAAGATCAAAGGCATCCATAATAAAGCTCTGCAAGTACTTATTTTGGCTTGTTATAAACCTGTGACCAGTTAATTTAACCAAATGGCTTCCGTTATGAATAATAAACAGCAGCTCCGTATTCATTTACTTATTTATTTCACGCTCACTGTTCAGTTTTCTTTTCAGAATTATTTGTCAGTAATTTCAAATGGGCACAAGAGTCGCCTCACGGGTTACTTTTTCTGATGTAGAAATTATTCTCCATGGAGAAAGAACAATATGCCTTCTGAAGGCTTGGTGGAAGAGCCCACTTCCAAAAGAGTGCCAATACTTTTAGCAGGGGTTTCCATGAAGATACCTTCCTGACTCAGAAAGGGTTTGCATGAAATCACCTGCTAATATGAAGGGAGAACTACCTTTGTTTCAGCAGCAGCATGCAAGGTGCTTTGAAGTCCTGACTTTGGGATTTCAAAGCACCTTGCACCTGATCTTGTTGTGATGTCAGTTGAATGACACATAGGTCACTCCCCACACCTGTCAAATTTGGCCTGTGAGGCTGATCCAAATAAAGATCTGACCCATGGAGCCAAAAAATGCCCCCCAAAAAGTGGTGAGCTCTACATTCAAATACTCATCTTACAAAACTCCATTGTTAAAGTTTCCTTAGTGATATGTTCAAGTAACATTCTTCAAAACCTTCCCTCCTATGCTGCCTTGATGAACCCATTGTGAATACCATGAGCACCAGCCAAAATAGATCATACACAACGAAGCTCATACACAACCGACTGCAAAACCTAAAGGGTTGACGAGATCTAGAAACCTGAAGTTTACAATGTCTTCTCATCATATGCCTTAACCCTTTTGTTTAACTTAAAGGAAAATGCAAGAGCATAATTTGACAGTAGCCTTTCATATTGCACAAAAATTAAAACGTAAGACGTTGTGCATAGCAGTGCAAGGAGGTTTGGTGCAGGAGTTGTTGCTAGGTTAGTTTTTATTAAGACACATGTCAAAGGAAGGCACTCCCATGTTCAGCTACCATGTTTATAAAAATTAAGGAAGGACAAGTGAGAGTTTATCAATGCCACAGGCTTTATCCAAGTGCATAAACATTAACACAACCTCAATACGCTGCAAACAGCTAGCAATTGCATCACTATCTGGAGAGAGAATCGTGTTTTCCCAGACAAAAATGCTACCTTGGGTGAAGGCTTCTGGATTGCTTAGAAAGAACGGGTGACAATTGGCGCTTCTACTAGTTCCAGACACCATCATATGTACCAGCACTTGGAATCATATGTCAAGAGGAGAGTCTAGATTTTATGTAAAGCCTTTCTAGATTGCGCTTCATCCTTGCAGATACAAAGGCAGTACAGTAAGCCTAAAACTTACATACACTTAATTTGTGCATACAGCTTTATGCACTTGGCCAAAAAAAAAACAAAAAAAGGAGGCAGAAAGGAGGCGGGTGCCTGGGAAAAAAGATTTTGGCAATCCCAGCTGCCATTGAACCCAATGTGTTTTCACCATGTGTGACTTTGGCTTTAGGAACGATTGCTGGAATGTAACCCCCACATAATCTGCAGACATACTGCATACAATAGGCATGAATAAAATCAAACATGTCATAAAACACAATAAAATAAATAAAACAATCAACCGTCATCATGAAACAAGTAAAGGCAACCAAATTAACCAGAGTAGACTAATGTAACATATTTTAAGATGCCAGGGCAAACACAGACGTTTCACCAGATTGATTATGGCAGCATTTGTCATGGTCCTGTTGTGAAGGCAATCCAAAAGCAGGAGCCACCACCAAGAAGGCTCTCTCTGTTGTGAACATGTAACCAACATCACAAGGCAGAGGCGGGCGGAGAAAAGAGCTTAAGACACAGGCACCGCTGAGACACTTCTTTGGCTTTGGAGTCCCAAGCCAACATCCTCAGTTATGCACCAAATGTTTTATCTTTCAAAAAACTAGCTCATACATCAAGCCATGGAGAAGGGTGCAAATCTCAGTTTAAAAAGTAATGTAAGAGCTATTAGTGGACCACGAGGAGGCTGACAACGATGAGAAATAATATAGGTATGTTGAAGTAAGATTATGCTCCAGCAAAGCAGAATATACTGTATGTTGAAACCCTTCTGCTCTTGGTAAAAGAAATGAATACCTGTTAGTTGTCAGGACTGCCAAGCCACTTTCTAATGGAACAGATCTCCACAGTTGTGGCTGCTGTGAGAATCTGAAAATGAACATGGGCTTCACGTCACAAGGGAGAAGGACCTCTTTGAAGAAATGGATTCTTGTCACATTCTCCCAGCAATTAAGGTTAAGTCATGTAGAAAAAAATATTTATGTTACACCTACTGCTTTTGCACAAATGAAGCAAAGAATTATTTAGATTATAATTAACTGTTTGACACAACACACAGTTAGCAGGTATTTAAAGAAGAGAGAGAAAAGAAGTCTAGAATTTTTTTAAAGAGAGGAGTTGTTTCTGCTAGAGCAAACAGATAGCATATCCTACAACTGCCGGACCAAAATATGCCCTGTATAAAACTTTTAAAAATGTAATTCTTACAATATTTAATTTTGAAAATATTATGTTAAAGTTTTTAGGGAGCGGTTCCAAAGGACTAATATTATCAAGGGAGCAGCCAGTTGACAACTTAAAAAATGGGGGGGGGGGGGGTTTGTTGAAAACAGTTTCTGAATTTTTGCACTCTCCCTTGAAGTTACACTCAGAGGAGCATGTGCAAACAGAATAATGCCACAAAAAGTATGTAGCGACAGTCAACTAGATTTAAGTTCATTTTCTGTAGCTGGAGGCCAAAATCGACTAAATTGGTTCTAGTGATCAAGTTTTCTGCAATTCCCCATTCTGTGTATTAGCTATTTGACAGAAATTCACTGCGGTATTTAAACTGGCAGTCATCACAGCTAACTCAAATTGTATTGGCTTTCACAGTGTTGAAACGCTGAACTGCAATCATCAATCGGCCAATTCCAAGATAACGCGGTGGTTGAAATTCCCTGTCATGCTGTACAATCCCTTTGTAGCTCACCAGCTCAGAAGATGCACAATAAAACCTGCAACAAGAGTGTCTGGCAACACCGCCACAATGTAATATGAGTGCGCCTACGGAGGGGCTTTGCCTAGAAGCAAGATAAAGGCAAGCGTGCCAACAGCAGTAAACCTCTAGAGAGAGTATAACATTTTCGTTTGGAAACGCACAGAAACACTGAAATTGGAAGCACATTTTGGATTTCTCTTCTCTCCTTTCCCCTAGACATTTCTTTTTTCTTTTTTTCAAATTTCAAACCACTGAACCACCACATTAAAAGCACCACAGTTTTATCAAATTTCTACTCTACCCCAAGACTTGGGGAGAAATGTAACCAAGTGTATAAAATTAATAAGCTGTTTTCTGTTTTAAAGTCAACTTTGTACCAGTTTACACAGCTTCAAATTAGCTCAAGTTTTAACGAGTGACTTTAACGCGTGCTTCCGCAAAAATACGTTGCAACGAAAAACATAAATTAACGTAATTCTGCACAAAGTCAGCCAAGAAAGACAAGTTTTCCTGGGACTTTCTCTTACAGAAGTGGAACAATGGCACAAACCGGACAAGATATAGCCCCCTTTCCTCATCCCACAAAAATCCCCTTCAAATGTACCTATCTTGCCATTGTCCTATCTTCACAGCATTAATTGCTTTCTGCCCCCAAATTGGTCCCAGGCTCCCCTGTGGTGAGCAAATTTTGTGATTTGCAGGAAAAAGAAATACCTTGGTGTTCAGCTCACAGGGAAATGTGGAAGAGGAGCATTTGTGCAGTCTCCAAAGCGTAAGGATTATTCACCCATCCCCTTGGTACGGGGTCTACATAGTACCATTCTACATTGCTGCTAGCAAGAATTCAGCACACAGCGTCCCAATCTCAAGAATTCCTTTCGCAGTCAGTACAGGTCAACCGTCTCAGAACTCTTATGAATCGATTAAGACACAGAAAAACCAAGAAGAACGAACACTTTTTGCTGTTTTTAATATTAAAAATGTTCTTTGGGGAAATTGCTTGTTGCTCCTGCTGCTTCTATTATCATATAGTTATATTGGGAAATGAAATGGAAGTTACACAGCATGGAAGTGCTGTTATACAGGCTGCTAATGAAGCATGGGCTCCCATTCTCTGAAGCATGTATTCGCCAAGCCTACTGATCTGGAGAGATTTGCTTCTTATACGTCCAAGTAGCCACACCTCAACCATAAACAATGGGAAAGAAGCATGCAAAGGAAATGATGCCAGGCTTTTAAATGCATTTCTCCAAGCACAGAATACTGTCTTTTATACACTATAGGTTAGGCACTCTCCCGAATTTTAAGATAATATTTTTGCTTTCAGGCCTGTGACACAAGACGAAAGATCAACCTCAGTACAGAGTCTCTACTGGTGCAGAGAATAAAGGAATCCACGAAATACGTGCATCCAAGTCATGCACATCTATATATATAAAAAAGCCATCAAGAGCGTAAGAGAATTTTTACCAATCATACCGGCAACGTAGAATAGCAGTTTATTTTTACTCCATCTACCACATTAGTCATCTGTCCATTCTGATCATGATTTGCACAGGCCCCCCGAGTGAAAATCTTTTTTAGAACGTAAACAGCAGTAGCTATTAAGAGGTTCTCGCAATCCTGCATGTTCTTCCTGGAGTCTCCATTAAAACCTCCATACTGTGTCAATCCAAATCATGCAGCCAACTATCCTGTAGTCTGGTTGGGAGCCTTTCTGAATGAGTCACCGTTCATTCATTAGCTTGTTAAGAAGGCTTGTCGTTTAAACTATGTTACATGGAGGCAGAGGCTTAGAAGAAGAAGGTGGGAACACATTCTGGCTACATATAATAAGGCCAACAAGCAAACTGATCAGCAAGATTTCTCAGGCAAGACCCTTCCATGTTTGATACTCAGTCCAACTTCAGCGCCAGATGTTCTGTGCAGGGGCAGTAATTTAGAAGATTAGGAAAAGGGGGAAACTAGTTCAATGTTCTTTAATAGCCTCAGTCCAATCCTCTTCAAACCCCTCCCATACATGAGAAATTGTCCTTTTTGTCTCCACAACACGCTCCAATATCTCATCCATGATGGCTTGCTAAGTTCATTATAGGAAGTGAGCTACAGATTTCGGGGGGGGGGGGGACGACTACGTTTATAAGCTTGATACATCTATGATTAAAAGCAACATGGTCATGACAATACAGATTAGTCAACTACTTTAAAACCAACAAATAATGAGTATAATGAAAAGAAGGGGGGAGCTGGGGGGGAGGAACAGAACGTCTTTTTGGTCTTCATAATACATAAAACTAAAAAGGTAAAGTACTACTCAGGAGTGTTACGAAACTGTATTACACTAAGATTTTTCAAAACAAAACAAAACAATCAGGATTGCGTCTATTTGATGTAAGCTTAAAGCAACATGTATTAAAGAAGTTTATGCGAATCATCTAATGCACTCATGCCTATTATTAGAATTATTACCCAGCTAAAAAAGATTAATTTCTCTAAATACCGTAAATCCTCAGACACTATTATAAGGCTGCTGCTAATGTAGCAGTACTATATCTTGAATGCAAGCAGTATCCCTCCACACCTTATGCTTTGCATCCAAGACCTACAGAGGGCATTCCAACATCATTACAAAACTACGTTAAGCCACATTTCATAGGGGACAACCTGAACTCAGAAGCAACTTCCCAACCAAAAAAGAGACATGAGAAGAAGTAAAGAAAGAACCAGCAATCCAAAATGGCAAATCCAGCGACTGGTTTGTCACTACGTGTAGTGACGAAGATCCTAATTCTGAATGTATCCACCCGCATGCTTAAGTCCCCACTGGTGTCAGTGGAAGTTCTATTCCTTTAGAAGTGAGGCTCAAAACAATACAGACACACTTCAAGAATAATCAGAAACAGGCTTGACACTTGCAGGCCGAAATCTAAACAGCGTCTTGTGGCGAACTTGCCACACACTAAGCAATATGGCAAAGCCACCTCTAACTGGGATGCTGCGTGCTCTGCCTCAGTTTTCACGGTGACAGTCCTATTTGAGAGCTACCAATGAGGAGCAAGTAGGGGCAAACTCCTTTCCCATCCACCAAACTGCAGGGATACGGGGCTCCTCCCCATAGCACAACATGGCCTCTTAAGTTTCTGCCACAAAGGCAAATTCAACTACTGCTTCTGAGCACACTGTTACGATGGAAGCAACACAGACCCAGGGTTAGGGACAAAGTCAGGTTTTTTGCCACCAACTGAGCCATATTCCTTATCGCAGCAGAGTACTTCTTCCCATTCAGGTGAATGGCATTTATTTCTCACTACTCTTAAGAGGGCTTAACTTTGATTGAAGGAGGAGGAAATCTACTTCCACTGGGATCAACAGTGCTGGGGCTGAGTTTCTACTCTCCAACTATGCCCCTAAAGTGCAGTCTAGTTGCCCACGGATTGTACAAGAAAGCAGAGAGTTTGCACCCTCTTCCCCCCTCCCCAGAGCAACACCAGGGCCAGGCTCCAACCATTGGTCTGAGAAGAAGCCGGCGCAGGGAGTTTGCTTCCCAGCCCTCTTCTGCCAGAAATGCTCTGCTCCAACTGTTAAGTTCCCTAGGACTGTAGAATTCATAGAATCATAGACTTGGAAGGGACCACGAGGGTCATCCAGCCCAACCCCTGCAATGCAGGAGTCTTTTGCCAAATGCGGGGCTTGAACCCACAACCCTGAGATTAAGAGTCTCATGCTCCACCAACTGAGCTATCCCAGAGTATTTGGGAAGAAACCATCTGGCTTCTGCTACCAGCCAGAGGGCTAAGAGCGAGAGCATCAAGGGAAGATCAGCCTGGCCACAACTAGGTAGATGCATCCACCTGCTTACAGCTCACAACTATCCTCTGGCACGGTCCAGCTGATCTTCCTCGTTTATCTTTTTTCTTCTCCACTCTCCTTCCCTTATGTGTCCTGTCTTTTTAGTTTGTAAGAGCCTGTTCCTCATTATTTTTTATTTTTATTGGTGCAAACTGTTTGGGGAGAGAACATTTGTCGAAAACAAACCAGGCCAATAAATAAATAAAAATGCCAGATTATTTTATTCCCCTTTAAGTACAACTGCTTTTCTATGGGAAGGCTACAAATCAGGGCACAGAGTTACAATGAAACCAGCCACAGAGACTAGGGCTCAAGTTTTTTGTGCCCCTCTCCCTTGCTTTTTTCTTTCAAGACAGACAGTTTCCTGCTAATTCATGCTGTCACAGCCTACTCTTCTTCACGCAAAAGCAAGTGCTTCCCATCAACAAGTCAGAAAAACATCTTCTAAAGATTGTTCATCATTAGGCAAAAGGATCTCTTTGGGGACTTGGTCAAATCGAATACACAAAACCAGATCAATGCCCAGCCATCTGCCAATTTTCTGGGAAACATAGTTCTATATTCCTGGTATGGCTGCATCAGGAGGAGATAAAATTAAAAATGTAGGTTGTGGATTTAATATGAAACTCTCCTTTCAAAAGTTGGTTCTGCAGAAGAAGAATGTCCATGATAAACACAGAGCAATGCACATTTTCAAAGTTTTCTTCTAGCCTAGGAAGTCTGCCTACAGTAAGCTCTCAAACCTTTTACTAAAAGCTACTTTAGATATCAAGAAGAGCTATTGTTCTGGAGTTTGTGATCCTCAGTACAGAAACCAGGGACCCCGTTCATATGTTACCAGAACAACTCTGAAACCATATTTATTTTGTCAGGTCTCACCCTGCTCCAGCAACATCCAGAGAGATAAGCAATGGACGAATTATCCCACTCTTCCCTGTGTTAGTGACCCCTTTTTCCCAGGGAGCTGGTCTGAGAAGGAACCATATAATTCAGGCAACACTATAGCTGTTAACTGAGAGGCAGAAGGCTATGGAGGGAGCAGCTCCCTAATGATCTTAACTTACGAATCATGTGAGAAACTGATTAAAACCAATGGGGTCTCTTTCCAAGTATATACTTTTTAACCAGACTGCTCACTTCCGACTCACTTTCCCCATAGACCACAGCTTCTCACCCTGCATATTATTTTGAGGCTCAGCTCAATGGAAACATGGACAACATTCAGCAGCTTGCTTTTTCTCCACTGAAACTCATCTCCTTACAAATCCTTCAGTCTGTGTGTTACAAAAGAAAAAGGACAAGATGCCTTTCCTTTTATGAACTATCAAAATCTACATCCTCCTGGGAATCCATGCTCTGCCATCATAGGTAGAAGCTGACAAGTCAAAGTTTATCCAGAACAGTTAGCTTGGGGCAATGTCCCCTCTAACAGGATAGGGTCACTAGAAACAGCTTCTAACGTTATCCTCTGTGGGGCTTGTAGCTCTATAGTTACTCTCACAACATCCCCCCCCCCCACCGTAACAAAGCAAACTCCAGATGCTCGCATCGCAGACACCTGCTATTTATTTGGGGGTAATCAATATCACACCGGAAAACAAAAATGCAAGATTCTCCACCTCGATTCAAACCCTGCATACAATAGCTCACCCTTCCTCTTACAGTCAATTTTGTACCCGCAGCCCATACAAAAATTCAAAATTAAAGAAATAATGAAGTCTGCATTGCAGTCTTAAGGGGAAAACCTTTGCATTGATATTTTGAACCGAGTCCATTGGCTCTCGAAGGCTACAGTTCTAGGCCCACTTACCTGGGAGTAAGTGGGGCTTACTTCCAGGTAAACACACACAGGATTGCCCTGCACAGCAACCTTACGAAAGATTCATAAATACAAACAGGCCCCGATGAGCTTTCAGAGACATTCTCCTCCTGGAGAAAGAGCATTCCACATTCAAATACAGCCACTCACTTATGTCAGAAAGTTTGCAAATGAGATTTCAACATGATAAATATCGCCACTGCATCTCTCCTTCACCCTGCCTATCCTGCGTGCCACTAGGAAGATGCATGGCGATGTAACTAGATCAATATGCACCACCTTAAAGTACTCAAGATAAGTATCTGAACTAGATTCACATAGCTGTGACTTTATAAAATATTATTCAACCAAGTCAGAATGGCAGCAATGGCAACACCCTTTTCTCCCCATTTGCTCCGGTGTGCCGTATTCCCATGAGTTTCTAGTCAAAAGGATTAAAAATTAAGTTACTCACATAATCATGAAAGGCTTTTGCTTCACTCGAGTGTTCGCAAGTATCTCGCCTTTCCGGAGCTGCACAGTAAAGGTCCCAAAATACACTGTAGGGCAAAGGAAAGAGAGAAAGAGGAGACAATGACTATGAACCTGTACAATATACAACACCACATACAGTGTTTGGTATGAAGTCTGGCCATGCCAACAGTTCAGCAGCGAGGAGCATCTATCTTTAGCAGAGAAGCAGTCAGTATATCACCTTTGTTCCACTTGAGACTTCCACCTCCAACAACATCCAACTAGAGACAAGCAAGATGTGCATTTGGGGATGCAAAGGTTATTAATGTGCAGATTCCCATGAAAGTGTCCAAAGACAAGCTGAACTTGGGGAAGGTCCGTGGCTCATTAGCAGAGCATCTGCTTTGCTTGAGGAATGTTCTGGGTTCAATTCCTGACACCTCTAATTAGGACTGGGAATGCCCCCCTCCAAAAACTTGGAGAATCACAGTTAGTAACTCTGGAACACTGGAAGAGATGGGCCAATGGTCCGACTCACTATAAGACAACTACCTGTGTTCCTAACTCTGGGGCATTCAAGCTCCCTATATTTAGACTCACTATTTTGTTTAAAGAGATTTCTTTCCGCAACCATTCGCTTTTGCTCATCTTGCCAGGGCTAGCCCATCCTGCTGTTTCCCCTCTATGCTCAGGCTGAACTTTTACTTTTGGACCTCTTACACACTTACTGCACATTCAACAGCACTTTTAATCGCCCTCTCGCTAGAACCGAATGCGTCCAATTCCGGCTGTTGTGCTGGTCCATTAAACCCGAACACATCTCCCTCTACATATGAAGCCATCTTCCAAACCAGAGTGCAATCCATTAGAGCTGTTTCAGTTTGACATTAAATGCCATACTGTCAATACAACATTGATTTCATCTTCTGTCTTGGATGTTGCACATATATAAGCACCGCCATAATGGAAGCCCCTTAGATAATAAAACTCACTGTCCTCCCCATGTTAGCTGCAGTCACTTATACAATTGCTGACTAATCTAGTGCCGTGTAGTGGGCAGAGTGTCATGAGGAAACCCAGGTTTAAAATCTCCACTACCATCATAAAGCTCACTGGGTGACCTTGGGCCACTCACTGGCTCTCAGCCTAACCTGCCTCTCTGGGTCCTTGTGAGAAACACATGGGGGAAATGGGACAACCACATACACTACCTTGAGCTCTTTAGAGGAAGAGTGGAATAGAATAAAAAACACACACCCCCTTTTCTTTCTGTCCCCTCTCCCCCATAACCTCACAATGCATATTGACAGCAATGTCTCACATCTAATGTAACTAACATGTAGAAAGGACTCTATGAACTGAAAACAGATGTTATGTTGTTGTCGTCCGTAAAAATATTTTAATAAAAACCTTTTTTAAAAAAATGAACAATTTCAGTCTCCCCAGGCATTCAGGTAAATAATGTGGGGTGTCAGAAAATAGCCAAAGCGCTCCTGCACGGTGGTTGTTTTTCAAGTATCAAAAACTCCAGGTGCTAACATTTTTCTTCTCAACTTTTTCTGACCAGTACTGACTGCATAGCCTGACGCCTGACACTATGCACAAACCCCAAGCACTGTAACAGACTGGGAAACAATCCAAACAGCATTAACCTGGGCCAGCTGACAGAGAATGTTCTGACAAAAAAAAAATGCTTCTGCTAACTACACACTAGAAAGAGAAATAAAAAACCTTTTAGCTCTCCTGCTCTACAGGTTCAGAAGTAAGCAGCCTTCAACTCCATGCGCTACCTCAACCTCTTCTACTCAAATAAACTACAAACCAACCCACAAGCCTAATCCAAAAACTGCACCGCTTACCTAAGCAACATGTGTCCCTCAACTCTCCATCTTTGGGTGTCAAGCCTGTCTCACATATGGTCATGTTGAAAGCATCCTGTTCTGCATTAGTAGCAAACTGCCCAGACGCATAGTAACTTCATCACATGCAAATGGTATCAATGGGGTTTACTGTCAAGAATTGCCCTTCGGAACCGGGTTGTAAGAAATGTTTCTATCACCCAGCATCACAGTACCAATTGCACATCTGCTCCAGTCAAGTTGAAGCTGCCCACTGGACTATCTGCGTCTCTGAGATAAATTCACAAGGGAGAGACAACCTCATAGCAAGCAGCATTGATCAGTAACTCTGTGCAGAAGCTAGGGGAAAGTGCCAGTGTTTCTTTGAAACTTTTTAAGTAAAACTAGAAATCTATCTGCAAGACTAATAAAGCTCTTCCCAAGGAAACGTTTCAGGAGAAGGCAAATACATTTATAAAAAATATCAGCGCCTGATCTATCCTGTCACACATTTACACCTCAGCATCATAACAAGGGTGGGGGAAGAAACAGAGCAATAGGTGTAACTTGCAGAAGTACTCCATATATTTTCTTACAAACAGCAACACATAACTGTCCTATGGCTGCACTCTGAATCACCATACATAAGGAAGTAAAGGCTACAGCTAGACCCCCTTATGCCTTGTTTAATGATAAAGGAAAGCTCAAGCAACATCTATTTTGTATGACTTGGAAACAGTTACAACAACTGATCAAGACTTTCTTCAGTACCTTTTTCTCCAACACTTGCTGAACTAAATCCCAACTAGGATGAAGAGAGGAGCTCACAGTTCAACTATGTCTATTTCTCAACGCAGGAACACAAGATCACTCAAAACTTTTGCCTGGGACATTCTTTCCCACTTACAGTCAGTTAAGCATAGGAGTTTCTATTTTGGGGAAGAGAAAGCAGCAGCCCACTTACCACCACCACGAATGTAAAAACCCAGGAGGTTCTCCTAGTGTGATGTTTTTTTCCCATCGGATCTGTAAACAGCAAAGGGTGCAAAGAGGTTAGATACTGGGAGAAAAAGATGCTTCCTCTGCCCCCAGCCCCCACTTCACCTCCCCTTTCCCCAAGCAGCCTCTGAGGCCCAACTAGCAATAAATGGCAAAAGGTGATAAAAAATTCAAAATGGAGGCTACAGTGCCTGCTTCTGAAAACAAAGGCCATCTAAAACAAGGGGTGAGGGAAGAGGGTCAAAAGTAAACAGAGCCACTCACCTCTGATAAAAAGGTCTGTGCTGATTTCTGTGCTCCTACATGCAGCAAGTATTCATACACATACAAAGCTAACCTGCAAAAGGACGGAAGAAAAGAAAAAGTGGTAGAAAAAGAGCAAGCGGCCACTGTGCCGAACAAGACTTTATAGGATTGTCCCACTTCCACGCTGAGCTTCCTCTCACTTCAGTGGGGATGAACCCAGGTTTAAAGCAGGGCAGTGAAGAAATATCACTTCCTTCCTGCCTCCAGTGCAGAGAGCAAGGAGCGCTCTCCTTCCCGCCCCGCGCAGCCCCCATCCCACCTCAGAGATAAGTTGATACTAGCTCAGGGCAGGAAACAAAATGCAACTTCTGCAGGCACATGCCCCATTTGCAAGGCAGCCAGCAGCATCCCCCAGCCATTCATTAAAGCTTCCAGGAACCCAAAGCGAGGTGTGGGGAGGGGGGTTTGAGGTCTTTCTCCACTAGTGCCTGGACAGATTTGGGGGAAGGCCAGCTTGGTCTAAGAGGGGTCCCCCCACCCCGAAATCCTCTTCTACCCAACCCCCCGATTTGCCCAAACTTGCAAACTCTAGAAGCGAAGTGGGAGGGCCAAGGGGAAGCCTACCCATCGCTCATCGCCTGGACAAAGCCCTTCACCCCTTCCACTTGCACAGACGGACAGACACTTCAGACAAAAGGACGCGGTGCATGCGTTCTTCCATCGTGCTTTCCGATCCGCCACCCTCCGCTCTCCCTTCCACCACGAAGAGGCGGGACCGCGGTAGGGAGAGATCCTTTCCCCGCCACGACCACCCCGCTTCCACCCCTGGATCGCAGCCTCCATGCCCGTCCCCTCCAGATGCCCGAGCTCCCCGAAGACAATGAAGGGACGGCGAGAACGCCTGTCGGAGGAAACCATGCGCGGCTGCTCCCGGGAGTCCCCTCCGGTGCCTGGGCGCTTACTTTTCCCGAGCCTGCCCATCCGAGGGCACCGCCGAGCCTTTGCCTTTGGCGAACATGGTCCGCAGCAAGAAAGAGGCGAAACCGAAGCCGCCGCCGCCGCCGCCGCCTGGATCTCTCCGCTGCCGTTCGGTCTCCGAAGCCTCGCGCCTTCCCTCAGCTGTGGCTCGCCCAGGCTCCGCCGCTGGCGCCGCGCCGATCGCCCCGGTTTCAGCTGTCAAAGCCCCAGCCCCGGCCTCGACCCCATCGCCCTGCCCCTCTCCGCGGCTCCGGCTCCTTCCTCAGCTGCTCCTGCTGCTGTTGCTGCTGCTGCTGCCGCCACCGCGGCTGCCCCCGGCTCAACCGAACGTGGCTACACTAGGGATGGAACGCGGCGGGCGTCAACGTTCCACAATGGATACATTCCCCGGCCAATCGGCGGCCTGCGGGGGGAAGGGTTGCTCCGCCCCCGAACGGCGAGTTTAAGGTGGCACCGGGGGAGATGCTGCCGGGCAGGACGAGGCGGAGAGAACCGCGCTCCGGCTGCTTCCTAAAGGGTCCCCTTGGCTGGGGGGAGGGCCTCCGCGGCTCCGCCTCCTCCTCCTGCCGCTGCCGAGGGGCTGAGCTGCCTTCCTTACCCGGCTCCCTCCTCGACCCAGGTACCCTCCCCTAATCCCAGCCTCCCCACCAGACGCCCTCCCGCTGTCTCGCTCGCACCATTCACCTTTCCCACATGCACCGCCCTGATCTCACTCCTCGCCCCAGCCTCCCCGCGCGTCGTTTGCACCCGCTACAGCACGATCCCGCGCCGCACCAGGCAGCAGCCCCCTCGGCGCCCCATTTTGCACCCGTGGCTGCACCTGCCTCGCTCGCTCCCTTTCCCCGCTCCCTCTCCGAGCCCTACTCCTGCCCTTTGCTTCTACCTCCATCCTCTTTGCGCTCGGCCGCCCCACTTTCTCCGCCTTCCTCTTCCTCCCGACCTCCCGCCTCCATTACCTTTCATATAGCGCTGCCCAGGCTGAAGCTGCGATCCTCAAGCCCCTTCAGCTCCCGAATACATTAGACTGTGTGTGTGTGTTCCTCAGTTGGGACTTGCGGATCGCAGCTCAGAAGTGCGCAAAGTGAGAGGCGCACCCCCCCCATCTCGAGGCGTGCTACTTACTCAGAAGTAACTCCCACCTTGCTCAGTGGGGCTTACTCCCAAGGAAGCGCGAATCTGTGGTTTGCAGTGGGATCTCGGCTTCGCCAATGGAATCTTAAAAACGGGGCCTCCCGATGGCCAGGGGTCCATTCATTCATTCACCTTTTGTACCCCGCTTCTAAACACCTTTATTAGGAAGCCGTACGGAGCTCAACGGGACTTAACTCCCAGTCCTAGTAAAAAGGAACAGGAGCGGCGTGGTTGGACCACCTTTGCATACTCCTCCGGTTCCCCATCTCTTCCACCCACCCTCCCGCCCAGCTCCTTTGGTCCGCTCGAGGCTATTTTTGTTTCTCCTTGCAGAGAAGGGGGTGTCGTGTCTTACCCACCTTTGCAGAAACCGGACTAAAACCGCTTTTTTAAAAATGTTATCTTACACCAGGATGGCCCTAACATAAGGACCTATTCAAAATGCCTCAAAACGGAGGGAGCGGGACCTCCCCAGATTTATTTTTTTAAGGGGGGGGGGAGAGACACAGAGAATTGGGTGGAGGTTTGAGGAAGTTTTGGAGAGGGAGTACCGTTTAGGAGATCTTTAAAACACGGGTTTTAAAATGATACCCGTACCCCCGAAGAAAAACCTCAGAGATGCCTGGGGGCTATGTATGATCCAGGAAAAGGCGCCTTGTATCCTTCAAACAATAACTCGCCACCATCTCCCCATCCCTGTTAACAGCTAAAGACCCACATTTGCGGTCCGTTTCTCTCCTGAAGCCTAAAGTTAGAACCTCCTGAGAAACTGGGAGGGAGAGCTTTTTCCAGCTTCCCCCCACCCCGCAAATGTCGGTGCCTTTCGCTTTAAATATGATATAACCCGTTTGCTACTGTCCCTTTAAAAAAGACGAGCTGAAAAAGCTGTGTAAGCGCTGATTGGCTGCCTGTTTGGATACATCCTTAGGGGGGACTAGAAACCGTTCGCCAGGGTTGATTTTTTTTTTAAACTGTGCTGTTCCAATAAACAAGTAACGCCCCTCCCCCTTACATGCCTATCACCAAACAATTAAAGGGTAGGTCAGTGTCCTGGGGAAAAAACAGTGGAAGAAGGGAAACTCAAACCCAGAGTTAATATAAACTACAAGCGCGCACACGCCCATTAAAGTTCGGTGATATTGTTCAAAGGTGTATATTTGTTTAAAAGGGGGCAGAGTGTGCTTAACGTGAGCAGAGCCCCTGAGTGATCTGTAGTATGGATCTTTAGAAAGCGAATTTATGTGCGTTTTCGGAGTAATGTTCCTTCCTCCCTCCTCTCTCTCTTCCCCCCACCCCGCCCCCAGGAAACGATACAGCCCGGAGCTTTGTACTCGCCTTGATTTAATCTGTGCTATGCGTGGTTACTGAGGCTTCCAGGGAAAGGTAACATTCAAAGGCTGCAGAGCACTCTGCGGTGGAAACTTGCAAGTTTTAAGATTTTTTTTTCCCGGTAGGTGGCATGGAATTCACGGAAGGAAAAAGATACTCACCACCACAGATCCCTTTAAAAAAGCGTTTCCATATATATTTATATATATATATAAACATTTAGGAGTTGTGTGAGCCATCAGTAATTGAATTAGTTTGGTACAGTTGTTGGGGTCAAAATTCCTTAAAACCATAAAGGCTAGCAGTTTTCTTGCTCAAAATAAATCCTTTGCTTTCCTGGTGTTTATTTCCAATATTATTATTTTTATCATCATTAGCATATGGGGTAGTTTAGGTGATCAACTTTTAGATGCATGACGTAGATGGACAAAATTCAAACACAAATCGGAGGAGGAGTTTCATTTTCTCTAATTTACAGCAGTGCCTGCATTGTTAAAGTAACTTTCCTTGTAGAATCTCAAGTAAAGGTCAAAGGAATTGGATGTATTTGACAGCTTGGAGAAAACACGATGAAGAGGCAATATGATAACCATAGCCAAATATTTGTAGGGTTCACACATAGATGACAGAGCAAATTTGTTTCCTGTTGCTCCAGAGGGTCGGGCTACAACCAATCAAGTTAGAATTACAAGGAGATTTCAAGTAAGCGTTAAGGAGGATTTCCTTTTGCCATGGGATGCTGGACTAGATGGACAATTGGGCTTATTCAGGAGTGAACAGAGAGGTGGGCCACATCAGGGGTACGGAACCTCAGCACTTTACCCCAGGCCACTAACTGGTCCTGATTCACAACCTGGGGGCTTTCGCTGGAATGTGTCTTTGAATTCTGACAATGCCTCTTCCTTGTCTAGATGGAGGACAGAGCGGGAGTCTGAGTTTGTGTAGAACAGGCTTCCTCAAACTTGGCCCTCCAGATGTTTTTGAGACTACAATTCCCATCATCCCTGACCACTGGTCTTGCTAGCTAGGGATCATGGGAGTTGTAGGCCAAAAACTTCTGGAGGGCTGAGGTGGAGGAAGTCTGGTGTAGAAGGTAGCTAGCTGTACAGAGGTAAAATCCATACATCCGCCCACTTTTGCCTCTGGCTCCACCTGCCACTGTCACCTGGCCCTTGGAAGGTTGCACAGAAGGAAATGTGGCCCCCGGCTGAGAAAAGGTCACTCCACCCTGGAGCTAGGCGATCTTTGAGGTCCTTTTTAATTCTGTGACTCTAGAATTCTACTTTGAACCTAAGGAATCAATGAGGGTGTTAACAATTACAGTCATACCTCAGGCTACAGACCCTTCAGGTTGCGTTTCTTCGGGTTACGGACTGCCGGTTCCAGAAGTACCGGAATGGGTTACGGCAGTCGCGCATGAGCAGAAGTGCTAAACCGCTCTTTGCGCATGTGCAGAAGCGCCGAATCGCAACCTGCACATGCGCAGATGCACCACTGTGGGTTGCGAACGTGCATCCTGCACGGATCACATTTGCAACCCAAGCGTCCACTGTATTGGAAATCACAGAGGGTGGGGGAGGACGGTGCTCCTTGTTTAAGAACTTCCTCCATAGGAAAGGCACAAGCACTCTGCAGTTTCCCTCACTTAGGGCTGGACGGGTGGGTGTTTTAAAAACATTTATCATAGCAACTTTGCATGTGAAACCAGAGGGAGTGAGAAGGGTGTCTTGCAAGAAGCTGCATCAGCCGCTGTGGTTTGCTCCCAGCAGGGTTCTGTGTGAAAATGTCTGAAAAGCAAGAGCTGCTTTATATCATAAGGGGTTTGTACGTGATGGGCCAGGATATCGCTTTTGGGGCCAAAGTGTGCAGGCAGCACTTTGCAGGAGGCAGAGCTAAGTATAGTGAACCCTGCAAAAACTATGCTGCTGGAGTTTCCTTTCCACATCCTTGTCAGCTATGGATTCCAGGGTCTGTTTGCAGAGGAGCAAATGCTTGCAGAAGGATGTGGATCCAAGGAGTCACAGAATTCCACTGTCCATGTGCCCCTTTGCAGCATCTCAGGGTCAAAGTGGGGGTTTTGGAAGTACAGTGGTACCTCGGGTTACATACGCTTCAAGTTACAGACTCCGCTAACCCAGAAATAGTACCTTGGCTTAAGAACTTTGCTTCAGGATGAGAACAGAAATCGTGCTCCAGCGGCACGGCAGCAGCAGGAGGCCTGATTAACTAAAGTGGTGCTTCAGGTTAAGAACAGTTTCAGGTTAAGTACAGACCTCCGAAACGAATTAAGTACTTAACCCGAGGTACCACTGTACTCTTTCTGCTTTGTCCAAGTCAGAAATACTGAAGAAGATCTGTTCCTAACAGATCTTTGACCCCTTCCTGAGCTGATACCATTTCTTGCACTGACCAGTTTCCTTCCCTGTCCTGGAAATGCCAATCGATACCATGAGCAAGCAAAAAAACGACAACAGCAGCACACAAGAGCAGCAGTTTCAGAGAAGGAAAACAAAGCTCACTCCAGCCTTCTTATCCTGAAGTGTGATCCTTGAAGAGGGTCGTTTTTCTTCCTTGGAAACCTGCAAAAAGGGGAACATTTGCAACGCCTGTGATTTGTGTTATGAAACTCTGTTCCCGGCATCTCTCTTGCTAGCTAGTTTGCTTTCCTTCCAGGTATTTAGCAATACGTGGCCTCCTCTTCCTCTGCGCTCCACGTCCCTTATGGTCGGGTGCTGCAGTGAAATCAGAAAAAGAAGCCCTTATTGGTGACATCAGCCTCCACCAGAAGTATTAAAGAGATGTGCCAAATTCAGCCTTGTGAGCTCACTGCAAGGAGAACCAAGTGGATACACATGATGGGCTGGGAAGGAGCCAACCTTCCCTTTCAACATAAACAGCTTCCCAAAGTGGAAAGAGGAGGAAGACGACTGCCGAAAGATAGGAATGCATGTTTGGGACTGGGATATTTACAGACCTAACCCCAGCTTTCTGCAGATTCTCTTAATTAAATGTGGCTAAATATGATGGACATTTTTCAAGCATATCTGAAACCCGATCTTGCCATGCCTTGTTCCATTTTAAATCCCCTTAATGCCATGCTGGCCTACTCCTCTTCCACTGGGAGGAAAAATACTGAGCAAACTTTCAGGGTACTTGCACAATATGGATGCGGTTTCGTACCTCAGCTGCCAAATCCTTGTGCAACGCTGGGCACACGGCTGTATCATGCCACAGCTGTACATCTGTAAAATGGGGATGATCATAATAGTAATAGCACTTCATATCTGATGGGACCTGTAGTGGTAAACTTGTTAAAATTAAAGATGGCGCATTAAGGCATTGCTGCGTTATACAAACAAAGTTGTACATTAATTCAAGATGCTTCTGTTGACACGCAAGCCCCCAAACCTTGTGGGCCTCAGATATCTGAAGGAGCACTTCCTCATGTGTAGACCTGCCCAGGTGTTACATTCTGCAGGCAAGGTGCTGCTAGCCACTCTGTGAAGCTTGTGGGGTGGCAGCGCAAGAGAAGGCCTTTTCTGTGCCATGCCCCCACCTCCCAGTGTGAAATGCCTTCCCTTGTCCTTGAGTCCATTTTGATGTCTCATCAACACACATTTTTGTTATACATTGGTTATATCTTACATCATGGGTTGTCAACATGGCACCCATAGAGACCTTCCCTGGTGACTGTGGGGTCCTCTCCCCATTTCTTAACAAAGAGAAAGCTCTCCTCCCAACCTAATTGCAGTGCAGGGTTGTGTTTAAAACTGGGGAGAGTTAACACACACACCACATAAGACCCCTGTATAGAAAGCTGCTTTCAAGTACAGTTATCACAGAGGAGAGAGAGTTTTGGAGGGATTACCCCCTCCCCAGCGGTGACCACACCCTGCCTGCTGAAAGCACCCTCATTGCAACTGAGCTTCAAAGAAGACTCCTCTTGGCTCCAATGCGGCCAGGCCTAATGGCTGCAGGAGAGAGGTGACCTTCCTAAGAACTTAAGAGGAGTCTCCTGGATCAGGCCAACGGCCCATCTAGTCCATCATCCCATTTTTCTTAAGAGGAGAGTGCAAAATATGATCTGAAGCTCAACATCAAAAAAACGAAGATCATGGCCACTGGTGCCATCACCTCCTGGCAAATAGAAGGGGAAGAAATGGAGGCAGTGAGAGATTTTACTTTCTTGGGCTCCATGATCACTGTAGATGGTGCAGCAGCCACGAAATTAAAAGACGCCTGCTTCTTGGGAGGAAAGCAATGACAAACCTAGACAGCATCTTAAAAAGTAGAGACATCACCTTGCCAACAAAGGTCCGTATAGTAAAAGCAATGGTTTCCCCAGTAGTGATGTATGGAAGTGAGAGCTGGACCATAAAGAAGGCTGATGCCGAAGAATTGATGCTTTTGAATTATGGTGCTGGAGGAGACTCTTGAGAGTCCCATGGACTGCAAGAAGATCAAACCTATCCATTCTTAAGGAAATCAGCCCTGAGTACTCACTGGAAGGACAGATCGTGAAGCTGAAGCTCCAATACTTTGGCCACCTCATGAGAAGAAAAGACTCCCTGGAAAAGACCCTGATGTTGGGAAAGATGGAGGGCACAAGGAGAAGGGGATGACAGAGGACGAGAAGGTTGGACAGTGTTCTTGAAGCTACCAGCATGAGTTTGACCAAACTGCGGGAGGCAGTGGAAGACAGGAGTGCCTGGCGTGCTCTGGTCCATGGGGTCACAAAGAGTCGGACACAACTAAACGACTAAACAACAAGAAATGTGGACCTCCAATTCCTAGAGCTAACAGGTAGGAGGTGGGGGTTAACTCTTGCCTCCCCAGCTGCACTCTCCAAGAATGAGGCTTGTGGGACTAAGAGAAAACATTGCTTTTGAGGCTCATCGCTGCTGGGAATGGGGGATGAATGTGTGAGAGGGAGGTCTTATCTGCTGGGATCCTGCCTCTCTCCACCTGGCTTAGGGCGGGGCCTGGCAGGCTTGCTTCATAAGAACTGCTGCTGCTGCCCAGCAAGGACGGGGTTATTTTGGGGAATGTTTTGTTGGGAGTTTTGCTGTTATTGATATTATTTTTGGTATCTTTATGTGGAAATTGTTATGTTTGGTTATGTAGTTTTGATGTGTTTTATGACTGCTTTGCTATTTTTGTAACCATGTAAATCTTTTCATATTGTAAGCCGCCTTGAGCATTGTTTTAACTGTGGAAAGGCGGCATACAAATAAAATGATGATGATGAGTACAGTGTGGTGCGTGCATGATGTTCCCAGCTGTTTCTCCAGTTTGCAAATTTGGCCCCCCCCCCAGGTTTCCAACCTCTGTATTGCCTGGCTTAATTGTATTATGCTGAATGTAAGCCACGGGGGGGGGGGGGGAGCTGCCTGGTGAAAAGTTGGATATAAATGCCTGCAGATAAATAAACTGAGCAGCAGCAGCTCCCTTGGTAGAGCATGAGACCCTTAATTTCAGGGTTGTGGGTTCGAGCCCCACACTGGGCAAAATATTCTAACATGGCAGGGAGTTGGAATAGATGACTTTCGTGGTCCCTTCCAACTTACAATTTTATGATTCTATGAAGTATGCCCAACTGTAGAAAAGCAAAAATAACTATGGCACTATATTGTGAAATGCAATATTTCAAAGGTAAGCTTCATGCAATCACTTCTGTGGCTTTTTAAAGACTAATTTTGAAAATTTCTGAGCCATATTTTCCATCTAGGAGGGCTCCTGCACCTTTAAGGTGTGCAGAAGAGAGAATTTCCACATGTTATGCAAACTACAGCTGCTGAAATCCTACCTGGTCACCCTAGTGACCTTTGCATGTTAGCATGGATGATCAGGGGGTTTATGAGTTGTCCCATTTTTAAAAACTGTGTGCATGCAAATCTGCCATTGCAAGAAAATCAACCAGATTCTTTATCAAAGCAAGCAATGACTCATCAGCCCAGTAGAATTACTGGAAGTTTCCCAGAAGCATGTTGCAGATGGTGATCAAGAAGCATGTAGATGGGGGTACTTGGATTCTTAAAAAAGTCTGACTAATACCCACACTAATAGTTCCTAAACTAAAGCAGCAGCCATGGGATAAAAGGATTGGTTTGCTTGAGGCGAAGGGGGAGTTAAGCAGAATAAAAATGGAAACAGTTCATACTAGAAAGCAGTAACCAGTGGGGATCAGCCAGATTCAGTCCTGTTTATATGTGCAGCAGAATGAAGTGGTAGGTGGGTGAAATATACTCAGAGTCGCAAAGTGATTTCATGCTCTTTATTCAGCTCATAGTGGTGAGGAGGAATGAATAAAATGTCCCCTCACAGTATCTGCTTTATATACATTATTTACACAATGGGCTGCACATGATTGGCTAATTCTGGAATTCTACTGTAAGCCAATCAGGTTGTGGATTCACTTCTATCTGGAGCAGGATTGGGTGGTTCCTGCCAACCAATCATACTGCTGCATTGTTCTAGGACCAATCAGACTGCTGCCTTTTGGATCCTATTGTTCTAGGACCAATCAGACTGCTGCAGTTTGGATCCTATTCAACTCAGTACATAACACCCCTCCCCTCTAAGTTCCAGTCCTGCCCGGGAGGTCGCATTCATAGTCCTCAAGGTATGCCGGCGGCCTACGTGTGCGTTGTGGCCTGGGGTGTTCCCTGGTCCGGGCTCCGGGTTCTGGCTCGTGTTCCAAGGATGCTGGCTGTGATGCGGCTGTTTGGTCTGGTGCAACCGGCTCGCTCAGTCGTGGTTCTGGTTCCGGTGTCCTTTCGGCCTCACGGGTCCTCTCTGTATTTACTGATTCTGCCTCTCCTGCTGGCCCCTCCTGCTCTATGGGCCTCACTGCCCCGCTGTTCCCTTGGGACTCCTCTGACCTGTCCTCCTCCTGGTTTTCTCCCGGGAATCGTCGCCGTATCTGGTCGCAGTGGCGGCGCCAGCATTGCCCCCCATCCGTTAGCACCTCGTACGACACGGGGCCAGTGACCCTGGTGATTGTGGCGGGTACCCATGCTGGGCCTGCCCCAAAATTCTTTGCGTACACTGGGTCCTGGGCCTCGAAGGTCCGGGGGTTCCTGCCTTCCCCCACCACTATCTCATCCTGAGCTCTATCGGGGTGAAGGCGGTCCAATCTGATTGCAAGGCGCCGACCCATTAGTAGTTCAGCGGGGCTCCGGCCAGTCGTTGAGCTGGGGGTGCTGTGCTGTGCTAGAAGGAATGTGGCAAGGCGGTACTCCCAGTCCCCTTGCGTCATGCGGCGAAGGGTGTCCTTGGTGGTCCGCACCATGCGTTCTGCTTGGCCATTGGTGGCAGGGTGGAACGGCGCCGAACGGATGTGGCGGATGGCGTTCTGCGCTGTGAAGGTTTGGAATTCTCCTGACGTAAATGCAGTCCCGTTGTCTGAGACGAGAGTGTCAGGGAGCCCGTGGGTTGCAAACAGCCTGCGTAGTACCCGGATGGCTGCGGACGTGGAAGTGGACGGTACCAGTGCGACTTCCAGCCATTTGGTGTAGGAGTCCACCACTATGAAGAATGTTTTCCCCTGAAAGGGGCCAGCGAAATCCACATGCAGGCGTGACCATGGTGCTCGGGCGGACTCCCAGGACTGGACTGGGGCCCTTGGGGGATCTGGGCGGGATTCTTGGCAGGCCTGGCAGTGTTTGACCCAGGCCTCTATCTCTCCATCGATCCCCGGCCACCACACATAACTCCTGGCAAGGGCCTTCATTCTTACTACCCCTGGATGTGTCTCGTGTAGGGCTGTGAGGACCCTTTTGCAGAGGGGCTGGGGAACAACGACTCTGCTTCCCCATAACAGGCACCCCTTGTGGGCCGACAGTTCATGTTTGCGGGTTGTGTAGCCGGCGAATTCTGGCCCGGGGCTGCTGCTGGGCCATCCCCTCCACACCCAGTCCAGGACCCGGGAGATGACCCTATCTTTCTTGGAATGGTGTGCAACTTCTTGTGCCTGAATGGGGCGGTCGGGAAGCAGCTCCAGGCTCATAACCTCTTGTGCAGGTGCTGGGTCAGGGCCTGTTTCCGGTAGTGGTAGCCTGCTGAGGGCGTCCGCATGGCCCATCGCCTTCCCAGGTCGGTGAGTCAGTGCATACTGGTAGCTGGCAAGGAAAATTGACCACCTGAGGACGCGAGGAGACAGCACTTGGGGGGTCTGCTTTTCGGGGGCAAACAAGCCAAGCAACGGCTTGTGGTCAGTCACCACGGTGAAGGGCCGCCCGTACAAGAAATCATGGAATTTTTTTACTCCCTTTACGATTGCCAGACCCTCCTTGTCGATTTGCGAGTAGTTCCGCTCGGTTGTGTTGAGTGTCTGGGAAAAGTACGCCACCGGTACCTCTCTTCCATCCGGGAGTTGGTGCCCCAGGACAGCTCCAATGCCATAGGGTGAGGCGTCGCATGCTAGCACCACCGGCAGCCTCTCGTCGAAGTGTGCCAAGACCGAGTTTGAGACAAGCAAGTCCTTGACTGCCTGGAATGCGGCCTCCTGGCGCTGGCCCCACACCCAAGGGGCCCGCTTGTCCAGGAGTCTGTGTAGGGGCTCCGCTACCGCCGCCTTGTGGGGAAGGAAGGAATGGTAAAAGTTCAATAGCCCCAAGAAGGCCTGAAGTTCAGTCTTGCTCTTGGGCGCTGGGGCATCACAAATGGCCCGTACCTTGTCCCCAGTCGGGTGGACCCCTTCTGCGTCCACCATAAATCCCAGAAAGTCCACCTGAGGCACTCCTAGTAGACATTTTTCCCGCTTCACCTTGAGACCCGCCGTCTGGAAACGGTGCAGAACGGTGCGGAGGCGGTCCTCAAACTCCTCTGGTGTGGGGCCGGCAATCAACACATCATCGAAGAAGGGGGTGACGCCAGGAATCCCTTTAAGGAGAGAGTCCATTATATTCTGGAATATGCCTGGTGCCACGCTGACACCGAATTGCAGCCGCTTTACCCTGAACGCTCCTCTGTGCGTCACAATCGTCTGTGCCTCTGCTGTGGCCTCATCTACTGGCAGCTGTTGATATGCTTGGGCCAAGTCCAGCTTGCCAAAAATTTTCGACCCAGCCAGGGTGGCAAGGACATGGCTGACCACTGGCACTGGGTATGCGTGGGCCGTGAGGGCCTTGTTTATGGTACATTTGTAGTCTGCGCAGATGCGGACCGAACCATTAGGCTTGACGGGTGTGACGATTGGGGTTTCCCAGGGAGCATTAGGCACCGGCTCCAGCACTCCTTGCTCTACGAGTCGGTCCAATTCCTCGTCTATACGGGGTTTCAAGGCGAACGGGACCCGGCGGGCCTTGAGCCTGACCGGTCGTACTGCGGGGTCAAGCTGTAGCGCAATGGGGGGGCCCGTATACTGTCCCAATTTCCCATCGAAAACCCCTGGAAATTCCTTGCATATGGCGTCCACGTCCACTTGTAAGCTAGTGTGGTTCACCCCGGTGACAGCTAGCCCCAGTGGTCCAAACCATGCCAATCCCAGTAAGCTAATGTAGGGGCCCTTGACCACAAGCAAGTCCAGTTGCCGCGTCCGCCCTCGGTATTGCACCCTGAAGGTCCCCACCCCCATTGTGGGGACCTTACGTTTCTGGAAGTCCCGGAGGGTGAATGGGGCCGGCCTGAGTTTGGGACCCCCAGTGGGACACAGTTTCCTTAAGGTCCTTGCCGAGATTATGGATAGAGTTGAACCCGTGTCAAGCTCCATGCGGCATGGGGCCCCCTCTATCTGTACCTCTACATAAATTTTCTCTACGTTGGGGTGGGGCAACTGGTATACCTGGAAGTCCGTGAGCTCCGTCGAGTTGCCTTGGTGCGTTGGGCCCCGGGACCTGGGGCTCTTGGATTGGTCATCTGATGCCTGGTGTCGGGTGGGCCGAGCCCGACACACCCGGGCGATGTGTCCCGATTTTCTGCACTGCCTGCACTCTGCGTTGCGGAAACGGCAGGTCCTCCTCTCGTGACTCTCCCCGCAGCTTGCGCAGTTCCCTCCTTCTCGTCGAGGCAGCTGTGGTCTGTGCGCTGCTTGAGTGCGCTGCTGTACTCGGTGCACCTCCTCCCTGTCGGATCCTGAGTCGTCGGTGAGGTCTTCATGGTGGACCCTCGGTTGGGATGGCAGGCTCGGCCGTGCCTCTTGGGTCGACCTCTCGGCAGCTTCTGTTGCCAGGGCCTCCTCCAGAGCGACCTGGAACGTTAGGTCCTTCTTAGCGTAGAGGCGTCGTTGCAGCTTCTCATCCTTCAGGCCACCGACGAGGCGGTCACGAAGCATGTTCTCCAGCTCTGAGAAGTTGCAGAACCGGGCGGCTTGGCGGAGAGAGGTCACAAACCCAGTTATGGTTTCCCCAGGGGCTTGCCGCTTTGCGTAGAAGGCATTTCGACGAGCCACCACTGAGGGCTGCGGCGAAAAGTGCCCCTTCAGCTGTTCCATTATTGTTTTGTATGGAACAGTAGCAACGTCTTCAGGCGCAAGGAGAGCCCGGGCGATTTCAAACGTCTCCTCTCCGCAGACGCTGAAGAATATCGCCCTCTTCTTGGCGTCTTCTTCGTCGGTGACCCCTTTGGCTTCTAGGAGGAAGGTGAAACGGGAGGCGTACGCTTCCCAGTCTCCAGATGCTGGGTTGAATGGCGAGAAGCTGCTGTTGGCTGCCATTCTGAGTTCCTTGTGCCCCGGAGCTGAAGCCTGGATACACGGTGCGAGGCAGCGGTGCGGCAGTTGGCGGTGCTGCGGTGCTGTGTGTGGCAGTCAGCTCAGCGGGATCCCACCTTCGTCGCCAGTGAGATATACTCAGAGTCGCAAAGTGATTTCATGCTCTTTATTCAGCTCATAGTGGTGAGGAGGAATGAATGAATGTCCCCTCACAGTATCTGCTTTATATACATTATTTACACAATGGGCTGCACATGATTGGCTAATTCTGGAATTCTACTGTAAGCCAATCAGGTTGTGGATTCACTTCTATCTGGAGCAGGATTGGGTGGTTCCTGCCAACCAATCATACTGCTGCATTGTTCTAGGACCAATCAGACTGCTGCCTTTTGGATCCTATTGTTCTAGGACCAATCAGACTGCTACAGTTTGGATCCTATTCAACTCAGTACATAACACCGGGCGATTTTATTTTTCAGTAGTCAAAAGCTTCCTGCAAATAGACAGAAATCAGGCAAAGGCCAGCAACAGACATTTTCTCCCTGCTGACTGTGCTTGACAAGGTAAAATCATCACCCAGTGGCGTAGCCCAAAGGGGCAGTTGCCCCAGGTGCAAAATTGTTAGGGGTGCAAAATCTCAACACCCAGTTCTGCCTGAATACAACTGCGCACTTCCATCACCGGGCTCCATTGAAAACAACTTCTCCATGCGAACCAGGAAGTGACCTCTCCAAACAACAACTTAATCTCTGTGGCTGCAATCTTTTGGGTAATGCAGATGCCTTTATGCAGTCGAATGCACATGCATACTTCGTTTCCCTACCTCTCACCCTCTCCACGCGGCCCTGGGCTCTGGCAACCCATTCTATGCCACTGTCACACCACCCCCACCCTCCACAAACACCATCTGCTAATGGCTATATCTTCGACTACTCAGTTGATATTTCAACATCTCTCCCTGCTTCAAAAATGGGGACAAAATAGAATTTCTCAGCTTATCTCCAAAGCATGATTGCCAAAGTAGTCTGGACAAGAAATAAGTTCTGCACAGGTAGCATCTCTTGGAACTGGGGTGGGACGTGGGCACTTAAAGCACCACCTGTGCCTACACAGACTTGCCCAAATGATTTATTATCGTTTGGTTGCCAGATGAAAAACTGTTCTGTTTGCCTGGATGTTTTACACCGATGCTTCTATTTCTTGGTTTCTTTTTTATTTGTTATTATCTGTTGAGTTTTTTCCTGCTGTAGCAATTTGCCACTGTTGTTTCATGATATTTAGTGTGTTGATGGTGATTTTAAAAAACCTCTTTTGCTGTTTTAGGTGGCAAGGCTGAAGATGTTTTAATAAATAATATCAATATTGTGTTGTTTGGATAAGTGATGACAGTGGAGACGAAAGCCCCGCACAAAAGGTTTAGCTCTGTTTGAAAGGCAACTCCAGGCATCCCAGTTCTGCTCATCAGCTTGTTATGTTTCCAACCAGTTCTCCAGAGGGCAAACTTTGTGAAACCTGTATTGTACTTCCTTTCCCTTTACTTGTCTTTGCCATTCTGACATTCATTTCTATGGAAACGGGAGCATAAGTAGGAACTGAGAGGCAGCTCCTGAAACTAGCAAGAACTCCTGATCACAGCCATTGGCTTTTGGATACAGTTTCCATGAGAACAGATGTTTGGTCAGCATTAGTAGTGGGGGGGGGCGAGTCTCAAAACAGATCTCTGTGTGTGTTAATATGTTTGTGTACATGCATGGGAGAGACTCGGTGTCTGAAATCCTGAAAAACTGCTACCAGTCAGTGTAGACAATACTGGTATGACTTGGTTTACGGCAGCTTCCTATGATCCTATCTACAAAAACATTTAGAGGATCAGGATTCATTTATTTAAAAAAAAAGTCACCTGAATATTGCATAACTACTTTAATACTACATGGCTATAGTAATTAAATGGCTTTGAAACACCACTACATCTTTTATAAATAATAGTTACTTTTTTAATCCTCCCCACTGCTGCATGAATGTGAACAATCTACCTCACAGCAAAGTTTTACAATGAGCCTCTATTTCGCTGTTGGTTTAAGTTATTCAGCAAAGTCCTTTATGTATTGTTATAAACTGAGGGGAGGGAAGGCTCCCCTAAACCCAATAAATTAATGTGTGGGGTGTTAGGGGAGGGGTAGTGCTTCTGGTGGGGCACATGGCTTGCTCCTTCTGTGGTAGTTTTGTTCGCCTTTGGCCCTGCTCTCGTCCCTCACCTGTGGCTCCGAGAAGCTGTCAGCATGTGCCAGTGGGAAACAGCTTCGACTGGCCAGCTAAACCAGGTTAGGGTAGCCAATGGGTATTTAAACTCCTCGGTGAGTTAGGGCTTTCCCCTAGGGTTGCCATATTTTGAAGAGCAAAAAAAGAGGATGCTATCATTTTAAATACCCCTATTATGTTGTTTAGTCATTTAGTCATGTCTGACTCTTCATGATCCCATGGATCAGAGCACGCCAGACACTCCTGTCTTCCACTGCCTCCCGCAGTTTGGTCAAACTCATGTTAGTAGCCTTGAGAACACTGTCCAACCATCTCGTCCTCTGTCGTCCCCTACTATATGTAGGCTATAGAAGCTGTGATATATTGCTGAGGGGGGCAGGAGAAGAGAAGAGGAAAGCAAGTCTACAACCACCAGTTATGGCTCTGACTCATCCAGAAATTATAGCCCGAGACATTTTGGCAAATTAAAAAAAAATCCACCCAGACAGAAATTTAACCCCTGAAAAAGAGGATGTGTCCTGCAAAAAGAGGACACATGGCAACCCTACCTTCCCCTGCATGCAATGACTGCCTCCAGTGGATTGAGCAGGCGAGACCAGCGGTCCAGTGGTCAAGAAGGCAGTTTCTGCACATGCTGTAGAGGGAAGTGGGGGACAGATAGAGCTGGTTGACCTGGGAAATAGAGAAGGAAAACTCTTATCCTAAACCTCTTCTGCCTTATGGGACATCTTCAGCGGAATAAAAGGCTAAGGAGTAAACCCTACAGAATTCCAGAGTGGAGTCCCTAAGATGGTTGGACGGTGCTTTGTACACCTCCTTCCAGCAATTCCTGCAGTTAAGCTGCTGCCAAATGTATTGCTCTGTTTTCCTTTGGACCACATCAGCAAGGCTGAGAACGGGGTCTTGCCTGGGTAGCCCCGGACCTCCATACACACTGCTCAGGCTTGCGCTCCAGGGAGGTCACTTTGGTGCTACTAACACAGCAGTTTGACTTCACCCCCCTCTCCCTCCCCAGAGGCACATTCCACTGTCTCTCCAGACGGACGGAGGTCAACAACAACAACAAGTGTCAGAATCTGGCTAATATATGGGATAAGAAGGGAAAATACAAGCTACAGAACTGTGCCAGACAAGGAGTCCCTGGGCCTCACCTGGCTGGTTGGATGCAAACCATCATGAAACAATGGCCAAGCATCTACACATCTAAGAAGGTTCTCAGGTCTGGGCAAAACAGGCAGTACAAAGGTGATGAAGAGGGTTGCGGGGTTACAGAAAAATGTGTCCTTTTGCAGGAGGCTGTCATGGTTCAGTCTATGGGCGATCAAAGTCCCTGCTGAGGACATCGGGACCAGGGGCAAGATGGCAGGGTGGGAGCAGGAACAAGAGTCCAGAAGCCAGGGGTCCAAGGATCAGGAAGCAGGGAGTCATGAAGTCAAGGGTGTGAGGGTCGAGAAGCAAGGAGTCACAAAGCCAAGGTCCGAGGATCAGGAAGCAAGAAGCCAAACACAGCAAGGCAGGAAACGAGTTGCTGTGGCAAAGAGCCGAAGGGAAATGCTGACCTTATATCCCTTCCCGGCTCTTGCCACCAGGTACAGTGAGTTACCAAGCTGCCTCACCTGTGCGGCCGCGCCTTGCCTCTCCAGAACAAATTTAGGAAGGCCCCAGTCCTGCGAAGTCTTACTGGTCACAGGGCCTGGCTCCTGCACGCACTCCTGACAGAGGCTTGGGTTTTTGGCTGGGAAGAAGGAGAACAAAGGTGAGACTGCCATGAGCTGCTGCGCAGGCCTGAATTCCATGTGGTGCTGGTTGGAGGAGGCTGTACTAAGAGACCCGGAGCCCTGAAAGACTGCTGTGTTGGACCCCAGCTTGCTGAAGCTAGGAGAGTGGTAACAAAAGGCACACTTGGGGTATAATGTTCTGCACCCCCTCCATTGCAGACTTCCAGGTGTACGTGTGTGTTAATAAACCATATTTCTTAAAGACACTAGTCTCTGCTGTGCCTTGATCTTCCCAATGGAAATACAACCCCGGGTAAGTGCCTAGAACTCCTCAAATATCACACCACTTGGGGTGGCATGTAACAGTATCAATGTGTGTGTATGAAATGATTGGCTCAATTAAGAGTAATTGCACCTGAGATTGTAATAGGCTGGTTCAAGAGAGCAACATGTCCTTACTCAGCCATTGATAGTTTTGGATGTATCTAGGGTGCATGTATACCCTACATTTAGAGCACATTATTTCCCCCCAACAATCTTGGGAACTGTAGTTTGTTGAGGGTGCTGGGGTTGTAGTTCTGTGGGCATAAACTACAGTTCCCAAGAGTCTTGCTTTCAGTGTATATATGTAGCCTTAGTGTGATTTACATTTAACTCAACAACCATTGGGTAGGATCCAGATGAACACCACAATCCTATAGACACAGGGTTATGTAAATCCTATTGAGTTTAATCCCATTTGAGCTTAATCCCAGGTAACGTAATATAAGATTGCAGTTTAAATTAGATTAATTTACATCCCATTAAAATCAGTGGAACCACATAGTCATGGTGTAATTAAATTTAAGTTCCATTTATTTCAATGGGAACTAATACAACTATCTTGTTCTGGATCCAACCCCTTATTTGTAGATCTGGAGGAATTTCTCAAAGGATATAAACATGTGTTTTTTAATGGAGTCCTGTTTCACTTTCAAATAAGTTCTGCCCTGCCACCTCATTGGCTAGCCCAAACCCTGCCTGAGTTGTGCCCAGGATCCTCCCCGACTTCTACAAACAGCAGAATCAATCCTACACATGTTTACTTAGAAGTAAATATGGCTCCTGCTGAAATAAGGCTGAAATGCATCCAGCAAGTATATCATTTCTGCATAAATAACTTTATCTGTATTAATTTGCAGTTAATAAATGTGCACTTTATTATCCTTGTGCAAACAGAACTGTGGTTTGTCAACCTAAACTTGGCCTAGTTTCATCACATGCAACTATCTGCAACACTGTTTGCTGTTTTGTATTTTTCCACATGTTTTTGGTAAGATTTAATAAAAATGTTTAATAAAATTTGATTTCTAAAAAATTAGCAGAATTCCCTGGAAACTGGAACAAGCTAATAACATTCCTAAAAGGTGAACATTTGTACCAAAGGTGATAAGGGCAAAATGTTTATGCCCCCAGCCCACCCTCAAATGTTCTCAAGGCAGGCAAAATTGCTCCCTCCATGCTGCTGAGCATTGCAGGAATAGCTGGGCAGCAGAGTAAAGTATTAAAACCTTATCGGTAAATATATTTCAAAAAATACATTCCTATACTCTAGGGGGTTGGAAGCCTGCAGTTCTCTAGATGCTGCTGTGATAGATCAGCCGGTAGAGCTCTTAATTTCAGGGTCATTCGTTTGAGCCCCATGTTAGGCAAAAGATTCCTGCATTGCAGAGGGTTACAGTTACACTAAAAGACCCTTGTGGTCCCTTCCAACTCTATGATTCCATGAGAAAATAGGTGCTTCCCTAATTAAACAGGCAGAGTCTGAGTCCATGGAGCATGTTTTGCAGAAGAATTGAAATGCATATAGACTGTAACTGGAGCTCATCCTTCTTCCAGGACTCAGAAAGGCTGTCCTATATGAAGCGTTGAGTCTTGCAGAGGAACACTAGTACAGCTTCAGCTACATCCTGAAGTTCCTGACTCATTCTGGTCACCATCTGCTTGTGCCATCTCCATCTCTCTCTGAAGGTCCTTTAACTTTCCCTGGGAGGAGATGAGGAACGTGCTACATGAAGCCAAGTTCCATCTCAAAAGCTCCTTACACAAAGCTTTTGGAATAATTTCTTCTGAGTGGTGTTCAATACCTCTAGCTACACAGGCCAATTTCTAATTAACTGATCTGAATTCTTTCTGAACATTGTGCCAGCAGTTTTTGAGTTCCAACCACCCACCCACACCCTTCCCATCTACTTTAGAAGACGACGGAAGATCGTGCAAGCTGTATCAATGCATTGGGCTGCGTCCAGGCTAACTGAATGAGTTAGTTCCTACTGAAATCAATAGAACTGAAATGAAGTCACAATTAACTTTCAGTGGGACCCAAGTTAAACCAATGGGATCATTTGGATCCACCCCATCATGGTGGGTTGTCATCAGGTGCCTTGAGTGACCCCAGCCACACATAGTGATTGCCTAATCTGGATTTGAGAGGGCAGTCCTAGATAATTCAGTGGGGCTTACTCCCAGGTAAAATGGGTTACAATTGTCTCCATAGTTTCCTTTGGACGAGAAGTACTAGACTCACCCAACCTTTGTAATATTTATTTTCAAATATATAAGCATAGGTGATAGCAAATAGGCATTCCTACTTCTGGCAGAAGATTTCCTCCATATCAGGTTGGGCAGCCCCCTAAGAAGGTATAGCCAGCTTCAGCTAACTCCCTTTCTCTCTCCCCTGCCCATTCCAATGGCAAAGTGCTGTTCATTGCAACATTCCTCACCAGGACTCTGCCCCCACCGCTGTAAGTGAATTACCTTCACGGACATTAAGAAAATGTTAATGCTCTTTTCATCAAAATCTCAGACCGCTCATTCACTCACTGATCCAGCCAAACGCACAACAACCAGTTAATAAAAAGAAAAACAAGTATGGATTTTCCATTAAGAGTTTTAAATTAGCTTATTTTAGGATCCAAGTCTATGTCTTTTAGGCCTGCAGAAAGCAAACAGGTGAAGCTTTTGCAGGCATGAAGATTCCATGGTGACAAGTGGGAAACATCATTTGATTTCCACCCCTGTGCAGGATTAAAGGCACAGAACCAGAAAAAAAAGATGAAATCATTACTCTTGATACAAACCATCTTGACATAACTGAAGTATTTACCCCCAGGTTAATCACCCAACCGATCAATTGCTTATACTTACCTGGAAGTCATCTCTGGGAAAGCTGACTTTCCAGTATGCATACAGAGGGTTGGGCTGTTGGGAGTTTCCCCATCACTTTCAAGAGACTGGGGATAAGGATATTTACAGATAACCTTACTGTAAATGTATATTTCCACTTGAAGTGACAACAATGGTGCATGTGTTACTATCGAAAGAGAATTCAACTCGCTTTCCTGTGCAGGTTTTTAAGGCAATGCAAGTAATGCTTATCTGTGAAAGTATTTTATAGGTGTCTTGGGTAAATTTAAATCTGCTGCTGCTATGTAGGAACCTTAAACAATGTGAAAATACACAAGCATCTCTTCCTGCTAGATTCAAGTTTATTGTTTTGGACGCTGGTGGCTATTGGGGTGAGATATGATTCACAAAGATCTGATCCTAAGAATGTTTTTTCCTTAGATACGAACATTATCAAAAGCAATTGGGCTTGCTTTCATGCACTTAAACCAGCTCAATAAGAAGGGAAGAGCCCTTCTAGATCAGACCAAAGATGTACCTAACTCAGCATTAGGTACTTAACGGTAGCTACCTTGACGCCCTCTTCTGCTGCATTCACAGTCATAATGACACTGATACGAGAGATATAATATATAGCTATTGAGAATAGTAGCCATTGATCAAACATCTCCTCCGTGAATTTGTCCAGTCCCTTGCAAGTCATGCTAAAACGGTTATATTTTTTGACGTGGCTAGATTATATTTTTTTGCCTAGTGTGAGGTATTGGTGCAGTTGTGCATTTTCAGTCCTTCCTACATTCTGGTGAGCTGTTTAGGGATTGTCAGAATGTAGTGGCCAAAAGGGGATTTCTTCTCCAAACTTCAGAGTTTCTCTAGCATGGGACAGGCAACCATTATCCAAGCTAAGAATATATCTTAACTCTCATAATTCCACTTTTGGGGATCTAGAAATACCTCAAATCTCACATGTTCCTAGTTTACAAAGGCTGATTACTAATATATTACTAAACTTCACAAATGCTGATTATCTTGAAGTGCTCTCCCTCCTGCTTTTTCACCAACTATATGCATAGTCTGTGGTATCACTGTGTTTTGTCAACCCTCTCGTATTCATGAACCAAATCCCTATTGCTAGGTAAAACTGAATGGCTTGGATCCTAAGGTAGCAGCAGGCAGAGCCATCTTCCTGATGGGTTGTGGATTGGTGGCAACAAAAAACAGAGGGTTGAAGTCTTCCAAGTTGTCATCTGGCAAAGGGGGTGTGGGTGACAGGGTGGAACAGTATTTTTCCCTTTCCCACCTTTCCATAAAAACAAACACACACACAACTTTGTAAACATAAGAGAGGCAGTCCTGTGGATCTTTATTTATGTTGGTCCCATGGAGTTAAGTGGGGCTTACTCTCAGGTAAATGTGTGGAGGACTGTAGCCTTGGCCTTCAGATACAATCCTATAGAAACTTACCTGGGAGTAGGGCCCACGGGGCTCTGTGGGACTGACCCCCATTTTCCAAACCATCCAGGCACTCACCTTGAGTAGTATAAATTTTTTGCCTACAAGCATCCACAGCAAGAAACTCCCATCCCTTACCCACAATAGCAAAAGAGCAAAAAGTGATGTAAAAAAGCATACTCTACACAACTTTCAGCTCCTTCCGGCTGAACAGCTGAAATAATTTGGGAGCCACATTGTGCCTATGAGCTGGGAGTTTGCCATCCCAATCTTCACCCATTCTTGTGTCTTTCTAGTGTTTGCGTTGAAGCTTGCAAAAGTGACACAAGTGATATGTTTGGGGAGTGTGTATTTCTTTCTTGGGAACTCTCCCAAAAATCTTGAATGACCCCTTTGTTTTCCTTTAAATTTTTATAAATAAAAATTTATAAAAATCATGAAACATTTTATTTTTAAAAGATTGCAAAACTTTTTTATTAGGTCAGCTTTCCATGCAAATGTATGTAGCTCATAACACCCAAATTAATGTCTCAGTGGGACTTGCATGTAGGTGGGTGAGAATATGGATTACAGGCTTAACTCTTGCACTCTCTCTCTTTGTACCTTGACTGTCCTGTTCAGCCTGTGCACGATCTTGCTTATCCAGCATTCTAAAGCCCTTCTCTCTGTTCAAACATGGCATGTAAAGTGTTCTGTAATCCTCTATGGGTAGGATGTGCCAATATTCTTTCAAATAGTACAAGTCCTAGAGACTAGGCAGTGTTCATGTGCAGGGACTGTCACCATAAAACACCCACATTCCAAGTTGCGTTGGCATTGCTTGTGTTGATATTATTGCCAATTACAGTGGTACCTCAGGTTAAGTACTTAATTCGTTCTGGAGGTCTGTTCTTAACCTGACGCACCACTTTAGCTAATGGGGCCTCCTGCTGCCGCTGTACTGCCGGAGCACGATTTCTGTTCTCATCCTGAAGCAAAGTTCTTAGCCTGAGGCACTATTTATGGGTTAGCAGAGTCTGTAACCTGAAGCGTATGTAACCTGAAGCGTATGTAACCCGAGGTACCACTGCATACACTGACTAGCAGAAAGAATTCCCAGGCAATGCCGGGCACCAAGAAACCAGAAAAAAATCAGCGGGTTTTGAAATACCGGTAAGTGGTTAAAATCAGTACAACTTTGAAAGGTTCAGTCTGCCATATAATTCAGTGTCCCGGAGTAAGAGTACCACTCTAAACTGCCTTGGTCAGACCACACCTGGAGTCCTGTGTCCAGTTCTGGGCACTACAATTTAAGAAGGAGGGCGTCAGGGGAACAAGTATTATGAGGAATGGTTGAGGGAGTTGGGTATGTTTAGGCTGGAGAAGAGGAGACTGAAAGGAAATATGATAGCCATCTTCCAATATCTAAAGGGCTTTCACATGGAAGATGGAGCAAGTTTGTTTTCTCCTGCTCCGGAAGGTAGGACTTTGAACCAATGGATTCAAGTTACAAAAAAGGAGATTCCGATGAAACATCAGGCAGGTAGAACTTTCTGACAGCAAGTGCTGTTTGACAGTGGAACCGACTCCCTAGGGAGGTGGTGACTCTCCTTCATTTTGATTTTTAAGAAGAGGTTGGATGGTCATCTGCCATGCATGATTTAGTTGAGATTCCTGTATCATAGGGGGTTGGAGTAGATGACCCTGGAGGTCCCTTACAACTCTACAATTCTATGTTTCTGTAGATGCATGTTGAGAGTACATAGAAGACTATAAGCCTCTCACCTGACTGAAGTTAGCCTCTATTCACACTTTTGTATATTGCCATAAAATCTTTTGATGAAGAGCGCTGAGCAAATATTTTAAATAAACTAATTTAATGATGCCTGTGAGTTTTTGTTTTCTGTTTTGCAACCAGTATGTTTTTTTTAAAAAACCAACAACTATGGTTTAATGACAGGCAATGGGAAGACTTGAATTTTGGAACAAACAAATACATTAATTGCTTGAATCAAGTTTTTCTCCATCCCCTGTTGGTGGCAACTTTAGTCCCCACCCCCACCCCCACCACACAGTTACCCAGATTAGAAGTGTGTTTGTCTTTTTTTTTTTTATGTATGCCACAACAGAACTTTTTTTATGTATGCCACAACAGCAGCAAGAATACTCATTGCAAAGTATTGGAAGACACAAGATCTACCCACTCTGGAAGAATGGCAGATGAAGCTGATGGACTATATGGAACTGGCAGAAATGACTGGCAGAATCCGAGACCAGGGAGAAGAGTCGGTGGAAGAAGATTGGAAGAAATTCAAAGACTATCTACAGAAATATTGTAAAATTAATGAATGTTAGAATGATGTTGGATAGAAATTAAGCGGTTTCCAGCTGTAATGCTTTAAGGGAATATGAAAAATGGGTTGTTAATAGGTAAAAATCTAACGTTACTATTTTAAGACTAAAGATTAGGATAAATAAAGAGGGTAAGGATTTGCTGAACCAACAAATTGAACTGGAATACAAAAAAGGGAGGTATGAGGAGGTCCGGGAAACAAGCTAAGGAAAAATAAGTAATGGAAAAATTGAGTGGTTTTTAATCATTTTTATTTTGTACTTTGTATTTTTTCTTTTTTTTCTTTTTTTTCTTCTTTTTCATTTTTATATTGTAACATTTGGAAAATCTCAATAAATATCTTATAAAAAAAATAGAAGTGTGTTTGCTTGCAGGCTTGACTGTTCTCTGATTGGCTTTGCTTATTTGGTAATTACACTTGCCTTCCATTCCACCTCATAGTTGTGGCTCCATGCCCAGTGTGGCTGAAGCTGTTGCGCTCCCCTAAATCTGTCTCTAGCCTTCGTACCTACAGCACCTTTTCCACCAAGGTCAGGAGAAAAGGCATTTTACAATTTCTGGCAAAATCCTTTGACAAACCAATTTCAACTTTACTAACAATGGTACTTGAGACTGTACCAAGCTGCATAATGGGAGAGAGAATCAACCCATCACTTTGCTCCATAGGCCTTAATTTATTGAATGAAGTTCTATTGCAGCCATGTTGCTTTTTTAGCTTCTAAAATCCTTTGCCTAACAACTGGGTTTTCCTCTTTCTCTCACACACATTTTGGCTTCAAGTAAGTATGGTTTCATGGAACCAACAAATCCTTGCTGGCTTTTGTTTTCCATCAGAGGGTGGAGGTGATGAGAGAGAACTACTTCAGAAGTTTTCCAGCTAGGCTTCATCATAATCCAGCCTGTTAAATGCCTCAGTACCAGGTAATGCAAACATTACTCAGAGTGTAAAGCCTGAAGTTAGGCTTCCCTTGCCTTGGTCTATAGACTTTCAGTATGTTTCTCATTATGCAGCTGAAACGGATATGCACAGTTATGTAGCACAGCCTGCCTTAACTGCACTTTATGAGGTTAGGAAAAGATCAGGCAAAAATATACTCTGCGGGTGATGGGAGTGCAATTCTAAAGGCTCATAATTGAGAGTCAAATCAAAACCAGTTTTCTCTGGAATACAGAGGCATGGTTATTACTGTGCCAAACTACAACCTTTCTACCCCCTAGATGTCTCTTGCATACAGCTGTTCAGAAAAAATGTCAGATGAATTCATTTTGTAGGATAGGAGGAGGATGACAAACACACAGCTTCTCCCTCCCTCCCTCTGCTCGACAACTTTTACTCAATCATTTATTTTTTAACAAGTTTATGGAACCTGGAAATCTGTCTAGTAGAAGGATAAAATATCTGATGGCACTGAGCAACAGGAAAGTGGAAGATTAGAACAGAAATTATTATGGATCCTGTTTCTCTGTGCTTGAGGACTCCATTTGTTTGCAACCTTAGGTCTAAATCGCATGTGAACGTTCACCAGAGGTTGCAGCTTCGTGATGCCTTGCATGTGTGAAATGTTCATTACAGATGAAAAGCTGGAGGCAGAGCTTCCATATCCTATTGCCGCTAACAGATTTTTAAATGGAGATGGTTGACACATTTTGTTGCAACTGTCACATGATGGGACAGACACCAAGTGATGTCAATCAGTGTGTTAATTAGCTCTGAACTGACTCATTTGAGGTGTGTTGAATCATGCTTTCTAAACCCAAGTACCTTTTTTTCCAGGAGTGACATAAAAGTTTGAGTTCCCCAGAATTCACCATCAGGCCAGATGTAAAAATGCAAATGTGGGGGGGGGGGAGCAAGAGAAAAGGGCTGGTGGTGTTGGTGATGCAACCCTTGTCTACCTCTGCTGAAAGTCTTAAAGTAAAGGGTATGAGGAGTTAGCAGACATTCAACTGAGGCCCTTTCAAGTACTTGGGTTTCAAATTGCAACCCAGCCTTCTGGGAAGAAGGAGTACAAAATGGATGGTTTCCCATCTCTAAAAATACAACTACTAGCTAATAGTTTTTCTCCATCTCTAGGTGAAGCATCCTTTAATGGATGGAGAACAAGCATGAAATGGAACTAGATAGTTCCCCACCCCACCCCTTAACATATCTATGTAACTGAAAATGGGGGTATAGGCTTTTTCAGATGAAGAAATAAAGTTTTCTCACTGGGAGACTCCAGACTTGCTTTTATATTCAAGTGGAAGTTGGTGGGTTCAGACAGTCCCCATACCGCTTGCAGTTTACAAGCTTACATCTGGCAATCCAAAATGGGTAAAATATATCAAAACTATCTGCAGTTCTGCCTTACAACTTTGGTAACCCTACTAAAGAGGAATGATACTTGTTCTAAATCCAATATATGGGTTTCTGTTTTGATTGCAATTTGGGAGTGCCTAGGATTTGTTGGTGGGCAAATAAAAAATAGTTCTATTTTGTTAAAAAAGGAGACTTCCTGGATGCCAAGATCCAGATTTAGGCAAGTACTGTTTGGTGAGAGAACCCCAGGAGAGATATAAAATCACAAAATATGCAGCAAAGTAAAGCATGGAAATATAGTATGTCAGACCTCTAAATATGTGCTTCTAAGTTCCTTCCAAAGTTTCCCTCTTTCCCTAGCATAGAAAAAACCCCACATTTGGTAAGTTAAACATGGTTTACTTTCAAACTCTCCAAAGGTCAAGTTCATGTGCTTTTTCCATATAACATTCAGAAAACATTGCACAGGCAGTAAAACCTGGCTTAGTTACAGTAGTGAAAGTTCCTGAATTATTGATATAGTAACACAAGACTGGCTTATAAGAGCCATGCAGTCTGAGCTGCAGCAACCAGCTCAAAATCTCTTCACGTGTTGAGCTCTTCTGGTAGACTGAATTACAACAATAGGCTTGATTACCTTCCTCCCAATATGAGGGGGAGTGATCCAGCTAAGCCTAGCTTACTCTATGACATTAACCCCTTCTTGCATTAATTAGTCAAGCATGTTGGTTATATGAGGCTGGTTATGCCACAGATCACGCTATATTTATTACCAGGGATGTTCAGAAGCACTGCCAATAAGAAGTAATAACACAACTGTTTCCCCTCCAACTATTCATTCACTCCTCATAATTTGACATTCTTCTCTAATGATAGAAAGGCAGCAGCAGGGTGGGATGGCTGAAATGCAAGGTATCTGGAGGCTTGTGGTACCTTAATAAATGTATTATGACAAATGCCATTTTGTGGACCAGAGTTGGCCTACATCATCAAATGGACAAAGTGTAATCCTGAATTGGTGTGCGCGCGCGCACACACACACACACACACACACACACACGTGGTTCTCTCTCTCTCTCTCTCTCTGTAAGTAATAGAGAAGAATGAGGTCAAAATAAATACATTGGTGATTGTTACATAGAGCAATAGATACAGTGACAATTGTCAAGCAAGTGTTGGTGAACTAAAGTGATAAAAAACTGTAATCCCAATTCAAACTGCAGGTGACACAATTGAGTTTCTTGCCCTGGTAAGATACAGGGCAGCTGGTGGGCTTCTTCCCTACAATGTCCACAGTCACTGCACCAAACTCAAGGCAACCAGGAGAAACAAGGCTGTGCTCCATCCAGTCCCTTACATCTATTTTTGGCAAATGCTTTCCTCAAAATGTGGAGTGGATTTCATGGCTGAAGGAAGCAAATCAAAGGCTTCTCCCCGCCCCCCCAGACTGCAATACATGCCATACATTTAAAGTACATGACTGCCCCTAAAGAATCCTGGGAATGGTGGTTTGTATGCTAGGTATTGTGGCTCTGTGAGGAGTAAACTACAGTCCCCATGATTCTTTGGGGGAAGCCCTGTGCTTAAATGTACCTTATGCATACAGTCACTTCAGGTAATTTTCTCCCCAGCTGTGATATGTGTCAGGCAAGAGGGGAAAACTGCTTGAAGCAATAGAGTGCGGTGGGTTAAAGTTGTTGGAGAGGCATGGCCTGGTTTACCCAGACCTATGCAATACATTTCATGGGTTTAAAAAATAATAATTAGGGCCCACCACCACCTTGCCCACTATGGCTTTTTATGTCAGAATGGGCAGTGCATATGAAACTGTTACAAAAACACTGTGGCCTAATTTGAATAGTAGAATGTCTGGCATCTGGTGGGCAGGGCTTTTGTGTTGTGCTCTGGAATTAGCCTCTCCCTTCGGGTGTTCAGTTAACTTCAGTTAGAGAGGCCAACTGTCATTCTTGGCTCATTCTTGCCTCATGATGTTGTTTTAGTTTCTCTCAGATAGTATGTCATTGTGTTATGATTTTCTTTATTATTATTGAAGCTTTGTTTGACATATACCTGAGCCACTTACTTTGATGAAATAAAAGAAACTGCTGAAGAATGGTGGAATATCCTAAACTGGGTAAGGGAGGGGATATTCCCAGTCTGATAGGAGGATTGTGTTTTTTAATCACCCCCACCCTCCACAACAGAAACATCATCCCTGGCTGCCCAGTGGCATCTAATTTGACCCAAAGCTCCCCTCCCCTCACCCTGATTGACATTTTGAACCCTGGCGGAAAAACAACTGAGATTGACCTAATTTGGGCTGTTGGCTCACAGGTAAGATTGTGATTGTTTCCTAAAAACCTGTGGGGCAAGAATTGGTGCTAACAGCAGCTTTAAGACTTGTATCCCCCCCCCCCCATACTATTAGGCTCCCAACATGGGAAGAGTTTTGTGGCTTTCAGTCTATATGCCCAACCGCTTCAAACAGTTGATGTTATTCACGTGCGATGCACCCCTTTTCTGTTTTAATTCTGCTGCAATACTTTCCTAGACCATTGCTGAATCCAGTGTTGTATTTGCAGTACCCTTTTAAAATCTGACATTAAAACGACAGTCATGTCGCAGCGGTATGAAAAGCTACGCTCATGTTCATGTCTTTGTTTGTTTGTTAAGGGTTCCCTGGAAAATGCATTGGCGCTTAGCCTGTTTATTCTCTCTCCAATGCCTCTCCCCCATTTTAAAATTGAAACAGTAGTTCTTTGTCACAGTGGTCAGATCAGACTTGATTTATTTGGTATACAGGAAGCTAACCCAGCAGGGAACTTGGGGTGTTGCTGCTTTAACTGAAGTCTTTTGAATAACGGGGAGGAGCAGAACACAAGGAGCCTTGCTTTGGAACAGAGCAGAATGAGTTTACTCAAGAGATAAGGCCTTTTTGCTTCTGATGCTGGGCTTGTTAGCATATGTTGCCGCTTTGCCAATCTTGTGGAAAAGCCAATAACCATAAATGCATTTGATGTGGCTGCTTTACTTTTCATGTGTGCTGCGCCTGGCCCTGCCACCCCCAAGCAGCCGCACAGCAAGGAGAAACTGCGGTGGTGGATAGGGGGGGCTGTCCACAGGTGTAGGCCGGTGCTTGGGCAGTGTGTCTGTGTGTGTGTAACTGATGGTGCTTTAAAAATCTAGTGCTGCCTGGCTGGCTGCTTCCTCCTTCGTGTGATCAATGCTTAAATAAAACAGGAGATTTAAAACAATCATTGTAACTCCCACTATTCCCCTTACAAAGAATCTGGCTGTGTGAGAAGTTGTTTGCGGAACCTCCTCCCACTTGGAGGAGTATCAAACAATAATATCTTACATGCGGGGCTGTTCAGAAAGCTGGAAAAGGTGGGGAGGGGAGAACTTGCACAAGTGGCATTTAAAAGCAACCTCATAGCTGGAGGAGCTCTTGAAGAATAATTGCATGTGGTCTAAAAAAGCACATAAAGAATTGGGAATGCACAGCCCATATCCAACCCTTCCAGGTTTTTTCCTAGAATTCTGCTGCTGTGTACACTACTCCCATTTACTCTGCATCCAACATGCTCCCACCACTGGTTTGGGAGGCAGCATGCACATGGCATTAGCCACAATCCATATCTAGCTTGTCATTTCCTATTAAATACTGTGTTTCCCCACAAACCAGCTGCTGTCCAAATTGAGAATAGAGAATGCCCTAGCTGTGTTTTAAGGCAGTAATGTGCACACAGCCTGAATGAGGAACATTAAAAAGGTCACATCCGCACCTTACATTTAAAGCACTACCACTTCAACAGCCATGGCTTCCTACAAAGAATGCCAGGAACTGCAGTCCAGGGCACTGAGAGTTGTCAGGAGAACCTTCAGTAAATACCCTTAACAATCTAAAGTTCTTGGGGTTCTTTGTGGGAAGCCATGACTGCCAACATGGTATAAGAGTGGTTTGAATGTACAGTGTTGATCCCTCCTTAGTACTGATAATGCTTGCTAGAAGATGCTTGAAAGTTGTAACTAATGGTGCACCTGCAATTCCCAGAGTGTTTTAAAGGATCTGTTTCTGGCATATGTCTTATTGCCTGTGTTCGCTATGCATTGATCTCTGCCCACAGACGCTGCACAGCCAGGGGCAATTGGGGGAATCAGCATACAGAGTGCAGCTCATATTACTTGCTCTGTGTTCCTGAATTTTAGGGTTTTGTCCTGCTCTTATAGAAGAGAGTGGGAGAGCTGTCAAGCAGACAAGCCTGAACTGTTCATAAGTTGGCCTTGGCCATGAAAATCTGGGGAGAACCTAAAACCTTCGTTATATGGGGACAAAGGTCCAAGCTTCTTGAAGCAAGAGTCTGACATCCGAGCAGGGTGGAGCCTCAAACCACATTTTGTCTGATCTGGGGAATAAGATACAGTGATACCTCAGGTTACATATGCTTCAGGTTACATACGCTTCAGGTTACAGACTCCGCTAACCCAGAAATAGTGCTTCAGGTTAAGAACTTTGCTTCAGAATGAGAACAGAAATTGTGCTCCAGCAAAGCAGCAGCAACAGGAGGCCCCATTAGCTAAAGTAGTGCTTCAGGTTAAGAACAGTTTCAGGTTAAGTACGGACCTCTGGAACGAATTAAGTACTTAACCCGAGGTACCACTGTATTTAACCCGAGGTACCACTGAGTTTGTGGCGCTCAGGCTGCTTTTGAGACTAGTTTCAGTCACCTGTGCACTTGCTTCTGTGGCTGCATAATGGCTGCTAAACCTGTGCGTGTTTTAGAATGTTATTGCAAAGGCGCCATATGATAGCATCACTCTCTTCTCCCAAAGGAGAATTTAGCTACCCTGAACACCAGTCATTCAGAAAGGCACAACCAGAAACACCTTCCCAATAGGGTTGCTGTATTTCAAAAAGTAAAAACCAGGAACCCTGGTTTTTTTTAAAGGAAGGCTCCAAAATTGTTGAGCTTGAGCTTTTTTTAACACAAACCCCAGAGTTGTTGAGCTTGTTTTTACAAAAACATGATTTTGCGATTGTCTTGCCTAAGATCCAGGACAAAGCACCCCCTTTTGGAAATTCCCCCCGGATGTCAATTCCGCCTTTGAATTCCCAGTAATGTCCGGGAAATTCCGGACATATGGCAGCCGTACTTCCCAAGGACATGACTCAAAAGCACATCTGGAAAGATTGCTTCTATCTGTCTGACTGGAAGCCATAGATAAATACGGATTAGCCCATTATTATTATTATTATTATTATTATTATTATTAATTTGTATATCACCCTATACCCTTAGGTAGATTTCAGGGTGGTTCACTTACCACATGGTAAGGATTTCTACCACATGGGTGCTTGGTTGTCTATATTAATGCAAATGAACTGGGTCCCAACCCCATGCCCCACCCACAGATTATAATATGCAGTAAAGGTCTGAGGCCTTTTTGTGTGCTGTATTTCCCTTTAGAATTTCACAGTACAAGTTAGCTATCTGTACTTCCCCATGCCATGAACCTGAGGTGGCTGGCTTGGATAGTGGTAAATGCTGGGGAGGAAAGTGGGGAGCGAGAGAAAGAGCAGCTGTAATATGTGGCCTGCAGACCTGCACCAGTTGACCATTGCCTTTTTAAGTGGTGCTGTTGTCTATTATTTGCTTGGATAAGATCAGAGCCTCCTCCAGACTGGTGTGTGATTGGCACAATAATAGCAGTGGATTTAAAAGAATCTGAAGAAGTGTGCATGCGCACGAAAGCTTATACCCAGAACAAACTTAGTTGGTCTCTAAGGTGCTACTGGACAATTTTTTCATTTTTTTCAGCAGTGGATTTATTCTGCTTTATTACTTGTTCTATGATGCTTCCCCAATTCTACTGCATTATTGCTGTCCGGAGGGATTGTAGCACCACAGAAGTTGGACTAACCCCAGGGCTGTCTTAAGCATATGAGGCGCCGGGGTGCAAAAATCTGCCGGCCAGCCGGCCGGTTGCCTCAACATCTCACTGACTTGGTCACCCCAGAACTCGCGGTGCAGAGCCACCTGCAGCAGAAGAGCCCGCTGCGGCACTGCAACCGACGGCGGGCTCTTCCCCGGACTCAACTCTTGGGCCCCAGACTCTCGGCTTGGCACCCCTGAGAGCCCGGCGCCTGGGTGCCCTGCACCCCTAGTGCCTATGGGTAAGACGGCCCTGACTAACCCCCGCCTCAAACAGAACATTTATGGTAGGGGAAATTGTGGAATTCCGGCAGGGACTTATAGAATAGGCACTAACTTGGAAATAGAAGTTGGAAATATGACCGCCCCCAAAACTTTTTGCAGGTTAAAATAGTTTTGAAAGTGAGATCATGTGTGATGGCCATGGTAGTATAGTGAGCACACATCACTGGGAATGAGCAATGAAAAGGATTGTGTGTCTGGAGGGGCTCCAGATATGGGGAAAACTCTCTCCATTGTCTTCCCTTTCTCAGATGGGCCATGTTCTCAATGAAATTTGTGTGAGAGGAAATTGTGGTGTTCAGTAGCAGCAAAATGCCAACCAAAGTGACTAAGGAACAGAAGGAAGATGCACCAACAAATCCAGAGGAAGCCCATGTCTGGCCAGGATTGTAATCTCTTATTTAAGCTGTGCAAAGGAAGCTGTAGCTGGTCCATCTAGTTCAGTATTGTCTACCCTGATAGCCAGCAGCTCTCCTGGACTTCAGATGAGGGACATTCCTAGTTCTTCCAGAAGATGGTGGGTATTGATCCTGGCATCTTTTGCATGTAAAACAGATGCTTTACCGCCAAGGAATGGCCCCTTACAGGAATGTAAAGATGAAAAGGCTCTGCCTCATATGATGTGCGCTGGTCCTAAAACCACAAAAAAGATGGACCCCAACTTTGGTACATGACTGTGGTCTCATACAGCAAATATTCCATGTTTCCCTACACACTTTTCTGTTCCTGTACTGATTTGGCCTATCAACATCCTTTCTGCATTCCCCATCCCAAGCCAAGTCCTAAATCTATACATCTGTAGCTCAAACCCATTCCTACTTGTTTTTTGGTTTGTTTTTTTAAAGATTTGCTTATAATTTGGCCACAGCTTTCAAGGAAAAGCCCTGCGAACCAACGCCACACAAGATTGTTCTGTGGCAGGCTGGAATGTAGACAAGTCAGTACGTTCTCATTCCACTTCGCTATAATTTAGAAATGGTTGAGCGAGAAGGATAAAATTGGAACAAGACTTTTCCTCTTGTATTTGGACGGTAGACTGGAATCATTTAGGGGTGGTCAGCAGCAGTGCTGTCCAAAGCTCCGAAGGTAGTCTTTTAATAACACAGGTCTGCTCTGTGATTAGCCCCTGTGAACTGGGGCTTTGCTTTGACTGTTTGCTTTGTGTATTTTATAGGTGTGTAAACATGATTGGCTCCGTTTCTTTGAAACAGACCCTTGTTAGGATGTCCAGATTCCAGCAGCGGAGGGTTAAGTGGGTATTGGTGACTCCACCAAGGCTGCGGAAGAGGATCTTTTTAATAAGGTCCAAAGCACTGCAGTTGGCGTGCTCTGTGCCTGCCTCTATTTGCAGGGTGTGTGTGTGTGTGTTTTTTGGTAAACATTATTTGCTACTATAGTGCAGGAATAGTGAGCAAAGCAGTAGTGATGGTGGTCTAAGCTTTTATTGCATATCCCCTTGTATTCAGGGTCCCTTTTCCTGCCTACAAACACACTTCCTGTCTTCCAAGTTTCAGCACTGAGTAGCATTGTTAATTCCATCAATTAAGAAAATGAAACTGTTTTGGAAGGCGTCATTCCTAGTTCTGTTATTTTATCGGTGTTGTCTATATGTCCCACCCAACTGAAGAGCAGCAGACAAATTAAAATGAAGAGCATTTGAAACAATGCTTCCTATCCTTTTGATAAATGGAACCAAGAGACATTAAAAAAATATATATTCCAAAGAATATTCCATAGAGCAGTTTGAAAATGTCACAAAATAAGTATGCAAGCTTTTGAGTTCTCCATAATGCTTCCTCAGGCTACACTACCATGTAAAAAAGCAGGCTGGTGATGAAGCCATGGTCCTGCAGCTTTAAGATGCAGAGGTTCTTTGTCTTCTATTGTTTTTTTACCCAGCACACACACCTGAAAGGCTGCCTAGTTTTATTTATTTCTGTTGCAATCTGCCAGAGAAACTGTGTTTCTTCTAAGCTTGGAGACTAACCTGGGTAACAATTGGTTTTTGTTCTTTTCAGGAATGGGGGAGTCAGCCATTGTGTCTTCCTCCAACAGGCCTTTGGGGGAACGGACTGTTTTTAAATAGTTTTTTTAATAGTCTGCACTGTTTTTAACTATCTTCATTTTAATAGATTTGTTTCTATATGTTTTTGATTCTATTAGAGTTTAATTACTCTATTAATTAACTTTATTTAATTAATTAACTATTTAATTAACTATTGTCTTCTATATGCTTTTAGCTTTTTGTATTTTATCAGTGTTGTTTTAATTTGTACAAGCTGCCTCGAGTTCCAGTCTGGAAAGGTAGTATATAAATAAATATAATAATAATTAATAATAATAATATAGAGCCTCATTTGCAAGTCTCCTTATATGAAGACCATAACCAAATACAGAATCATGACTTTCACGTTAGTTTTTCTTTTCCTTCTCTCTAAACCTGCACAGTAGGAAAGGGGTTGCCTGTGGTGAGTGCAGGTTTGGAGCCTAATCAAATGGCTCTCTTAGCTAATAGCAGCAGCTGTAACTTTTCATTCTGCCCATGGCAAACCATGAGCATGTATATTTAGGATTCTACCTCTTTATATACGGTATATTTAAAAAAGTTGAAGCCATTCTGGGCTAAATCCCAGAAGCCTGTGTTTGTCAAGAGGTCACGCAAACAAGAGCCTTCGCTCTAGTAAGGAGACAGTTCTGCATCTTCTTTGTAATCTGGTTCTGTGATGCAAGGATGGCCATATTGTGACCTCAAGTGGTGAATTTGGGGCAAGGTTAAGGAGCAAAATATGCCACACCCAGACCCAAAGCTTGGGTCTTGAAGTAGCAGGCAAAATGGCACCAGGCATCTGCATGCATACAGGTGTGCGATTGTTCCAGCAGATGCCATATTGTGCAAGATGGCCCCAGGAAGCCTGTGTGTCATTTGCGTACCCTGTTTGGCACCACCTGTCAACAGAGAAGGCTGACCAGATGTGCATGAACAGGAGAAAATGGGCTTTGCTTCTTCAGTACAGGAGGCAGCCTTCTAGCTTCAACACCCCCCTGTTTACATGCCCCAAAGCTGTTGTTTTCTCCAATGGCAGGAAGTGACGGGTAGTTGCTTAGCAACTGCAGCATGCTTTCCCTTATAACCCTGGCAAAATAACTAGCCAGACTGGGGTTGAGGTGCTGCTGTTAAAGCAGGCAGATGCAAAAGCAGGACTAATACCCAGGATAATTGAGCCATGAATTACAAACGTCCAAATGGTGCTAAACCGTTTCCCTTGTTCGTTCTTCCTCTCTCTCTCTCTCTCTCTCTCTCTCTCTTTTTGTCTACAGGTGATCAGTTGGGAAACAGTATGAGCAAAATGCCACAAAAGAAAAACTCCAGCAGGAAGCATGGGTGGTTCTGGGGCACAGGAGGTGCAAAATTACTGAGAGTTCGGAAAATCAGCATTCTGGTAAGGCACAAAATGTAACCGGACATCACCATATGATGGCTTGCAGGGCAGCGACTGGTATGTTTTCATCTTCTGAATGCTTGTGGAACATCTATTTTTGGTGGTATCTGACTAAATCATACTTGGAATAGACTAGTCAATTACTTAATAAGTTATTATGACTAATTTTAAGTCCATTGGTTTCAATGGGTCTACTCTGAGTACAACTTAGTCAGATGCCACCCTGTGTTTTTGGATCCAGTTTTATCCTGGAAACGACTGCAGACGTACCTTGGAAGCCAAACGCCTTGGCACTTGGACATTTTGGCTCCCAAACGCTGCAAACCTGGAAGTGAGTGTTCTGGTTTGTGAACGTTCTTTGGAAGCCGAACGTCCGGCGCGGCTTGCAAGGCTTCCTATTGGCTGCAGGAGTTTCCTGCAGCCAATTGGAAGCTGTGCCTTGGTTTCTGAATGTTTTGGAAGTCGAACGGACATCCGGAACAGATTCCGTTTGGCTTCCAGGATATGACTGTAAAGTGCTACTTGTGTAGACAGTACTGTCTTCAATGCCTGGGGCTGACAGTTTGACTTCTTGGTGGGACCTGCTCTACTTATTTTCATGTGCAGTAATCCATTTTTTGCACAAAACAAAAAAAAAACAACCATCAAACAACTTACATTTTGTATTCAATATTATAATATAAGCAACTTTCCACAAGCTGTGTGTGATTCGTTTTCACTACAAGCCTTGAGTTTTCTTGGGAAAGCATGGAGAGGTATAATTTTGACACTCCTGGAGCTGGTTCTCTCTGTTGCTGCACAACAGCAAGAGAGACAGAGGAAGAAATTCCAGATTGGATGTGATGGAGGGTGGGGGGAAATCCAAGTTGGATTCACCCCAAGGCATAGGTGGATCATGGTACTAAGCAGTCTCCTGATTATCCTATCAGGAAAACTCAGTGTGTCTCCATCTGATAATTTTCTGGCAGAAAAAAGGAGTATCCAGTCTTTCCTGATGGATTGGATATTGTGTGATAACTAGCTCTGGCAGTAGGCTGGAGAAAAGAGCTGAACTGTGGATTTCTGTGACTTAAAAAAAATATGAAGGGGGAGGAGAAGGGGAGTTGCTTGCAAAATGCAAAGTCTGAAAAAGACAGGAAGGAGGATTTGTATGAGGAATGTAGGTGTGTGTTTAAATTCTGTCCATATTTGATGGTAAACACTGGGGGGAAAGAAATGGAATTTGTTAATGTGTCTTGACTTACTTGGAGACTGTGAATGAAGAATCTCAAACTTTGATATTAATAGGTGAGTTTCACCATCCCTCAGAAGTCTTAACCTTCCCATATTCTAGTTTAGATTACTGCAATGTGTAACATGTGGGGCTGCCTTTGAAGACTGATTGGCAGCTGAATTCTGCCCCAGCTGCAGTTTCCAGATTGCCGACCTGAGCTAGGCTTTCTGAGCCTATAACACCAATCTTGGCACAACTGCACGGGCTGCCAATTGGTTTCTGGGCTCAATTCAAAGTGCTGGTTTTGACTTAAAAAGCTTCCTGTGGTTCAGGATCCCAGTACTTTAAGGACAACTTCTACTTACATGAGCCAGCCCCAACCCTGCGTTTATCATCTGAGGCCCTTCTTTCTGCGCCTCCCTCTGAGGGAGATATGAGGGTGGGGGCACAAGAATAAGCCTTCTCATGGTGGCTCCCCATTCATCAAATGCTATTACCAGGGACGTAAGCCCAGTGCCTTCATTATCTGTTTTAAGGCACTCAGCAGAAACATATCCATTCACCTAGGCCTTTGGATCTTAATCTAGAGAGTACCTAAGTATGTTTGTAGCCTCTTGTTCTGCTCATATTTTTAGCGGGGTGCGTTAAGGCAATATTAAGAGCCTGCAGGATCAGGCCAATGGCCCATCTAGTCCAGCATCCTGCTCTCACAGTGGCCAGATACCGGTGGGAAACCTGCAAGCAGGATTTGAGCACAGACGTGTTCTCCCCTCCTGTGATCTCAAGCAACTGGTATTCAGAAGCATCGCTGCCATTGCGACTAGTACCCATCAATAGCTCTTTCCGGCATGAATTTGTCCAGTCCTCTTTCAAAGCAGTCCAGGTTGGTGGTCATCACTGCGTCCTGTGAGGGTGAGATCCAAGGCTTAACTATGCACTGCGGGAAGAAGTAACTTTCTTTTATCTGTCCTGAATCTTCCAACATTCAGCTTCATTGGATGTTGCGAGTTCTAGTGTTATAAGACAGGCAGGAAAACTTTTATCTATCCACTTTCTTCATACTATGCATGATGTTACAAACGTCTATCATGTCATCTCTCACTCAACTTTTCTCTAAAGTCTTTCAACTCCACTAATATCCAACCAGTTGAGTTGAATCTGCCTCTCTCTCTGTGTGTGAACATTTTAGGTTTTTTCTTCTGATACTTGGTTTTAATGTTTGTTTCTACATTGTAAGTCACTTTGAGTCACTTCTGAAGAAGTGAATAATAATAATAATAATAATAATAATAATAATAATAATATCATCCCAGGCACTTTTCTCCTATTCTGACCAGATTCTAATATAGGAGCTGGCTTGGGGTGACAGAGCATGGAGAAGTGGCTGGGACAGTTCAGCTCCCCTATGATCTAAAAATAAGAAGGGATATTTACATTAACAGGGAAGATATATCATTGAACAGTTGTTACTGCTCCCACTGAAGAAGAAGAGGAGTTTGGATTTGATATCCCGCTTTAGCATGACCCTAAGGAGTCTCAAAGCGGCTAACATTCTCCTTTCCCTTCCACCCCCACAACAAACACTCTGTGAGGTGAGTGGGGCTGAGATACTGCAAAGAAGTGTGACTAGCCCAAGGTCACCCAGCAGCTGCATGTGGAGGAGCGGAGATGCGAACCCGGATCCCCAGATTACGAGACTACCGCTCTTAACCACTACACCACACTGCCTTTTCTACAGTGGTTTCCCATCTCTGGAACAATCTTCACCTGGAAGGTACACCTAACTCCAAGTGTAACATCATTTTTCTATGTCCTCAAGCACTTGTATGTTGATAGCTATTGGTCCCTCACTCATTGCTGTTTTATGGTGACCACTTGTGATAACTTTATGGGTGTGTGTGGATACATAGTGTGATCACTTTTAGTTGTATGTTTTCAAGATTTGCTTGTTTGCTGTGTAAGTAACCTTGAGACCTTTGGGTATAAGTTATTGTTACAATGATGATGATGATGATGATGATGATAAAAATGTTGTTAATGCATTGTTTGACCCAGAATGATAACAGGAGCTGTATATATGAACTATTTAGAATCAAGTTCAACAGTATATTAGTTAATATCTCTGCCTTTTAAAAAAAAAAAAATGCCACCATTTCACTTAAACTGCTTAGTAAAGTCCCAGTCCTGGTTGGGACCTCTCCAGCATGGGAAGATAAGGAAGCTTTAATCCTTTACTGCTTGCTAGGAAATCAATCCAGATCAGGCCTCCCATGGTAGCAATCTGTGAAAAAAAACAAAAGCTGCACTTAAAGACACAGGTACATAGCGGCAGCATGGCTCACCAGAGAGGAGTGTTGCCTGTAGCAAATTGTCTTGACATTCTGCCTTGGACAGGAACACGAGCAAATTCTAACTTTCCCTTTGCAGTTTTCTAACTAATAAAACTGTGGTAGCAATAATAATAAATCTCATTATTTTCAAAGGAAACAGGCAAAGTATAACATGCTTTACAACAAACATCTTGAGACTATTGGGCTACTGATTGTGATAGTAGTAAAGGTCTTCCATGTAGCTTTCCCTGTTTGTGAATTCAGCTTTAAAAGTATGGTGGGAGTGCTAAAGGAGATTGAGCTTATTTCTATTTTAACTTGAATATCTGAAGCACACCCTTTTGCAAAAAGAGAGCTGGACTTCTGTCTGAACCATGCAGTTTTGAACTGCACTTTTTGGGGGCCCTTTCCCCTCCCCACTGCCCACCACTGGCGTCCAGGGCTGTCGAGTTTGTGCTTATCACACAATGCTGCTTACCTCACAGCAAAAGCTAAGGCACTGCATAGATCCTAGAGCGGGAAGTGTGCCCAAGAGAGAAGCAGCGAGGGGCTGGCAGCTTTGAATAAGGAGCTGGAATTATTATGTCAAACTAGAGCAGTCTTTGCAAATCAGAGCTCTGGGAGGCTGTACTTACTGACCCATAACTGTATACTTCTTCCTTGGCTACACAGTTCCAAGTGTTGCGGCTGAGGCTTCGGTCCCATGGTGCATGTGCTAGTAAAGGCAGCTAGATTTGCTATTTAAAGCAACATATTCCTGAGCAAATTCAGATGATACAGAGCAGGCTCTTGGAAACCAGTGAACCATAGGCAAGTATCCATCTGGTGCAGTGACTAGAAGTTTTGGAAATGGATACAAGATCAAATCTCAGCCATTCAGGCAGTGCATTTGGTGGCCTTGAGACCAGAATTGCTTGCACTTGCCGTTTAGTTTCACAATCACCACTGTGCTGCTCTGAGGCTCTTGCAATATATCTCAAACCTGCTTTGTTAGTATGGATGCCATCTCTGGGTATCTGGATAGAGATGATGTTTCTTGCCTTGAAATGGACAGGTGGTCTGTGATTTTCAAATCTGAGTCTCCACCACCAATCTCTTCCAAGTCCTTTGAGTGGATGAAGTGCATGTTGCAAGTTGTGAGCAGCGGACTTGGTAGTTAATTCCAAGATGATTGATGCAGAGAATGGGATCGTGTGCGAGCTAATATCATCAGGCACTCATTGGCTGTTGCCATAATTCAGTCTTCCTCACCCAAATGTTGGACTCCAACTCCCATCATCCCTGATCATGGGCCTTGCTGGCTTATGGGATTTGGAGTTCACCTACATCCAAAGGGTTGTTGGGAAGGCTGCTGCAGTTAAAATGTGGTCTGCTGAACCCACTAGCTATTTAAATGATATTAAAATTCTACTATAAGACCTGTGTGATATGGTGAATAAATAAATGCTATAGGCACATAGGGGAAGATTACACAGAATCCAAACTATGAAGACAAAAATGCATTACTTAACTTTCTAACAATACATAACTTTATTTCCCACTTTGCTCAGTCCAGCTATCTGTTCCTAAGGTCCAAAAATCATCTGATAATAAATGGGTCACCATACCAAGTACTGTAAATTTGGATTGTGAGTTACCATACCCAAAAGGCTGGGAATCATTGCTTTTTATGGCATTAGTCAGATAGCAGTACTGTATATGTTTCTACCACATAGTCAGTCAGTCACCAGAAGTTCCAGTTGTGGAGGAAATAGTAGCATGTAGTTCTCTCCTTTGTGTGATTTTAATGACATACCCAGAAAAACCTGTATCAACTGTTACAGTTCTCAAAAAGAAGGTGCATTTTGGCAAGGCTGCTGAGCAGCTTCTCTGCAATATTTGGACAAATCAGCCAGTGACAAGGCAGTGAGATAGCAGAGGATGAGAAAGCAAAAGTAAGGAAGGGTATTAGGACTTTCATGACTCAGATTGGATGAAATTTGTGGCCAAACATACTAACAGGCCCTGTGTTTGGACCTTAATGAGGGAGTGCATCATGTGCAACTCTGGATGAATGTTTAATATTTCCAACTCACTGGGTTGGTTACCGGCTTACATCTAAGCCTGGGGACTAGGGTTTGAAATGATGCTGAAGCCCTGAGGAAGATTAGTCAAATGCTGAGCAGGGCTGTATTTCTGGTTATGTTAGCCTTGATTCCTGTCAGTACACTTGGAGCTGCTGCTTTCCTCCCACCTCCTGCCATGAGAAGAAGCCTGATGGATCTGGTCAAGAGTCCACCTAACCCAGCAACACTCTTTTCTACAGAGGCCAGCCAGGGGCCTCTATGAAGGCAAGAGCCTTCTTCTGCTCTCAGGCAATTGGTATTCCCTGGCATCCTGCCTCTGACCCTGGCGTTTCCACATGACCATCAGAACTTGAAGATGTGGGTTTCTCTTCCATGACATCCTCTAAGGGCATCCATTCTAGTGGTCATCTTCTTCCTTTGACTTCCATACATGAACTATGCCCTGTGTGTGGAAATTATATCCTTTTCTCTATCTATCCTGCATCATCTGGTGTTGCATGTCTCTTGCCTGTCTGTCCTGAATCATCTGCCACTGCCTGTTTGATTGCAAGTCCCTTTGAGTTCTAGTATTATTATATGGGGGAGGGGAGGGACTGCCCCTATCATTTTTCCATACCACGCATGCAGCAGTGCTGACTCCAGATCTTGGAGGGCTTTGGGGGAAGCTTCCCTCTGTGGGCTTCCAATTTCCTTGCCCACTAGCCCTGTCTCTCTGGCCCATTCCACACAATTGCCTGGGAGGGTGCAGGGAACACAAGCCAAGTGGGGGACCTTGCTAGATGGCAGCAGAGAGAGGAAAATAGCAGGAAGACCACATGGGTCAAGACAGAGGGTGGGAGTGGCGCCCCATTTACAGTATCAACAGTTTTATTTTTCCATCCCTTGGACCTCTTTCAGATAGTTGCATACCTGTTCTTAAGCAATTTCTTACAGCAACCTTAATGCAGTTCATATATATATATATATATATATATATATATATATATATATATATATTACCATGATCAGTATCTAAATGTTTAAGTAATCAAAACCCAGAAGCAGTAGCTGAGCATTCCAGTTCTGTCCCATTTGTTCTTGCTCTTTATTTGTTTCGTTGTTTGTTTGGAATAAGAACTGCTAAATAATAGTGCTAGAATTTAAACACTCTTGCCTATTCCTAGCAGGGCATCTACTTAAAACATGCTGTGGTCAAATCTGGAGAACAATAGGTTAAGGGGGAAGAGCCACAGCTGGCATTAATTCAGACATACTAGGGCAGGCTGTCATTCCCCTGTTCACATTAAAAGCAGGGATGAATTTCTAAGAGAGTCCAGGGTTCAGGAAAATTAGAATGCCATATCATTTGGAATGCCTGTTCCTTAACCCTAATTGCATTTGTTTGCTGTTTTTGTGGGGGGAACACACTCTGAACATGCTCAGAGGCACACCATGTGTTCACAGATTCTGTCCTGGCACTAGAAACTAATTTTGAAATTGAGTCCTGTTTTGGGGGTGGGGGTGGGGGCTATTATTCAGATTAAGCCTTATGTAGGGACCTCAGTTACCTGCATTTCTGCCAATGCTGCACAGAATGATGTTCTATATGAATCTGAATCCAGTGATGCACACTATGTCATAGGCTTAACATTTTCCAAATTGTAACATTCTCAGCCCCCCACCCCACCCCAATGTAGATGTGTTGGATTTTATTTTATTTTAAAACTTGTCTGTGTCATCTGTTCGTCTTTCTACTCCCCTTTTTGGGGTAAGGATTTACTTGGACCGTTTGTTTTTTTGCTTTCTGCGAGACTTCCACACCTCAGTGGCAGTGGGAAACGCTGAGCGCAGATTGCATTTAAATGAAGGCTTGCAAAGGAGGTGTTCCAGACGCTGTCTGGAGAGGCTGAAATCTTTACCTGATTCCCTAAAACGCTTGCAAATATTCAAGCCGAGTTAAAGAGAGACTGTTCTTCATTTAGGCAGCCTGCATCTTTGTTGAGGGAAAGACTGTAGAGGGAAGCTGGGGTGGGGGCAGGGATGTGATTTATGGCTTTGGGGAACTGGAAGAGAGAGAGGGAGAAGGAAGACCGGCAGAAGAAACAGTTCAGAAGTAAAACATACAGAACCCAGAATATCTTCCTTTACGTTCTCTCTCTCTCTCTCTCTCTCTCTCTCTCTCTCACACACACACACACATCCATTTTATGTTAGTAATATTGAAGTTAAACTTTTCTTGTTAGGGGCTCCACCGAAAGCCTCTGCTATCTTCATGCAGATCAACACAACTGCATTTTGTAGCAGATGTTTTTGTGAGTGTGCTTTTATAATAATAATAATAATAAATAATAATAATAAATTTTATTTATATCCCGCCCTCCCCAGCCAAAGCCGGGCTCAGAGCGGCTAACAACAATAAAATAATACAACATTCTAAAATCATTTCATTAAAATTAATTCAACTCAAATTGATGGCAACCATTAGGCTAAAGCTCTGTGAAGATTGCCAAAGGAGGGAGTCAGGCTGTGCCCTGGCCAAAGGCCTGGTGGAACAGTTCTGTCTTGCAGGCCCTACGGAAAGATGTCAATTCCCACAGGGCCCTAGTCTCTTGTGACAGAGCGTTCCACCAGATTGGAGCCACAGCCAAAAAAGCCCTGGCTCTAGTTGAGGCCAGCCTTACCTCTCTGTGGCCTGGGACCTTCAGGATGTTTTTGTTTGAAGACCGTCCGTAGGTACGAGGGTCCTGGGCCGTATATCACTTGTGGCCCCATACATAGGCATGTTGCTTGTGGCGTATGTGTTCAAAAGCCCATTTTGGGCAACGTGACATTTGTGGTACCATGGTTGATGAGGTAAGACTAGGATGGTGGAAGTCCTTGGAGCAATACCGGTTTGGGGTCTTTCCAAGCCCTCCCTATAGTGACACACTTCTTTTTAGGAGGAATGGTTGCCCTCTTGAGATTTATCAGCAAATTGCTGGAGGACTATAGAAAAATAGAGCTGGAATCTGGACCACAAGTGATGCATTAAAAAACTTAAGAAGTGTCCTGATGTAAGAGGCCAAAGGTCTAGCTAGTCTAGCATCCTCTTCTCACAATAGGCAACCAGATTCCATAGTATGACTATGCATTGTGTGGAGTTCTTTCTTTTGTCCGTCCTAAATTGTCCAGCAGAGAGAGAGAGAGGAGAACTTTACTCCTTCCACTTCCTCCAGACCATGCATAATTTCATAATTTTATGCACTTCTAGCATGTCCTCCTTTTCTTTTCCCAAATGTTGTGTCCTTTCCTCATAGAGGAGCTGCTCCATCCCCTCGATCACTTTGCCTCCTTTCTCCTGAACCTTTTCTAGATCTACAGTTTCCCTTCTGAGGTGAGGCGACCATGCAATATGTTAGCACCCTCTGGAGTGAGCCCTGCTGCTGTGTATACTTGTCCAGTCCACTGCATGCTTCTGCCTTTCAAGTGCTCAAAGCACCAGTCGTATCAATGTGCCAGTGCTTGTAGCAGATATAAAAAGACAACTGTGTGCTTGCTGAGTTAAATTTCCTGAAATCACTATTAGAGGGCTATGTGGCTCACACGCAGTGCTATAAGCAACCTGCTTCATTAAAACACTTGTGTTAGAGTGTGGAGAATGTGCAAAATATTGTTCCCCCTTCCCTCCAAAAAGCATATCTGAAAATATTAACAAGGAGCCAATATACCTGTAATATTAAAACACATGATTTAACATTGCATGCATGTATCTGAATTATCATAGAATTGTAGAGTTGGAAGATCTCGTCCAACCCCCTGCAATGCAGGAATCTAAACACAGTCCGCCATCCAGTTTGAAACCATACCAGATCTTGCTTAGCTTTGCAAATGTGGCAGCAGTTTTATTGCTGCACCACTGAGGTGGGAGTGTCTAATCAAGACTGGGACTGCAATGTGTGTATGTGTGCGTTTAATCCATTGTGGCAAGAGGGAGTTTCCCCCTCATGACCAATAGCTTCTACATTGGGATCATGGCACAGGAGAAAAGGGTTAACCTGCCCTCCAGTTTTGCACTATGGTCAATCCTGATTGGGTCCCCCAGCAGCTGGCATTTACACTTTTTTAAAAAAGGGAAAATGATTGGCAGGGACAACCATCATGTTTCAATGTCATGTGTAGTTTGGCTCTGAAATTCACAACAGCTATGCGTCAGACAAGCCAACCAACCCTCAAATGGTTTGTAGACTATACAGTCTAGATTAGAGTGCTGATTTTATATCTGCTCTAGGCAGTATTTAGTTTCTTGTTCATGTCCTGACACACATATTTGCATGGAGGGAAGTGAGATGAACCCACAGATCTGGTCAGCAGCACTTCCTCAGCGGCTCTTATTATGGATAGGATTCTTTGCCTGTCTTTTTCTGGGACACACCAGTTACATGCATTATGATTGTCTATATAGTTTTGCATCCGGGTTTTATTGACTCTGCTCACAAAGAAAGTACAGAGTAAAAAACGGGTCCGTCATGAAGATTTCAACTCCTGAAAATGAAACTATGGAGATGCAGCTTTCCCTAAGTAGTATACTTCTGTGTAATACAGCAAGCTTTTCCTTAGATGGAGACTTGAATTAAGCACCACTCTTCACCTGTTGCTGAGACTGCCACCTACAGGATAGCATCAGGCTGGATTTTAAGGGACTCCTTTTGACGGCTGGACATACAGTAGTGGCAGGTACTGCCCAGTCTTTGCAGCAGCTTGTGTGCTTATAGTCACACGCAGTGTATCGTGTATGGTGTCATCCTATACAGATAATGCCATTAGCACTTTATGTCCACATAGCAATTTCAGTGGGAATTTGACCAACTATACTGTAAAGTGGAAGGGACAATCTTTGAATGAGATATGGAACTTTCCTGAACTGGCATTTTTATTTGGAACCTGGAAGAACGGATTTTCAATGAATGTATGAATGAATGGACTTTATTACGGTCACAGACCAGGATAAAGATTTTCAATGAACTTTGCAGTCTTTGATATCAGTAGCTGGAGTAATTTGCTGGTTGGGAATAAGGGCTGACAGCATGACCATATATGCATGTTTACTCAAAAGCAAATACTATTTAAAGGGGTTGCTTTCTCAAGTAAGCGTGCACAGAATTGAGAGTAAAGCTTGAAACAGAGATCTGCATCCTGATCTCATGGCCTCCCAAATAGTAATTATAAGCCAAGTGGTAAAACAGGCTTTGTAAGACTTAAGTCTCACATCTCTAGCAATTCCTCAGCATCATTACGGCACAGAACGTAATTACTGATGCATGTCTGAGGAATATCTTGACGCCAGTTAACGCCACAGGACAGGCCCAACAGCCCAGCCTGTTACTTTCTTTAAAGTCTGGGTCCCACAGTGCTATAACCCTAAGGGGTAGGCAGCACTACAGATACAGAGATACTTTAATTGTTGTCTGCAGTTTGTTTTGTAACTCGCTTCTGCTCAGTATTGCTGTCAGCAGATGATTCTACCATGCCCAGTTCTGCAACCAGTTCCCAAGGTTCCGAAGGATGCAGTTAGAAAACATCCATTGTAGGCATATAGACCATCCATATAGGTATACAGTGGTACCTCGGGTTACAGAGGCTTCAGGTTACAGACGCTTCAGGTTACAGACTCTGATAATCCAGAAATAGTACCTCAGGTTAAGAACTTTGCTTCAGGATAAGAACAGAAATCGTGCGGCGGTGGCACGGCGGCAGCGGGAGGCCCCATTAGTTAAAGTGGTACCCCAGGTTAAGAACAGTTTCAGGTTAAGAACGGACCTCCAGAATGAATTAAGTACTTAACCCGAGGTACCACTGTATAAAAGTAAAGGGTAAAGGGACCCCTGACAATTAGGTCCAGTCGTGACTGACTCTGGGGTTGCGGTGCTCATCTCGCTTTACTGGCCGAGGGAGCTGGCGTACAGCTTCTGGGTCATGTGGCCAGCAGGACTAAGCCGCTTCTGGCAAACCAGAGCAGCGCATGGAAACGCTGTTTACCTTCCCACTAGAGCAGTACCTATTTATCTATTTGCGCTTTGACGTGCTTTCGAACTGCTAGGTTGGCAGGAGCAGGGACCGAGCAATGGGAGCTCACCCCATCGCGGGGATTCGGTAAGTCCTAGGCTCTGTGGTTTAACCCACAGCGCCACCCATGTCCCACCACCACTGTATAGACCCACGGAAATATGAAGGTGCAACCTTATGGCATTTCTTCCCAGAGTTGTGGTTTAGCACTGAACATAAATAAGTGTTGGCTGCAATGAAATGTTGCAATGTATACTAAACTTGTGGAGTTTAGGGGGCCAGTCATGCCTTGCTTCAGGATACTCCATTCTGTCCCATCCTTCTCTGTTTCCATTCCTTCTTTTCTGGATGGCAATTGTTAAGTTGTGGGTGAACATATCAGACGACACAGCGATTCTTCAAAAAGCTCTTGTTTATTCACAGGCCAGGCCAGAACTGAACTAAAGGGTTCAGTCAGCCTGCTTATATAGAGCTCCAGTACAATGTAACTGTAACAATTTTCTAAAACTATCCAATCACTGAACGTCACTTTCGATCCCTTATTTGCATAACTATCTACAGTATCCCACTGCTGGCCCAGGGTGAGAACTTCAGTACATAGCAGCAATTTTACTTGGCTAATTAGGATGCTCTGTTTTCAGTGAGTTTTTTGGGTGGCGTCGGCATCCACTTAAGGTATGTTTGTATTCTGTAAACAGTACATGACAGCCCAGTTTCCCCTGAGCATGTGAATGCCTCCCTCTTGTTTCTTGGTCACCTCATCATCCTCGTTCACTATTGGAAGGAGGAAAGTCTGAGAAGACCTTGCATGAAAGATGACTGTGCGAGGCACAGAAAGAACATTGGAAGCTGCCCTATGCTCATGCTACTGGTCCATCTAGCTCAGTACTGTCTATAATGATTGGCAGCAGCTCTCTAGTTGTTTTGGACAGGGTCCCAACACTTGCTGGAGATGCCAGGGATGGAACCCGAGACCTCCTGTGTCCAGAGCAGATGCTCTGCCATTGAGCTTTGACCCTCCCAGGGTGGCTCAGGAGAGTCCACCCCCACTGTATGAACTGTGCTGCTTTCTACCAGCAGTGCACCCCTTTATGTGCTGTTCAGTGGGGTTTTTCAGGTGGAACTCAGTTCTGGCACCTCTCAGGTGGGTGCCATTGCCATTATAAGACAACAAAGGAGGCGTTCCTGGTGAGTTCGAGCACCTCTTTTTCTAGAAAAATAGTACTGGTTGCTGATGCATGCAGGGAAGGTGACCGGTGTAGGTTGATGATCGCTGCTGTCTTTGATTCAAGTAAGCAACACATCTAACCTTTTTTTAAAAATGCCTGTGTACTGAAGATGCCTTTCTTGATCTGTTGTTGTTGTTTAGTCGTGTCTGACTCTTCGTGACCCCATGGACCAGAGTACGCCAGGCACTCCTGTCTTCCACTGCCTCCCGCAGTTTGGTCAGACTCATACTGGCAGCTTCAAGAACACTATCCAACCATCTCGTCCTCTGCCTTTCCCTTCTCCTTGTGCCCTCTATCTTTCCCAACGTCAGGGTCTTTTCCAGGGAGTCTTCTCTTCTCATGAGGTGGCCAAAGTATTGGAGTCTCAGCTTCAGGATCTGTCCTTCCAGTGAGCACTCAGGGCTGATTTCCTTAAGAATAGATAGGTTTGATTTTCTTGCACTCCATGGGACTCTCAAGAGTCTCCTCCAGCACCATAAGTCAAAAGCATCAATTTATTGATCTACTTGGTTCTAAAATCCCTGTTCCCTGCAAGGTCCCATTTGATGTTTTCAGTAGTGTGTCATTTTGGAAGGAATGTGCAAGAAACGAGACAACTTTTGTGTGTGTTTTCAATGTCAAGACTGGAAAGTAGACTTTGCAGTCAGTCAGAATTTGTGTGTGTGTGCATGTATGTCTGTCTGTCTCAGAAATTAAAACAAAAAACAGCAAGCTGGGCACTCCAGCTACTGCTAGTTTCCTGTTTACTGGAGCAGCTGCATGGAGAGTATTACAAAGGGTGTGTGTGTATTAGGCAAGTCAAGCCACTGAATGGTAAACACAAGGCAGGCACCTAACAAGTTTTGATCTTTTCTCTCCCCCCTCTTCCACTGCCTCAACCTTTCTTTTGCCCCAGCCATTTTCCAGCCTGGGTGAAAGATCCTACAAATGTTTGTTCCTTCCCTTTGGAAAATGTAGGGCCCTTGAAGTTTTTTGGTGGTTTGCAGAAAAAGCCTAAGCTCTTTTAAGAGTATGAATGGTCTGTTTGCTCTCTCTCTCTCTCTTTTTTTTAATCAAGTACTTAGAGATGAAGAAACTAGCAATCTGCTTGCAGCTACTGTATATGCATAATTAATACAATCTTGTTATTCATAAAGTGTAGGAGAAATAGGGATATTCCCAGTTAAAAATAATGAAGTACCAGCTACCAACTAGAGTGCAGCGCTATTGTGATTTTATGCTGGGAGTTAGGCATATGTCACGACATTTTGGTTACTTATTTTGCAAAAGCTATACAAGAGAATTCATTCTGTTAACAAGCATAGTTAGACTCTGTTGGATACCTCATGTCCTGCTGTCTCTCTCTCTGTCTCCTCTTTTATTTTGCTGAACCATAGGCTTCTGGTCACTTTTTTAAACGTATGCAATGCTATAATTTGCTTGTGGATGTGATGAATTTCCTGTGCTCTTTAAAAAATGTAACTCTTTGCATTGTCCGGTACATACACTGAACTGATGGTATCTTGTTTCCATATTAATATATTGTTTTGTTAATTCCACCCCCATCCCCATATTTAGCAAAACCCACCTACATCCCTGTCTCTTGATCTCAAGTCCTGACAATATTAATAAACAGGGCCTTTCTGCATACTGACCCTTCTTGCTCCTAAAGGGGCTCAAGTTGCATTGGGTGTCTTTGTTTTACAATACATACAGTATAGATCTGTCTGTCCATATAGTTGCACATAAAAGCTTTAGCAGCGAGCCAGAACTGGGGGGGGGGGGAGAGAATTTTTATGATTCCAACTTGTGCAGCTTAGGGCTGAGTAATGTGGGGGGTTGTGTGTGTGTGTGTGTGTGTTGGGGGACTTGGAAATCTCGCTGCTGCAGCAGCACACTCAGGGTTACAGAGACGTGTGTAGAGAAACGTCTCAGCAATTCTTGTGTAGAGCAGGGGAAAGGGAGGGGAGGTGGGGAGAGCAGGGGCATTTTGAAACTGCTGGCTGCTGCGCGCTGATTGGCGGAGCCTCGTGTCTCAGCGTTCCAGCCATGCAGCTCTCCTCCCTCCACTCTGTCCATCCCGGAAGGAATTTCCTTTGCTGCTTGATCTATTGTTGTTGTCACTGCTCTTTGCTGCATGTTTTGGTCAGATCAAGTAACCATAGTATCAAAACTGTGTCCCAGTGTCTGCAGGATTTTATACTAGCCTCCCACAACCTTGCTCTCTTCCCCTCGCAACCCCTTTGCACGTTTCTTATTATGATTTCATAGGACACAGGGGGAGAAGGGGGGGGGCTGTGTTTTTTCCACTGCAGAGATGGTTTCAATTAAAGGCGCTCTCTATGTGGCTTGCTTCTTTTTTTAAAAGTTTCCTCTCAGTGATTAGATGCAAAGTTTTTTTTCTCTTCTTCTTCCGTCCACCAAAAGTTTCTGCTTAAAAACAAAACAGCTTTTATTTCCTCGTTGTAAGTAAATGTTGGGGGGTGGGGGTGCGATGTTATACTGGGGTTATCAATACTTTCTCTCGCCCGCCGGGCTATGAGAGCGAGTCGAAACGCAGAGGTTGCCTCCCCACCCCCCAAAAAGTGGGGCACTTTCCTTTTCCTGTCTCTGCAGGAATAAATCATATGGAGGGGTGTGTGTGTTTAAGGGGGGGGGCTTTTCCAAATGTGCCTCTCCTACCAGAACCAAAATTTCGAGTCTGGAGAGAGAGTATCATTTGCTTGGGTAGAAATCCATTATTGCAGATTTTGTGCTGAGAGCCCTATCCTTTCTAACGTAGCCATTTATTGTGTGCTTAATGTGAGAGGCGAACTGGATTCCCATCTTTCCCCTGCCCCTTTTAACATGCAAAGAGGAGACGGAAGCAAGATGCCCCTTCTGTCTCCCCCCCCCCCAAAAAAGAGGGGTGCAGCAGGTTTGCTTTAGAGCCACTGCAGTGTCTGGTGTGGGAAAGCGCGGGAGGGGGAGAGCGAGAGAGGCTCAGCGGTGGAAAAGACCCTGGCATTTTCTGCTCTGCAACACCGGCTCTCTTCTACTCCCTCGGGGTTTTGCAATGGCTAATTCCTCCTGAGGCTGACACTTGGCACTAGGGAGGGAGGGAAGAGGATGCGGAGCCGGGGATGAAGGGCGGAGGGAGCGGGGTGGAAGAGGACATTTCTGAGAACAGGCATATTCGCCGCGCGAGCTGGACTGGCCGCGAGAGGAACTCGGAGCAACACTGCCCCCTAGAGACCTCTCCGCCCCATGGCACCCAGACCCGGCAGGTCCTCCCCCCACCCAAACACACACACACAAAAACCGCATTTCATTCCCCAATTTGGGGCGCGGGAGAGATTAATTTTGGCAGGGAGAGCTGTGTGGCTTCGGGAAGGGATGCGGGGGGGGGGGGGGAGAGATAAAGCCGGCGAGCTAATCCTTGCTGCGGTGCTTCTTGGTGCCTCTTTTTTTTTTAAGTCCACGTGGTGCCACGCTAATTTGATTTCTTCCTTTTTTTAAAGCAGTCTCCCTCTCCCTCAACTGGTTTATAAACCCCTGGAGACTTTGAGGGGGGAAAGGGGGGTGGGGTGGGAGAAAGCGCATCCAGTGTAGCGGGTCTTTATTCTCTCTGGGAACACTTCTTTGTCTTGCAGGAACGGCGTGGGTCAGGCAACTGATCTGAGCTTACATCTGTCATTTTCAAAGAGAGAGGGGAGAGATTAGCGGATACAATAAAATAAAAAGAATATCTGGCAACAAAAGCCTCTCAGAGTAGCCCAGGGAAAGTACCACAGTTGCCGGGAGACGTTGGACAACACGAACAAGGAAATGGGACTGTCGCATATTATATATATAAAATATACACATAGAAAAGAATCCATAAAGGATGCTGAGCTCTGCCATGTGCTCCAAACTTACAGTGGCTTTCTGAAACCAAGGGCCATTGTGTTTATATGTTTCCAGAGAGCGCCTCCTCCCCTGTGAAAATACAGGAATCTGCTGTCCTTGGAAGCCAGTTTCAGGTAGCTGAACACATGTAGAGCAACTTGAGGCAGATTTTATTATTGTTTGTGCCTGGGCTGGTTGGTAGTGGCCCCTGCTGGCCTAGAGAATTAACTGACAAGGGCCCTAGTATTAATAGCATCTTTTATCTCAGTCACTTTTAAAAAATAGTGAAGGTTTTTGGCTCAAGCTGAGACAGCCTACTTTTTAATTTTGGTTTCCCGGCCTTTTGGGATGGGGTTTTGTTGTTTTAATGGGGACTGAACTTCAGAACGTAGCAAGCAGCCTTAATCAGACCATTTGCTCATTTCTAGCTCAGTGTTGGGTACACACAGGTTGCATGCACACTTTTTCTGTAAAGCACATTTGAAACACATTTCCTTCTCCCCTCAAAGAATTCTGGGCATTGTGGTTTGTTAAGGGTTGCTGGGAGCTGCAACTGTCTGCCCATGATTCTTTGAGGGAAAGAAAGTGCTTCAAATATGGCAGCACTGTGTAGCGCATGGGATGTGTGAGGCGAGCATGTGACACTCTGAATGCTGCTAAACCACAGCTCCCATCAGCCTCCGCCAGCATGGCCTATGTCTGGGTACGATGGCAACGCGTTAGCCATCCTTGCTTCAGCTTGCCAGCTGCTTTGGGACTACAACTCCCATCATCACTAGCTAGCAGAACCAGTGGTCAGGGATGATGGGAATTGTAGTCCCAAAGCAGCCAGAGACCCAAGTTTGGGAAACCCTGCTCTAGGGCAGCTTTTCTCAACCTTGGGTCCCCAGCTGTTGTTCGACTATAATTCCCATCATCCCTGACCACTGGTCCTTCTTACTAGGAAGGATGAGAGTTCTGGTCCAACGACATCTTGGAGCCAAGGTTGAGAAAGGCTGCTGTAGGGTTTCAGGCAGGGAACATTACTAGTCCTAGCTCTGCCTAGAGATGCCAATAACTGAACATGCACACAAAGCATGTGCTCTATTACTGAGATATATAGCCATATATATCTCAGTTATTACATGACATTGCAACCCTTGGGGGTACAACTCTGCAATGCTGTTTTCCCTACAAGACTAGAACCAGCATTCACAATAGCAAAATTCCAGGGACAGCCAAAGTCAAAATAAAAAATGAAGGGAAAAGCAGCATCAATATAACCCAATTACCTAGGTTCTATCCTGCCACCTGAATATACGTTTGCATCTTTGTCTGGTGGACCTCCCCAAGGAGGTCATTGTCCAGTTGGCACCTGCTTTATCATACAGTTGTAACGAATAGGTTTCTAAGACTTAATAATTCTGCAAAACCTTCGTAAGAAATATTTATATGTAGCCAAGTGTAGTACTTTGGCAGTCTCTGTCTAACTACACTGCAGTATGCTCACTTAGAAAGCCTGCATTTTGTTTCACAGATATTTCAGATAGCTATTTTAGGTTAATCAATATTTAGGATGAAAATATCCTGTAAAGGCTCATGGGTATAGTGTCAAATGCAGAGCTCTTGGAGTTAGGTTCAAAAAGAAGGTTTGTCTGAAGTTGTTTTCTGAAAGTCATTCCTTTGTATTCCTGGCATCTAGAAATTGATGCAAACTAATATTAACTGCATAGTTTTGTTCTCTTCCTATATTGGATTAGCAATAGTTAAGTGACATATTATAGGGCAAAATAAAGCTTCTTACTAGTGAAAAATTACTTTTTCCTTTGTCATGTCTCGATTGTTTCTCATGTTAGTAATTGGCCCAAACCTACTTCAGACTTGACGATCTTTGACTTTTTGTAATGAGCTTGCTGGATGATGCCTTTGCTTGTTCTCCAACAAGTGACATTTAGTAAACATGGTGGTGCTGCTTTGGTGCTTAGCAGTCAGTTCAGTATTTAGTTCCTTCCAGGAGAGGGCAGAGTTACATGCACATGCTTGTTAATTACAAAGCTTTACAAACTTCTTTTGTGTTTTCCCTTTCAGCTTTTCCTAACTCCTGCCTGTGCTAGATGATCAGTGCTGTGTTTGGAGCAGTGATGTCTAGGTGCCTGCTAAAACTGCTTTTCTCTTTGTCCACAAGTCTAAACTGCTGTGAAAACCTCCAATCATGGGACTGTCAGTATTTTCTGATGGAATTCAGTTGTGTGTTGGCAAATTCAGGTTGTGCAATTATAGCTGGTTGGGAGTCCTTGTGCAATAAATCTGCTTCCCCACTCCCCACCCAAACAGACCTTTCAGGTCCTTTCCCCAGCAGAAAGCAAGCTTGTTCCATCTTCCATGTGGCAGCCCTTTAGATATTGGAAGATGGCTATCATATCTCCTCTCAGTCTCTTTTCCAGGCTAAACATACCCAGCTCTCTCAAACATTCCTTATAAGGTTTGGTTTCTGGATCCTTTATCATCTTGGTCACCTTTCTCTGCACACGTTCCAGCTTGTCAACATCCTTCTTAAATTGTGGTGCCCAGAACTGGACGTAGTATTCCAGGTGGGGTCTGACCTAGGCAGAATAAAGTTGTACTATTACGTCCTTTGATCTGGACACTATACTTCTATTGATGCAACTTAGAATAGCATTAGCTTTTTTGTTTCTGCATCGCACTGTTGACTCATGTTAAGCTTGTGGTCTACTAAGACACCTAGGCCCTTTTCACATATACTGCTGGCAGCCCAGGTATTCCTCATCTTATATTTATGCAGCTGGTTATTCCTGCCAAAGTGTAGAACCTGACATTTGTCCCTGTTGAGATTCATTTTGATAGTTTGGGCCCAGTTCTTCAATCTGTTACGGTCATCATGAATTCCGAATGTGTTTCAGAAACCAGGAAAGCAAGAACAGTGGATTAAAGCTAAGCAGCATTGTTGGTTTAAACTGCTTTTGCCGTCTTTGTGGTGGTACTGTAAACATGGAATGACTTGCAAGCTGGGTGTGTTTTTTGGATCAGCCGCATTAATAATTTTGCATATACTGTTGGTTTTGGATAGGGAAATTCTCCCCGTTGTTACACCACAGGGAGAGCTTTAGAATAATGAATCAGATTTTAAAGTTGGCCACCAACTTAAACATAAAACATTAGTTCTAGTGAAATAAATCAGTTTGGTCAATTCTGCAGAGGGATTTCTGGTATTCACAGAACAGGTCTAGGTACAAGGAAAAGAACTTATGTGTGTATTTCTAGGTGTGTGTCCAAGTACTGTTTGGTCAGCATTTGCAAACAGGCTGCTTGTGAATTCAAATTGCAAACTAGGTACTCTGCAGGCTATCTTAGTGTGACATTTACCTGACTTGCATTCATAGTGTGCTCAGTGCACAGCACACTCTGCTGTTTTTCTCATACCTTCCAACAGCAGCTGCTTAGCAATTGATACATATATGCTATATATGTGCCTACTGCAGATGCTGTTTCCAGAGGCTAGTGAGTTTGTACCTCATACAGAACGCAACTCGGCCAGATGATAACAGTAACGTCCATCTTAACTGGAAGCTGGTTCTCGGCCAAATTCTGATTTTAGTACTTTTAACTTTTATACCTGGAGTTGAGATGTTGAGCTATGAATATCCTGATGTACAAAAGTGTGGTATGGGGGTTTGAATTTAACATTTCAGAAATGGGGGTGGGTGGGTTTGAATTTAACAATTCAGAAATTTGCTAAGGCATGCTCAGTCTGTTGGTAGGCAAGGTACCTTTTAACCCCTTTTATCGAATTAGGGCATTGAAGGAATTCAGGTTCTGAACCAAGCAAATGTGGCTTCTGCAAAGGAAGAAGTGCATGTTTGCATATATATATATATATATATATATATATATATATATACTGTATAGTTGGAAGGGGTGAACATCATCAGATAGGATGGTGAAGTGCTGCTCTCTTGCCTGTAGAAAACCCTGCTTTGACTTTTGAGTCATTTTTAAACACACATCATCATACAGATAAACTTCAAATTATCTTAACTGCTAAAGAACGCTTTTTAAAGAAAGCTTAAATAGAAGCTGAGATTCTTAGGCTGCCTTATTCTGCATTTGCAGAATAAGATGCTTCTCTGTGAAACACTGGAAGTTACAATATGACAATGGACAGCTTTTTTATATACAGTACAGAACCAGCAGTCATTGATGACTAAAGACTAAAAGTGGATACTTCCTTTAAATGGTTAATTTGCTGGCTATAGCTGAATCTGCCTGTCTGTGAGCTTCCAAGGATCTAAAGGGAAGCTCAGTTGAAAAGGGGCAGTTGTAGGTGGGAAGGGACTAAGGCAGGCTGGTTTGCTAGCATCACCACAAAGGTTTAATACTTTGGTTAGGATTTCCATCTCTGCCAGAAACTCAAGTTGTCCCAGAGGCTAGGCTAGCTAATGCAAAAGAATCTATAATGCTATGATTTATTAGGCTAATGCGCCAGCTAGTGACTCTTTCCTATTTCATAATGAGCCTTTTCCATTGGAGATGTCTGCAAAACTGCTTTTATTATGCACTTTGGAAGTACAGAGTTCCCAGGTTGTAGAACGCTTGCTGCATAACATTGTGTGTGTGTGTGTGTGTGTGTGTGTGTGAGAGAGAGAGAGAGAGAGAGAGAGAGCGCACTTGTGTAAATGAGGGCTCTTGCATCTCGGAAGGAATTGTGATGGTTCAGCATCCTCTTTAGCTGTGAAAGGAGATTACAGTTTATGTCCAGCTTTTAAAGAGTCTTCATGAGCCAACATTACGGGCGAGAGGTTAAGTGCATGATCTCTTTGAGGTAGAAGTCCTCCAGTTCAAATCCTGGGTAAACTCTATCATAAATAAGATGATGATAAGGTAGTATTATCTTTAGTTACTTGTATTAAGAATTTAGTGGGACCAGAGCTACACATGTAGCTGAATGAGGAGCGGATGAGGTTGTAGAGTTTTGAGATGATAGCATGGTCTGCTCCATTTCAGACTACGGGGGTTGTGTGGATAGATTTTTTGAATATATCCCTAAATAGGAAAATTAGCAGAGTACACGGAAGAACTACTCTCTCATTTATTCTGGGTCATCTTCTTGAAGGGATTGTTTTTGTTTAAGGCAAGGAAGCATTTGTTGTGTTCCTTTATATTTTGTCAGGTGGGTGGGGTACAATTCATCACCACCACCACCACCATCAAATGGCATCTTCCTGCCTCGCCCCTTGTAATCTGAAGTTCTGTCCTTGACTCTACTACCTCAGAACTGTTGAATGTGCAGATCAAAGCTGAAATAACTTTACATGCAGGTCTTCAGGTGTTACTAGCCCTCAAATATTTCTGATAGCATCTCACATGCATATGTGGTACATTGATTACATATAAGGGGGAAGGGAAGTGTACTAGACAGAGAAGCTTATGCACTAAAGTTAACTAAGTGAGTGGCTACTAATTATTAGGTGGCGGTGGGGTGGGGTGGGGGAGCAATATTGAAATGATGTCTGGGGAACTCTTAGCTCCTTTCATTAGGCATAGAATGCTTCCATCTTTTTAAATAGATGTGGTCAGGGGATGTGGAGTGACATATTGAGCACATGAGTCCGTTGCCATGCATTTGCTTCCCTGCCCCTCCAGAGTTACCTTTTCATGGTGGTGCCATTTTATCAGTATGTTGTTTATGAACTGAGTTTTTAAAACTTGTACTGAAACACCTTCTTTGCCTTAAAAAGTATTGAAGAAGTTATGCAAAAGCACGTAAGTAAAAAAAACAAACACGTTTCCATGCAAATTTTAAAAATAACAATAGTTCAATGGGCTGAAGAGAAAGGAGGTTAGGAGTAGAGCAAGTGCTTTGCATGTAAAAGATCACTGACATCTCCATGTAGGACTGGGAATCCTGGAGAACCACTGCCAGTCAAAGTAGACAGTATTGAGCTAGATGGAGCAATGATCTGGCTTGGCATATATTCCTATGTAAATGACACGCTCAGGTAAATGGTCCCTTCTATGCTCACATGACTATGTTATCCCCATTAGTGTGGCTGGAGCATAGCAGAATGTACGCTGTACACACAAAGTGCTGTAGCTTTTCTTCTTCATCATACTTATGGTGGAAGAGCAATTGCTGAATAGGAATTGCTAGTCTGAAAACGCCCAATGTTAGTGTCCTCCTCTCACAGATAAACACGGATTTGTCAAGTTTTAGTTGTCACAACCACATCATATATTTAGAGCAACCACAACACTTTAAGCAGCGTAAATGTATGGTGTGGATGTGACCTTGTTGTGAAACCTGCAGTTCTTGGCTGCTGATTTCCGGAGAGCAAAATTGATAAAACTCAGTTGTTTGGGCTTTGCTCTCCTTATCCGATAAGTGTTCTAGAACCAAAGGCTGATACTTGAATACAGCTGCATCTCTTGGACCAAAACATGTGATGTGAGGCCTCTTGAAACATTTAGGTTCTTTGGGATTAGGTTTATGAGGAATTCTGCCAATTAAGCTGTGTGCATTTTCCCTATTAGCGATTTTCAAGAGGACTCCTAGATGAAACATAATTCTTGCTTATGTTGAAAGGAGCAAGATGATTAGAACCTCTTAAACGCTTGACTTACGATGCGATCTCCAAACCAAAGTTGTAGTGTTGTTGCAGTATCCTTCCAGTGATATTTTGATCAATGTTCAGGCACAATTAGCATAATGCTGTAATTATGGCTTATGGAGCTGGTATTCCCCAAGCTGACAGTGCCTTTTCATCCAGGGTGTGCTGACATACTAACTTAATACACATGTGTCCATTCCCCCTCCCCCCCACAATGCCTCATCTGATGAAATGAATACCCACCAACATGCTATGTTCTGTTCCAAATCTATTACCATATGCCTGTCTTTTTACAGTTCTTTGGTGCATGATGTTCATAGAGTGGATAATTAGCTAAGTGAATTAATTGACATTCATACGTGCAATTAGCAAATGGTTACAGGCAAGCTATTCTCTTTGGGATGACTAAAATTTCTAGGGGACTAGTGTAAAAATACTGTAAAATCATTAAGAGTAAATAATGAGGGTTGATTACTATGCATGATTATAGAGGCTGTTTTCTTTCCTGAGCCATAAAAGTGTACACATTGTAAACAAGCCTGTGGGAGCGAGGGGGTGGGAGGGAAGAGAAGCAATACTATAAAATGTTCTGGAGCACACCACTTCTGGAGAGATGCACTGGATATGTATTCCAGATAAAATCTGAGCCAGATGGATGGTATGCCATAAACAATGTGGTGATATTTGCCCCCCAAGCTCTTCTTCTTCAGTGGATAATGCCATCTTTTACTTAACAGGTTTTCTGTTCGATATTTATTATGGGACAATGGAAGATGTGCAGCTCCCTAAATAAGAATAATGTCAAGTCTCTAGGCTGGAGGCTCTGGATTTCTTAGACATTTTTCATATGCCCTTGTAAGAAAAGATGCAATTCCTTGCGGTAAAGGAAACTTAGGAATGGTGATTCCCTTCACTGTGTAAACAAGAAAAGAAGAGGAAAGCACTGTAATATGACTTTGCACATTAAGGCATAAGTCACATCCCATCCTTGGTATTACAGTGGTACCTCGGGTTAAGTACTTAATTCGTTCCGGAGGTCCATTCTTAACCTGAAACTGTTCTTAACCTGAAACACCACTTTAGCTAATGGGGCCTCCTGCTGCTGCCGTGCCGCCGGAGCACGATTTCTGTTCTCATACTGAAGCAAAGTTCTTAACCCCAGGTACAATTTCTGGGTTAGTGGAGTCTGTAACCTGAAGTGCATGTAACCCGAGGTACCACTGTACCAGGGAAGAAGAATTTATAGTGGTAACTTTTATCAAGGGGCAGATTTTCACAAGAAGCTGTTTGAAAAAGGGATCTTAAGAACATAGAATAACTCTTCTCAGAATTGCTGCCTCCAAACTTCGGCCCCACACCTAAACCCGGTCTTGATTTTTTGCTGCTTCTGTTACCCCTGAGTTCTGGATATCTACTTGCATTATAAACACAAGTTCTTCATGGGTCTGTATTCTAGAATGATGGTAGTGTGCTTGCCAAAATGGCAAAACCTGGAGATTATGAGGGTCTCTTGCTGTTTTTCACACTGAACAGCTGATCCAATGCTTGTGCTCTTGTTGATGACACCAGGACAGCAGAGGGCTGGTCAATAAGATGTATTATGGAAGCAGCTGGAAGTGCTTTCCATATTGGAGCAGCTGCCCCATACAGGAATTAGCAGTGATGTGAAGATGTTCCATGATGTGGATGCTCTGTAGAGGGATCCGTGAGACACTTTATGGCTAATGCACATAGCAGCAGTTAATACGCACATGTTTAATTATTGCCCCTACAATGATTGGTAAGTGTTCTGCACACATCTCAGTATGCAAACTGGTGGCCTGCGTCACCTCTGCTCATCTAAGGAGCTTTTCCACATCTCTCATAGTAAAATCAAATGGCGAGGACTTGCACGACACGGAGAGTTGGAAATTGGGGGAAGTGAAGAAAAAAGCACCCCTCCCCAAACACCCACTATACATTTAAAGCAGATCCAACATACATTTAAATCACATGATTTAAAACTCTGGGGATTGTAGTCCATTAGGGGTACTAGGAGTTGTAGGTCTGTGAAGCTACAGTTCCCATGATTATTTTGGGAAAGTCATGTACTTTAAATGCACATTGATTGTACTTTAAATGCATGGTATGGATCGTTTCACATTGCTGTCAGAAACAAAATTGTGCAATCAGAAATTAAAAGTAACACTTAATGCATTTATAGGATTGGAGCCTAACCCTATTGAATTTACTTCTGAGTAACATATAGGGTTGTGTTGTAAAGGCTGTGCTGTAAATGCTTCCTAACCACATGGGAAGTTCAGCCACTGCAACAGATTAGGCATGTATGTAGTAGATGCACTATCCCAGAGGAATCTTGAAACTGAGGAGGGATATTTTTGCATCTAGTCATACTTTACTTCAAGCCAGATGTGGATGTTGGATGCTGTAATTCCTGGATAATATTCTAGAGCAATTCAGAACAAACCTTTTTGCTCTTGGAAATCTAAGTACTTGTGAGGAATTTTATTAATGCATATTCCAAACACTGAAAAGGTTAAAAGGAATTGAACAAGGCAATAACATCCCCTTGTCATGATCCACAAGAGGGTAAGGTCTTGGCTTCCAATCCTTTCTGCTAGTTTTTACTATAAATGCCTTTATATTTCTTTAGAGTTGCTTTTTCCTGTACACTTGGATATTTACTCTTGAGCCCTCGGGTCTCTCAGCTGGGTGTTGCCTGACTGCACATATTTGGCTTGAGTTTGAAGGGAGGGTAAGAAAAGAGGGTAACATGCACAGCGAGGAATATGGGTTGGAGGGACAACGATATCCAGATGATCTGAACCATCTGCAAAGAGCTACATTTGTTCCCTATTATGCAATCAAACTTAAGTATATACATTTGATTTGTTTAAGGATGAGACTAAAAATGAGAAGCATGACGGACTAAGGGGGTGCGTAGCACAGGCACACAGCCGACATTTAAATACATTTAATACATTAGACACATTTAAAATTATTGTATGGCATGGAGAAAGTGGATGGAGAGCAGGTTTTCTCCATCTTTCATAACAATAGAACGCATGAACATCTCATGGAGCTGAATGTTGGACGGTTCAGGACAGATAAAATTACTTATTCACCCAGCAAATAGTTTTAAGCTATGGCACTCACTCCCACAGGAAGAAGGGATGGCCACTATTAGACAACTTTGTGGAGGATAAAGCTATCAATGGCTACTAGGCTCTGCCTCCACAGAAACCACAGGAGCAGGGAGAAAGCTCTTGTGTTTGCGTCCTGCTTCCCACAGGCATCTAGTTGGCCACCTTGAGGGCTGGGTGCTAAACTAGACCGGATCCCGCAGGCTCTTCTTAATGTTATTGTGTGTGTGTGTGTGTAAAATGGTAGTCATGAATTCACAGTTGGTAGTTCCGCGAGTGCAACAACTGCAGCCTCCACTTACCTCTTTGTTTGCTCAGTTATTGGCTACACTTAGAACATGTCTCAGTTATTTGGAGATTGGCTTTTATCCTTCACACTGTGGCTGTGGCAGGTTTTTACAACTTTGGTCTCATAGGTGATGCTGGTGGGGGAAGAAAGGATATATCTTGGAATAACTATTCCCTACTGCCACGGCCAACAAATTCCTCTTCACATTTACATGGCTTATTGGCCATATTGTCCAACTACGCCCCCCTCCTATATTTATGACTTAGGAAGATTTTGTAAGGCTGAAATACTGAGATTTGTAATAGAATATAAACTTTAAATTGCCTTAAAATTTATCACACCGACAATTTGGCTTCCAGACAGTCACTGGCAAATTCAGGCTGTGCGTTAAAGCTCATTTGGAGCTGTTGCAAAACAAACGCCAAAGAAACGGACTTTCTGTGATAAGGAAAATGACAGGGACATGCACTGGAAAGTATTGACGCAACCTTAAGATCCACACCGTGCATTTAAGGCACATCCAACTCACCTTTAAAGCCTGTGAATTGCCCCAATGGATTGTGGGAACTGTAGTTTGTTCGGGTTACTGGGAATTGTAGGTCTGTGAGGGGGAAGCCACAGTTCCCCGGATTATTTGGGGGAAAGTCATGTGCTTTAAATGTGTGGTGAATGTACTTTGAATAAGATGGGTGTTCGTTAAAGGGGCCTTCTGGAAGCAACCTCAGAATCAAGGCTCTTCTGCTTCTTTGTTTATTTCCTACAAATTGGTAAGAAGTAGTATGTAGCCAATGCTCGAGGTTCTTGAAAATTATGGAGAAATTTCTGTTACTTTAAAAGGAATGGGAGAGGGGATTGATGAAAGTGTTAGGAAAGTTGGCTAACGATGAACAGTTCTACAAAGTTCCACCTTAAGAAAACTTCAAAAGACTTTTTTTTTTTACGGAAGTTGAGGGTTTACCACTCCCCAGTGATCCGAAGGAAAGCCCTGGCAGTGGCTCTGCCTGGAAAGCCCTAAGGACTCACAGAGAGAGAATAAAAAGCATGGGGCAGAGAAGTCCGGCGTGCAGGTGGCCTGGGGTTCCTCCTTCACTGCGAGTCGCAGCCTGAACTGAGATCGCTCAGTGCAAGTGCCTGTCTGCTTCACAGGAACAATCTTTGGCAGTTTTCAGCTTCCTCTGGCGAAGGTGAGAGGGGCAGAGGAGATTGGGAGAGACCTAGCCACGGCTAAGAGTTTTCCTGGGGTGTGAGAAACGTTATTATTTTTGGGTTAAAATAATAATAAAGGGTGGAGGAAAGGACTTCTCAAACCAGTGAACTCCTGATCTTAGTGAGGGCTGCTAGAGCGCTGTGTGTTTAGCGTTGAATACCTCTGCACTGATGAAGCTGCCTTTAGGCAGAACTTGAAGCAAACTTCTTTAGTGGTGCGCAGTTGTGATAAAAACAGCAACACTTCTGTGGTTAAGAGGGAAATGCACACTTTATTTCTGAAGGTTCTTGATGGAGCAGTGGACTGTTTTATTTCTCTTCCATGACATGGCATTTATCAGATAAAGGAAGAGAACATCTACAGACTCAGCTTTTTCAGCAATAGTTTCCAAACTCCCTGACAGTCCCACAAGTAGAAATCTGTGGCCTTTTTCAGGATTCCTACCTCCACTTTGCAAGTTACCCTCTCATGCTAAATTTTCTCATATGGATGACAGGATGGTTCTTCAGGTAGCTGGGTTTAGACTTCAGAATCTCTGTTAAGTATATAATCTCCAAGGTGAATGAGGCTTGGAACTTTTACCAGCTTGTTTGTTTGGTGTAGAGAATTACTGCTAAGTTGGTTCTGGAGCCAAAAAAAGAGTCTAAAATGTGCCTTTCACTTTCCCCACCAAAAGCTGGTCCACATTTTCCGCGCTCCACACTTTCTAAACATGGCTGAGTCACAATGGAAACTGCTGATAGATCTGACTTTTCTATAGAAGACTGTGTTTTTCATGCAATGAGTTGCTACTCATTGAGCAGAAATAGAGCTAAGCTGGGAACAGAACTTTCCCAGCATTTGAAGAGCAATATTTGAACACTAGTTGCTTGCGGTTTCCATCTGTGGAAGATGCAAGAATATCATGGAATTCTGTCCCAGAAAGATGCATGGCTTCCCTGCAGTAAATGTGCTCTAAACTGTCCATTTGGAAAGGTCCTTGTGGGTCAGGAATGGCATGACCAAATGCTCTCCATAGATTATTCCCCATGACTAGGTGGAGATTTATTTGGCGCTTGGGATGCACTAACTCAGTGTCAATAATTTCTGGGAGTGACACTCAGTTATTTTCCCTTTTGCCTTGTCTGCTGCATTGGCAGACATGAATGGAAGACTGTGTGTCCAGTGTGGACGTATGTAAAGCAACACAATCATACATTGACCCTTATCCAGAAGGAAGTGCCTAGTTAGGTGTTAGTGCCCTTGCCTTTCTAGATGTGTGGTTACTCTATGGCTGGCATAGCTCTTGGGACCTGGCTGCCACCGCTGCCTCCTCTTCCCTGCTGCTGCTGCTCCTTCTTGCAGTTATTGTCCCTCTAGTGATGAATAAGGAGATGGAGTAGCATCTAGCACAGAGGGCAACTTAAGGGACAGCTGGGAGGAAGAGAAAGGTTTGCTGAGAACAAAATCTGAACCTGCCACTGTCCTATCTCACCAACATTATTATTTTATATTTAATCTTCACAGATTTTTTTTTTTCTGCTGCCAGGCTTACAGAGATTCGTTTTAAACTGTTGACTGGTGATTTGTGATTCCGGGTTATTTTGTCTGTTATTTTATTGTATAGATTTTTTTGTACACAGTTTTGATATTTTAATGAAATTGTGTTATTATTTATAAATAAATAAATGATTAGGCAAGCCGCAGTTTGACTTAGCATGTTGTCTGAACACAGGCTCATAGTTTAGCTCCCTCTACACTAACCACAAGCTGTAGCCAAGGTATGTCCTGTGGTTTATGGTTCCTTTATGCAAGGACTCTCCTGTCCCTGAGCCACACATCCATATACACTCCTCCTGTTTCACTAGTTATTTATAAAGTGCATGACAGGGACTTTGAACCTCCTTGAATGACTTTTGAATGACTTTTCTGTTTACTTTCTCAAGCATGTTATTGCTGTTGTAGTGAGATGGGAAGCTGGCCCAAACGATCTCTCAACGTCTTCCCCATCCCAACCTATGACTCTGGTTGTTAAAAAAGAGATTGCCACAGAGGGCAAACCAATTAGGCAAGTTTAGTTGGCCAGTTTCTGTCTACTGGGAGGATGGACCTTGAGGGATCTGAATAGCTGACCTTTGCCAAGTATTCTTTTTTGAAGAAGGCAGCTGGAGGCGGTGTCAGACAGGTTCTTGTGTGTGCATACACATCAGAACAGTAGACCAGTCATCTTTAGAAATAAATGGGCTGGAAAAAGTGTGTCTGTTTTAGAGCCTGTAAGTCAACAGCATTGTTGTGGAGACTGGGTGTTCCCCACACTGAAAATCTGAGGGAGAAAAGTAAGTTTACAATATCTTTAGGAGTTATGCTGTATCTTTCCCAATGCTCAATCTCTCTCTCTCTCTCGCTGTGTGTGTGTGTGTGTGTGTGTGTGAGAGAGAGAGAGAGAGAGAGAATAAATATAAATAATGCAGAATGGTATAAGCTTTTGGTGACCTCATTTCACCCCTGGAATGTAATACTCTCTGTGTACACACAGGAACCTCCCCCACAAAAAAAACCAGAATCCTGCAATTGTCGTTTACTCCTCACTGAGCTATAGTTCAAAGCATGCTTCACAAACTACAGTTTCCAGATTTCTTTTTTGGAGCGGGTGCTTTAAATGTATGTTGTGCATAAAGTAGTTACAAATTTTCTGAGTCACCAAGGGGCATCCATTGGGGAAATGGAAGAAAAAAAGTAGAGTGGAGTGAGACTATGTATGTAGCTGGTGGGTTTGGGAGGAATTTAGCAGGAAAGGTGAATTGTGGTGGCTGCAATTTTCAGCTAGGCCCAAAGAATATTTGCATAATCTTGCACAGGCCATTCATATGTGAATGTTTATGCAGAGAAGTATCAGAGAAGTCTGGGACGCGGGTGGCGCTGTGGGTAAAACCTCAGCGCCTAGGACTTGCCGATCGTCAGGTCGACGGTTCGAATCCCCGCGGCGGGGTGTGCTCCCGTCGTTCGGTCCCAGTGCCTGCCCACCTAGCAGTTCGAAAGCACCTCCGGGTGCAAGTAGATAAATAGGGACCGCTTTATAGCGGGAAGGTAAACGGCGTTTCGTGTGCTGCGCTGGCTCGCCAGATGCAGCTTGTCACGCTGGCCACGTGACCCGGAAGTGTCTGCGGACAGCACTGGCTCCCAGCCTTTAGAGTGAGATGAGCGCACAACCCTAGAGTCTGGCAAGACTGGCCCGAACGGGCAGGGGTACCTTTACCTTTTATCATCTCTGTAGGATTTTGTAATATGTATTTTAGTTCACAAATTCGTTCCACACCTTTCCAAACTGTTCAAGGTGACATAATGATGTGTTCATCTGTGAAGCAAACACAAGTTTGGGATTTCCTTTCACCCTAATAATTTATACAGACTTAAAATTACATAAACGTGCTCTGTGCCATGGAGTTCCTAGTTCCTTGTCTCTGGCTGCCTCATTATTGGAAAAGTCCTGTCTTTGTTGTGCTTTCAAAGTTGGGGGTACTTTGGGAGATAATATGTCATTGTCCCTCAACAAGCTGATGGAATTTTTCAAACTAGGTCAGGCTAATGCAGATTTGCTTGTTACTATGGATATTGCTTAATTATACACCAATAATCCCCCATGAGAATCTCACGATTGCTGCTCATCTTTCTGTTTTTAAATATTCCCAGAATGTGTAAAAGAAGCTCTGATGGTTGAAAACTGGGAATATATGAGCTGAAGCAACTGAGAATTTAGGTTAAGATAAAAGGCGGGGAAGCAGCTGTCTCCGAAGTGGCGAGGAATGGTGTTGCTTGTGCTATTTTAAACCTTCCCCAGGTCCCCATCCAGGCCACAGGTGGAGAACTGGTGGTACTGCAGATGTTGTTGGCCTACAACTCCCATCATTCCTGATCATGGAAGCTGGAGCCCAACAATATACGGAGGACCACAGGTTCCTGTCCCTGGTCCTGGTCTGGGCCAGTCTGCCCCAGCCTGGTGTCCTCAAGATGTTTTGGGCTACTAATCCAAAGTGCTGGTTATAGTCCAACAACATATGAAGGGTTGGAGAAGGCTGATCCTAGGGCACTACCCTACTGCAGTGTAATGGGTTTAGGGGTTGCTCGTGCGTAAGTTGCCGCCACTGCTGGCTAGGTTACCTGGTTGAACCCTTTCTGACCGGACAGCCTCTAGCTCCGTGGCTGTCTCAGTCGCTGGCAGAATCCGTCAGTGGGCGTTTCTTAAACTTCTTCCAGCACAAAAGTTCTTTGACGCCTAGTCTCCGCCTAGTCTCCCTGCGCGGAAGCCTTCTGCGTAGGGAGGGTGTGGGTAGCGGAGGACCCGTACTCTCTCCGCTGGTCTCCGGCGAGGAGTCTTGGAGCCTCCTCTCCGATTCCCCCATCTGCCCCCCTTCTCTACTGGTGTTACGCTGATTTCCTTCCCCAGCGGACGGGCTGCCTCTCTTCCTACTGGGACCCTCTCCGGCATCCCTTTGGAGCCTTCCCTCCGCCTCTAGCTCTGATGGCAGTTCCCTGACATGCAGTGAAGGGCCATCCACCCAGAGACTCTCTAAGCAATTCTGATATGTGTGGCTCCACATATGTACACCACGAAGGTGCTTACAAAGCAAGTAAGGTTTTGCACAAAGAAGGCAAGTTACGTGCTGCCTGGTTAGGTAGAAAAAAATGGCAAGTACAGTTTAGGGTTAGGATACCTAAGGAACTTTTTGTTGTTGTTGTTTAGTCGTTTAGTCGTGTCCGACTCTTCGTGACCCCATGGACCAGAGCATGCCAGGCACTTCTGTCTTCCACTGCCTCCCGCAGTTTGGTCAGACTCATGTTTGTAGCTTCAAAGACACTATCCAACCATCTCGTCCTCTGTCGTCCCCTTCTCCTTGTGCCCTCCATCTTTCCCAACATCAGGGTCTTTTCCAGGGAGTCTTCTCTTCTCATGAGGTGGCCAAAATATTGGAGCCTCAGCTTCACGATCTGTCCTTCCAGTGAGCACTCAGGGCTGATTTCCTTCAGAATGGATAGGTTTGATCTTCTTGCAGTCCATGGGACTCTCAAGAGTCTCCTCCAGCACCATAATTCAAAAGCATCAATTCTTCGGCGATCAGCCTTCTTTATGGTCCAGCTCTCACTTCCATACATCACTACTGGGAAAACCATAGCTTTTACTGTACGGACCTTTGTTGGCAAGGTGATGTCTCTACTTTTTAAGATGCTGTCTAGGTTGGTCATTGCTTTCCTCCCAAGAAGCAGGCGAACTACTGGCTCCCAAATGAATCTGCAGGTGGAGATCTATCTTAGAGGCCCTTTCTTGGATCCCCTTGCCTTTTGTGATGGTGAGGGGACCTGCTCTTTCCAGGAGTGGTGTCCTGGCTTTGGAATGCCTTCTCCAAGGGAGGCTTGTGTGAAGCTGACTTTCTTTTCAATACTAGGTAAAAAAATTCTGTGTGTTTGCCTAGACCTTTTGGATTCTATTTTAGTGAGTGTCTTACCTTGCTTTCTAAATATTGCAGCTCTGTCTTACTGTTTTGAGTGTTTTGTTGTTGTTTGTTAATTTGTGAGATGCTGCAAGAACTCTTCAGGGTTTATGAACAGTGTGGAAATATATAACAGTGATAATCCTGGACTCTTTTCTGATCCAAACAATGTTAGTTAGATGCTGAGTAGAACTCCTTCCATTGACTGGGTGAACTTTGTCCCATCTCTATGCTGTCCAACATATCGTACCTGCCTGTGGCGATTAATTGCCTCTAGAGAAAGTGGGGTATCTGTTGCCTACAAGACCCACCCCATCTCACTGTCAGGTATAAAAATTTCCCATTCTGCATAAGGATTCCCTCCACCTGTAATTTCTAACTGGCATAAGTGCAATAATTTCATTTGGACTTGGTTCTTTGATTCTGCGTTAGCTGACATTCTCTATCGCTTCACCTTAGCTGACATCCTCTATCATTGTGAAAAGGTGTGAATTGCTATATCACTTGAAAATTTAATTGCCTTGCCGGATGCCACAGTGGAAGTGTGGTGGGGTAGACTGGTTGAATGTTTTGTTCATCTCCTTATGTTTCATATGTCTTGAGACCTGGAGATTCAGTTGCTGGAAAGGAGAAGTTGGGAGCTAGTGAAGCTGAAAGTTGATCATTCACTCTGCGTTCTGCTTCTACTGTTTGCTGGTAATTCTTGGCAGATGCATACCTAGGAGTTGGTGACAACCGCCCCCCATCAACTATCAGACTATCTATGGAGCATATAAGGGCAAAAGGTAAGTATGTCTCAAAACCAGGCCTGTAAACAACTTGAATTGAATATAGTCAGTTTCATCCAAGGGTGAAAAGAGTTGTCCAGCCACCATTCCTCTGCAACTGACGTTCAACATTTCATGGCTGCTGAGCATACTCAGTCTCCATTGGATGGGGTGTTTTTCTTCCCACACCCCCTGCCCTCTGGTTTAGGTTGTATGTTGTTTGTATTTCTGTAAACATCAAGGTTTCCTTGAGATGCAAATACATTCCCCTTTTCTCGTGTCTGTCATCCCATTTTGACCTTATTTCTGTCTGCAGCCAGCACTTGATGTTATTAGGAGGAGCTTTAATGTTATTTAAGAAGTCTCTTCCAGCCATGTAACTTCTTTTTTTAAAAAAGAGCTCCTTGCTACATGCATTCAGAGATGGTACAGTCTTACAAAGGATGGCACTCTGCGGCTTGCGTGTGACCTCGTTGCCAGTCAATATGACTGCTTGCTTCGTGTAGCATTGTTTGTCATAGTAATTTGGCATGAATCTGGAAAATGACAGATAATTTCCTGAGAAATTTGGGCCACTTAAATCGTAACTTCCCAGTAGTGTGTCCTTCAAATAACTTAAAACTACTCATTGTTGATTGGATACAAAGAGAATGCATACTGTTTACAAGGGAAATGAACTTCATGCTTGACTTGTGACACTGACCTGAATGATCAGGCCAACTTTTCTACTTTTTTTATATAAAAAAATCCTGCCCCCACAATACATATATCCTGCTCTTCTTAATTACCTCCATGACTGGTGCAATATTCAGCTTGAAGGCTTATATCCAAAATATAATGCAAACAGTTCTTCTTCTTTTTTGCAAGAACTAGGTCACCCAAGGGGTGACAATGTAAGAGCGCCATCACCTAGGTAATGTATCTTGTTGCCATGGTGACCCTAAAGGCTGCATCAGTCAACAGCTTTCAAAATTTTGACAGCTGACTGAGACTGAAGGTTTTAATGAGGACAGACACTTGGTTAGTTTCAGTAGCCAAGTACTCTAAAAATATTCTTCCACCTTGTTAATGTTTCTAGAATGTAAATTAATAATTTAGGTCTCCCTCTGTGCAGTTCCTGACACTCCAAAGCAAGATTGTTGAAGGATAATAATGTTAGGCTGGTTCTCCCATTTGATATGGCTTCCGCTGGTCATGAAACCCCTGAGGTCATAATGTGGTATTTGCTGGTCCTTTTGTCATATTCCTAGGATAACTATTGTGCTGGTACAGAAAGACCTCTGTCTCTTCATTGCTTTCTCAGATGGATAACGCAGATGTGAATATCTTGTAATACTTGCGGAGGGTAGTTAACACCATAATTTTCATAATGGTGGTCTTAATTGCAGATTATTTGTCTTTATTTGCTATTGTGTCTTTATATTAATTGTTAATACACTGTAGCATCTCTCAAGCAGCGTGTTTTCCTATTGTTGCTTTTAAATGTTTGGACCACATCTGTAAACCTGAGTGGCCTGCTGTCCTCTCCTAAGAACAAGTACGGTATATCCATTAAAAAGGGTTATTGGCCAATTTACATTTTTCTACTGTCTAACTTTTAATTGAGTTTCATTGGCTAAAGCAATGTTATATCCCAATACTAGTAATTCTGAGCCCATCCACAATTTCAAGTGATTTCAAGTCAGGGTTCCAATAGGGGGTATTTTGTCCTTCTACTTTCCACAGGAAAACTACTGTTTACTGCTGAATTGGAACAAACATCAATTGGGTTTTCTGTGGCTTGACATTTGTTCTGATTCAGCTGTAAAGAATGTGTTTTCCCAGAGAAGGCGGCAGGACAACAACAACAAAATCAACCCTCTCGTACCCGTGACTTGGAATCAAGGGACAACAGGACTGTGGATGGACCCACAATTGAGGCGATTTAAGCCAGCAGTAGTTCTGTTTGCTAATTAATGCATGAAAAACACACATTGTTTAAACCCATGGTCTAAATCCATCAAAGGGAGATGTACAGAAATCTGTTAACAATGAAAATTGGCACTGAGTACTTAAAATGAACAGATACTGCTGATTTAACACATGTCATGAACATTGATTTTCTAAATGATTTTTTTCAGCCCTAATTTTCCTATCTCAAGGAACTTTTTGTTGTTGCAGATAGTTCCCAATCATTATCAATAACCACCTATACTCCTACCCCTATTTCCATTTTTATGTGTTAATTTTCAAGAAGGGTGCTCTCACAATCAAGGAGCTTTGCGGCCACATTGCTGGCCCTGCCTCCAGAGTTTCATGGTTTTCTTTGTCTGCATCTTATTTGCGGCCAGTGCTTTTTTTGCGGGGGGAACGCAGGGGTATGCATACCTCTTAACATTTTGTGAATCTTTGTACTTTTGTCCATTTACTGTATTTATTTTTCCCAATTTGAACTATACAATGGTGCTTTTCTTGAGTCAAAGTGAGAGTACCCCTAAACATATTTTTAGGAAAAAAGCACTATCTGCGGCAGTCTGCAGAGGCCCATAGACCTCATTTGAAACCTTGGTCATGCTGGCCCTGGGGAAGGTGACATGTGCAGATGTGTATATGTGTCGGTTCCCCCTGCAGATGTCCAATTCTAATACACAGATAGGCTCGTTGGTCTAAGAGGGCAACTGGGGCAATGTTCCACAGCCTCAGCCAGGCCTCACCCGCTTGTTGTGTTGTTTACAACCAGTCTAAGGGATGGCACAACCTGCCAGCTTCCTCCTCCTTAGTCCCAGTGTTGCTGTTATAGAACTCAAAAGGGAGGAGTATGAGGACAAAACAGAATTAGTTGGCTCTGGCTGCCATTGGCTTTGGCTCCCTGCTGTCTGCCAATCCAAATGGGCACCAGCCACTACTGGGAAACAAGGCCAGGGGTGGCCCCCAGTGCCCCTTGATCATGTGAAAAGCCCTTCATGTGAGTTAACGTGTGAACATGGCACACACCTATTATCCTCTTCTGCGCTTCTGAAAGTGGCGAATTCTCCACAACTCCTGCTTTTCAGAATATAAGTATAAGAGAGAAACCAGGCAAACGTTACACAGTTCTAATCATAATAGAATGTCCTGTCTTGGATAATGTCTTAATAGGGAATTGTACATTGTGTAACTCCTCGCCATATAATGGTTTTCCTCCAGCTAGTGTGCTTGCTTTGTCGGCAACTGCTTTTCGGTAAAACTGCACAGCCAGGAAATTTGCTCCCATCATGTCCCAGAACTAAAAACTGGGATGCAACAAGTCTTTGTGGAAAGCGAAACGTGTGTGTGTGTGTGTGTGTGTGTGTGAGAGAGAGAGAGAGAGAGAGAGTGTAACTCAACAAGCAGCATGGAGAAGCAGCACACAGAGAAGATGCTTTAATGAGGCATGCTTAGTACGAAAGCTTTGGAAAGCACAGTGGTCAGAGTTTGAATTTGTGTGCGCGCGACATGCCCACAAATGCTGAGTGCTTGGATTATTCCGTCAGTAAGCAGTAAACACAAAAAGCAGCCTGTTCAACAAGTCACTGAAATAGAAATGCTGGCCTTTGTGGAATCACATATGTATGTTCCTTGAAGCACAACTGCTGTTTGCTTTGCAGCCAGTGCCAAAAGCTGCCAGCCTGCAGCCAGGAAAGCGGTGGTGGTGGGGTGGGTGGGTGGGGGAGTAAAAGCCTTCAACAGCTGTGTATGACTAGGGCTCCTGTTTCCCATTCTGTCTGCCATTTCTTAATGCTGTTGTTTAAACCTTCTCTTTGAGCCCTCCTGAGGTTGACAGCTATGAGGCTGATCCTGTGATTAGATTAAAGTTAGCAGTAGCTCTTGGTACCTTTCTTGCACGATAGCGGTGTATTTAATTTGCTGCATTTATGCACAGTCCATAGGTCCATATTCAAGGCTACAGTTCTGTTGTGCTCATATTTAGTGCTTTTTAAGAGGGGAAAAAGGTGTCAGTGCTCACCATGAAGTTGTTATAGTAAGTGCTACACTTTTAACATTTGGGGAGGAAATGGTGCTGGAACTCCAGACCCTTGAGTATCTCCAGAAAAAACACTGCCATATTGCATTTTTCCAGCTTTGGAAGTGCTGTATTTTGCAGTGTGTGTGTGTGCAATTTTTCGCACAAGTTGCACATTAATTGCCATTATGATCACCATGTGTCAGGAGGACCACCAGCTGGTAAAGTAATTTGTGTAAAGCAGTCGGTGATGAGTGATCCAAATCAGTTGTTGCAGCCACAATGTAGAATGAGCCTTCTGGCGAACACCAGCAACGCTGTCCCCATCTCCTACAGCAGCAGGGCCTGCTATTTTGTCAAGCATTTTTAGTTTGATGTTCATTACCTTTGTAGTCAATTGGTTCTAAAAATAGTTCAGCGCTTGTACCTGTCTTTGCATGAGGAGGCTTAATCTTGCGCCAGCCTGGTCTTCTCTATCGAGAAGAGTGAGGAGGTTGGACTTGTAGGGACAAGTAAAAATGCCCTTGGCTCTCCTGAGAACCACTGGGATTACAAGCTTGAATTCTTGCCTTGCCTGTTGTACAGGCATTGCCTTGGTGCACGGAATAGCAGGCAAAAGATGCTCAATTTTGGCCAGTTGCTACAATGACTGATGAGGAGTTTAGATCCATTTGCTAAAAACCCCAGTTCAAAAAGCCCCAGTAACTTGAACTGAAAAGGGACTTGTAGAAGTATGGTGCAAAAGCTAAAGTACAAGTGGTGCGTGCATCATGTAAGCTGAAGCCATCCGTCATCTCTGACCTCCTTGTGCTCAGGGCGATGCCAGCTGCTTCCACAGCCTGGTTGCTGTGGTTCAAAATGTATGCTAGTGACTGCTTTGGTAAATGGCTTTCACGGCCTCTCCCCCAGTTTAATATGGTTTCTGTGGGCCAATGACTGTTTGCCCCTCTGCTCTCCAGATTGGTAATTTGCACATGCCATTTTAATTTTAATGCACGGAGGGTTAAAATTTCCTGTAGCACAGGACTGAGGTTGAGTTTACAAATTACTGAGTGGCAAAAAGGCACCTGTAAGAAAGGCTCTTCAGGTGGCAATTTTCTGTGCCCACCAGATTTCTGAGCATAGGCTGTTGTTATGTAATGTATATATTGCTAAATGCCAAAATAGGCTTCTAAGCGGATGGAGAAATAGAGAGAGCATTTTTACCTTAAGGAAAAGTTGCAGTTCTATCAAGATACTATTACATGCTGCCCGCTATTGCTGTCTCTTAACAAACAGTAATTAAAAACAATCTTTCATGCTAGCTACCACTCCCTTCTCCTTCTTAGTGCAAGGAATGCTCTGAGGCATGACTTTCAAGGAAACAGAGCGTGCTTGAACTACCCTTCAAGGCTAGTAGACCAATACAGTGAATGCTGGTGAGCCGTCATAACAACAGACGGAGTAGGAGTCTTCCGCACTGGGCTGACTTTCCAGAAGCTTGATCAGTCACATGGTTTTTCTGTTTAGATGCACATAGGAGGGACCTCGTTGCCATAACTATACTTTTGAATTCAGATTGGCGGAATGCTGCAGAGACCTTATTGGCCAGATAACAGTAGGTGGAACAAGATGTTTGCAGAGCTTCTCCAAATATAATTAGAAGTATAAAATGTGTATGGGACAGGAAGGAGCATGATGCTTTGAACTCTTAGGGGCACAGCAGCAGCAGCAGCAGTAATAACAACAACAACAACAGTCTTTGCTTGACATTCTCCTTGGGCGGGCTGTGACCCAGCCCAGCACCTCTTGTGGACTAGTATCCACTGCATGGGGTACCTTTGAAGATGGGAAACAGCAGCTAGTGCAGAATTTAGGGGCTGGAAGGTTGTTGGCTGGAAGTAGGTTTGATTGTATCCATCTCTTCCATGCTGCCCACTGTTGCTGTATAATTTCTGGCCTACAAATCAGCTGATGTGTGATGGCCGCATTAGAAACAACCAGGGGTGGGGGATGGTCATGCATAACATAATGTCCATATACAGTATAACCCATTTGACATGCAAATATGCCTGCTTTTGACACATGCTTATTTTGACCCTCCCCTTTCCACAAGCTTGTTTACATGAATTGGGCCTCTGGATTTTTACATCTTGGCTAGCATGACTTAATGTATGAGAATTTCTAATCCAGATACAGTAGGTCTGTTTTGCCAGCGTTGCTTTCCATATTCTTTTCTGTGCCTCCTTCCACTTTCCCCTCCCTCAGATGCAAACATCTGCATACTGCCTCTGCTAGGCCAGGGAAGAGTAAAAACTAGCCGTAAGCAAAGCAAGCCCACCCCCCTTCACAACAATACTTGGGGGGGGGGGGAAGCTGTGCATAAATATCCAATCTCTGCAGTGGCACAGACGTGCTGTGACTTCTTATGAATGTTGCACTGTGAATATTAAGTTGCATTCCTGCACATTCAGAAGCTGTTGCCCTGATCCTGCACACTCTGAAGGGAAGGGCAAAGGCCCGTTAGGATGTCTAATTCCTGTTAGGAATACAAAGTTTTCTATTGCGGTGTGTTCTCTAGGATTTTGTCCACTGGCTTTTAATGTCTTCTCTGCAGAGACATGCTGTGACTTAAAAAAGGAAAGAATCGGACTTACTGACTGACTCCTGCTTGGCTAGGCCAGATTTCAATGCCTTGGCTTTCAAAGGCTTCTGTCCTTTCTAATCACACCCCATGTTAACACCAGATCCCATTCTTTAAGCAGGATTTGTTAACTTCAGGGGAAGGCACCTGATTAATGGCAGAGATCCTGTCGAACACAACCTCTCTTAAAAAGAAAAAGGGAAAAGAAATTTCTTGTAGGAGACTGGAGCAATTAGAACCTGTCCTTAATTCCTTTTTATGTAGCTAAATACATTCAAGAGAGGGCAATTTAATATGACAACAAAGGTGATGTCAAGTTTCTGTCTTCATTACATTAAATGTTCTTCATTTTAAAGCCTAATTTCCAGAACTGAGACATTTTGCTGTAGCTCCAGAGTCCTTGTTCTCTGAAGGGGGAAAAAATCAACCTCCACCACCAGCTTGGCCTTAATTATACAGCTTGTCTAGTTAACAGCTTGTCACTTTTTCTTTCTCTTATTGTTCATATTGAATAGTCATTTATTAGTGTCATTAGCTTTCCTTTCCTGAAGGGCAAGTAAACAAAAGCCTATCTTCTGAGAACTGATCAAAACCTCTGTTAGAATTAATTCTCAGGCAGGGAAAATTAGCATTTTGCACCTCTTCCATTTTTATTCCTAGGTGTGCATTTCTTTTTACATTTTTGAGCTGGCATCGTAGAGCTGTCTAAAACCTATCAAATGGCCTAGCTTGCTTGTCGACTCCCACCCAGGTCTACATTTTTAGAACTGATTGGTGACAGGGCTTCCAAGCACATTATTGAATGGGAATTTCACATGCTGCTGCTTCTATACTATTACTACTACTGCCTCAGTGTTTTGGCCCTAAAACAGGACCACGAGAGGCTCTGAAAAAGCACAAGCTATTATGTGAAGAAGAAGAAGAAGAAGAGGAGTTTGGATTTGATATCCCGCCTTTCACTCCCTTTAAGGAGTCTCAAAGCGGCTAACATTCTCCTTTCCCTTCCTCCCCCACAACAAACACTCTGTGAGGTGAGTGGGGCTGAGAGACTTCAGAGAAGTGAGACTAGCCCAAGGTCACCCAGCAGCTGCATGTGGAGGAGCGGAGACGCGAACCCGGTTCCCCAGATTACGGTTGGGATAGTCTTTCCCTATCATCTAGGCCTTAGAGTTGGCACCAGACTCTGAGGTGAAAATCTCTGGAAGATCTTTGTTGAATTTTGGCTCAATTAAAAGCACTTAGCCAGTATAAAATTCCTGCAAATATAATAATAATAATAATAATAATAATAATAATAATAATCCACTGTGATGTAGGAGAAGGACCAGCAGGAAACTGACAAAAGATTTACCAAAAGTGTTGGTGTTGACCTTTAAAGCCCTAAATGGCCTCGGCCCAGTATGACTGACGGAGCATCTCCACCCCCATTGTTCTGCCCGGACACTGAGGTCCAGTGCCGAGGGCCTTCTGGCGGTTCCCTCGCTACGAGAAGCTAAGTTACAGGGAACCAGGCAGAGGGCCTTCTCGATAGTGGCACCCGCCCTGTGGAACGCCCTCCCACCAGATGTCAAAGAGAAAAATACCTACCAAACTTTTAGAAGACATCTGAAGGCAGCCCTATTTAGGGAAGCTTTTAATGTTTAATAGTCTATTGTATTTTAGTGTTCTGTTGGAAGCCGCCCAGAGTGGCTGGGGAAACCCAGCCATATGGGCGGGGTACAAATAATAAATTATTATTACTATTTACAGGGGAGGAGGAGACAAGAGGACTGTGGCTGTTGGAAGATGAATTCTCAAACTCACAAGAGTCAGGTGGTTTGGGAAGTCATGGAGGTAGTGACACTGAAGAGGGTTCAGAAACACAAGATCTAGTGCCCTGTGGTCTTTGGAAGGGTCACTGTTGTCTTTTGTCCAGTAAGGACTCCCGCACAATTCTGCTTTCCCTGTTGTTTACAGATGAATCGGAGCAAATGTCCCTCAGGTTTCCTCTGGATTGACGTTTGCTCTGATTTAGCGCTAAAGAGCGGGGTTTTCAGGGAAAAGTGGTGGGGCAACAGCAGAACTGCTTGAACCCATGCCTAGTAGGCACGGGACAAATGGAAAACCGATTGGATTCATGCTTTCTAGGCATGGGGCAAGTAGAAGTGTGGTGGAGCCCAAAATCTAACAGCATTTAGGACTAACAGCATTGATGGTGTAACTGAGCCCTGACATGAAGCAACAACAGCCAGTGCTGTTGCTAAAGGTGCTTTTATTTGCCTGCCTTGTTCAAGGGTGCTTCCAGAAGCTGGCTTAATATTGTAAATGGACCACTGAGGTGTCACAAACAGGTCCATAGGCTTCATAATAACAGCAATGTCAAAACAGCAACATATGGTAAATGTTACTACATTAAAAAGCATTTCAGTACATAAAATGTAGCAACATTACTCTTCCTGGCAATAGCAAAAATAGCAAAGGAGTTTGAACAGTTCTGCCTTGGTCCTAGATGTTCCAGCCACTGCTGTTGTGTCTGCTGCACATTAGCCAAGGATCAAGTCAGTGTGATCAAATATATTTGTCTTGACTTCCCCCACAAACCACTGCCCTGTTGACGTTACCAGTCAGGCAGCAATTCCTCCTGTGGTCTTACTCAGCTTCCCCTCCTGCTGCAGTTTCTTACACGGCTTCCAAGGGCAGGGAAGCTGGAAACACTCCTCCCATGATGTTACGACATATAAGTCGTCATGACCAATATCAGGTCACTGAGAAGAGCCTTAACTGTGTTTTGCAACATATCGTTGATTAAGAATCTCATCTAGTGTAGGCTTCCTTCACAAGAAATATGGCAGCTGCCCCAAGACCTGTGCACATGTTATGGCTGCCATGTGGGAGCTGCTTTAAATACCTAAAAAGGTGGGTCTCTCCACATATCAAGCTGAAGGAATATAAAGCTCTCTTCACTGCACTGCAATGGAGGCCTTGCTGACAGTGCCACCACTCTTTGCTGTTTGAGGAGCAGTGTTGTTGGGAGGTGGCCTTATTTGTAGTGGCCCCCACATTGCAGAATGGCCTCCCTTCTGAGGAGCCTCTTGTCAACTGTTTGACAATTGGTCAAAACATAGCTCTTTACTCAGGTCTTTGGTTGAATAGGTGTCTTCCCTCTGACTATATTGCTGTTCTCTGCTACTGTTTCATTAATTTTGTTATTGGTTAGTTTTGTAGTTTTGCTGCTGTGATTTTAGTTTGAATTGTGCTTGCTTCAATTGTGACAGTTTTGGTGGGCTTTAAATACAAAACAAACAAATAATGAGTATTTAAAGTTGTGAAAACATGGGCTTTTATGCTTATTGTGAAGTCATCATGTGACAACTTGTTTGTTTATTGACAGCTTTTATATGCCACCCAAACAATGGGTAGCTTACAAGCAATGAAAGCATTAAAATCCATGAACTGCAGAACTATAGAAACATTAAATAAATTCCAGCGTAAAAAACATTCAGCAGCAGAACAATGTCACTAAAACTTACCTAAATTTCAGTGGATTTAGAAACTTACAAAGCCTGGAAATATAAAAAGTATTCTTTTGGTGCTGTGTAAAATCCATAGCGAAGACACCTAATTTCAAAATTAGGCTGCCACCACTGAGAAGGCCCTTACCACATGTTGTGCCTCACTTGGTGGGGGCACCAGGAGAAGTGCCTCCTTTTCTGCAGGCATGACTCCCAGTCCAATGCAGTTGCTCTAAAATTAGCAAAGGCAGGCAGCGCTGAGGCAAAGGAACTACCCAACTATTTCACAGTGAGCAGGACTCAAGTATGCCTTTGCTTGGCACCTGCAGTCCTTCTCAGAATGGTTGTTTGAATAGTCCTGAAAAAAGTCATTCTTCGAGGTTCAAATCACATGGGCAGTTGCCAGGGATGTGAGTTTCACATTCCGAGCCAGTATTCACATGCAACTGGAAAATCTAGACTCTATTGCTTGCACGCTATATGCTTGCAATGTATAGAATTCTTTATGACAGTCCACTGAGCCCCTCCCTGTACTTAGTTTAGTTCCAGGGAGCTTCCTGCTTGGGGTTTAGCTGCTGGAAGATCAGGAATGGCAGGTATCAGGCATGCAGCTATGCATGTTTGCTCTGAAGCAGCTTCCACTATATCCAATGGAAGTAACTTCCAGGTTAATGTACATGTGATTTCATTATTCTTTTTTAGATACGACTGGGACAAACCTTGTTACGTTGAGTTCATATTTTGCACAATTTGTATATGGTGTTTGTTTGATAATGTGTGGTTTGCTATGCCTAATAAAGGATCTTGATTGATTATTCTTTTTTCCAAACATGGCGCTTCTCAAATTTTTGTTTTGCAGCCTTTCTGTTATGTACTTCAAAGGTACGCTCAACACATGCCATGTGTTCTTTGTGGTTTGCTGCTTTCAGGACCCTGTAGTTTGGCAGAACCACCACTGAAATCCGTGGCTGGGAAGGTTTACGTTGGTTGTTTCTCTTAGCCAGATGAAGGAGCTCAGCAGGGCTGGCGGGTTGCAGTTTCACACACACATGCAAACACGCACATTCCCCCTCTTCCTCCACTTAGCATTTTGTTGTGTTAGCAGAGGGGGCACTGGCAGTCTCACCACCTCGCTCTGAAGAAGGGCCAAGTGTGATGAGCCAAGACTAATAGAAAAGAAAGACGAAGAGTTGAAGGGGCTCACAGGACGTGCTAAGGTTCACAACGATGGAAAAGCATAATGCCCTTGAAATGCAATGATAGTTCCATTGGAACCCAGGATCTTCATCAGAACCTGGCACCTACATTTCACACTGATTCCACCTTGTGGCCCACTTGGCCCATACGGTGGCATGCCTATGGGGCAGGTGTTTCCACATGTTTACAGACAACTCTTCACAGCCCCTTAGGGCTGCTTAGGGGAGGCGTGCAGGAGTAGAGGCTTCTTTTTAAAAAGCTGCACTATGAAAATACCAAATGTTGGTCTACTTGTGATGTGATACACTTTAGCTGCACAATCGTCACATCTAGACTTCATAATGCAGACAAAGACCCTTTCTCTGGAAGCCCTTGGCATACAAATGTGAGCTGTCCTGTGGTCAAATAATGATGTCGTCGTACTGTGTGCTCTTTGTATTCTGTGGTAAGCACTTCTCACTTATTTCGCAGTCCGCTGAGCAGTGGTGTCAAAGGGGCTGTTCTAGGAATTTGGTTCTCCTGAAGCTGAGGGAAACCTTTTCGTTCATATGCTGAAATAATTCAGTTGTCTTGAATCCTGCTGCCACAACAAAAAGTAGTTAGTTGACTTTTCAGTTCTTAAGAAAAGCTCCTTCCTCGTGTTGCGTAGTTTCAGGATGTGATGACTCGCCTGGGAAAAGAGCTGTGTTTTCTATTGAAATTGTGAGTTGGGAAAGTCTTTGCTCTGAATGACTGTTCTTCTAGGGGTGGTCTTGGTCTGCACAACTGATTTTTCCTTCATCTTCTGCCAGGTGCTAATGAAAGGTGCAAAGGTTGGTGGTGAGCATTCAGATTTTTTTTATTTATTTCCTTCTTTAAAAAAAAAAAAAAAATTCTTGTTTTACAGAAGTGTAATGCCTCGTATTTTTTTTCTCCATGTAACATTTTTACAAATCCGTTTCATTTGTTGAGGCATTAGGGGGAGAAGAAAAAAAAAGGAAAAAAGAAAGGGGGGGTGGAGAGAGGGAAGATGGATGGGGGTGGGGTCGGGTGGCGGTGTTTCTATTATGTTTAATGTATGTAGAGTTTGGTGTCAGCGTTGCTTGTGTTGTTCACTTGTGTTCCTTTGGTGGTGAGAGAGGTTGGGGTTGGCCTAGGGTGTGATTGTTTGCTTGTGATTGGCTGTGGTGATCTTTGTTTTCGTGTGTGAGTGAGGTGGGTGGGTGTTTTGGATCAGGTTAGCCATATTGATTTGTATGCTGTTGGTGGATTATTGTCAATGTCCTGTTGGGCTGTGTATGTGATAAAGGGGAACCATACTGGGGTGAAGGCGTCTTCTTCTGTTTGTCCCCGTGTCAGTTTCAGTTTATTAGTTAATTTTTCTAGTAGGGCTGTTTCCCATACTATTTGGTACCATTGGTCCATGTTTACTCCTGACAGGTCTCTCCAGTGTCTGGTTATGGTGTTTCTGGCTGCTGAAAGTAGGTGGGTTATGAGTTCTTTGTGGTGTAAATGGGCATTGTTGTCTTGGAAGATGTTTAGTAGGGCCAATTCTGGGGTGATGTCTATTACTTGCTTAGTTATTTTACATATTTCTTGTATGGCTGTTGTCCAGAATAGTTGGATTTTGGGACACTCCCACCACATGTGGAGGTATGTGCCTGTGGAGGTGCTCCCTCTCCAGCATTTTGGTGAGGTTCCTGGGTGTATTAGCGCTAGTTTCCTTGGTGTTAGGTACCACCTGTAGGTGAGTTTCAGTGTGAGTTCTTTTCTTTTCGTTGATATGGATTTAAAGGGGGGTTTAGACCACATTCTGGTCCATTGAGTGGGGTTAATCTCATAGCCTATGTCGTTCTCCCATTGTTTTTTTGATTGCATCTAGGGGATTTGCGGGATTTTGGAGTAGTATTTTGTATATTGCGGATACCGTCCCTTTACCGTTTCCCTTTGTTGTTAGGAGGAGGTTTTCGAAGGTTGTCAGGGGCCTAGTTGCTGCTGATTTTACTGTTGGGTTGTTTAAGAGGGCATGTAGTTGGTGTTGTGTTAACCAGGGCATTTGGGTGTCTTCTAGTTTGTCTTGTATTTCTTGTGTTGACAAGGGTTTGTTATTTTTATAAAAGTCTATTAGGCGATATAAGCCTTTGGTTTGCCAGGCTTTTATCTGGAGGTTTTGTGCTGCATGGTGGAATAATGGGTGGTACGCCAGGGGGATTAGTGGGGATGGGGTTGGGGATAGTTTGCCTATTTGTGTTTTCTATGCTTTGAGTGTGGTCTGTGTGTACCTGTTAAGTGTTGTGGGAATTTTCTTTAGTTTGTTTGGGAGGAGTGGGTATGTCGTGGTGCAGGTATTTTCAATTGTGTCCCTCTCTAGGTGTACCCATTGTTTTGTCTCATCTTCTAGTATATATGGGATTATATGGCATATTTGGTTGGCATTGTAATATGCTTCTATGTTGGGGATTCCCCATCCTCCTTCTGAGGTGGGGAGGTGCAGGTATTTGAGGCTTATTCTTGGTTTTTTATGTGAGAAGATGAAAGAGTGTAGTTTTCTCTGCCAACTGCGAAGTTGGGTTGAGGGGATCCAGATTGGGAGGGTTTGGAATAGGTAGGTTAGTTTTGGGAGTGTGATCATTTTGATCATGGCTATTTTGTCTGAGAGAGTGAAATTCATGTTATTCCATCTCTTTAGGTCTTTGTTAATTTGTCGCCACAGGGACTTGTAGTTGTGGAGGTACAATTTATTGAGGTTTCTGGTTATTTGTACCCCTAGGTATCTGAACTTGGTGTGGCAAAGTTTTATTTTGGTGACCTTCATGAGTTCTTTTTGGGTGTGAGGAGGGGTGTTGAAGCACATAGCTTCTGACTTTGTAAAATTTACCTGTAGGCCCGACACCATTGCAAATGCGTTGAGTTCTCTGATTAGGGAGGTTGCTGTGCTTATGGGGTCTGGTGTTGTGACCATTAGGTCATCTGCAAAGAGCCCTAATTTATAGGTTCTGCGTTTTATTTCCACTCCCTTGATGTCTGTGGCTGCTCGGATGCGGATTGCTAAGGGTTCCAGAGCCAGGATAAATAAGAAGGGAGACAGTGGGCATCCTTGTTTCGTGCCTCTTTGGATAGCTATAGTATTAGAATCCATATTGTTAGTTCTGCATTTTGCTGAGGCTTGGGAGTATATTTGTTTGAGGATTTGTAGGAAGTTGGGGCCAAATTTCATGTTAGTTAGTACTGCTAATATGTATTTCCACTCTAAGCAATCAAAGGCTTTGAGGATGTCTAGGGACATAATTGTCAATGGGGGTTTGGTTGCCCTGCTGTGTTCGATCAGGTTCAGTAGTTTCCTGATGGGGTCTGTTATATTGCGGCCAGGGACAAAGCCAGTCTGGTCTGGGGCTATTAACTTGTGTAGGAAGATTTTTAGGCGGTTGGCCAAGATTGATGTGAATATCTTGTAGTCTTGGTTTATTAATGAGATTGGGCGGTATGATTCTACTTTGAGGCTGTCTTTTAGTGGTTTTGGGATGGAGACTATTTTGGAGTGGGTCCAGGTTTTGGCGATGGGGCCCCCTTTTATGATGTCGTTGAATAGGCGGGTCATGTAGGGCATCAAGGGTTCTTTGAATTTCCTATAGAATTCTGCTGTGAAGCCGTCTGGGCCTGGGGCTTTGTGTGGTTTCAGGTTTTTGAGGACCGCATCTATTTCCTCTGGGGTGATAGGGCTGTCCATGAATTCCTGTTTTTTAATTTCCTTCTGCTTTTCCTCAGCCCACATGACAACCAAAGGATTAATAGACAGGGTATTAGAACAGTGAGCATTTAAGCTGGAGGATCCATGTTGCAAGCCAAATGCAACTGCTGTGGCAGCCTATGCATGCAGCTGAAAGCAGGAATGCAGCAGAGGCAAAATGCAAAGTAGAAGCAATGGCAGTATCTGCTGGAGCAGTACCTGCTGTCCTGAGCTCCTTTAGGAGGAAGGGCAATATATTAATTTATTAAGTAAATAAAATTTGCCAGTGGGTCTCACTTTGGGGGTTGGAGGACAGTTCAGGCCTTACCGTGATGCCTTTTGTTAGGCAGACTAGGCTCAGACCAGTAACGGCCAAGGTCGCACTGCCAACTCCATGGTTCATCAAGAATGTGGACTCAGTTCTCCACAGTCCAAGTACACCATGCTAACCACTACACTGCTCTTTGCCAGCTGCACTATACATCTAAAGCAGTATCATACCACTTGAAACAGTCATGGCTTTCCCTCAAGAATCCCGGGAACTGTAGTTTGTCAAGGGTGCTGAGAGTTGTTAGGAGAGCCCTATTCTCACAGAACTACAGTTTCCAGAGTGGTTTAACAATCCCTCTTCCCAAGGAATTCTGGAAACTGTACCTCTATGAGGGGAATAGGGGTCTCCTAACAGTTTTCAGCACCCTTAACAGACTACAGCCCCCAGGAATCCTGGGGGGGGCGTGGGTATGGACACTATTTGGGGGTGTGGTTATAGAGGTTGTCACCACTGGTTTAGAGTGAAAGTTGGACTGTCCCATACCATCCTTGATTTTTTGAGCCATTCCCTGTTGGCTGGAGCCGTGGCAGTTGAAGACAGACATCTTGCTATACAGGACTTGGATTTGCACTTAAACAGACCTTTTGACTCAATATTGTTGATGGCTGCTTCAAGTTACGTCTATAAGGGGAAGCACAAGTTGGTGCAATTCTCTGTTCTGTTCCCTCTTCGCCTTCTGAAGCTTTCTTTCCTGATTTGTGCCACGACTGCCAGCTTTTAGGGATGCAAACTTCTACTGCTAGACTCAACGAGAATCCAGGTTACAAAGATCAGAAATAAACCTGAATTTTTCTCTTTCCCTCTCATACTGCTGCATTTGTGTCTCTGGCACTGGCCGGCCTGTTTCCAAAACAGCAGCCTGAGGAAGGAAGGTTGGTGGAATGTCAGATGGTGAACAATTTGGGCTAAAGTATGGGCTTGAGGTTTCTGTTTTTGTCCAAATCTTCTCTTCTATTTTTAAACTCTTCCCATGCTTCATTTCAGAAAAACAATGCCCTTGATTATCTCCATTTGCTGTCGCAATGACACCCAGCAATCCCTTTTCAATTGGAGTACCACCCTAGAGGCTCGCTCTGATTCACTCTCATGTGGGCGCCTGGGCTGTCACTAAATTGCTCTCCTTCGGCAGCTCCTGGACGTTTCACTCCTGGCATTGCAGCTGAAGTCATGTGAGGCGTGTGGAGATTTCTAGGCAGAGCACAAGACAAACTTGTTCGTCAAAGAAAGCAGGCGGCCACTGACCTGCTCTCCAAAACACTCCCAGAAAGCTTGATCCATGTGTCACTGCTCAAATCTTTTATCTCTGTTAGGCTGGAGTAGTTTGATTAATAAGTCTAAATTATTGTTGCCATATTGGAGAATGAAGTATGGGGAAAGGAAAAATAGGTAAGGTGGGATTGTGCTTTATTCCTTTTTTAGGGAACTAACAAACTGGTTATAAGAGAATGTGTAAGTTTTTGTGTTGCACATTACTCTTCACTAGACTTGGCTGGCGGATAAAGGAACCACCATTACTCCTAATCAAATCAAACATGCACTGTACAGCATGTTTAATGCCATATCAAATGTTCTTTTGTTTCACCCATATAAATGCTATTAGATCATTATGGCCGCAAATACTCTTGCACAGAAAAATGGTTATGGAGCTAAATTGCTTATTACTTGTAGGTGAGCACCAGACCACTTTAATCTCTGTCATAGTAATGTGTACTCAGACAACCGGAAGCCTCTGATCTGGTAACTGCTTAAAAGTAGGGGTGGCCTGTATGATTTTAGTTTTTGTTTTGAAACTGGTGCTTTTGCAGAGAGCAGAACTATTTCTCCCTAAAATCTATGAACTGAGCATCGACCATTTTCTCAGTCCTGTTTACTGCCAACATTCCCTTATGTGTGGCCACTTCTGTGCTGCTTATATTTTTTATTGCTGTATTGTTATGAGTTTGGGTGCCAGAGTTTGTGGGCGCAAAGCACCCACAATTCCTGGATTTAGTAAATGTTAGAATTTAATCAAGGTTTGGAGAACACGAACCCTGGGCAAGCAGCTGGACTCCTGGAATTTTGCACCACACAGAGGTTGGGGTGGCGTGTAACACTCATGTCAGGAGTTGGGTTTCGTGCTTCCAGGAGAAAATACCTGTGAGCAAGGTGTGCCTGGAGCCGAGATGGAGGGAGGAGCAGCAGCATTCCTGGAGCAGTTCAGGTTGTTGCTCCCAAGAGCAAAGTCAGCAGCGGACAGAGCAGTAGTGGAACGAGGCAGCTTGACTTCTTGCTTTGGAAAGGAAGTTGTATGAAAACATTATTGTTGAATGTGTACTTCAAAAGTTTGCTTGCCTTTTGTTTTTCCAGTAGAATTTTGTTCTCATAACAACTTGCAACCTGCCTATTACATATTTGCACTTGAATGTAGCAAAATTCTTAAGAACCACATTGCCAAGTCGACAGTTTACATGACATCAAAAGCGTGTGTGTGTGTGTGTGTGTGTGTGTGTGTGTGTGTGAGAGAGAGAGAGAGAGAGAGAGAGAGAGAGAGAGATTTGGTTGGCTGATGACTCTGTAAGTGGCCCCAAAGCTGCTAAATATAGGTATCCTGGCTTATCACTTGTGTGTAGGCATGGAATTGACTTGAAATTGGATAGTAGGTTTGACTTAAGTGGCTGCCAGTTACATACAGTTGTAACAGACGTTTGTTCAGCCCGGTAGAATTCTTGTGGCATGTCTGTATTGTTAATTATCAGTGAAAGGGTCTTGGCTTCCCTGAGTTAATCAATGGCTGGGAGAGAAACTGGAAGTGATTTTTCCTGCAGGATGGTGAGATCTACCTGCCTTTGGAAACACCAGTCCTTCTAGAACCTTAGGTTGTATCAGCAGTTATCTAAATAGAACACTCCTAGAAGTACTGAGAAAAGTGGGATCTGTCCAAAAGGAGGGGATGCGTTCTGTTGTTGTTGACCCAGAGAAACTGTTTTAATGGGAAGATTGCTCCCACTGCAGCCTGTATTTGCTTCCTTTTATTTCCCTGTTGCGTCAATTCCAAGCTGTTACGACAAAGAACTCCTGATGATACAAGTGAGTGGGGCACATCTAGGCCTAGATGAGGGAAGTTCAGGCCAAATTCCAGGCTAGTGTCTGATGTCTAGTGTATTACTCATCTTCAGATTATCTTGCTGCAATATTGGTATAAAAAGGGAACTGTCGGGTCAAAATCTAAAAATTAAAAGACAATCAAGAGATTGAGGTCTACAAGCACTTCTCCCCATTTTTCCTGCAAGGTGTTTTCTGTAGAAAACAATCTGAAGAACAGACAATGTTTCTTTTGTTTATATTGGACTTTAGAATTTTAGAATTTGTGAAATTGCACTGTGTGTGTTTGATTATATTTCCATAGCTACTGACATTCCAACAAGACAAATGATAATCTTTATAAGTATTTAAATTCTATGTAATGTGTGTGTGTCTATATGTGTATGTAACATATATGAGAGTGGGGAGGGGAAGGGAGAGAGAGAGAGAGAGAGAAATCTAAATGCAGAAGCCAAAGCCGGTAGCCTTTGCACAGTTAGGCACCTTCACCCTGGCTGTAGTCAGTTGGATAAGAGCAATTTAACTGTGCAGGACAGTAGCCAAAGAAACTATCTGGGCAATTGAAAAAACACCAAAAACATTTGTTAATGTATAGATGGTTTGTTAGAAACAAACATCTATATAGTTTTCATTTGGCTCCAACTCTTCAACTTGCATGCAATACAGAAAGGAGAAAGGATTTCAGGCTAGTAACTTGATCTACCTTAAATAGTAGAGTCATTCAGAATGATCATGTGCTGATGTATCCGTCAAGGATGCTCTACAGTTCCAATAAACACATTTACATATCACAAAACACACTCCAAGTTTACAGTTTCTTAAAAACTCTAAAATTCGCAATTGGGCAGTACCTTTATTGGGACCAATCAAAATGCAACAAAGTGTGTTATTTTAACATTTTTTAATGAAATAAATCTAATCTTTTGACCAAATGGGGCCCTTCAGGGAGCATATATGCTTTTTGTTTCTTTTTTCTTTTTACTGTAATACTAGTATGTGAGCACCCTCATATCTGCTATTTGGATTCCCTGTTATTTTTTCCAATTTAAACATTATGACTATTCTTTTCGAAAGATTCCGGTTTTACATCTCCCCACACCGCACCCCCATACATTCAAAAACTCAAGCCCTTTTAAAAAACCGACTTTTTCCACTGTCTTCCAAAACCCTAGCAAAAATAATGAGAAAAGGTCTGTGTGGAAAAGCCTTTTCTGCTTATACCCCCCAAATGCATATTTGCTCCAGGGTCAATTTTGGATAGCCCATGTTGCATTACTCCAGCACCTTTCTCAGTCAGGAAAGGTCCTTCTGTAAAGTGATGCGGTGATGGAGGACCCCTCTACAGTGGTACCTTAGGTTAAGAACTTAATTCATTCTGGAGGTCCGTTCTTAACCTGAAACTGTTTTTAACCCGAGCTACCACTTTAACTAATGGGGCCTCCCACTTCCACCGCGCCGTCATCGTGCAATTTCTGTTCTCATCCTGAAACAAAGTTCTTAACCTGAGGTACTATTTCAGGGTTAGCAGAGTCTGTAACCTGAAGCGTCTGTAACCCGAGGTACCACTGTATATAAAAAAGAGCACTTCCGAGAGTTCAGGTGCTTATATGAATGAATTTTCAGGTAGACCACAGTAGGGGGTTAACCCCTAAGCCAGGGCAACTCCCGCTTTGTGTGTATGTGGCTTACGAGAATCACTGAACTTCAGTGGCTGTTGAGCGCCTAACCCTCTCAGCAAATCCCAGCTTTTGTGTTTCAGCAAAGCAAATAATTGCCAGCTTCTCGTGTCCAAGCTTATGTGAAAGGGGAGTCTGTTATAACAGCAGTGAAGTGGAATAGCTTATGTTTAGGAAGGGTGTAGTAGGTTTGCCAGAGAGAAGTTTCGTTTCAATGCAAACCCCTGATGGCCTCCCTTTTACCTTTTCTTATTCCCTGCTCCGCCTCAGGGCTGTTATTGGTGCCTAAAATAATACTGTATTATGTTTTTTTTTCTAATATACAAAACGAATGTATCCTAGACAAAATGTAAAATAGAATAGGGTAATGATGTCACAAATACCTTTTGATTCTGAAAAAACTGATCAGGAAGTCACTATATATAGTTGCCTCCCAGCACATATATGAGAAACAAAATGGATGTTTGTACCGTCAAATATATTATTTCCCAAAGACCAGTATTAATATCCATATTGGGTGAAAGTAATGTTGAGGAATCTGTAGTCTTGTCTGAAGTATATCCTGCAAGTTCGTTCCTCTTTTCAAACTCCCAGTGCCAAAAGGAAGATTGCAAGGAGAGCCTGCCTCCCTCTTTCTTTCTCCACTTCCCATGTGCATGGCTGACACTTGCTATGGATATATTTTTTAAGTTCTTCATGCCATCTTTTTGTGTGTGTGCATTAAAAGTGCATGCTTAAAGCATGCTGCCTGTACTCCACAAACGTTCCTTTTTACAGCATGCAATTGTTTCAACACTCTCTCATTTCCAAAGGGTTAAAGAGCAAAGGTGATCCTTTCCCCAGATAACTCATTCATTGTCATCTTGATTGCATCAGGGAATGTACTTGTGCAAGTCTCATAGGTGCATTCACTGTTCAACACCACTGAGGCTCAGTACAGTAACTTGGGGGCTAGTTGTTCAAAGATGCTGTGCCATTTTTAAACCATTTCTTTATTTTAAGCCTTTCCTGTGTTCTGACATGGCACAGCTTGTGTACAAAAAGTGTTTGCCCACTTCGTTATTATAGCCAAGAGTGCCACTATCACATTCTGCTCCACACATTCAATCTTTTTGTGGAGGGGAGTGAGATTGTGCCCTTTGATCTCCATGGGTTAGGCACTACATAAGCAGTGTATGTATGGCCTGTACACTCAGTTGTATACGCTATGTATGATACAGCCCATTCGTGTGCTCTGCTTGATGTGGAGGGGTCACTCCCTCCATGCATTGAACAAGTGGACGGGAGCATGAGAAGAGGGTGAATTCTGTGCTGCTGTTTCTGAAATATCCTGTTGTGAGCAGGAAAACAATTCTCTCCATGTCATGAGGACTACTAACCATTATCATCCCAATTAGGAAAGGACATCCCAATTAGTCCACTGAGGTGAAAGAAAAGCTTCCACTCTTGCTTTTATCTCAAAGCTGGTAAAGTTTTGGGTTTTTTTAAATTGTGTTATGTGTTTCAGTAGTTTACCAATGCCAAGATGTTTGTGTTACTACCAACCCTGCTTTGCGAGTAGAATCCAATAATGCAAATGTTATGAGTGCATATTTACCTGCAGTTTAAGGATTACATGCATCTGATGGACTGTGGTGTGGCATGCACTTTCGTAGACTAGATTTGATAAGTCTTTTTTCAGTTTATTTTTATTAGTTTTCAAATTAAGATAGAACCACAGATAAACAACAACAAAACCATAATATATCCAACTAAAGCCATAGCATACAGAGCCCAAAACATATTAAATAATAACAGCCAATCTAGGATCATGACATCCATATTTATCTAGACTGTGCAGGGAGAGATACCTATAAATCTGAAACTATAAACTATATGAAATAAATCCCACCATACTGAGTAGAAATGGCCAGAATCTTCCTGTCCCTTTGAGACCCATAAGTCATGTTATTTTTTCCCCACAATAACTAAATGTCAGAGATTTTATGCCGATTTGCTGGTCTTTAAGGTGCTGCAAGACATTGCATTTTCCTCAACAGACTAACACCAATGACCCTCTGGTTTAAGGTGGGTCATTGGGTAGGAAGTCACAAATGAAAATCAGGAAGCATCAATAATACACTAGTCTTGGGAAAGTGTTACTGGCTGTTATTAATATTTTCAAAAGTGGTCAGCTGGGATTCAATAAAGCCTCTTCCTGCCACATCTCTTGTACAGGAACTAGTGTTTTTTTTTTATTTTTAGGGTGCAGTAACAATGCTTGCACAAGCATCAAGTTGCTGAGCAGGCATTATGCACAATGCTTTCATGGAAAGACAGCTGGAGAGACCAGCCTTATCAAAAAATAATATTTGTGCAACTCAAATTGGTTCAGACCACTTTATTTTTTTTGCTTCTTGGTTTGAGGAATTGCATTGCCACTCGTGTTGTCCTTGTTTACTCCTTGCATATGCATCAGAAATTCTGACACATCCTTTGGCTCCCAGTTGACAGCTGCTTTTGATTTAGCTCATGCCAAACTTGCCCCAAAGAACAGGGCCAGGGAACCTGTGGCCCTCCAGATGATGTTGGATTCCCAACTCCCATTGGCCCTAGCCAGCATGGCTGGTGTTTGAGGATGACAGGAGCTGTAGTCTAATAACACCAGGAGGGCCAGATTCCCTATCCCAGGATTAGGGTTGGTAAATGTTGGAGGGATTTTGGGGTGTAGAAGTGTTCGGTTTGGGGGATGTGGTGGAAGTGTTTGGTTTAACCGGAAGCTCCTTTTGCCTGCGATTGGTCAGTTGCTAAATTGTTTTCACTACTGCCTTGAATTTGTGGGGCAGAAAAAAGGTGATTTATTTGGGAAATAATTCCTTTGGTGGCCATTAACTAACCTTTTTGAGGTGGTTTCAGTCCCCCAAAAGCACGGGTTTAAGCTTTGTGTTGCCATAGCTATTAAAAAGCATTTGGCCCACCACTAGGTGTCCTCAAAGTGTGGGTTGTGGGCATGGGTGTAGAGCCGGGATTTATGTTGGGGGGTGGCAGGTAGCCTGGATTTATGTTGGTGGAGGGCAGGACACCCACATGTCACCATCCTCTGCCTGGCTCTGTCTAGCAGATTCAGAATGAAATAAATCAACAACAGTGGTTTTTAATTACTTTCTTTTGACCCCAAGTGCTGAGAAAAACCTGTCAGAATCTTTTGACCATTTCTACTTTTCTACTAGTTAAGTATTTATATTTATTTGCTTGATTGGGAGGCAGCTGCCCTCCCTACTCCCGCTTGGCTAAGCCCATGGTTGTGGGGGCTTCCCTTTTTGATGGGTCCAGAAGGGATGTAGCGTCCATAGGTGTGTGAATAAGTGTGCTAAACGCGCTGCATAACACACTGGAGGAAATCGGGCATCCAGCTGGGCGGCGGCGTCTTGCTCTCTCTCCGCGCTGACTCTCTGCTTTGTTCTCTCTCTCTCTCTCTCTCTCTCTCTCTCTCTCTCTCCTTTCGCCCTCAGAGCTCGCCGGAGGGGCCCATGGAGAGTTACCGGAATGCCACCGAGGTGCAGATGAGTCAGATGGTGCAGCCCTGCCACACCAACCACCGCCGCGAGCTCAGCATTGGGCAGCTCCTCAAATGGATCGACACGGCCGCCTGCCTCTCCGGTGAGCCGCCGCCGACTCGCCTCGGGCACGCGGAGGGGCGGGAGCTCGTTTCTTGGCAACCTGCCCTCGGCTGGATCTAAAGCGCGCGCGCGAGCACGACCTCAGCTTGCTCACTGCTCGCTCTTAAGGTGGACCGAGCGAGTTCCGGCCGCAGCCCTCGCCGCGCAAGGGAAAGGCAAAAAAATGGCTTTTAGGGCAACGGGCTAGCCTCGCCTGTTTTCCTTCATAGCCAATCAATCTGGGGGCGGGAGCGCGGGCGGAAACGTCGGAAGGGACGCCATACCGTGGGGAAGCCTGTACACGTGAAGGCTCCCTGGATCCGTGGACTTTCAGAGGGAAAGAGGAAGGGGTACTACTTGGTTCTCCCCACTTAGAGACCTCTATCCCCCTTCCCTACCGCTCTGAAAAACAAAACCGTGAGAGAAACGTCTCTGAGCTAAAGTCAGTCTCGTTTGGAACTTTGTCTTTTTTCTTCTTCATATTTTATTCCCTGAGCTAGTAGTGACTGTGAAATAAAAATAATGTTCGTGCACACATGTATGGAGAACAACTGAAGTGGCAAACAAAACAAAACATGAATGAGCAGTCCGTTAGTGTAGTTTTGAATTCTGAATTAAGCTGGGCTGGCAGCTGGAGGCTTTCTTTGGCACCAAGAAGAAGATCCCCATTTCCAGTTCAGAGGCAAGACAGAAGGGCATGGAGGGCTGTGACAAGAGGGTTCATGGGGTGCAATGGTGGTGGTGGGGCGCATGTCCCACCAGTGTCCAAAAGTGCCTCAAAGCTTCCCTATCATAACACTAGTTGCTGATCAGCAGATCAAGAGTGTAACTGCACAAGCAGAGTATCCCCTGGGGGAAAGACCACCAGGCCAAAAGTGCTGGTGGAGAAAAGCCATATATCTCAAAGCAAGCTAGAGAGAAACCACCCCCAACCAAACCAGAGCAGCCATGCCCACTGTTATTGGTCCTTATTATAGAGTGCAGCTTATTTGTTTTTCCCTCTGGCCATGTTGCCTTTAGAATCTTTAACTACATTGTAGAAGCACTACTGAGGAACTTCATAAAGGAGCTTGCATTTTGAAAGCAGATGAATCTGAGGGGCTTAATCAATGAGCTTATTCCACTTTAAATGTGCCCAGGTCAAGCTGTTGTAATGATCAGAGGTTTGGAAAAGACTTAAGGCACTCTAGTCTTGTACACTGACAGGCAGGATTGCTCACCTGCCAGATGTCCACAGAGGAATCTGCACAATCCATAAGAACAACCCTGTTGGATCAGAACCGAGGCCTATTCCATACAGCAACCTGCTTGTGGGTTAAACCACAGAGCCTAGGACTTGCCAATCAGAAGGTCGGCGGTTCGAATCCCCGTGACAGGGTGAGCTCCCGTTGCTCGGTCTCTGCTCCTGCCAACCTAGCCGTTTGAAAGCACGTTGAAGTGCAAGTAGATAAATAGGTACCCCTCCAGCGGGAAGGTAAACGGCGTTTCTGTGCGCTGCTCTGGTTTGCAAGCTGAAAAACTATTGAGAAGGGTATATTGCTGTTTATGGAGCTGATTGCACAGTGGAAAGATACCTTCTTAAATTAAAATGAGGCTTGGAAGGTAACAATAATCATACAATTAGAGAGATCACCAACATTTTCGGGGGCCCAGCTGCATGTTCGGAAGTCTTTGTTTTGGGCACCACAAAATGTTCACCTCCTGGAAGAAAAGCTGACAGTGCTCAGAACCACCTCCCCTCCACCCTCCCTGCAAGAAGAGGCAAAAACACCTACACGTAGGCCAAAATAAAGCACAAAATAAAACAGTCCACACCCTCGAAAAAACCTGGCAAACCTTGCAATAACCTCCCAAGCCAAAAAACATGAGTAAAAAGCCTGAGGTTGGCAGGGGGCATGTTGGGGACTCCAGATATAGGTAAACCACCATTCTAGAGGAGAAACGTAGCCTTTTGAATACAATATTTCAGATACCAAAGACCCAGCATCAAATCTTTAGGAGTCAACCTTGCAAAGAGCTGAAAAAACATTTTGAATGCTTATGTTCCAGCAGCAGCTTTTTAGGCAATTGGGTGATCACCTGCCTGGGATCCCCCCCTCCCAATTCTGCATGTGGGGATAATTGTGAGAGTGCTTCTTAACATAGCAGGCGCATGTGCTGGACTCTGCAGTTTTATGCGTCCTACCATGGTGCCGGTTTTGTTCCTGCAACCAAGGCTTCTTGTTTCCATTCTAAGCCTGCAACTGTAATTACTGTGAACAGAAAGAGGCCTGTTTGCTGCAGTGATGTACATAACTAATGTGGTTTGTTTGCCTTTTCAGCCGAGAGGCATGCTGGCTGCCCCTGCGTCACAGCTTCAGTGGATGATATCTATTTTGAGCACACAATTAGGTAACTGCCTCACTTCCTTGCCTCATTGCAGTTTAACTGGATTTTTAACTGGATTTTTTAAAATGTGCCTTTAGCAAATGCAGAAGTAGTAGAAATATGTGCCATGTTAATTAGCCCTTTTGAGCCTGGGTAACTTCTCTGGGTTGTCTCCCCCCCTTCCTTTCCTTTTACTGGGACAGCCAATGAAAAATATTAGGTTGAAAAATCAATGGTTTCTCCTTATCCATTAAGATGGGGTGTTCCAGCTCTGCTGTTTCAGTGCAGCATTGCAAAACAGGCCTCACCTTTGGCATGTGCCCTTAACAAAGAATGCAGTGCAGATGCGGAGGGTCTGGGAAATTTTGATTCCCTTGTTATAGCATCCCTATTCATGTGTTATGCCTGCAAATAAAATAGCACATTTGGGGAAGACAGGGGGACAAGCATGCTCCTTCCAACCCCTGTTTGTCCCATCCAATTCAGGGAAGAGTGGCCTCTGTAGTGGGGAGTACTCTGTACTTTAGGGGTCTCCCTATGCATTTTAGAATCCTGTTTTTCTAGGGTTTCCTAAAGTGTTCAGGGAGTCTCCAGGACTACATTGACAATTTGGAGGGTGATGAGGCCAGGGGTGTAGCACTAGCACACATGTCCTCATTGTCCCCCTACATACTTACTCTAGCTCCTTTCAGGTATTATATTTAAGAGTAACATTACACACAAGTTGACATCCCAGATAGAAGGTTTAATCGGAGCAGTCTCGGGACCTGTTTTGAATTCGGTTCTGTTTGAAGGTCGGTTCTGTTCCAAAAACGAAGAGACTATTTGGAGCATTTGCAGGAAGCTGCCTTCCCTACTGACCACAGCCCACCCGACACATCTGGTGTTTGGGGAGGATGTTTGGGGGATTAAAGGATTACGACTTCTCAGAGGGCTTGAGCCTCTGCACCTCTCTGATTTAGAAAACGAGCCGGTGCCAAAATGTGCAGCTGCATCATCTTACACAGTGATATGTGCGTCAGCTGCAAGAAATATTTGTTCTTCTGTTAACCAGCTTTATTTATTTCAATTCCTGTTAATACACCAGGTCAAAGTATTTGTCTCTCTAGCCCTGTATGATGTCCCTTGACTGGCAATGGCTCGCCAGTGCACCAAGCAGAGGCCTTTCCTGAGGTCGTCTCAGCTGGAGATGCCAGGGATCTTCTGCACGAAAAGCATGCTCTCTGCCACTGAGCGATGACCCCTCTCCATCGTCTTCTAGAAGAAGCTCACAAAACAAACTCCTTCAGGGCACAGGAACGTGCCTTGTACTGAATGAGGACCATCTGCCTATCAAGCTCAGTATTGCCTTCATTGACAGCAACTCTCCAGGGTTTCAGATGGGTCTTTCCCAATGGAGGACTTTTGAGGTGGGCTGTTCTTAGGCGACAGAGCAACTGTCTTACGTGCAGAAGGCATATGGTTAAATCCCATGCACCTCCTGCTAGTGCTGGGGATTAATTTAATTAATTAATTAATTAATTAACAGGATTTATATCCTGCTTGATCTCCCATTGGCTCTAGGTGGTTTACACCAAATGTCCCCTGTCTGAAACCCTGGAGAGCCACTGCCAGTCAGTGTAGACCAGGGTTCTCCAAACTTAGGTATCCAGCTGTTTTTGGACTACAACTCCCATCATCCCTAGCTAGCAGGACCAGTGGTCAGAGATGATGGGAACTGTAGTCCAAAAGCAGCTGGTGTAGACAATACTGGGCTAGAATATATGGACAGTCTGACCTGGTATAAGGCAGCTTCCTAGGCCCACACAGAGTTGTCAGGAATTGAACCTGGGACATTCTGCATGCGAAGCAGGCGCCCTACCATTGACCGACGGTCCTCCCCCGTGGCGCTTATATTTAAACTTAAAGCCTTGAAGCGAATTTTCTGAAACAGAACGTTCACGCTGAATTTTTATTATCCTGCCGTTCGTATTTGAATATATTCATGTGTTACACAAATGGCATGAAATCATTATGGTAAGCGCAAGCTCTGTGGCATACCTGCCTGTGTTAAAAATTAATAAAGCACCTTTCAGGCAGCGGTGAGAGATTAAGCGGGCTTCTTTTTCAGAGGGCAGGTATGTAAAAACCTAGATCCTTTTTTCTAGCTTACGGGGTGGGTGGCCGTGCCCTTCTTTTGGGAAAGCTGTCGGAAGAATGGGTGAATTTGGAGTTTTGCCTTTTTTTGGTAATACTTTAATCTTTTATATTCCACTTGAGTACCCATCATCTTGATTCTTTTAGATGTCTGTATTTACTAACAATCTGCATGACTCTCAATATGGCTTCAGATCAGGAATGGGGAATCGTTAGTCCTCCAGATGTTGTTGGACTTCAACTCCCATCAGCCCCAGCCAGTGAGGCCAGTGGTCTGGAGCAGAAGGGAGTTGTAGTCCAACAGCATCCGAAGGACCACAGGTTCTCTATTCCTGCCACAGATTATTATGTCCCATTTACTACCACCTGGATGCCCTCTCTCAGCCAAAGTTTGGACGCTTGGGAAAGGGCATGTCTCCTCCTTGACAGCCTTGTCAGTAGTAGCTAGCTGTGAGCCTCTGGTACTTCCTTGTCATTTATAACACAGACAAACAATGTATCCTGGCCACTTCCAGCAAATGTTGCCTAGCCTTTCCTGTGGTTGTAGGTCTGTCTGTGGGCTCTGGAGCTTGCCAGAATGTGGCTTTCATATAGTTTTTAGGGCAGGTTTCCCCAAACTTTGGTCTCCAGCTGTTTTTGCACTACAGCTCCCATCATCCTTAGCTAGCAGCATCAATAGTCAGGGATGATGGGAATTGTAGTCCAAAAACAACTGGAGACCCAAGTTTGGGAAGCTCTGTTTTAGGGGAACCCAGGTGCACTGTCAGCCTTTACAAATTTCTAGAGAAGCTATGCTTTGGAGATCCTTTATTTATCTCAGATATTTCTACTGTGCCGCTTCAGGCCCAAAGGATCTCTGAGTGGTTTACAAATGAAACAGTAAAAATACAAGTCACAGTAAAAGTGCAGCAGAGCAGCAATAGTTAAAACAAGGAAACTTTTTTTTAAAAAAAAAAAAAAAAACAACCCATGGCATATAAAAAGGTCTCTACTTGGCACTGAATGGACATCAAATTTGGTGCCAGGAGAGGTTCTCTGAAATGAAGAGGGCATTCCAGAGTTGGAGCTGAAATGCTACTACCTCCAGCCACCACTTCCCTCTCCTTCAAAGGGGGAGAACCCAGAGATGGGCCTCTGTGGATGCTCTTAATGTTTGGACAGGTCCATGAAGGAACAGGCAGTCGTGGACCCAAACAGATCATGGTTTTAAAAGGTTAAAACTAGCATAGTTGTTTGGGATTAGAGAGGGACAAGGAGCCAGTGCCTTTTTTTTTTTTAAAAAAGGGCATTCTATCTGCCTACTCAGTCCTCTAGCTGCTATGGGTTGAACCAAGAGAAGTTTCCTGTCTTCAAGGCCAGCCCCATATAGCAAAAATTACAATAGTCCAAATGGGATATTGCTAGAGTGTAGATAATTATGACCAGGCTAGCTCTGTCAAGGAGAGGCTGTAGCTAGAGCTGTAGCTGCAGGCAGGTTTTTCAAGACATGGATGCTGCTTAGCACCCCAAACCTTGAAAAGATAGTCAAAGGGAGATGTTTCTGAGCCAAAGTGCGTGGCTGCATATGCTGTGGAAGACAGTAAGTTATGTTTTGTGAGTGCTCTGTTAAGTGATAATGATCACGGTTAGAGTGTACTATATATAAAACACTGGAATTTCTAAACAGTCCTTTAGTACTTGAGCAGTGGTAGAACTCGTATCCATGCTTATGACGCTCCAGGGAAGCAAATAAAGACAAATTAAAGGTGCAAGACCTCCCGCAAGCCACATATTCCCAGATCAACGCCAGCATGCAAACAACATACGCAGATTGGAAATAAGCAGAGAAATATGAGCCAGAATTGTCTTCACACCTGAGAGCAGCTTGAATGGTGCTAAAAATGAAGGGTAAATTAAGACCAGTAGCCCACTAACTTGGGTTGGCTTCTTGGGTACAAGCAAGGTGTCTATGCAGGAACTCTTGGATCAGTGTTTTGTCTCAAGGTCAGAAGCCCAATAATGTTCACTTTAAAAACATGGGGGGAGGGAGCAAGAATCAGCACAGGTTATTCAGCACCTTTTAATCGACACAACAGACTTGTTAGGTGGACTAGATGGAGAGTAGCCCAAGGCTAGTGAATTGTGGGGTTTGGACTCTGATCTGGGTTCATGTCAGACACTGTCCAGTAGACTGAACTTTCCCCTTCTGATATGGAATAGAAAATATGGGTCTGTCCAAGTATAAGCCTATCCTTCTCCCTGTTCTCCCAAAGCTGGAAAGCATCTATAAGAATGATCCAGTGCCACTCAGTTATGTTGACCTGGTGGGTTGGACAATTAAGGTCCTGTAATGAAACACACCCCTTAGGTCCCACAGAGTTTATGCAAATGTATATTTTATATTGCGAGAGGCGACTTCTTTCTTTTTCAGCTCCACTTTGCTTTGTTTCCCTCCTTATCCTTTTGTATTAGACAGCTGCATGTAAAGTCTCCTTGGTGCCTATGTGGGAAGGACGAAGCCTGGTATGAGCCTTTGCAGTACAAATGTTTACAGCAATAGACTAGATTGCTGATCTCCTAACCCACTGATGTCCTGAGATACTGGTGTTAATTAACCTAACTGACACGGTATTCAGAATGCACCTACTAGCCTGCTTTTCCTGTGCACAGAGGCGGTTCTCAAAAAGTGTAATATTCACTTTATGCAGCTTGCAGATGTTCTTTCCATCTTTCTGGCTCTAAAACAAACTGTAACTCTTCACAGGGTGCACATGGGACTATAAAATTGTTGTGTGAAAAATGAAGGGATGCTTTGTCCATCTGCTGTTCTGGCTTCTAGAAAAGATGCAGTTGCCAGATGAAGGGCTCGTTTTATGGGAGCAATTTAATTTTCTTCATAGTACTCTTATGAGTGGATGGAAAGGGAGTAGGTTGTGTTTTGTGAAATGAAGAAGGTGCATTAGGAGGACTTCAGCCCCTAATAGCTCTTTACTTCTACGTCCTAAATCCAGATGAGGAGTATTAAAGGGGAAGAGTGAGTAGTGTCGGAGCCTGTTAGTTACCAGAATGAAGAATGACTTTCAAAAAGGCAGGGATTCAAACAGTTATGTATTAACTGCAATTAGACCCCTAAGTGCAAAGTAGGAGTTCAAAAAGCTTCATCTGACCAAATCATCCGGAAAATCTGAAATCCACACAACTCTCCGGGAGTTGTGCTTCAGATGAGCAATGTTTTCTACTTAATGTCATATGAATGCATTTCCTGAATGTCAACTGGCAGCAAATGTAACCCAGTCGTGCAGTGTCATCCAGAGATATTAGCAATACTCTGGTCATACACAGGGACTCTAAAAATAGCTTCCCCCAACTATTATTTTTTTCATTATGTATTTTCTTTATACATTATGCAAACCATTGTTTTAAACACACACATACATATATCTACATGCGCTAAATTTTTTGGTAGAAGCTATACCCCAAATCATTGCTGAAATCCTTTCTGCATTTTCCTGGGTCTTGCGGTATAAGTCCTACTGAGCACAGTGGGACTTTATTATTTCTGGAGAAGCATGCATCGGATTGTGCTTCATGAGAGAAGTCATGCTATACCAGGTGGGGCAAAATTCTTTCTTTAGTCCATCATTCAGATCAGACATCATTTTATAATTCACACAATAATCAATATGCACACATAGCATTTAGTAAAACTGAGCCAGTGCATGTTTTTTAGCTACCTCTGGGCTTTGCAGTTCAGAATGTGGTTACCTTCAGAAGCTGTTGGACTACATCACCCATCAACCCTAGCCAGCATGGCCAGTAGCTAAGGATGATGGGAGCTGTAGTCCAGAAACATTGGTTGCCTCTGGCATAGCCTGTCAAAGAGCTGAATAGTTTTGTTGCTTTCACCTTTCTGGCTTAGTTTCTTGACTGTTCTTTCCAGTTCAGAATTGTCAACAAACTACCAACAACTCTAAGAAGAAGGAAGTTGATCCTCTCTAAATCTTCTGTGTTGTTTTTTTAAAAAAATGTGCTTTGAAGCAAACTGTTTTGGAATTAACATTCGTAAATTGTTCACTCCCTGATTTAAGTAACACGTCCCTTTGAAATGGGGCAAAATCTTCAATATTCTGACAGAGACATTTAATTTAGTTCTTGATCTTACTTGCGTGCCTTTTGCATGTCAAATGCCTTTATTGCAAAATAATTACTTGTCTGCATATAATTTCTGAGAGTTTAGTCAATGAAATGAAGGGTTTGTGTGAAAGAAACTAGGTTAGTGGGTGAATCTTTGCTTGGGATCTGTCTTTATTGTAATAGTATACCTTTTGGGTGTTAAGGCCAGTATGAAGGCAGTTCGCTTTTGAAATCCATTGTTTCCACTTGTGTATGTGTGTGTGTATATATATATATATATATATATATATACACACACACACACCCCTGCACCCTGAGACAACTTCCATTTCAGAATATAGCACTTAAACTGTGAGAGTTAATCTCCAGCTAATGGCGTGTGATTCTAAAATATTATTAATTCAGTTTTTACCCTGCTGTTTGACCCTACCTGAAAAACATCACTTTGAGTTTCATCAGCAATTGCACTGGGTGGCAGTAAGAGGATGTGTCCTTAAAGAGGCTGTGTCTACTCATAAGGTGCTTCCAGATGGGGGCTCAGTTTTCTAAATGGGTCATTGGGATATTGTAAGTGGGTTGCCTGCAGCAGATTTAAATGGGAGAAATTGTGGGCTGGGTTTTTAATGTCAGTGATATTGGCAGAAATGTGCATGCACAAAGAGCACAGATTCCACAAGGAACAGCTGTCTGGAAGCACCCCTAGACAAAACACCACGTGGGAGCACTTGAGCCTGGCTTCCTGCCAAGCAGATTCACTTGGCTTGTAGCACGAGGGTGGTGGTATCCTTCACTATCCATATCAATGTTGTGGTGTGCTTAACGAACTCCTACATCTTATATCTGGGCTGATCTGGTGGAGAAGCTTAAGGAAAGTCCTGTGTTGAAATGAAGTGTTTAAGGCAGGCTGTGACTATCCTGCCTAACCTTATTCTGTTCTCACCATTGGGGGATTTTATTTTATTTCATTTTTTACTGAGCAACTGAAAGGGGAGAGAGACTTGCCATTGCGCTTGAGAGCTTATATTAAAGCTGAGCGTCTCTGAACCCAGGCAGATAATTTTTTGAGGGATGACACATCCCGCTTCCTTTATAGAGAGGTAGATATGATTTAAATGTGTGTTTAGCCATGGGTGAAATCTTATCTATGTGCCCTTTTCTGATGAACCAGAAAACTACACGAGGCCTGGGCCTACGAAGTCTTCCACTTGGGACCTGGTGGGGAGGGGGAAAAATAATTTCCATCCCATAAATCTCTAGGCCTATCCAGTGCTTCCTCTCAGCCGTTCCGTGAACTGTCCGGGTGACCTAACTTACAGGCCTCAGGAATTAATCTGACTGTGTTGCTTCTAGACACCCGGTGGGAGTGATTTGAGCAGAAAGCTATCTTAACAAATGGTCCATGACAGCAGTATTGTCCAGCAGGGCCCACCAGTCAGGTAGAACTCCTGCATATCAGAACCACAGGATGCTTTCTACCAATTGCATTTTCATGTTTCTCATCTTATTTATCTTTTCTCTCCTATCCCTAGTGTTGGGCAGGTTGTCAACATCAAAGCAAAAGTGAACCGAGCATTTAACTCTAGCATGGAGGTTTGTATGCTTCAGTGTGCTATCTTAGAGGACTTACATTTGTTGCCCAATAAGCAGCTAAGGTTGCAATCCTAACCCCACTTACCTGAGAGCAAGCTCCGCTGCATTCATTATTTTTTTTAAAATGATATTTATTGAGAATTTAAAATTACAGAGAAAGAAAGGAAAAAAGGTAGACAAAAAGAGAAATTAAACAATACAAGTCAATAAAAACAAAAGTCAAAGAAAAAACAAATCACACAATACATCAAAATCAAAAAACAAAAATAAACAAAAAAATTAAAAACAAGTCCAATATTCCCAAATCTTTATCTTTCATTAACTTGTTTCATCGACCTCCTCACACCTCCCTTTTTTGTATTCTAGTTATTAATTATCTCAGCAAATCCTTTCCATCTTTCACAATATTCTGTCATTAAATTACCTTGATCTATTTTAACCTTATCTTACCATAAAAAACCCTAAAGCTTAAAACTTAAGTCTTATTTATACCTAATTCTTTTTAGCATAACATATTTATACATAATTCTTTTAAACATTTCTACTAAAGCCAAATAGTTTCATTCCAACATTTTTCTAATACTCATTAATTTTACAATGATTTTCTAAATGAATTTTTAAAACTTTCTTCCAATCTTCATCCATCGTCTCTTCTTCCTGGTCTCGGATTTTGTCAGTCCTTCTATCCCATCCATCTAGTCCATCAACTGGTGACCTTCTATCCGAGGCTCTTAGGTCTTTTCCATGTCCCTTCCGCAGGTCTTCTTCATGTTTATACCTGTACTTTACTTTATCTTCTGTTGATCTTATTCTTAATTTCCTTCCTTTCTCTCGGGGAGACTCCAACTTGACAATATCTTTATCCCTTCTCAACAAGTCAGCCCATTCTCCATAGTCGACACTGAAATCCATAAGATATTTAAAGGCATGTTTCAAATTCCCTCCAAGGTTAAGGGCCCCCACAACTCCAAACTCCCCCTGGCCCAAAGCCAGATCCGAAAAGCCAAAACATCCCTGCATAGTTGGATCTATCCAGCTTCCCATCTCCAAACCAAACAGTACTCCATCTCTCCAAATCTGACATTCTCCAGGTTCAGTCATCAAAAACAACAACTTATGTTCCTGCAAGGCCGCAGCTCTCTCCATTTCTGCTACTTGAGGTTCAGCAACAACCTCCTCCTTTATCTTCTTCACCACTTTCTCTGTCAAAGCACATTCCTGGATTAATTCCTGAGTGGTTTCTATATAGGTATTCACTGTTTGTCCAAAATTTCCAACTGCAACAGTCATCAAATCCATCTTCTCATGTAGCTGTTCCAGTAAAGTGCTTGTCTTGCAAAAAGCAAGCACTAAAGCTTCTTCTGGGCACATTCTTGTTCAAGGTCAAAGTCTGGTCTCACAATCTTTAATCTCTACAGCTGCAAAATTCCCCAGATCGACTCTAACAACAGTTCCACAAGTTCCCTCTAGAGGAAACAATTTCTATTTGTATCCGTCTTTTTAAAAGCAGATCTAGCAACAAAGTTCCTTTCGTTTTTCAGATATTTTGTTCCTTTTAAGTGCAAAAGGGAACATTGGAATCAATATGTTTCTCTTTTTTAACTATCTGTCAAAAACGTTTTATCCACAGTCAATGAACTTCCCCAAAGCGTCTGTCCTGACACCCCGCTCCCAGGTTCAAGACGGTGGAATTTATCTTTCTTTACTCTCTCTTCTGCAGGTTTAAACAGTCTAAGATTTTCCCCCTCTTCTCCTGCTTCCAAGGGGGGTTTAGTAATTTTAACTGATGGAAATTTAGTCCTTTACAAACGACTTTCCAGACTCTAGCTTGCAATGTCTTTGCTTCAATCTCTTTACAAAAGCGGAAGGCGGACTTAGACCTTCCCGCTTCGGTGCCAAATTAAGAAATTTCATAATCCAATTTTCCGTTCTACTCACGGGCAGTTGTTTAAAATCCAATTGTCCACAGGAAAAAGTCAGCGCTCTCCGGCAACAGCAATGCGGCTTCACTCCGTGAAAAGAGCAGTCGATTCGAAGCACTGCGCCATTCACCCCACGTTGCTCCGGGTCCCCGAAACCGGGTTTCCCCGCGAGTAGGGGAGGCGCAAAAGGTGCCAGCCGAATCCCACGTCCACAGGCTTCTCCCGCCTGTGGTTTTTGATGGGTCTCCGCCTCGCCGCGGCGGTCCATACCCTAATTCTCACGAAGCGGATTCCTCCCGATCAGAGGAAATCCGCCATTGCCGGAGGCGCTAACCCGGAAGCTGCATTCAGTGGGACTTACTTCTGAGAAGGCTAGGATCTCGCCCTACAGTTGCCAGTACCATGCGCTCAAATTTTGTTCTCCAAAAAGATAATGCAAACATGCAGTTATTGAGTTAATTTGAATTGAAGATGAGTTGCTGGGTTTATATATATATATATATATATATATATATATACACACACACACACACATACACACACACACAGTCATACCTTGGATCTTGAACGACTTGCAAGATGAACGTTTTGGGTCCCGAATGCCGTAATTGTTCCAGTTTGCAAACGTTCTTTGGACCCTGAACATCCCTTGCGACTTCCATGGCTTCCGATTGGTTGCAGGAGCTTCCTGCAGCCAATCAGAAGCCGCGCCTTGGTTTCTGAACCGTTTTGGAAGTCGAAAGGACTTCTGGTACGGATTCCGTTCAACTTCCAAGATAACACTGTACCAATATATCTCATAAAAAGTTGTTATCTGTTTTCCTAAGTTATTTAATATATCAAAGGATGGTCACAACCACTTGTAGAAGATGAGGATAGGTGGTGGAGGGTAAATGAAAAAGTGCAAGCTTTGTTATGGGAATACTAAACATTGTTTTCTTTGTCGAGCTTGAAATATTTTGGGCAAAAGAAGGGGGTTGGTTAGTTTAAAGGAAAACAGAGAGGGCTAGGGATGAGGAGTCCTATAGGAATAATGCATGACACAGAAATAACATTCAACTATTTGGAGTGAATACTACATAAGGGAAAGGCTGTTTTCTGTGTCTTCCTGCAGAAGTAAATCTTGGTTTCAGGTTTATTTCCAGCTTCCTATGCCCTGTCAATGTGTTGAAATTCACTGTAGTGCAGTGGATAGGTGGCAGCCTATTTCATTTCATTTCATTTTTTTAAACATGCCCCACATATCTGGCAAAAATCAAATCAAATTCAGGGCACTTACATGATCTATAAAGCAATAACCATAAAAACAATTGCAATACCAATAATGTATGAAACAAAAGCAATACGAACCACATGAGAAAATTTAAAAAGCGCATATAGGCTCAGAGCAGCAGCTAATAAAACCACAAGCAGGGACAATACCAGCCACAATGAGGACTTAAATGATACAATTTAACCACCACCGAAAGCTTGAGTGAACAGAACAGACTCCAACAGGTGCTTAATAAAAGACTGCAAATACGGAGCCAGGTAGATGTCTCTTAGGAGGGAGTTGCAGAATGAGGTACAATCGCAGAAGCAGCTTTGTCTCTGGTTATGGCTCACTACTCATGGTAGGAGCTTCTAGAAAAGGGTCTCCAAAGACTATCTCAGCTTTTGGGCAGGTTCATGTGAATCTGCACCAGTCCGTGCAGACGAACATCCTCCATGTCAAGCAACATGTAGAGTAAAATGGGAGTTTTGCAGGAGAGCACAAAATCCACTTGCTGGGCACAGTGATCATGCTACAGCTGAAGTACTATTTTACTTGTGAGTTGCTGAGCTTTTGAAGCATGTTGGCAAGATTTGTGTGCCAGAATGGTGTCACATTCCTATAGCAAAGCCTTGTATTTCTTGGCTATTTTTCCATGTGCATGTGAATCCTGGAATATGTCCTCAGAACCAGTTATATGTTAATATTATGTTAAATACTCTATTGAATAATAATATTAACATACATGAATTCGTAAGGCCCCCCCCCCCCCCAAATGTAATATTTCTGAAGAGAAGTAGAGCTGTCACTGTTTCTGTGCAATTGGTCCAGTGTGGTATCCTGATTGTGATACTATTTCCAAGTCATCAAATTGTCCTTCATAATCATAAGGGCTAGAAACTTGGATTTTAAGTAAAAATGAAAACTTAAAAGCAGCTATTCCTGGAAGCTATATAGAGACCACATTTTGCAGGGCACAGAATATGCATGGCCCTGGTTTGTGGAATATTCATTGCTCCCATCAATTGTAAAAGCTTTTCTGTAATTCACAGTACAAGAATCTATCCAGGCGAAACCCAAACAGCACCCTGATTCCCATAACTTGGCTTCTGTTGCTGGAAAAGGGAAGAATGTTATCCAGGGGATGTCTGGTTTTCATTTTTATGCCCCAGGGAACAAACTTCTGTGATTCATTTGCTTAGGAGAGCAGCAGTACATAGAATGCAATAATCACACCGCCTGTTCACCTTTAAATATTCAGAAGTATGACTTGCCAAACCAGAGCTAAGAACTAGAACAACACAGAGAGCTACTATGCAGTGCAACTCCTTCAGGTGCTACAAAGCATTCTTTTGAAATATTATCCAGTTGTTTCAGATGTTCCTTTTTCTGAATGGAAATAGTGGAGGGTTTTTTCTAAATGCAACCAAACTCTTAATTCAGCACCTCACCTTCATTTTTTTCCTCCTCCCCTCTGGTGGTTGTTTCTAGGTTGGTGTACAGGTCAGCTATGAAGACCTGTGCAACGGGGAGCAGTGGAATGTCTGCAAGGCCTATGCAACTTTTGTGGCACAAGGCAAGCCGTCTGCTAAGGTAGGCACAGAGAGTTAAAATCTTCAGTTTAGGCATTTGGAAAAAAAGAGCATTGCTGCTCCATCCCTTCAACCCCCTTTCCCCCTTGAGATTTGCTTTATAGAGACTACCCTGTGCATTTAGAGAATTATAAAGACTTGCTGATTGCTTTAGCTATGTTATCATGGTCCTTAACAACTATTTATAAAAATTGTGTGTGTGTGTGTGTGTGTGTGTGTGTGTTTATACAGTATGTTGCTGGTGCAGCTCTGCTGAGGTCTAATTTGTACTGTTGAGACTAGGAGAAAAAAAATATATTTTAATTCAATCATAACTTATTAGCTGGTCTAGAGTTCTGCAATACAGTGGTACCTCTGGTTGCGAACGGGATCCGTTCCGGAGCCCTGTTTGCGACATGAGCAGAACGCAACCCGCGTCTGAGCGGATCATGATTCGCCGCTTCTGCGCGTGACGTCATTCTGAGTGTCTGCGCATGCGCAAGCGGCGAAACCCGGAAGTAACCCATTTCGTTACTTCTGGGTCGCCGTGGGACGCAACCTGAAAAGACGTAACCTGAACCAAACGTAACGAGGTATGACTGTACACAAATGGGATAGCATTGCGTGGTTTTTAATACAAATTGGGGCACACAGATATAAATACGGATTGCTTTCATGGTGACTTGTACTCCTCCTTCCGGCAATTCCTGCGGCCAAGCTGGTGCCAAACATATTGCTCTGCTTTCCTTTGGACCACATCAGTGAGGCCAAGGGGAGGGTCTTGTCCCCTGGGCAACCCAGGACCTCCATACATACTGCTCAGGCTTGCACCCTGGAGAGGTAACTTTGGTGCTACTAATGCAGTAGTTTGACTTCACCCTTGGAGGCGCACTCCATTGCCAACAACGACGACGTGATTGGCTTTGTGGCATACAGAACTTTGGCTGATTGTGCAGTGGATGAAAGTTATATGAAGCTTGCAGTTCTCTGCACACTTGCAAGGATTGAATGTGCTGGACTTCTGCGAAAGCACACCCAGGACCATGGTGTAAATCTGGGGCTGGAAACCTCAGGCCCCTCTGTTTGACCTTTGGGACTCTCCTCAGACTGCACACCTCACTGAATCTGCCCCGCATTCTCTTTGAGTGCTTTTGCCTGGTCAGAATGTGGATAATGCCTCTTGCTTGCCTCTATCGATTAAAATAGAAAGCTTGTTGCATGCCTGTAATGTAGCCTACTGTACAAAGGTGTTTGAAAAACAAGGCCATGGCGCCATTTGTTGTGAACTGCAAGGCCTTCCTTGACATGCGCACACACTCCCGTCAAAGTGAACAACACATTTATTGTTTTACGCTAGAACTATGCAGACTACAGAGAATATCAGCATCAAAATAGGTAAAATGTGGCTTGGTAATGCTTTGGGCAATCACGGGTATGTCCTGAACTTTTTCGTTCAGCAAGTTTCCAAAGCTAGTAGAACTCCCTCCAAAGTGATTTGTGTATTGCCCCATCTCTAAAGGCTTTTAAAGGGGCCGATGAAAACTCACTTGTTCCAGTTCCCCTTTCCTTAAAAGGATTTAGAGTGCTGCTTTTCCAGAAACTGTTTAAAGGTTGTTTTATTGAATTATAATGGTGTGATGGTGGCCTGTGAATTGTTTTCGAGTGACTGTTGTTGTAAATTGGGGCTGTCATTGACATACTGTATTAAATATTATTTTATGGTGGTTTTATGTCAACCACATTGTGAGGTCTGTGCCCGAAGAGGCCGCTGAAAAATACTTCCTTAGCTTTTAGATTTAAAATAAATGGCAGGTCATTGCTGAACTACTTTCTTAGAATGCGGAAAATCTCAGGTCAGGATGCTTAACACCGGCAAAGGCTCTCTACTGAAAGGTACATTTTATGCTGTTTTTCCATAATACACTTAGATCAAGTTAAAGCCCCTGGTTCCTCAAACCGAAGAGGAGAAGATTGAGTACAGCGTTGCAGCTGAACGTCGCCGCATGCGACTGGCCCACACAGAGACCATCAAAGACCTTGTTACTAACAGCCCTGTCCAGTCCGGTACAGAAATCCCCAGGCTCCTTTCAGGTACTTTTTGCTGACGGGCAGCACTTGTCTAGTACATCAATCCTGCCACAGGGTTGGAAACAACAAAGTGTGCTCACAGGCAGGAAAAGGGAACCATCAGCAACTAACATTGAGAGTTGAAGCTAGCCCTGTATCTGGAAAGCGTGGAAGACCTATAATTGTGGGGTGGCCACCACAGAATATAGAAGCAGCATGTACCTTTGAACACATGTTTGCATAGCCAGCTACAGCTTATACATGGATGTATTTCTTTTTCAAATTACAGTGTTTACGTGATCTGCATATCCCACAGCGATATTTATGTAAGGTATTCTCACGCATAGAAGAGAGAAGGTGATTGGGTTTTGCTAAAGATGTAATCTTCAGCGGCAGTCAGCCTTGCTTTCTGTGTTGTCCTTGCATTTAGAGCAGCAGCTGTATTTCCTGGCGGATAGGGATACTTGGAGGTTTTGCCATAAGAGATCCTCATGGGTGGCATAGTGGAAGAAGCTACTGAGAGCACATTGCTGGCCTGTTGTTAAATCCCTAAGGGGTCACAATTGCTGCAGAGAAGGTGCTCAGCTGCAGGCTTGAAGCCCATATGCTGTCCATGCCATGCTGTTTAAGGAGGCACAACAGTGGTGCCAGTGGTTGTCAGTTAGGGGCTTCACCTTTCATGGGTCCTTGCTTTTATTTATTGGTTGCATTTATATCCCACCTTTTTCTCCAAGGAGCTCAAGTGGCTCTCCCTCATCCCAATTAATCCCTACAACAACCCTGTGAATTAGGTTAGGCAGAGATGCAGTGAGCTTCATGACCAAATGGGGATTTGAACCCTGGTCTCCCAGTTTCTAACACTCTTAACCACTGTATTACACTGGCTGCCACTTGTTTCCTAGCTCCTGGTATCTGCATTCCTACCAGTTTATTCATATAGACACATCCCAGTTTATCACAAATGCTGACTATCCATGGCTTCCTGGGGTTGCATGCTGTAAACAGGAACCATTGTGTCCTCCGTGTGCCAGATAATTCTGCAGCAGTTCCTGCCCACTTCCCTGCCATACTGTGGCTCCCAGCAAATTGGAAAGGGTGTGGGGATTCAACCCTGAGAAGATTGTTCCTCTCCAGACACCTCTCTAATAAAATTGTGTCCTTTTTTTCTTACCAGAGTTTGAGAACAGAGAGTGTGGCATGATGGTACCTGCAGAAAAGACCAGAGTGGAAAGTGTGGAACTCATCCTGCCCCCACATGCCAACCACCAGGGGAACACATTTGGAGGACAGATCATGGCCTGGATGGAAAATGTGGCCACAATAGCGGCAAGGTGGTCTACTTGGTTTGGGGGGAAGAACTAGGCAGGGTGGTGCTACTTGGCTGTTTAAGTTTGGACCCTGCAACTCCTGCTTCGTGCATGGTTAGGACTGGCCTCCATATGAAGAGATGAGTGTGTCACTATGACGTCTACTCTTTTCATTGGAGTACTTCTGTTCCATCATCTGCTAATAACAGAGGTGTTATTACTTCCATAGTTGTAAAACTGTCCTTCAGGAATCACTGAAAGCATTGCTCTCTAACACCGATTTAGTTACCTACTTGCCAAAATTTAGCAATGTTTCTTGATGACCATAGGAAGCTGCCTTATGCAGAGTCAGACCATTGGTCCAACTCTACCCCAATATTGTCACTACACTGACTGGCAGCATCCCCCCAAGGTTTCAGAATGGGCATCTCCCAGTCTTACCTGGCAATGCAGGGGTTGTACCTGGGACCTTCTGGATGCAGACAATTGCTCTGCACCTGAGCTCCAGCCCTTGCCCATTGGCAAAGGTTTAGCTCCTTTCCATAGAACTTGACTAGGCCTGCGCAGCACCATAACGCACATTATAGCCACTTACAGCAACATCCTGGTTTCAAAGGGAATGGACGAGGCATCCTAATGGTTTAGACATCCTGGGTGGTATTTAACTAAGTTTTACTGAGAGAAGACCCGTTGACATTAATGAACCTAACTTAGTCATGTTCATTCATTTCAGCAGGTCTGTTCTGCGTAAAACGTAGCAGAATGCCATCCCATATCTTTCTCTGGTACTGCAGAAGCAAAGCAGGACTTATTTTAACTGCTGTCCCACAAGACGGAGATTCCTCATTGAAACAAGTTCCACTGGTTCAGATAGGCTAAAAGAAAACAGTCCCCCTCAAGCAGTGCTGGATTAAACCCTGTGGAGACTCCTAGGCAGATGAAATCTTGGGGTCCCTTGCAAATTATCTTCTAAAACTGAGAAAGCCTGATTGTAATTTTCATTCAAGATCAAATCAATATTATTTTGATCCATTTTTAGTGGGACCCCTAAAAGTGTGGTGTGGGCTTGACCTTTGCTGGATAGCCTAGGTCTGACTCTCGCTGTGTCATGGTAAAAATGTGTTGTTTTGTGAATGGAGAACTGATAATATCTCTTGTGTGAGAGTACATCTTACCCATTATTAGTTGGAAGTAGTATTTGGATATTTTGTCCTGCAGAAGAATACTGGTTTCGATTTTTCAGTGCTCATAATATACTCTCTCTTCCCTAGCCGATTGTGCCACGCTCACCCCACCCTGAAGACGATCGAAATGTTCCATTTCAGGGGACCATCTCAGGTTGGGGACCGCCTCCTGTTCAAGGCCATTGTCAACAATGCATTCAAGAACAGGTATTGCCTTTCAGAAAACTTACAGTACTTCACTTGTATAAATTAGACCATTTTATGATCTACCAGAACAAATGCAAAGTCATTGAACAGGAAGATGACAGATTGAAGCTTTTGGTGTTTTATTTTCTTTTATTCCCCCCCCTCCCCATGTAGCACATAAGCAATTTCACCAATGAGATCTAAAAGTTGTCAGTTACTGACATCATCCAAATGAATCCAAAGACAGAGCTTAACTCATCTGTGAATAAATAAAAACAGCACTTTGGGGGGGGGGGGGAAACTGCCTATTTAAAATCAATTTGGATAAATTCACAAGTCCAAAAGAAGCGGAGTTAACAAAAAGGCCCTTTAAATAAAAAATGGAATCTGTTCCTACTTGTCACAGTTCTACATATACTTTGATGTGTGCCAGCTAAAAAAAAATGTCTTCTTCTTAATTTCAGCATGGAGGTTGGGGTGTGTGTAGAGGCTTATCGACATGAAATGGAAGTCAGCCGAAGACACATCAACAGTGCCTTCATGACCTTTGTGGTCTTGAATGATGAGGGTCAGCCACGCACACTTCCAAGGCTGAAACCAGAGCCTGGGGTAAGAAGCAGCAATGCCTTTGAAAGTGATGGATTGTGGTCCTGAATCAAATTTGGTAACCCTGCATGAACTCACTCAGCTGCACACTGTAGCATGTTAGCCATGCAAAGCCAGCTTTCTCCTTGGGGAAACAGCAAAAATTTGTTTTGTGTCAGCTTAGAAGTAAGAATAAATCTCTTAAGGAAGGTGTGCAATAGCATGAGGACCACCATTTATTATTAGTATTATTTATATAGAGCCATTCAAGGCCAGATGGTCGGTGGTCACACGTCAATTGGACGCACGCAAAATGGTTGCTGCCTTTATACATGGGGGCGGGGAGCATATCATTCCTTCTATATCTTATGTTCAGGCATTGGTACCACTGCTTGTGTAGTCAAAATGACGCACCTCACACAGAAGAGGGAAATATTGAGAGGGAACCCCAAGGTTTGCAAAAAATATATATAAAGGCAACTTTTTAGAATACACCAGGGTGCGGGGAAGAGACCTTTAAAAAGTCTAATTAACTGACTGGAGCATTCTGTGCTGCAACTTTTTTTGCAGATACCAGTTCACGGTGTTGATACTATTTGTCCGTGGATCCAGCCTTTGTGATGGTCTTTTCTGGCCCATAATTTTTTACTGCAGGAAAAGCCGGGCAACCTAAACTCCTTTGAGTTAAACTCTTAACATCTGGCCCATCTATTTAGTTTAAAGCCTCGCTTTGTTTGTTCCTATGCATGCTTCATATGTCTTCCAAATGTCATCCATCCATTTTATTTCCCTTTAACAGGATGGAGAAAGACGATTCAAAGAAGCTAGCGCTAGGAAAAAAATCAGACTGGACAGGTAAGTGAAAAAGTATTATTCTGGCAACTTCCTTGCATCGCTCTCTCCCTAACTAGGACCATATGTGATTTCTCCTCCCTCATTGTACATTCCTGCAGTAGAATTGTATTCATATGTTGTAGACTGAAACAATTACGTATAAGCAGGTCTTCCTGCACATGGGGCCCCTGGATTTGATCCACAGGTAGAGTTTCTGCTATTCTCTGTGGCTCAGCAAAGTGCCCATGGTGGCGTTCTTGAAAACAGCAGAGGCAGTAGCTACCAAATGGGGATTATTTTGAGGGGAAGGAGGTAGGAGTGAGGGCGAGGTGTTTCTTGTGAATTTATCCAAATTGATTTTAACTAGGCCGTTTCCAAAAAACATGTGCTGTTTTTATTTATTCACAGAAGAGTTAAGCTCTGTCTTTTTTTTTTTATATATATTTTTTAAGCTCTGTCTTTTGACTCATTCTGATGATGTCAGTAACTGACAACTTTTAGATCTCACTGGTGAAATCTCTTATGTGCATTCAGAACAGCATGCCTGGGTTTCTCTCCTATTTCCTTCCTAGGAAGGGACACATACTTTGCACATGCTCAGACACACACATCTTTTTTTGTAATTACTTCACATTCTAAGGTTGAACTGGAAATGAGGCAAGGCACACGGACTCCATTTCTTCAGCGCTGGAGTTTTTTATGGGCACTTTTGGTTTGATCGCAAGCCTGTTTCCACAATGAAGGAGGATACAAATTAGCTTTTTAATTTTTTTTGCAAGTGTTAAGATCCTTCAGAATCTGTATTCTGTGCTGATTACTAAATTTGATGCAAAATATGTTTGCTGAAAATGCAGGGAAGGAAAGGCAATACCAAGAAATTCACTGGCTATATCCGGCCCACTGTGTTCTAGTAGCAAAATTTGTCAGAAAGGTAAAAGCTTGGTAGAAACGAAAGTGTAAGTTTTCGTGGAAGAAAGGGAAAGCTGGAAAAAGTGACCAGCAAAGCTCAGAGAAATGTTTCCCCCCCATCCTCAGTCTGTTCCTTTCTTCTACAGTCAGTCCTATTTATAAAATAAACCCTCGTCCAGCTCTGTGTTTTCATTCTGATTCTAGTTTTGCCTTGCGGTGACATCAGAGCCCCTTCCAGTTTGCCTCCTGTTATGTCACTAAAACCTCATAGCGTATTTATAGCCTTGTTCTTTGGTTGTCTCTAATTCATAATTTATTGCAGAACACAGACTGAGACCGCATGCATTATCCTTAAGGCCACAGTTCTCGGAGCATTAATGCCAGATCAATGCGTTCTCTTGAGAGCAGCGAAAGAAGGCAGGGAAGAAGAAGGCAGGCTGCCAGAGCATCATGAGCAGTGCTTAGAATGCTCTGACTTAGGGGTTCGTGGCACCTTCCTTGCTCAGGAGTCCCCTCTTTTCCGGCATCTCGGTGGCTTGGCCATTTGTCTCTGTCATTCTCCTGTGCCTGCTAGTGAACCGCAGCTACATCATCCTATCAGGAGAGTGTAGCAGGCAGAGCAGTCAAATAATCTACAGGGTAACTTTATTTATCCTAATCATTGGGGGGATATACAAAATGCTTGGCTGAGCAGCAGTGTCGTTTACTGCAAAGCCTACTTAGAATGAAATACACTTCTGTGGTGGGGAGAAGAGTCAGTTCAGGATAACCTCAGGTTTAAATATGCCACAACTTCACGAGGTAACTGGTGAGTAGCTGTGGTCTCTGGTGTCTGCCTGTCTCGCTTTGTTTCTCTGGCCCATCTTTTTTAGGACCTGCCTTATTTCTGTGATTGCAAGTTGTTTTAAATTGTTTTTACCATTTTACTTTAGCTGCCCTGGGACCTTGGGGTGTAGGACAGGTCACAATTTTTCACAAGAGTAACCTTTACTCTTCTAAAGCTTTTCTAAAATCTTTATTAGGGGAATTTTATTTTTTTAAAAGCTAATAAAACTTTCTGCGTATGCATACCTGAGATGCTCAACTCAAAGATGCACTGTACATTGCAAAAAAAACACCTTAATTTGAAAACAATATTAAAATAAAGTTTGTGTTGCCCTCCACCCTTGTGTGAAAAAAACCCCCACAAGTCAAGGAACTAAGAACTAATTTTTCATGGGGGGGGGGGCGCTGTAGCTTAATAGTAAAGAATCTATTTTACATGCAGAAGGTACCACATTCAGTTCTGCAGCTTCTTTGTGCTGGGAAGGGTTCCCTGCCTAAAATCCTGGATGACTTGCTGCCATTTGGTATAAACAATACTGAGCTGGATAGACCATTGGTCTGACTCTCTCTAAGGCAGCTTCCTATGTTTCTGTGTACTGGTGTAGAGACGGAGGCCTGTGGCTTCTGCGTCCTTGCCGGCAGCTTAGCTCTCAATATCCTGCCACACAGAACTCTCCTGCAATCTGTTCTTTGACCTAAAGTTCATTCTAGACAGAGCACATACAGAGAGACCACAGAAGCCCCACACCTCACCTCAGACCTGCCTGCCGCCTGCTAGTAGGGGTTCAGAAGTGCATGTGTAATCCTCACCATCAAGGCAATGACCAGGCTGTCACTTTGAGAGCCTCCTTGTGTCGTCTGTGGTGGATACAGAGAAAGTGGAATAAGTCCTGATTTCTGTTACGGGGATGCTTCACGTGCGATATTTCTTTTACCCACAGAGAGCCTTCTTCTGGGGAAAGCATTTGTAGTACACTTGAAAACCACACGGGGGCCTGTTTTGCTGTGATTACAATATATTTGGAAGCCATAGAAGCTCAATAAGGCACTTGTGCAACTTTCACCCTCCCAGGAGTGTAAGCACATGTATGCCTCCCTTCCACTGCCACCTTACCCTGGTCGAGGCTTACCATAACACTATCTTGCAACTGGTGGGTTGTTAAGCAAAGTTTTGGCCCACACCAATGCATGACATCAGCCTGGCCACCTAGCTATGGTGTCTGAGTGGAAGGGAAGGTGCTTCAGTTATATAGCATAAAGCATATTCGGGAGAAATGGTCTCTGCCACTACAAACAGCTTTTAGATTGTGCTTCCATTACTCTTAAAACATCTGCTCTGTTTGCATGTGTGTGTGAGAGAGAGAGAGACTGCAAACATACTTCAGCTTGGAGGTACCATTTCCCTCTCTTTTCAGTACTGCTGCAGGAGGATCAGGTTGGTGCATGCTGAATTGAGGTGCCCTCAGTCAGGGAGGAGAACCTGTAGCCCTCCAAATGCTGCTGGACTACAACTCCCATCATCCATGCTGGTTGGCCCCACTGACTGGGGTGAGGGGAACTGGAGTCCAACAGCATACAGAGAGCCACAGGTTCCCCATCCTGTCTCTTAAGTGATTTAAAAGGGGTTGTTTAGATTTGTTGTCCCAAGATCATGATTTTACTTCATCTTGTGTTAGGGCTGGTCTTGCAAGCTGCAAATCCAGGGAATTTATTAAAAGTATTTATTTATTTTTAAACTCCTAAACACACACACACACACACACACACACACACACACACACACAGCATTATTTGATATGAAACACAGAATAGAGCTGTAACTGAAGGCTTGCAATCTAAATAGTAATGTCTGTAACTTACTATATATTATCTGACCAAATGTTCTGTTTATGATGTTGGGACTCCATGGATGCCTTTTAATATGGGGGAGAAAGGAATATGAGCAAATTCCTTTTCTTGAGAACTGATGTGCAAGTGTGCATTTTGTGTATGTACCTGAATCTCCTTGTTCCACAAAACCTGTGGACTTTGTTCTGTCTGATCTCCTCTTCCTAAGAAGTTTAAAATGTCTCTAAGTCATATGGCTTGCCAAGGCGAGACCTCTTATTATTGGGTACTTTGGACCACTTTACCATGGCTCTGTCACCTTGAAGGTCATAGATCAGTTGTTATCAGTCAGATCTCTCCTCCTTCTCATTTCCTTATCTTAGGTCCTGATAATGAGATTGTATGGGAGTGATACAGTTGAGCAAAGAACAAGAGCATCTTGTGACTGTCAGTGCCCTGCTGTTAGCACTAAGCAATTTTTCTGTCACTTGAGTCCAAGGCTACTGCTGGTTCTATAGCAGAAATGCACTCTACGAAGCTGAGTCACGCACACCATACTAACCAGTTTCCATTTCCTCAAGCCCCTACATTAAATCCCATTACATTTCACCTGTGTGCAGAAATCCTCTCTGAAAATAGACCCAAATTTAATAGCAGTGTCTAAATTTGAGAGATGCTGTATCCTGTGCAAGGTTTTATTTTAGTGCAATTAGGTGATACTTCTGACTTTAACCCTGCAACTAGGGAAAAGGAATCTAGGGCACTCTGTGTTGGGGGATGTGGCAGGAAGTTGCATAAGTAGTTATTCGCAAGTGGGCCTCTTGATCCACATATGAAAGAAGTCAATAGATGTGATTGTGGTGTGTTAGAGCGAACCTGAATGTGATTTTCTCCAGGTGTTTGCCTGCCTTCACTCCCTAGCACCAGCAAAAGGCCAGAATGAACCAAGACAGATTTTGCCAAAAATGATTGCAAGCAAAGGAATTCACTTAACTGAAAAACAAACCCAAAACTATACCTTGAATACACAATGTGCCCCACACAAGAAATAAAAGGTATCCCACAAACTAGCACAGTGTTCCCTAATACATCTATAATCTCATACTTGCTCTCAGCTGGGGAGTATTTACCAGTCTTTGATTTGTTCCCTTTTGACGTGTCTGAGAATAATTAGGAAAAGGATTCTTGCTGCAGCAAGAATACTATTAGCACAGTGATGGAAGCAATAAGAACTACTAACAAAAGAATGGCAGATGAAACTGATGGTCTATGCCGAGTGGGCAAAATTAATTGGGAAAATTTGGAACTAGCAAGACCAGACTTTCCTGAAAGATTGGAAGAAATTTATGATATATTTGAAAGACAATTGTAATCAATTGACATCGCTTGTAGGGTTGCAAGAAGTTTTGTAAGGAGAACTATATGAATTATTGCAAAAAAGGACTAAGGAGTTTATTTAGGATTTGGATTTTATAGCAATAACTATTAAAATAAAATGCAAAATCAGAAAGAAAGTTAGAAAACCATTAGTTGAGGTTGACGGAAGTCCTAGGCTGTGATAGCCAAAGGTTTGTTATATTGTAGAAGATGGGATGTTATGTTTGGAAAACATGTGCAAAAACCAATAAATTTTGTGTGTGTGGAGAGAGGGAGAGAGAGAGAGAGAGAGAGAGAGGGAGAGAGAGAATAATTAGAAAAGGGAAGGTTTCTGAAGAGGAAGACCTCCCCTCCTTGATTGGCTGTTTGTGACCACCCACTTTCTACTCAAACCCTCATCCCGGCTATCTCAGTTTTGCTTTACTTTCTTTAACAGCCACCAGCCCATTTGGGAATAATACTCTGTGTACAAAAAGACAGAGATGTTAACACCACTATCTTGTGTAACTAGCTTGCTCTAGAGTGCCTCGATTAAACTGGCATTCAGGTATTCTCCTCTTCATATGATGAGAAAAGTGGGGGTGAACTCCTCTGTGTGTCCCTGTGCCTGCCCTTGCTGTCCTCCAGGTGCAGGAACTTGCTGCACCTGTGGAGGCTTCCTGTGCAATTTAGAGTCCTGATCATGCAGGGAGGCACCGTGAGTGCAACAGGCTCCTGCTGCAGTCAGTTTGCTCTCCCAGTATGCAGAGAAAAGTGGGCATGCGACGCTTTGCGGGCCAGCCACCCTTCCTGCTCTTCCTCATGTGATTCTAATCACACGTGGAAATTGAAGGCCCAGATCCCAGATCTGGTAACATGCCAGTCTGATCCGGCTGAAAATGAATGACTCCTGCCTTTGTACCCTATGCAGATTTCCCTAAGAGTATTTAACCTTAATCATTTCTATGATTCTGTGATGACCATATAGCTATCTTGCCCACTGAGTCTCTGTTTGAACCAAAAGATTTATTCTCCCTTCCTCTGCACATACCTGGATTCAGTCTGGTGGCTAATTTAAAAGCTATGCTTAAAAACAAGACAATGTAAAAACAAGACAACCTATTTCTTTTAGATAATATCTTTGGAAGGTCACGTTCAAAGCATACTTGCCATTTCCTTTCTAGTGCCAATTTTATGAGGAGCGTTTTTTAATTACCTTTTGTTGACAGTCAACATTCAGCGTAACCAATGCATTCTTTTCCTTTCTGCAGAAAATACGTCTTTTCCTGCAAGCATACAGAAGTACCTTTGTCTGTGCCTTGGGATCAAAGCAATAAGGTAAAATAAACTTGCTCCGCAAGTTGCTAACATCTGCATCTCAGGGGGCCTTTAGACTCCTCCAAAGCAGGAGGGCCACATTCCTCGTGGAGCAGCCTTCCAGGGGCCACATGCCAGTCGTGGGTGGTGCCAAAAGCAGAAGTGCACAGCGCAACAAATGTGAATTTTACCTTTGTACAGTAGACTAGTTTCTACGCCCACCCATGGGCGTAGCCAAAATCAAAAATCCTTAGTTATCAGAAAGTTCATTTGATGGGTGGAGAGTGGACAATAACCCCTTCCCCCATCAGTTGATCTGCACAAATCAGCTTGGGGTGTGTGTTGTGTGTCCCATCTGTATACAAGTGTGGGTGTGCCAATGGGAGGTGCCCATTTTTGGACATACTCGTCATCTGCATACTTCCCTGAGCAGGTTGACCAAGGGGGACTGCCGCCCTCAGGCCCCAAAAACTTAACCGTACCTGCCATGGAACTTGTTTGTGCCTCAGATGTCTTAAGGAATAAGGACTCTCTTGTGGGAGGGAACGAGAAATGCTACTCATGAGCAAAGATAAAGTTAGAAAGCTTTGTGTGTTGGTTTAGAACAGTAGGAGAGCCCTGCTGGATCAAGCCAGTAGCCCATCTAGTTCAGCATCCTGTGGCTAAGCAGGAGTTTGGGGGAAGCCCAAAAGCAGGATGTGAGTGCAGTAGCATCGTCCTCACTTGTGAGTCATTGGAAACGGCATTCAGAGTCATACTGCCTCTGATATTGGAGGTAACATAGCCCTCTCAACTAGTAGCCATTTTCTCCAGGAAGGAGACACCATGCTGTTGTCTCAGAATGCAAGCTGGCCTCCAGGTAGCTTCTATATTGGCTTTTCAGCCAGACATGACATTTTGCCTGTACCTTGGGAAATTAGATATTTAGAAGCGGACATGTGTCTGTTGCTATGCAATCAGGACAAAACCCACTGAAACCTTGGCTGGTGATTAAAGTTAGAGCATTTGATTTGTTAAACCCATGGTTTACTTTTTGTTTGCTTAAAATATTTACTTATACCTCCTTCAGTCTGACAGCAGGTCTCTTAGGCAGCTGATGCAAGAGAAAAGTAAAACAGAATAAACGCAAGAAAATATCATCACATTCCATGTAAACACTCTTTCTCTCCCCCCACCCCAAAGGCTTTCATAAACTTCTTAATACCTTCAGAAGGCTATTTTGGGCCTTGCTGGGAAGAAATTCCATACCACTGATGGAAGGCCTTCAGCTTATTCCTCCTAGCTTGCTTCCAAAGGTGGTGGCACTCAAAGCAGAGCTTCTGGTGATGATTGAAAATCTGTCTAGGTGTTTAAGGAGACGGACTATTATTTAGAATGTCCTTACCCTAAGTCACTTCAAGATGACTGCTCAAAACAAATTACGATGAATGCTCAACAAAGTTTGGGTGGTGGTTAGGCAAAGACAGCTATTTATTCAGTTCAGTATTCATTCTGATTTGTTTGTGAGGACATTACAGGACATTACATTATTTTTCCATCACTAGCCTTGTCTCAAAAACAGTCCCAATTTGGGAGAAACAGGTTTGTTGTGCAAGACTGCCAAATAAGCTTTAAAAGTTAAAACCAGCAGTGAATTAGGCCTGGAAACCAACTAGGAGCCAGTGAATAAGTTTAAGAACAGTGGAGAGAGTTGCTAAGATGTATTTCGTTATCAAAATGTGAACAATATTTGGCACCTCTAGAATTCCCCCATTCCTCATCAAAGAAATACACATGATGGAAAGTAAATCAGACTTTCTTGCCTTAGTATATTGTGCAGGTTAAGGGGTGGGAAAGAGGAGGACCCTTTACAATCTTCTTGTGGAAGGAAGTTTTGTTTGAAGTTGTGAATATTTTGACAGGAACTTGGTGATACTAGATGGTATAAAGGAGGTTCCACGAAGTATAGGGGCCATTTGCCAGGGTGGATAGGGGAGCAATTGGAAATGGAACAGGAAGATGTATTTATTTTTGCAAGCTTTATTATCAGAGTCCTCACTGATTCGTAGCACTCAACTCCCTGCAACTTCTAAAGAAATTATATAAAGTCTGGCTAATTCTGCTAAAAAATTCCAAAGCTTCAGAATTGTGAAATCTCTGGGATCATGGAACTCCGTGTCAGAATGAGCATATAAGGCAAAGTTTTAAAGTGGAATGAAGTCCCCATCATTGTCTTTTATTTCTAGAGCAAACAACATGTACTAGGACCCTCAATACTTTACAATAATAGAGAGAAATTCACAGCAATCCCTACACACAAGCGTGTAATTTAATAAAGATAAGAGGAACAAATGGGAAAAGGTCATGCTGGTGCTGGACACATTACAATTAGAAGCTCTTTTTGATGGGCTATTTTCTTGTGCGTTTTTTTAATGCAGGTTTACCTGAGTTACAACAATGTTACTGCACTGAAGACATTAGTAGCAAAGGCCAACTGGGTGCTTACCTCCGAAAGAGACAAGGTAGCTGACCCCATCCTCAAGCAACTGTTCAGTCTAAAATGCAAAACATGAAGTCAAGTATCCAAACATCTCATCCCAATTTATCTTTGTTGTGGGAGGAATCATGGTTTTCAGACTGCAAGCACTATTATTTTTGTTCTTGTGAATTGTGCATACAGTGAAACTTGTTGGGCTACATTTGCATTGAACTGGAATGTAGATATTTTTTGTTGGAGGTGCCATTTTTTTTTAATCACCCCTGCCTTCGCTCTCTAAGGTCAAGATGTACACACTGGAAGAGGACAAATTCCTCTCTATCCGAATAGAGATGACCATCTGCATTGATGCAATGCAGGCCTTTCTGCTGCTCTCGGACCTGCGACACAGGCACGAATGGGACAATCATTATGCGTAAGTACTTTGGTGGTTAACAATTGCTTTTTAGTTGGGATGGTGTCCCCAATTCCCATTCTCATATTTAAGAGATCTTTCTGCTCACGTAGTTAAAAACAAACAAACCCAGAAGCTGAGATTCTTGGAACAGTAGTTTCTGTGCACATTCTTTTCTGTGCTCATGTAGAATCTCATCATAACTCAGATCTGAGGTTATTGAGCTACTCTACCAATGATACTAGACACAGTACCAGGCCTCCTCCTTTATGCCCTCACAACTTTGATCACTCCCAAAAGTTAGCCAATTGGCTCTTGTTGCTCTTTATTGTTGCAGTTGCACAAATATAAGAACCTAAGATAAGGTCTCTTGGTCAAAGTTCAGCATCTTGTACCACACAGCGGCCAGCCAGATGCGAAAGGGCAATTGTCATCTCCAATTGTTCACCTTCTGATTTCCCTTTTTGCAGGAGTTCTGAACTTGTCCAACAAGTTGATAAAGAGGACATGATCTATCATGTTGTTAGCCATACTATGAGTGAGGAAAACAAGCCTCAGGACTTCGTCATCCTCGTGTCACAAAGGAAGCCTTGCAGCAAAGGGTATGTTGCCAAACATCTCCTCTCCACTGCAACTTCTAGGGCATCTGTTCCGCTTCAGATATGGTGCACACACATCTGTAAAGAGACCAGTGCCCAGGTGGCCTTTCAAAATCTCTTCTGCCAACTTCATTTCACCAGTTTTGAACAAAAGCTAAAGGCAAGAACTAGGCTAGCTCAGGGCAGGTTCAGCCTATTGAGTAAGCAGAACAAGATTTCTTTGGGGGTTGTTGTGGGCATGGTGAACTTCAAAGCAGAGAGGGGAAAGTTCAGTGCACTTGTTTTAACTGGGTTTCCTTTCTTTCCAGTGATCCATATGTTGTAGCATTCAGATCTGTCACACTGCCAACACATCCAGCAAAACCAGAGTATACCCGTGGGGAGACCTTGTGTTCTGGCTTCTGTATTTGGCAGGAAACAGATGAGCTCACTAAGGTAGGCATTTAGCTTTCCAAGAGTGCAGCAGAGGAATGAGTGATAGTGGCTTAGTTTGGACATGGATTATGGGGAATGTCCCATGGATCCCCTTTCCCTACTTACACAAGGATTCTGCTCCATTTCCAGGTTTTGAGCACTAGGTGAAAACTTTTCTCTATAACCAGGCTATTGGCTGATTAAATGTGTTTCTGGGGAGTGGGGTTATTGGTTTGATTTTTTTATTATGCATTTTGTGTTCTCGTTTTGTATTTTTAAGATGTAAACTGCCCTGTGATCTCCAGATGAAAGGTGGTATGCAAATTTAATTAATAATAATAATAATAATAATAATTAATAATAATAATTATTTGCCATTATTTCCAACTAGGGACAAACCATGGTTAGTGCTAAATTCCAAACAATGGTTTCTAAACGCATAGTTTGGAAGTCAGCACTAACTGTAATCTGCCCAATTTAAGAAACCATGGGAAACTATGGTTAAAGCAACTCGAAAACAGTGGAGGCTGGGGGCTATGAGCCTCTGTCCTCCAAATTGGTTCAGTTCCCAGGGATGTATTTGATAGCATGAGTTCACCCTAGTTGTTCTGAGAGTAGCTTTGTGTACCAGATTACCTTTATAAAGTGTCACAAATCTTTTTTCCTGATGTTAGAATAGATGCTGTTTGTGAAATATTGAAACATAGCAAATCACTTGCTGTGAATTCCTTTTATGTTGTTGTTGTTTAGTCATTTAGTCGTGTCTGACTCTTCATGACCCCATGGACCAGAGCACGCCAGGCACTCCTGTCTTCTCCTTTTATGTACCATTGGTTAACACAACACTTTCCTCTATGCAATCCCATATGCCAGTGTATTTGGGAATGGTGGTGTGGCAAAAGAAGTCAGGGACCTGCGTGTGTGTGCCAGCTTTTAGCCTCTGCCCATTTCTAGCTCCAAGGTTTTTCTGGCTGTAGGTTTTTGTGATTTAAAATGCGCACAAACCCTAAAAACAAAAGGAGAAGCACCACCAGTGTAATGGTTTGGATTGAGTTTGTGGGTTGCTATTCCAGGATTCTTGCAATCATTTCCAGAGATGGCTCAAGATGTTCTGATGCTTAAGGCAGAAAATCCACATGGTGTCTCTCCTGATACATGCACCCACAGATGTACACTAACTAGTTCCTTGTTTGCTGCCTTTGCATTGTACCTTGAAGCCTGCTGCTGCTTTGCATTCCTCTGAATAAACCAGTGTCTTGTGCAAGTTAGGAATTAGAACTGAGTTCAAGGAGCCAAAGGTCCTCTGGCATTGCTGTCAACTATTACATTGAGGAGGGAAATCCATTCTTAGTTTGGGGTCAGTAAACTGAAGCCTTCCCAGGAACTAATTGATAAGATGCTTTTTTTTTTGTTTCCAGGTGTCGTATTACCACCAGGCCACTTCAGGTGTTTTGGCCTACATTACAACTAACATTGCTGGCCTCTCTTCAAGCTTCCATTCCACCTTTCAAGCCTGTGAACAGTTCCTCCAGAAAAACAAAGACAATCTCTCGGTTGGGCTTCAGAATCTTTAGTTGTACAGAAACCAGTCATCTTTGTCTGACAATGAGCATCGTTGTAAATATTGAAATGACGGCTCAATGTATGTGATAAAAGGAGAGGAAAGAAACAGGTTTATACAAATGCACAAATTGCACAGCCCTCACTTGTGGAGGGAAGTCACTTTTATTGGCTTATGGGCAGAATGAAGATTTTTATGCAGTAGGATTTAATGATCAGTAACCTAGCAATCATGTTTACACTTCAGGAAGCAATTTGTTCTGATCTGTCCTGGGTTTTACATGTCCTTAATTGTACCTGTGTTGGCTTCTGTTGAAGCCTTGTATATATTTGATTGGCAGAGAAATGTGATGTCAAGAAAAACTTGAAAATGGACTGTTTCTTTCTGTGTCCAGAACACTAGGTGGGAGAACAGCATTCAACTGAAAAATCAGTAGCTTAAAAATGAATTTTCATATAGAGGTGAAATGTTTTTTAAAGTGCTTTTTAATGAGCTTCACAAGAATTCAGAACAAATTCATTGCAACAATTGCTCTTCATTGGAAGAATCTACAAACTAATTTTTGAATTGGTGGAGGGCATTCTTAACTACCTACAGTGCACATTGCACAAAATCAGCACAATATTAAATCATGTCACATGTTAGCTTTTCTTTAACCATTATTTAGTATCAATGTGTCTTTCTTGAATGCTGGAAGTTTTTTTATCATCAGTCTGAGCCTGAGGGAGATTAAATTATTTTGCCCTGGCGGTGCTGTCCTTCTTATGTAAAAAATCATTCAAACTTGCCCTTCTGGTACTTGGAATGAAGGAGGATGAATAATCTATTATTTGATCCATAAACCAAGTACCTCATCTTCTGTTTTACTAGGTGGGTATATTCTCTTACTCTTTTGTAGTAAAGTTTGCCAGTTCTGGTTTTGAATCTTTTTGACAGAGCTGTGGGACTTTATTGACATTTCTCTCAATAAAAGAATATTTAAAAATTTAAAAGCTCCCGAGTTTGCATTTATTGGGCACAAACTGCTCAGGTGCTATTGGAGGCTATGGTGGCATGCCTCCATTTTATAATTATATATGTGCATGTTAACAAATTCTCATTTCATGCTCCGTAGGGTTTAGCGCTGACACTGTTAAGCACATAACATATATTCCTGGGTTCTGAAGCTGCCCATAACATGGGTTATCAGTGAGGCTGTTAACTCTGGTTAAGGATTGGTTTACATGCTTCAGCAGCAGAGCTGAGAACTGCAGTAGATCTCTTTCTTGTACATGAGATCACATTGTATGGGTAGCAGTTGTGTAACAATGTATGGTCCCCCAAGAACCACTGATGTCTGCCAAAGTCAGCCTGCTTCTAGGGTTTTCTTGCTTTGCTGCACATGTATGTCAGGCTTCTGCATTCACATTATGCAAGCGTGGAAGCTGAGGTCAAATACAGAATTCAGTACCTTGGGATTAATTTTAAAGAAATCAAGTTCCTAGTACTTTAAGGTCCAGAAAGAAGATGTAAACAGGTAAACAGGTAAACCAATCAGTGTGAAAGTGAATTGAGCACAACTTGTGATAGAGAATATAAAATTGTTTATTTTCTTCTAAACCTTAACCATCAGCTAAAATGGGACAGTTTAAAGAAATGTCTAAAGCTATTGAATTTTGTGATGTACAAACCCATGGTGATGCTCCAGCCATGTCCTCAGAGTGTCCACATCCACAGTCTGAGAATGAGTTTAGTTCAACTTCATTCATTTGTCATGTTATTGTGTGTCACGTCTGCCTTCTCTGCTAACACTAGTTTGAAAGTTGTCTCAGCCAAATGGGATGGCATTTCCAAGCTGTTTACGCAGCAGCACCGTCCAGATGGCAAGAAGCTGAGGATACTCTTTGTTGTAGAAGTTGCTGCAGGGACTATGAATTGGTTCCTTTTTGGTGTGTACACATTGACTGAAGAAGCAGAGTTTAAACATATTAGTTGATCTGGTGATATCAGCCTAGGTGCTTGAAACGTTGAACTTCCTGTTGTGCTGAGAACCAAGAACAAGCACACTTGGACCTGAACATCTAGTCCATGCGCTAAACTGCCAATCCAGCTGCAAAACAAAGGAAGTCAACCAGATTCTGGAGCATACCACTGCTGGCGATCTGACTCGGGGCAGGAAAAAGCTGCAAAGCAAGAAGAGCCTTGCCCAACGTGAATCTCTGCTGTGTCAAAGCTATTCTGGAGCTCTTCAGTTGGCCAATGAGCCCAGAGGCGAAATGTTACTGCTCTCAGAATTAAATGAAAAACTCGAAACTTTGCTGGATCAGCGCATATCAGATGTATAACAAAGAGCGGGACTTGGATGAGGTTGCCCTGATTCTTGGTGCTTAGTCTCAACTGAAACGACAGGGAGTTGAAATATTTGTTCATGAAAACAAACACAAATGACTTTTATACTATAAAACAAGTCCTTCATATGTTCTTGGATGGCCCATTGGCCACACGGGCAGGGGCTGTTGGGAGCTGCAGTCAGACAACACCTAGAGGGCCACAGGTTCCCATCCCTGGTAGGTAAGGGTCACAGCTCAGTGGTAGAACATCTGATTTGGACGCAGAGGATCCCGGATTCTCTTCCTGGCCAGGTAGGACCTACAGTTCCCATAAACCCTAGCCAGCATCACCATGGTCAGCCTTAGTCATTTGTTGTCTAAAATGGTTGTTAGAATATGAGTCAGTGCAGGAAACTAGGCAAGTGCCTATTTACAAGCCTGCTGAATTGGTTGCTTAGAAGAGGTGTGTGTGTGGCTGTGGCTGTATGATATGCAAATATTTCATACCCTTGAATTTTGCCTGTATCTTAGTGTATTTTCAAAAGTAAAATTTAATACTCACATGCCAAGTCTCGGAACTGAGTCAACACAGGTTCAAAAAGGTCGTAATAGATTTGTTCAGGTTGGCTATTCTTTCGGATAAAGAGGAGATCATCCACTGTAACTGGATCAGTCTTCCCTTGCCAGAGAGTCAGGCTGTACCTAGGAAGAGAAATCATTTGGGGGTACAGGAAGTTTTTGGAAGCTGTGTAGTCTAGGATGTTAAACAGGAAATCATTCAGCGCTAAGGTCCAAACTATACGTTATGTGGGAGATCCATGATTAGGCTGCAATTGACTTGATACCTGAGAGGCTTTGGGGTGTGTGGTTTGATTTGAGGAAATGGCATAGAATGTAATGGGGAGCCAAGAACAGTACTGCAAAATTCAGAAAAGTCTGATTAGTATATATTTTATTAAATTTATATTCCTCCTCCCAAAGGAGCCCAGGGCAGCAAACACTTCTGTGATAGTTATTTAAAAAACTGTTAAAAACATCTGAAGACAATAAAACATCTAACACAAATTTAAGAACAGATGTAACCAAATCACAAGCTGACCCACCAAAAGAGAAACATTTTCAGCAGGCATCTAAAGGATACAGTCATGACACCTGCTTAATATCAACTGACAAGGCATTCCAAAGTACAGGTGATGTCTCACTACAGAAATGATTCTGTAGGATATGCCTACAGGGATGCAGCTCTGAAGGATAATAATGTTCCAATCTGCACATCAGTCCAAGAGATGTAACCCAGCAGGGCAGTTAGGATCAGAATCCCCAAAGATCAAATTCCTCAAGCATCCTGAGTGCTTAGCAACCACTTCCTCTTTCCCCTACTCCCATTTTGCTGTGATTAATCTGGCTGTGTCCTTGTGTTGCACTGTAGGGAGATCAGTGTTGTACCTTGTGGGCAATGCATTCTTTGTTCCCAAGACAGCACTTTTTGAAAGGTGGTTGGAATGTTTTGTGACTGGGAATATGTAAATTCATTCTAATATTAGCAGTTCTGTTTTAATCTGATCTATTGCATACAGTTTGCAAGTTTCTAGTGCGTGAGTAAACCAAGATTTCTGAATTAATCTCTGTGTGTTGCAGTGGAGATAAACAATAAGTGTGCTGTAAATCTCTTACCTGTCAGACTGGCTGAGAAGCCAGCTCAAATGAGGCCAGGCTGGTCTTGCCATGACGGCTCTTATAGGGAAGGTGATTCGCTGAGGCAGGTTCCCTACGAGGCTATGCATGTCCTCAACCATTTTCTGTGTGTAGGTCTTGTTTGGAAAGAAAGGTAAATAGAGGGTTGACCATCCTGGGGAGAGAGTGCAGTCTGGGAACTTCTCCTGGATGAGTGAGAGGAATCTGAGGACAAACAACAACAACATAGCTGCAACTGCAGACATCTAAAGCCATTCTAGTTTCTCTTCACACAAGGATAGCCAAGACTCAGAGCCTATTTAGGAAGCCTCTCTAATGACTCTGGCAACTAATGACTCTGGGACTTGATCTGCCCCCAGTAACCTTCATACCCGGCTTCCAGCATCCCATAATCCTGATCCCAAATCCTTCCCTTATTACAGATATCTGTATTTTCTGATCTGCCATCTTTTGCCAATACAAGCTGAGATGCTACTAGCCTGCAAAACACAGTCTAAAATCTAGAAGGAAACCCTGCTTGGCTTAGTGGTGATTAAGAGATTGTCTCAAGGCACAAGCCAACTTGGCCATTTGACACAATCGAGTAGACACTTGGCATTTATCAACAATTGTGTCGTTGCAAAATTGGCTCAGTGAAGTCTTGCGCTAGAAGAAGACTATAGAGACTGTGGGATGATTTGGAAGTTTTTCAGATGGAAAATGTTGGCTCCATTGCAGATTAAGTTGGGTCTGCCTCAGAGGAGAATTTATGCCACATATGCAGAGAATAGATGGTTGTGGGGTTATTGGGTTCCTAAGCTATCTGCAGCAATTGATCCATATTTTTCTGATGTCTTGCAATGCATTTTAGTGCAGTGGGACTACTGAGTACACCTTGTACTACATTTGCCCACAGGTGTCCCCTCTTGAGCAAATATGGGGCTGAATTTGACTATATGGGACAGTTTATTTACACCATTTCATACACACACACACACACACACACACACACACACACACACACCCTCTAAGGAGTATACAGAAAACTTAAACTTAACTAAAACGTAAGCAACAGATAACTTAAAACAGCAAATATTACAAAAATACACAGTTAATATATAAAAGGGGGTCCCAAGGATAAGAAAAGGGCACCTCTCCTCTCATAGTTCTTTCTCCAGCCTTTGTCCCCTTCTCCTCCAGCTGCTTTTCACAGCGTCCCCTGTATGCACATGCTTTACACAAGTGGAGGCTTAGGAGAAAGTAACAGGTTTTGATTTGACTCGACTCCTACCATGTGTCAAATGTTAGTGTGTGATAGAACTGTAGACAGGTACTTCTGGATACAGATGCTCCACCCCAGGATAGAAAATGCATCCTGATACAAATATAATAGAAGTTCATTTTACTCACCGGCTTGCGTTGACTGCAATATTAATAGGTACATTTGGGCCTCTCAGAATGTCTGCATTTAGCCACACAGGTCTGTGGATATTCATTTGAGAGGAGGTTTTTACTAATATATCCAGAGATGGGCCAACAGCTTTGATGCTTTTGAAATCCAGCTTGATGGCTAATTGGAAAAGGAAGAACTCCTGTGAAATCCATCAGGTTCAGTTAGTGCCTCTAACTCAACTAACCCTGCTTTGTTCTAGAATGGATGGATGGAGGCAACACATGAAGAGGTCTGCTGTGGGCACAAGTCACCCTTTGTGTGGATCTCTCCCACAGTCAGGTAGGCAGCCTTTGAGAACATACTTTCCTAACTTTCTACAAAGAAAACGGGCGCATCACAATAAATAGCAATGACCAAGTAGAGCTCTGGTGCAACAAATCTACTCCCCTCCCCTCCCCTCCAAAACAAAAACAGATAATAGTCCACAAAAAGTGTAGGATAATAATAATCACTGGGTAGGGGGCGTGTTGGTGACAGCATAAGACTTCTGCACAAATTTTGTGAAAACAAATCAGGACAACTGCTCAATAAGTTTCCATCTGGAAGTGACCTGTAAGTTGCTTCATTATTGAGCAGGAAGTGGGGTAAACAAAATGCAAGCTATAAATTAAATAAACAATGGAACCTTCATTCCTGATTGAAGTTGCTTAGACTTGAAAGGAAATCACCCTCTACATTTCAAGTTCTTTGCTTGTTTTCCTGCCATGGTCAATGGGTGCATGGTCTTTTTGAGGTGTTTCGACCCAGTAATAAATTATGCTGCTACATCCAAGCTCAAAATACTCCTACTCTGCTTGGACTGCTCTCAGGGAAGCTATCCAGGGCCTCTTTTATACATAACTTCCTCCCCCTTCCTGGAAGATGCTTTCAGCACAAATGTAAAGTACTGGATATAAGATCTCAGTGGTGTACAGTCTCACATCCACATTAAAAATGGGCCGTTATGCACCGTCTCAGCCATTTCCATGCATGTGACATATGGCAAGATCATAAGGCTGACAACAATATATATAGTTAAATAAAGTAATTTATCCCCCACAAAAAATTATACTTTTCAGATGAAACAATTTGAGTAAAAACGAACCCAATACCATTGGCTTGAAGCTTATAATTCCCTTCCCTATCCACTTCAATTGGCACGTCTCCTTTCAACCAACATACCTTTATTGGATGACTTAAGGACTGCCTCTAGCCATTCCTGAAGAGTGTTATCACTGTAGACGTCAGGTGGATGGGCCATGATGGGCGTGTCTGTCTCATTGGGTGTGTTGTGGGCTTCAACGGTGACATCAGCTTCCAAGGCCATAACGTCACCTGTACGTACACACACACACACACACACACACACACACAAAGAGAGAGAGAGAATTCATAGTGAAGAAAGTTCTGTGCACAGTCTATTTGCATATGGTGGGAGTTTGGCATGGGCGGCTTTCACCCGGAGGCACCATTTCAGATTTTAGGGTCTGGGATTGGAACAAGGTCTAAAGGCTTGCTTCTAGATGCATTCAGTCAACTGTGGAAAAAGCGCTATATTTAAACAGTTTGCTGCACTTCTCTTATCTTTTTTTTTTTAAGGTAATAATTGCAGCAAATATTATCGATACAGAACAGACAATAATTTTATAAAGCAAAGGGATTTCTTTATAGTGCATTTATTATTAATATTATTTATTTATTGCTGTTGCTAGTTGCTTTTCTTATGGAGTAACTCAAAGTGATTTACATTAAAACCAGTTAAAAACAAAACCAACCCCCCCCCCCAAAAAACCTACCTACGTATATGAATAAAAGGCCGGACTCTAGGTCCTAGCCACATTAAAGAGGCCAAAATGAAATTAAGGGCTGAAAGCCCCAGGCAAAGAAAAAAACTTTTGTCTGCTTCCTAAAGCTGGATAAAGATGGCACCAGATGTGCCTACCTGGGGAAAGCATTCCAGAAGCAGGAGGCCACTACCAAAAAGGCCCATTCTCATATTGTTCCAGGGCTTTTTTTCAGCCAGAGCTCTCCGGAACTCAGTTCCAGCACCTCTCAGGTGGCCATCTTTATAAGAGAACAAGGGAGACGCTCATGGTGAGTTCCAGCACTTCTTTTTCTAGAAAAATAGCACAGCATCCTCCAAAGCTCCCATGGAGGGGGGGGGGCGTCACACAAAGAAGGGTGTCAGGTGATGATGAAGGGTTCAGGTCAGTTTATGTGGGGAGAGGCAGTCCTTGAGGTACTGTTCCCATTGAAAGGGTTTAATTTTAATGAGGACTCAACACAGTTGAGTTCTGGAAATTTCAATGGTGTTATGAGGAAAATATCCACCCAACGTTCATTGCCAGCTGAGTCCTTTTTCTTACCCAACAGCAACCACGAGTGAGGCCAATCAGACACTAGGATAGAGCAACCAAAAAAGGTTAATTTCTCACTTAATAAATTTTATTATTTGTATAGTTTTAATAGATTTTGTGTGTGTGTGTGTGTTTGTTTTTAGAGGTTATTATTTTTATCTGTAAGCTGCATTAAGTCCCTGTCAGGGGAAAAAGTGGGGTATGTATGTATGTATAAACAAACATACATACATCAACTTTTTTATTTTAAAGCTTAGTTGGGGAGCCTTTAGTTGTTGGACCACATCTTCCATCCTCCCAAACCATTGGCCATGCTGGCTGGGGTTGAAGGGAGTTGGGAGTCAAACAACATCAGGAAGGGCTTCTGTTCCCTCCAATTTAAACACTATACAAAGTGCTATCTGAAGAAAAGGAGAAACTAACTGGGCTCACACCACAAAGAAATAGAAAAATACACCCAACACTCAGCATATTAAATTCCTACTGAAATAAATATATATTTGGTTTCTGATCACCAGGACAGCAGTGTTCCTGAACGTACAGAGGCCCTCCAATTTTATGCCATGTTCTTTTGATTCCTCTTGCTAACTGATAGACAACTCAGTGGAAACCTCTCTCTTCCAGTTCCTTCCTCAAGAAGGATTCCCAAGGCCCAATGAAATACTCGATTTTTTCAGATAAGATGTCTGATGTAAGTTGTGCCTGAGCTGATAATGGAAGTGGAAGAGTTCTACATCAGCCTGGAGCTTTCTGCCCATTCCTCTAGTTTCATTATCACAAGGTGATAAGCCCCTTCAGACAGAACGCAGTAGGAAACCGCAGCATTCCATGTTGATGGAGTTGTCTTATCTCACACAACTAGAATCAATTGCTCATTCTTATCGCTACAATGTGAGCCATCCTATCCCCCTTATCATTACAGATTTCTCTGCCTTGATTAACTGTAAGGAATGGTGTAGTTAATATGTTAAAGTTTAGCAGAACTTTTAAATCATGGTGGTTAACCCACCTTAAAAAAAGAAAAGGTATATTGGAAGAAGAATGTATTAAAATGCACTTTTGAACCTAGAATGAGCCCCTTAAAGTTAACTTCTGTCACTTGCCCCTCAAGCACATAAACTGACAAATAAACTGCAGTTGTTGTTCTGTCAGTTGAGGGATATTGACAAGTTCTTACACCCATTAGCAAGCCTATATACCCCTTTATCCTCCATGTGGGTGGTTGAATACAGACTTACTCTGAATTCGTACCACTGATGTATCTGTGAAAAGCATTATTTGAGGGAGGGAAAACCCTCAGCTGGACTTGAAACTCAAGCCGTCTTCTTCCCTGCTACTACGGTACATACTTGAAAGTTTGTTCCTTGGGAACTGTACAGAACAACACTTGCAACAAATGAGACCAATATCTCCGTAAGTCTGGTAAAGAAATAATGATGTCTAACAACTGTAGAGCAGAAGGTGTGAAAGCACCTTCACAATGTGCAGTTAAAGTCCAAATGTACCTCTTTAACCACCACCACCCCCTTCCCAACAAACACTGCCAAAGTCAGTGACATCAGCACATCACACGGTGTGCGCACAGCATGCACACTTCACAAAGCACCAACCCCACACAATTGAAGGGGCGAGCTGGTGCACTTGTTCCCGATTATGGTACTTTTAGCCAAGCATGATTTAACCTGGGAGAAGAAAACAGTGTCTTACTCTTCAATGCCTCTTCCATTTCACTCTTCCGGTTTGCAGCATGGTACCAGCTGACCAGCAACCCATCTTTCCGGTCTATTCTCCTCAGATTGAACAAATAATCCAACATATCTCCACCTGTACTGAAGGCTTGAGAATCTAAACAGGAAATTGAACACAAATAAACATGGGTTACGCCCAGTGCTTTTTTCTCTAAAAAATGTTTAGGGGTACTCTCATATCACCATTTTATAGTTTAAATTGGGGAAAATAAATACAGTAAATGGACAAAAGTACAGAGATTCACAAAATATTTAGGGGTATGTGTACCTCTGCATCCCCCAAGAAAAAAAGCACTGGTTACTCCTAATAAAAAGTAAACCCACACACAAAACAAAAGCTTTATGCAAATAAGAAAATAACACATCTTCCCGTGTCATTCTTGGTAGTTAGAGCCAGTTAGTGCATATCTTTGGTGTTGAAGGAACATACCATATTTCATTCATTTCAAGAAGGGAAGGGTCAACATTTCCTTTCTAAATAAATATACATACGGCTGATAACAAGATGACATTTAACAGAAGGGCCAGAATTGGTGCAACAAATGTACAGTATGCCATACCTATATTTTCCAACAATACGTAAGAACAGTTTTGTTGGCAGGTTTTAACATTTTATCCTCCATGAAACTAGACATCAGATTTGCCAAAGTTATTTTCAAGGATAGGAATTGTCCTTGCAACCAGTTAAAGCCTGAAATGGTCTCTCGTGTGTCCTTTAACTATAGATTTATCAAGGGGTTTGAGAAAGCATAATTTATCCTATTAACAGATGGATTTCTGGTCAAACCTTAGAGAACCTTTTGAGTATCTTCCTTGAGGGGTGGTGTTGGTAATATATCTGAAGGTTGTAATATCTCTCAGACATGCTGTGATTTTTATTTTACTAACTTGTCACCTTTAGTAATTCATAATCAGTTCTGCTGAGGTTGTGATTTTGAATTATTTTGTATTTTGTACTTTGCCTAATGGTTAGTTGACTGTAATAAACATTTGATTGATTGACTGGTTTAGCATCAAGTATCCAAATCCTGTGAGGAGGGGTCTTATGTTACAGTTCACATCTTGGCTTCCCCTTCATGGGCTTACGAGCTCTTGGCTTCGCTTTCTTCCTTGCTATGTAGAAGTGCTTTCGTTTTAAACCCCCCCCCCCCCAAAAAAGGGTAAAGATCCTTAATCAAAATTCTGTGCAAATTCCAAGTATTGAAGAAGAAAGATGCTCAACCTATGGAGAGTTATAACTTAAGAAACTGCTTGATACAGAGTCAGACCATTGATCCATCTAGCTCTGTGTTGTCTACACTGACTGGCAGGGCTTCAGACAAGAAACATCTCCAGCCCTACCTGGAGATACACAGGGACTGAAACTGGGGCATGGAGGCTCTGCCACTGAGCTTTCCACTATAGCCCAGGGAAAATATCAGGCAAGGTTGTGAGTGTTTCACAGGGGTTGGGTTGAGGCTGTGCACATCTTAGGGAAAACAAAACTGAGTTTGCCCACCCAGCCACCTCTTGTGTATACCGATTTCATGGAATCCGCCCCAGAAATATCCTGTGAGGCTAAAAGACCTGAAGTAATACATTTCATTGAACCAACTGGCCTCAAAATAAGTAAGCATTCACATTTTACCATAGAACCTTCCGCCTGAGGAAGAGTTCAGCAAAACAGGGAGCTTGCATACTTGTGCATCAACCTAAGGCAAAAGCAGTTGCAATCTAGTTGGGCTAGATGGCCCTTCGATTCCCTTCCAACTCTACAATTCTATTCTTATAGCTGCAACAGAGAGCCTGTCCTGTCAACGTATAGATAACAAATGCAATATGAATTCTAACCCAGCAATCACAGCACTTATGTGAAATTCACTGGCCCCCGCCTCCAGCAAACCCTGGTCTTCTTGCTTAGTACCTTGCGGGGATTTCCTGTTGACTGTCAGGGTTATGGTGAGAGCTATGCAAACGGAAATCACTGCCATGGCAGTGATCACAGCAATGACAACTCCTTTTCTTCCAGTGGAAGGACACTTCATGCTGGAAGCTGTCATGTTCTTTAAGTGTGCCAGCTCCTTGGCAGCTTCACCTATACAATTGCAGTTTCCTTCCAAAAACAGGATGAGAGAGTAAATGAAGGTGAAGAGGCAATTCAGAATGTTTAAACTCCAGCCAGAAGCCTTGGCCCCCCGAAAACAGAAATCAGGACGAAGGGATCTTAACTCATTGGTATTCTTTTTCTCCTTTTAAAAATCCAGAACAGCTCTGAAGAAGTTTCCTTTCAATAATCCACTGTTGCCTTGAAGGGATTCTCTTAATAACTTGTGATTTTTCTCACTTTAATAATTATTGCCTTGGACAAGTCACTTGCGATACCATGCTACTGTCTTGGAGGAGATTCCTTCTAATGATGTTTCGCTGTCTTGCAGGTGTTTATTTTAAAGAAGCTGGTACTTTCTTGAAGAATTGCTTTTCTAACACACCTTCCTGGCCTTCCTTTCTTCTGATAATCTGGCACTGCCTTAAAAAATAATTATTCTTTTTTTAAAAAAAAATAGTTCTGTGTTCCTTGCAGGATTTACCTCCTGGCAATCAAAGATCACCATCGTGGAGTAACAGGCTAAGTTTCTGCAATAGCTATAGGTTTTCTACCAAGAGGGGGGAAAGGCACTGGTGATGATCTCTCTAGCTCAGAAATAATTTTACTGAAGTTCTCTGAGGTTGTGCTCCTATGAAAAATCCATCAGGGCAATATTTTGAGGCCAAAGTCCATCTACTTGATATGTGCTGGGGGTGGAGGGAACCTTCCCTCCAAGAATTTGTTATATTAATGCCATGTGTGTGAAGGCAGCTGTTCTGAGATTACGTAAAGATGGGCCCTCCCTCTTCAGATCTGCGCATACGAATGCTGGATCACATTAGACACCACCCCCACCACCAGGGAGGAAGAAAGAAAGACTATGCCTGCTGGTTTTAAATTAACAGGTTTGAAATAATACTGACATTATCACTTCTAAGCTTTCCTGACCTTACTAGATTAAGAGAATATATTCCTCTGAAAAGCTTCTGTTAAAATTACAGCATTAGCCACACACACACACACACACACACACACACGTAAATGCAAGAGGTTCAGGATCTCATAACAATTGAACTCATCCCACTGTAGATACAGGAGACCTGAGACATACCTCTGCAAATCCCACTAAAGCCCTTAAGTACTGTGCTTGCTTTACATATCCCAAGACAGGGTTGGGTATACACTGTGTATGCTGGGCCAAATCCTCATGGTGCTCTCTTGCTTTGCCTAGTGAAAACCATGACAACCAGGTTCAAGCCGATTCAGATGGCAGGCATGTGCGATGGCTACAAAGGAGGTGTTTCTGCCGCACAAGTTTGTGTTTCCTTTCGCTAAATCCCAGTGGGCTGCTGCTGTCACTCTCCTTTTTTCCAATAAGAAGCAGAGGTGACTGAACCCCAGCTTGGGGGCCTCTCGCTAAGCAGAAAAGAAAACTGTCCAGTAGTTTAGTTTGGGGCACAACAGTTTTTGTTAAGGTTAAACTCTTGAATGAACGTCTTCGAGACGGTTCACATGATCAAACAATCTGTTCTATATGTGGCAGGCAGGAAAGGTCAGTGTGCAATGCCAAGTGGCCAAGTGATTATTCCATTGTCCTGCCAGACTGAGACTGCCTGTAGTGTGCAGTTTACCCAAGCCCAAGCTCATCCTTGGATTAAAAACAAAGGGAAACCACAAAACTGGTGTTGTGCTGTGTTTTTTGTATATAACATGTCATTGATGCAGTTAACAGTGCATTAGAGGTGGATTCATACTGGACCGTCCAAATTTCATTCTGCTTCATTCTGCAATGCTTCCTCAGCGTTACTGACTTGTTAACTAATTATAGCCATCTGGAGGGGGGCAAACTTGAGCTACAGCACAACAAAGGTGGAACATACACACACACAGCAGGGGATGAAAAGTTACATGACTTCAGCAAGAAGCTATGCACTGATTGGAAACCTAGCTGTTTGTTTACTCCCAAAACTTTTGCAAGCATGAATGGTATTGGAATGACGCAACTGTCCCGATACCACCAGAAGCACAAATTCTCCTGAACGCACAGTAAAAAGGACACTTGGAGAGGCCCAAAGGCTTCCATGTGGCTGAGGAATCTCCTTGTCCAGTGGGGAGGTGCAATGCCAGCTCCACGTCTCAGGGACAATGTGCAGTTAAACCACCAATCAACAGCCTGCGTGACTTATTTGGCAATTTTTATGCAGTTTCTTTACTCCCTGTTGAAGTTTGCATAGAATCAGCATCTTAATATTCAAGCAGCACCTCATTGCTAGGGATAAAAGTAGCGTCCATCACAGATCCAGTAATTCCACCCTGTTTACAGCATGATCTGATTATTTTTATTTGCAACTTATATTGTTAGAATCATCATGTAATCAATATAGTGATCATGCTATTAATAAACTTATGAACACGCACTTGCTATGGGAGCATGACATTCTTAAGACTACTACATCCTTTCCAAAGCTGTCACCCAAACGCAGCAGACATTGGTCCATTAGGCCATACGGGGCACTACTCCAGCCAACCTCAGTCTGCCATCAGCCAGGCCCCACCTGCCCGCCTTCTTACTTACAACCAGCCAGAAGGCAGCTCTGTTGTCACTGGCTCTATTCCATCTAATGTTGGTCTTCCTGCCTTCTGCCCCACCAGCCCCAATGAGCACAAGCTACCACTGTCCAAACATTGTTCCATTTCTACACCACAAGCATAACACAAGTGTAGTATGCATGCAGACCAGCAGAATGAAAATAAAGTCGGATCCAGGATTTATGGGCTGGACAGGTGGCTCCTGAGAAGCCTCATTTTAATTCATTTCTAAGCTTTTATGTGTCAGATTCACTTTTCTCAAAGCTTCCCTTCTACTGCCACCTTCTGGCTGACATGCTGGGACAAGTTAATCAGACCTTGTTCCATTTTACAATATTCTTTACAGGATTCTAGTGGTGTACTGGAAAAAAATGAAGTACAGGAGATCATCAGGACAGTCCCCATAGCAATATCCTAAAGGAGAGTCCAAAATGTTGGTGCAAAAGAGGGGGGAAGGGAATTAAAGGATGCCAAGATCCAAGTTTGGAGCAAGTACTCTTTGGTGAGAGAACCCCAGCAGAGATTTAAAATCACAAAATATGCAGCAAAGTAAAGCATGGAGATATAGGCTGTTAGACCTTTAAAATATACCCTTGTAAGTTCTAAAACTTCCCGCTTCCCTCGGCATAGGAAAAAACCACGTTTGGTAAATAAAAAATTGGTTTACTTACAAATTCTTCAAAGGTTAAGTCCATGTATTTTTTCATACTGTACATCAGTCAGAAAAGTTGTACAGGCAGCAAAAATTGGCTTAGTCAAAATGGAGAAAGTTCCTAAATTATTGCTACAAGAACTCAAGAATGGCTTGTGAGAGCAATGTGACTAAGCTGGAGCAATCATTTTAGCCTCCTCACAAGCTGAGCTTCTTAAGTAGACTGGAAGGGGAATCAAGGCTTGATTACTAGTCCCTCCCAAGGTGAGCTAAGCCTGGCAGGACAGCTTACTCTATGGTATTAAACCCTTCATGCATTAATTTGACTTAAGAATGCTGGTTATATGAGGTTGGTTATCCCACAAAAAAATGCAAGCAACTGTGCTAATCCATTATCTATAGACATACACACACACAAACACCACATAATGTTCTATTGATTAGGCTCATAATCCTTTGCATAGTTTACCTATTGAACTCAGATAATTACTTCTTATCAGGTCAATTTGTAAAATATAGTGAGCTTTAACCAAAGATATTTTATTAGGAATGCAAGCCATCTTGCAAAGATATGTTTCCATTTAAACTGATACCATGAAGTAGGAACCCCCATCAAAGGAAAGAAGAAGCCAGTTTCTGCTTAGCTATTTCCTCCTATTCCCTGAATTCCTTTATGGGAATATATCCAGAATAACAAACACAGGTTGCTATTATGAAATCCTTCAGCAGGCTTTTAAGAATCAGTTGCTCATTACCCTTTTGGACACAGGTGAAGATAGTAAATTCAGTAAATGGTAGCTCATGTTCTAATACAATTGTCTCCTGCACTTGTTGAATTTCTCTTCAAAAAACAACTGTGTTCCATTGCTGCCGTTTGGTGTGTTCTAAAATAGTAAATGAAATACTGATGCTTCCCCCTCTGCTTTTTGGCCGCCTTTATCTAACTGCCACAGGGAGAGGAAAGAAGAGGGATGGGAGGTTCCAATGGGTATAATGGGGCTTACTCACCGGTAAACAGGTAAAAGATGGCAGCCACAGGGTTCTTGTGCCTTTAACAGCTGTATGGCAGACAGAAATTCAACAGTTTAAGCATCTTTCTAGTCCGGAAACACATCCATGGCTTCACCATGATTGCGCCCTCCCTAATTTTGTGTTGTGGCATGTCTCCCATGGCAGATATGTTGTGAGAATTAGAGAATAGAGGGACTGCCATCCAACAGACTAAAAGTGACAGGTGCTATTGCCCTCTTTTCAGTGTAAGTTTCTGTCCCCTTTTTGGATCACTTCAGGATTCCCCATTAAAATGCTATTTTGGGGTAGTGCCCTTAAATGTTGTTTTGGGTGGTTTGTGATCCTGCTGTACGTTCATCTCAGTGACTTGGACCATACCGAATGGATGTTGAGTCTCCTCAACCTTTAGCATGACTCTGGAAGCAATGACACAAAAGGCTGTTTTGGGGTATCATGACTGGCACGGTGCCCCTGATCTGAAGAAACAGGCTTAAAGTCTCCCTGGTTCAGTCCTTGTATTATTCTGTTGTGCTATGCCATGCTCCCATGGCAGCCATTTTGTGACTGGCACCCACAGCCTGCCCTCAAAATTCAAAATACAGTGGTATCTCGGGTTACATACGCTTCAGGTTACATACACTTCAGGTTACAGACTCCACTAACCCAGAAATAGTACCTTGGGTTAAGAACTTTGCTTCAGGATGAGAACAGAAATCACGCAGCGGCAGGCCACATTAGCTAAAGTGGTGCTTCAGGTTAAGAACAGTTACAGGTTAAGAACGGACCTCCGGAACGAATTACTGTAAGTACTTAACCCGAGGTACCACTGTATGCCCCTGGTCCAGAAAGGTTGATGACACCTGCCATTCTCCAACTATTTTCTCTGCCCACCCCCTCTTATTTCCCCCATAGTGTATTATGTTTGGGGGAAGGAAAATAAGCAGCAAGTGTGACAGGGAAGGAAGTGATGGGCCTTTTAGTTTAGCTTTTTGAAAAACAAGAAAATGCCTAAATACAGTTGATATAAAATAATAATAACCACCTGTTGTTCTGGTTTCTGTCTGTTACTTGTGCAGTGCTTCCAGTATGTTGCACCTTCCTGTCTTTAGGAGAATTCCAGGCATGCTTCTGCTTTGTAGAAGCCATTTAGCAGCCATTAACTTCTCTGGGGGAAAGTGCAGGCAGAAGAAGCACAGGCTGACAGCTCCTTTGTCTGCAGACCAGATTTGCTGGTAATTTTTGACACTGTAACTCTCTCCCTCATTAGAGTGCTAACATGACAGTTGCTCATGGAGAAAGTCAAGACTTTTTTGTTGTAAAAAACAAAACAAAAACAGACTATAGACACAAAGAAACAATTTCTAGCCTTTCCAAACACTGGCCTTCTTATATGTGAAAAAGCATTTCTAAAATGGTTTCTAAAAACAAACTGTTCAATACTATAGACCCTGTATTACTGATGGACAAGGAAAGGGGAGGTTGTGAGATATTATGTACATGCTATGGGAGCTGGGAGGCAAATACAGTGGTACCTCGGGTTACATACGCTTCAGGTTACAGACTCCACTAACCCAGAAACATTACCTCGGGTTAAGAACTTTGCTTCAGGATGAGAACAGAAATTGTGCTCCAGCGGTGCGGCAGCAGCAGGAGATCCCATTAGCTAAAGTGGTGCTTCAGGTTAAGAACAGTTTCAGGTTAAGAACGGACCTCCAGGACGAATTAAGTACTTAACCCAAGGTACCACTGTATAGCATAGCACTTGACCATCCTTTACACCTGAACTTTCTGCACCACGTTACCCACTGGAGAGTTATGACGCCTCTATTTACTTGCTTTTGCAGAAACAAACGTGACTCTCTGCTAACTCCAGCTGCAGGGGTACTTTCCTCCCATCTGCAAAGCTCTGACAGAGCTGAGGTGCCATAAGTGAAACCAAGTATGACCCCCCTGGTTGAGATGCATGCTAGCTTTTACTAGACCAAGGTACTGAAGTTGGACATAAGGCAGCTGAGCTGCACAGGACTCTTCTTCAAAAAGGCAGGCGTTCTGTGCTACCGAGAAGCTGGCGCTTTGAATATGGCGCAACTCCCTTGTTTTTGTCTGGGGTCATCTGTCCTCTGGTTTTATGGTGTCGAGAGCTTCCACCTCAGCAAAGGAGCAGCTGTAAAAGCCTCGGTGATGATGGGGGCTCAGGAAAAATAAACTAGGGCAAAGGCGACGTCTCTCCAAGAGGCCGAGACTCCCACCCACCGCTGGCCCCGCCTCGGAGTGGGAAAAGGAGAACTGGGGAGATCCGTCGGAAGAACGAGGTGGGCAACCCCTAACTCCGAAGGGAGTCGGGTAAGGGAGGTTCGCCTCCACCCAGGCGAGCTAAGGAGGTAGGTGGGGGACCAGGACGATATGGGGTGATCTTTGCAAGCCCCGCGCCGACCAGTCCTGCGCCCCTCCTTGGCTGAGCAGCCCAGTAGTGTGGCCTGGCCAAAAGACCCCGCCTGAGCAACTGCCTGCCACGAGGGGGCCACTCCCCTCTCGGATTGGCACCCGTTTTCCCACGATTGCTGGGGTACGGGCTGAAGTTTCCTCCAGCCGTAGGTAAAAGAGCACTTGCAAAAGAGAAAAGCCCCCCTGTGCAAACTTGCACATCGCGACACGCCCCCCTCCGCTTGCCTTTCTGGCTCCTTTTTAGCACTAGCACGAGGATTTCCCTATCGCCCAGTCCAGTCTGTCTCTGCATTCCTGCCGCAAGGGGGACCTTCCTTCCCAGTTCCGGGATGTAGTTCCGTCTGTTTGCACAGCAAAATGCTTTCTATGCAATTATCTGGCCGCGCTTGGGGACCGTTTGATGTGGGATGTGTGGTAGTGGATCCGCTGCTTTTGAGTGTTGTGCTTGGTTTTTGATCGTAGCCTTTCCGACCCTGCTTATTTTGATGGTAAAGATGCCATTCTTGTTTTGGGATCTGATCCGGCAGCTTTGCTAGTGTTTGTGTTTCTGAGATTCTAGCATTGGGCGGCGGGGAGTCTGAGTGACACACTGAAAAACGTACCAGTGCAACATTATTCATCGGTGGTAAGGAAAGTTTTGTTTTGAAGTTAATATTTCAACTTGCTAGTCGCTGAAAACCTGTTTGAAATGTCTTTGGCCGCCCACTCAGCTGCAGCACCTGCTATTCTTTCAGACTGAAGGGACGTGACAGTACCGCTATACTAAGAGGATCAAGAGCGCAATTTATAATCGTGGGATTCCTTTATGCAGAGTTCTTGCTCATGTACTCCTAATTGCAATTTATCTGAGAAACCCTTGCGGAATACGTTATTTGTCTTTTGCAAGCCTCAGTTTCCCTTTTGTGTTGCAGGTTGAAGGGATGAGGAAGACAAGTGTCAGCTTATGTGTTTCTCTGAAAGTAAACTGCTCATCTTGAGGTACTTAGAAGTTTAAGGAGTGGAAAAAACCTGTTACTCTCCTAGTTTGCTTTTCCTATATTATATGCAATATTCTGTTCAGATCAGGATGTGCGTTACCCTGCTGAAAATATTTTACTGATTGGAATAAGGAGCATGTTGCTGCAATCCATAACAATTTAAGAGTCACTTCTCATGAAGCCTCTCAAAGCAGTTTCACAATGCAATAAAAACCATGTAAAACCATTTAAAATAAATTCAGGTATGCACTCTTTTGTTATAGCAAGTGGCTTTGATGAGCAACTATTAGTTGGGATCTACATTTGTAGTTGATTCTCCACCCGAGGGTCTGTAACAGCAAGTGTATTTTTGGTAGGTGATTGGAGGGTGACCGGGTGGGATGGCTGCGGGACCTGCTACAGACAATTACCGTATTTTTCGCCCTACAGGACGCACCTTTTCCCCTCCAAAAATGAAGGGGAAATCTGTGTGCGTCCTATGGGGCGAATGCAGGCTTTCGCTGAAGCGTGGAGAGTGAGAGGGGTCGGTGCGAAGGAAGCGACCAGCAAGACTGGGGAGCCTGCGGGAGTTCCCACAGGGATCCCTAGGCTGCGGATAGCAGCCTGCTGCACGCAGCGCGGGGCGCACTGAAGCAGAGCGCCCCGTGCTTCGGGCAGATATCCGCGGCTGGGGGGGGGAATAATTCCCCCCTTTATTCCCCCCCCCAAAACTAGGTGCATCCTATGGGCCGGTGCGTCCTATAGGGTGAAAAATACCGTACTGAATAATTTTTTTCATTCCTGCTTGTGGGTTTCTAGATACTAATGATGTAGGAGTTTGAGTTTCTGCTAGCCCACACCATTCTAATGGTTTGGGGCCGTACCAAAATTTACATTATGCCCTTTGCATCCACTTTGTTACAGCACTCTGGACATTTTAAGAATTTCTCCATAATAATTTATGTGCCCCTCACATGGCAACCACCACACATGGAACATTTCCTCTAGCAGGGTTTCCCAAACTTGGGTCTCCAGCTGTTGTTGGACTACAACATAAATTTGTGACATTGGAAGTGGCCCTAATTTTTGGTAGGCTGGAATAATTGCTTTGAGCTAAATCCAGACCTACTTTACCCAGCCTAAGCATTGACTGGGGTCAGAATTTACCTGAAGTAACAGAGAAGCTTCCCTCCACTGTAATTTGAAGGCCATGGAATAAATGCTGGAAAAAATGAATAAATAAGAAGTCTGTGTTCCAAGTCCTTAAGAATGCAACCCACACCCCTCTGTAATCACTGGTTAAATGCTCATTGGCATTAATGGTCCCAGATGTTGCCCAAAGCCTTTAAAACCTGCACCTGGCTTTATGGTGGCATATGGTGTGCTGACCTGGCCATCTTTTTATCAGTCTAGTCAAAAGGGGAGGTTATGAGCGCCACTGTTCACAGATGTCTCAGAATACCTTTCTCTTGGGAGCACTGGCTGAGAATTTTGTTAAGCACTATTAGCTGGTCCATTTAAATTCAACTCCTTCACAGCAGCAATACAAAACATATACCCCTAAGAAATGTGGTGTGAGAGAGAACACATGTGACAATTACGCACACTTTAATTTTGAGGGGACAGGACATTTCTGACTACTTTGAAGCTAAAGTAATTTTCTTTTGCCTCTCAGTGTGTCTGAACAGGTAAAACGAGTGTCTCCCAAGTTGAAGTTTGGCCAAGGGAGTTGCAAGCGACTTTCTTCTTGAAGTACCATGTCCACAGATGCTGATCCCTCGACCTTAGTGAAAGTGCTCCACTTGGTTTTCCTTTCAACTTTCTGGGGAATGCAGATCTGGGTGACTTTTATAGCCAGTAGGTTGGGACCGTTCCACAGCCCCCCTCTTTGCACATAGATGCTTAAAGGCCAAATTAATCATGGTTAATTTATTTAGGGAGGGATTCAACATTTGGAGAAATAGGAGTGCTCTGCACTAGCATATGCAGTAAATTCAGAAAGGGGAAAAGGGCTACTTTAGCTTGGCAGTAAGATGTAGGCTGGGCAAATAGGGATAACACTGGCTGGCAAGAAGATTTACTTTCTGGATTGGTGAGTCTATATTCCTAGACACCAAGCAGCTGAATGATGATGTTGTTGTGAAGGTAAAACCACCAAGTGTGGAAAATCCTAATAAACAATGGAAATAAGCATAGCTGTCAACTTTCGGATTTGAAAATAAGGGATCAGCAGCCTCACCTGTCCCAGGGACAGTCTACGGGATATCTAACAATCCGGGATAGCAGCGGAAAGCAGCAGGAAACAGCGCTGAAATAAGGGAATTTCCCGCAAAAAAAGGGAAGGTTGACAGCTACGGAAATAAGCCATTCTGAAGCTAGAAGAGATTATCTAAAACTGTATACGTCTGTTAATTTTGCATCCAATGGTTTTTTAAAAATAGCTATTCATTATTATTTTTAGCATTTGTAGCATTTAAATAACCTTGTTCCTTTGTGTTCGCCCCACTTGTTCTTGCAGGTTTTGTGATGGGCAACAATCTCTCACAACATACATTCGGATTCATTCAGAGTTGCCTCTTCCCTTATTACTTCCACATTGGCTCAGCTTGTGCTTTCATCAACCTGACCATATTTGCCATGTGTCACCCCAGCGAACTTCTCAATGAGGAAGAAACCATGCAGGTAGTGGGCTCCCTCTTTTAAATATCACGTGCATCCGTTCGTCCGCCATTCTGCTTTGTTATATGGCCTCGCTTGTGATGGCATGCCTGCCTTAGGAAGAAGTGGTTGGACCGAGAAGCCACCCACGGTTACCAGCAGGGCACTCCTTGTGTTTCCTGTAACTACCACCACGGCTGGTAGGGGGTAGTGTTCAGACAGTAGGTGGTGGGGCAGAGCAGCAAAGGAGCACAGTTTGGTGACTTGGCACAGGAATGGAACATCTTGCACCGAAATATACCCTATTAATCCTAATTTGAAAATGCAATGGCAGGGCCAACCCACAGGGTTATTTTAAGGATGATATGCACTGCTGGGGCCACAGGAACCTGCCTAGGTACCAGCCATGAATCTAAATATTATTCCTGCAAAGCGATTGCAGCTACATGTGATATGAAAACCCCCACATACTAGCTGATGCTACCAGACAATGAATAGTATAACTATCTTTCCTTTCCAGATTACAGTCTTCTTCATTTGCGTCATAGTTGCTGCTCTAAACGCTCAGTGGTTTGGGCAAGTGACTTCAGATATTATGGCCGAAATGCACCTGATTGAGCAAAGCTATGCCTTGGGAGAGGATGCTGGGTGGTTCCCGCATAAGTCCTTTATGCGGCTGCGTCAACTGGATTCTCATTACAGGGAGCTGACAAGCAGACTGAGCATCTATCATGGTTTCTCTTCCCTCTGCAACCTGTGCTGCATCGCATGCAATGGCTTGAGCCTCTTCTATATGGCTGCTCACCTTTCAACATTATAAGCACATGGGTAAATAACCTGCATGGGCATGATTGTGAAAAGATGGACTGCAAATGGCAGGAGCCAGGGCCTGGGTTGCTGTAGAGTGCTCCTCCAAGCAGGACTCACAGGTGCTTGGATCACCCTGTTCTGAGTGTAGCATGCTATCAGTTTTCCAGCCATCATTGGGTTGGCAGCCCATGCACTAATCAACCTTTCATAGAACACTGGACTCCTTGTTGATCAATGAGACATCTCATTGTGATAGTAATACTTGGTCAGACAATTATGAGACAATTTAAATGCCACCAAAATACTTGATGCAAGTAACAGGTTTCTTTTTGAAAATGAAAAATTCGTAAGCAGATGCCTACAGCTGAAAAAGGATTTGTCACTTCATGTGCCCTCTGCTCCCCTTAGTCTTCTAAAGGACCAGATGTTAACCTTTTAAGGTGGCTGCAGCCTTGCTAGTTATGGGTATCAGCTTAAGGGCACCTATGACTTCCTAACTGTGCTTGGTCCAGTCCAGGGAAAATCTCTTCTGATATCAAATATATTTGATACCAACTTCTGAAAAGGTAAAATGCTCTTCCCAGCCAAAAGGTTTTTAATTCTACCATGGATTATATTAAAGCCTTACGTTCCAAAGAGCAACAACAGATGCGGTAATAAAACGAAATCTAACTGCAGTAATGAATTTGTTTCCCGGCCAAAAGTGCTCCTGTTCTTTATTTGCTATACAACAGAGGTCTAGTTTCAAAAGTCAAGCAGCCGTTTGGTACCTCCTTTTCCCTGGAGACAAGCACTAGCCAGAGTTGTTCAGGTAGAACTTGCCCTTCTATATAGGTTGAACTCAGGAGTAAGTTGCTGTACAGCACATTCCTTGCCTTATGCGTTTACTGGATCTTCCCACCTCCATGAAAAGTGATGTGAGTTCCAAGTTCAGAAAGCACATGCATGAGAGCACTTCAAAAACAATTAAGCTGTATACAGAGGGATGCCATAGACTCAGTGTGAAGGCGCATCCTTGAGATACTGTACTCTAGAAACAAGTCATTTTATGTTGTTTTTTTACTTGTTGTACATTAGCAGCATGGAGAAGGATGCTACTGTGGCCACAACTTTAGCAATTGGGTAGGCATAAGAAATGTACCTCCGGAAATTAAAACCATAATTTAGAACCTATAAAATGTGCCCAGCTCCTTTTAAAACTTATTTTGGATAGGTTAATGCGATCTTGTCACAGCAAAAAGCCAGCAAAATTGTAAAGCTCTCAACAATGGCATTCCACATTCCTTTGCTGAAGTGCACAAGACAGTAGTGAATAAATCGCAGCTGTGGTTTAATCTCTGTGCCTATTGAGCAGGGGAACGCTCTGAATGAATCTATTGGAAAAGTAACAACAGGTGGCAGGCATTTAGGGGTCCCCCTCCATATTCTAAATATTCCAAAAACAGAATTGTTAGCTGTGCTTGCATAGCATTGGATGCAAGCATGCTCCCTGACCCCTAGATACACTTATTTTATGGCACTTAAATCTGTAAAGTTATACTGTGTTGCCCCAAGCTGCAAGTAGAAGCCCCATTGAGATTAACACGGTTTATGGCAAATTGGATACTTCAAGAAATAATCAGATATTCGGGGGGTGGGGGGGTGGGATCTATTTCTCTCAAGCAAAACTCAGTGTATTAAATATCTAGGTGAATAACGTAACAGGAGCCCTGCTGGATCAGGTGAAAAAGAGGCTCATATAATCCAGCAAGTTGTACTCACAGTGCCCAAGCAGATACGTGCGAGGTGCCTGCATGCAGGACCCAAGTGCCACAGGGTTCTCCCCACCTGTGATACTCCGCAACTGGTATTCAGAGACATACTGCCTTTGACAGTGGAGAGTGAGGTTTTCTACTTGATGTATGCCCCGTTTTGTTCTATTCCTTTACTTTTAAGGAAATGTGAACGATGCTTATTCACCCCAATTAAATAGAAGTGCAGATGCAGTTTCTGTGGCTAGGATTAGGAAATCTGCCATCTCGATGGTTGCAGAAGAAGATACATGTGTACGAAATGTTCCATCTTTCAGTTTATAAATCTAAAGAGGCCTTGTTCCATTATGTGTTGTATTCCACCCCCACTCCCCTCAAAATGTTCATTCACTTTAGCCAGTGGACCTTCTTCCCAAAGAAGTAGTTTTTAGAAAAAGGTGCAAGTTTCACCAAAACCAAAAAGGTAGGAGTTGCAGCTTTTATGAAGTACCTGCAAAAACAATTAGAAAGTCAACCTCCACTCTTGGCTCACAATATTTTAAGATAACCTTATATGCTTGTGTTTGTGCATGCATGTTTGCTTATACTACTGTCCCATTTCCCCACCCCATTCCACACTGAAAGATACTGGAATAACTTGATAGGTTAGATTCTCACCTGCTCTACAAATTTGGAAGAAGATAGGACAGAAACATAATATGGGTGGGATTCACCTAACAAGCCCAGTCAGCAGAAGCTCTTATGCCCAGAAATTGGCTCTGGGCAGGGGTCAGGAGAATCTGCAGAATAGCGCACAGTGGAGAGAAAGGTAGGCTTCATTCTGTCTGGCAAGCTGAAATGTTTGCACAGAGGGAATGCTCACCACAGCACGATGCTCAAGTCCATCACCTGCTTTGACTGTTGGAACAATCTAATAGGCTAGGTTGGTAAGAAGAGATGTCCCCACTGCGAAGATCCATGACATCCTAAAAGTTCAGGCAGGCACAACTGCAGCAAATTACCCTTTCTTTAGAAGCTGATCACCTAACCTTTTGCTGCAAGGCAGTCTAAAAATACAGCCACCTTTCAATGCAATGGCTATGCAATGTTATTCTCGTAAGTAACTGTCACGTCTAGCTGGTGCCACCAAGAGAAAACTGAGGCAGCTCTGTAGTGAAATGGATGAATAAGCTTCAGCTGAAGCTGACACCTCTAATCTGAAGTGACAACATATGGGCAGTTTTGTTGGCTGTTGATATCTAAGACTACTGTATCCTTAACAGCAGAATCTGCTGACGAACAATTATTTCTCTGTCAGACTACTGTTAGAAAAAAAAAAATCCTTCTTGATTTTTTGAAGCAAGTAGATGGATCCTGTTGATTCAACATTACACACGTGTCATTTTGACAATAAAGATGAGTAACATGCAGTCCCCAGCTCAGAATCTCACCTTTGGTGCTGCAGTGCTTGTAGCAATGTGGTTTCTGTGTCTATCTGGTATATCTCTCCTTTTTCTTCATCCTCAAAATACAGCTGTGCAATTTAATATGAAAGACAAATCAACTAAATATGTGAACAAGGACAAGCAACATTACCTGTACAATATTTATGCAGGTCAGTAGGGCATCTGTAATACTAACAACCAACTACTCATGTGATGGAAAACCCTTTTTATTGCTTCCGTTTGAGACTGCAGTTTATTAGGGCAAGTTCTGGGAGTCCAGAATTGTGGTAGTTTAGGGGTTGTTTTTTACCGGATTTAATTTTATTTCTATTTATTGCTTGCCATATACTTCAAGCCTTTGGAAGAGCTAAATAAATGAATTTTTATTCAAGCCTACAAATCTAAGTACTTAATGGAAGTTTTAAAACAATTTTGCAGTTGTTTATGGATAACACAACCCTCTGATTTGAGATTATTCTCTGCCTGTCTGACCTATCTGTGGCTATATCAGGGTTGGGGAGTTTGGCCCTCCAGATGTTTCTGGACTGCAAATCCTATTAACCCCAGCATAGCCAATGATCAATGAAGATGGTAATTTTAGACCCAACAGCATTTGAAGAGCCATGAGTTTCTCATTCTTCGCCTGGGATGCAGGTAGAGGCTGACTTAGGCTCTGTCAAACTCCATGATGAAGCTGTTGCTTAGTATACTGTTGTGTGAAGGCAAAAAGTGTGGTTGCTCTCTCAATCTTTGCTGGAAGGCTCCTTTTTACTCCCTCTAACCTCAGTCTTTCTGTCCCCTCTCTCTCCACCTCTGCTAGAGCCCATTGCTCCCCTCCCGCCCCTCCTTAGGGTATAAAAGGTCTAGACTCCAGGCATCCCACATGGGGCTACACTGCTCAGGGTTATATATATTAGAATATCCATTTTAAGAAAGGACAGATAAATGCCAAAAGGTGTTGTATCTTACCTCCAGTTCACTTGGAATATATTTCTTTTCTACATCCCAGGGAGGTAGTTCTTCAAACATGACCATTAAGTGGTCAATAAATCTGAAACACAAGATGCATCATGTTACTCTCCAAGCCATTAAGTTCAGCTTCAGCAACTACTAGAGTTGAATTCAAGTAGATACTGTACACTGACGCCTTTGGAATTCAAAGCAATGTAGCTTCATTAAAGGCTGCTAACCAACGCAGTATTTTTTAAAATTAAATTCTTCAATGCTTTTTTCAAAATAGGCACGCTCAGGAAGATCATAAATCTATTCTCTTATTTAAGGTTAATCCAAAAATAACTACTTTCTCACAGCACTGCTCAGAGTCTCTAAAATAGCTCACAACCACCACTTCATATAAACATGCTCTAAGACTCCAAAAGTTTTGGACCACAACTTCCATCATCCCTGTCCATTGCCCATGCTGGCTGGGGCTGAAATGAGTTGTAGCCCAAAACATTTGATGGAAGGCATCAGGTGGGGAAGACTTGTTCAGACATTACTGAGATTAGCAGATGAGGCTGGCAGGCATGCTCCCACTCCTACTCTTCACATTCAGAACATCTCAATGGTCTTACCAAAGTACTGGAAAACACAGCAAATAGAATGTGTGAATTGAACCCACTGCCTCCTCCCTCCCATATTATGTTCATTTGGATTTATATAAATTCAGCTTTAAAAAACAACCACCTCGATTCTTCATGAAAAGAGGAGATGAAGTCAGTTTGCCCATGCTCGGGATACAGGAACAGCACAGGCCAGGTTAGGCTGCCATTCTCATCTAAACAGACTTTGGCACCGATATCATTTTCTGAGCCAAGTCCATCTAAAGACATCTCAGCCAGGTCTGCTGATATCGTTGTGTCTTCCTTAGAGGATGCTAGAGACAATTTGATGTTCCGATCCTATATCGGAAGAGAAAAGAAAAAAAAATGAGGCAAGTATCCACATCTTTACACATTTAAAATTTCCAGGGGCAATTCTTCCCACCAAAAGAAAAAGTTACCTTGATAGCTTTGAGTAAGGCCTCCTTCCGAGACTGTTCCCTCTTCTCCTGCAATTTAGCTTTTCTGAAATCCCTCTCTTCAGTGCGCTGAAAGACAGACAAAGCTACATCGTTACTGTGGGGAGGAGAATGCTGTTCCACCAGTCTTAGTCTACTGTATAAACAGGTTTCCATTTGCCCGCTTCTAACCTTTAGTCTATCAGCTTTAGCTCTTGTTTCCAGAAGTTTCTTTTCTTTTGGATCTATTCTCAATCCCTCCTCGCACCATGTTATGGCTTCAGAGAAGTGTTTAAGTTCCAAATGGCACAGTGCTCCTAGAAAAGCAATACAGTGGTTACATACGCTTCAGGTTACAGACTCCGCTAACCCAAAAATAGTACCTCGGGTTAAGAACTTTGCTTCAGGATGAGAACAGAAATCATGCAGCGGCAGGCCACATTAGCTAAAGTGGTGCTTCAGGTTAAGAACAGTTTCAGGTTAAGAATGGACCTCCAGAACGAATTAAGTTCTTAACACGAGGTACCACTGTAGTTTGTTTCACATATGTCTGCAGCAAACACAGATACACTCAACTAATTTTTAAAACATCAGTGTGGCAAACAGGGATGTACACTTACGCTGGTCAATTTGTTTCCAGACTGAAGGCAGTGAAGAGCCATAGAGGCCTGAATTCTAGGCTGACTTTTATTTATTTTCTTACATTTATGCCCTACTTTTCTTCCCTCATACAACCTAACATGACCCTACATTTATTATTACTTTTAGAAGTATTTATAACCCACTCTTCACCGACTATTTTCAATCTCAGAGCAGGGAGCAACATAACAAATAATAAAAGCATGTCCAGTAAATAGTAACAAATTTACAGTTCCATTGTAAGGCAAACAAAGCTAAACTACAATAAGGGCACCAATTGTAAAGATCTCCCACTCCTTTTCCAAAGTAGCAACACCACAAAAAACATCAACAAAAAAGACAAGGGTGGCAATAAGCCTCAACTCTTGTTTCTTTCTTCTTCCTGGTCCCAACGAAACTCGCAGGGCTCAAATTTGGTAGGGCTGCTGGGAAGGATGCGGCAGGTGGATTTGTGAGCATCTTCCATCTCTCCTTACTAGTGAGCACAAACAGCATTCAGCATCCTCCTGTGGTTCCCAGATGCTAACGAGACCAAGACCTGCTTTGCTTCATTGGAGTGGTGGTCTCATGTGCCTTCAGACCACATGCTGCCCCTAACATACTGCAAATAACTTCGTTCCAAGGTTCCCATGCTTCTTCCTTCTCTTTATCTCAAGTAGACACAACCCTTTTAAGTAGCATTATGTTATTATTTCATGGCACTTTGAAAGTTTACTTTTTAAGAATATTCTATACAAACTTTTATTGCTGTTATACAGTGCCCCCACTTTCTTAATTACATGGAGGCCTCTATTAAAATGCAACTGTTGAACATTCTTTTACCTCTTGTAATTGCCTTGAGGTGATTGGGTTTCAGTTTTCTTGCTGCGATAGCATCATTGAGAGCAGAGCGATAGTTACCTAAACAAAACATACCTCTGTAAAACCTGGGTCATTACATTGGATTTTTAAGGGAGGCTGGCAAATTGCTCCCTAAGAAACACTGGGCTACACTGAGGCAAGACACGTGAGGTCTTCAAATATGACATTAATTTATAAGGATAATGAAAAGAGGAGGCATTATAACAGGTAAGATACAGATTCCAAAGGCTGCCCCTCTTTTTTTAAAAAAAATGTATTTGATAAATAATAATTTGATTTTGTTGCAAAAACTTCAACACAACCTATTACTTCTTGGCTTTCTTTTCAGACTCTGTATTTGAGGCTATTCATCCCTACTAAAAACCAACAGCACTCAATTCTTTTTTTTTTATCCAGACTAGCTGCTCAAGAGACATCTCTGCTTGCACATACTGAATCTTGGGACCTGGAATACATTGGATCAAATTCTGTTTAACAAAATTTAAAGCACTGCAATGTGAACAGTGACAGCCAAACCAGACACAATATTATGCATATTTGAGAGTAAGTCCCAAGGAACTCAGTGGTGCCTATTTTCTTTGGGAGCTCCACATACACTGTTAAATTAACATCTAACAAGGATCTTGTCAGATATGGGTCTAAAATTTAGCATCCTCAATACTACTTGTTTGTTTAAAAAAACATTCAAAAACAACTTTATGACTGCTGGAACATACAGGAGAAAGTCCTACCTTTGATATTTTTCTGCTATATAGAATTTGAGCTAGGCACAATTTTGAATGCAATACATTACCCAAATAAAACTGGGCTGCAGCTCTGTTTGTATGAAGAACAGTATTCAATTCTAGGTCATTGCACTTCTTTTTCAGTCCTTCTGAATAGGATATCACAGCCTTCTTATAATCCTTTTCCTTGAAATAATCATTGCCCTCATTCTTATAAGCCTGGGCTTGAAAAACACCAATAAAGATAAACATTGCAACGTTAGAAAAGCAATTATAAGCACTCCTTTAAAAGTCAAGTTATCTATAACACATAAAGCACAAATCTTATGCTTCCCAGAAAACTCAGGCTAATCAGCCTGCTATACTATGGTTTTTTTTCTTTTACATCAAAGGGGGTCAAGGATATTTCTGCAGCTATTAAAGTTTTTAATGCTATGATAACCTCTCATTTTTTTATGGAGCTGCGCGTGCTGGCCAAGTTAAATTTCTACAAGTCCTATGAGCCCCAATATGTATTTTTTGAAATGGGACGGTGCCCTTTCAAGATAAACACTTGGTTGTTAACCTTAAAGCTCTGGCTTAAAATCTTTATTTTCAAAATGGGAATACAGTAGGGCCGTCAGCTCATTTATCTGTGGACACCTATTGCAGCATTTGGACAAAGGTTATGACAGAGGCTGTATTTGACTGTCACCCTTTCTCCTTCAAATGGGACACAACAGAGCACCCGCCTTGGTAAGACAAAGCTGGGATGTCTCTTTTCAAAACATTGAACTGATTGAGATGAAACAATTATGTCCTTTGATTCCTAGAGAAAGTGTTGCGAGAACAATGTAAATTTCATCAGCTGATACATTTACAGTATGTAAGTGGAGACTACCTTCAGTTGTTTGGTCCTCATCAAAAATAATAGACTGAAGACAAGCAAGGTCAGGATTCTGCTTAGGATCTATTTCAGCAGGAGCTTTCCTCATGAACATTGGGATCTGGTCAAATTCCTGTCAACAAATGCAGGCAGCCCAAGTTACCAAGGATAGAAGAAAAGGGTTCAAAATAGCCACATGTCTTTGGAAATAGAGCCTTTATTCGAGATACTTAACAGAAGAACTTGCATTTTTTCCCTCCCATACATTGAATTTTGTCCCTGGGTATTTCTAAAGAATTCACTTAATTCATAGTTCTTGGCTTTCTAGGTAAGTAATTTCAGACTTAGCATCAGCCCTTGCTAAACCTTCAAACCCACCATTTTCCTGTTACAAAAACACAAAACCAAACCAAAACCAACAGGAATGTAAGATATAGATCCTGTAATATCCGTCATTGAATTATATTAAATTTCTCTATTCTTTCAAGTCAATTCTTGTTTACCAAGAAAGACACATTGGCGAGGTTAGCACATAATGCTAAACCATTGTTTATTAAACTACAGTTTATTAAACTGTATCATCAATAAACTAGTTAATAATAAATTAGTTTAATAAACAGTATAGAAAAATGTGACTAGAGAATTCATCATCTTATTCAACATCTAGCCCTCCCTCCAGAATTCTGGCCCTCCCTCCAAATGTTGTTGGATTCCAATGCCCATCAGCCCCAGTCAGCATGGTCAAGGGACAGCAAAGTCTGCAGAGTCACAAGTTCCCAAATTCAGGTTACAATTAAAAAAAATTTTTTTTTGATACACTGACATGTATTGTGAACTTGCAACCCAATACGAAAGTTTAAAATGCTACCTACTCTAATGTCACAACACACATCCCACCCCTTGGTTAGAAAGCCAACATCCACTGTACATGTTCTCTAAAACTGCTCTCTATATCCAGGTGTGGGAGATGACTGATTATTAACACTGGAAGCAAGGCATTCTGCACAAGCTCTAGAGGCACTCTCATCTTTACTGCTGGTTCATATGCCTTGAAGTTGAAAGTAGGCTCCAGAACTGACCTCTGGCTCAAACATAATTTAGTAAAGCTAACCAGCAATGCTTACAACAAATAACCCTGTTAAGATCGGTACCATCACCCCTCACCTTGCAGTGGTTAGGAGGAAGACTGGGAACTAGTGGTTTGCAGAAGGCAAGCCAGTGTTTGTTTACTTTATATCTTACCTTTCATCCAAGGAGCTCAAGACAGCGCGCATGATCCCACCCCCTTCCACATGTGATCCCAGCAACAACAACCACCACCACCCTGCGAGGTCGTTTAGGCTGAGAGAGGCAGTGACCGGCTCAGAGCCACCCCAGCAAACTTCCCGGGCGAGTGGGAGATTTCGAACCCGGGTCCTATCCCGACATTCAAAACTGCAGACCAATTCCCCCCAAAAGCTCACCCTCTGCCTACCTGACAGGGCTGTTGGAGAGGACGGAAGGGGGGGGGACAAGAGGCCGGTGAAAAGAGGATAAAACTAAAAGGCTGGAGACTCTTCCCCAACTTGGCATCTCCCCAGGAGCCCGTGCAGTCGAGCGCGGCCCTCGGGTCCTCCCTCGTCCCGCCGCCCGGAGAGACGCACCTGCTCCCAGTTCTCGGGGCTGAGGGCGCCCGCGTAGCGCTCGGGGCCGCGGAACCTGTCCAGGAAGGCATCCCAGCCCGCCTCGTGCTCTTCCTCCTCCTCCGCCATCATTTTGCGCTCCCCTTCCAGGCGCAGCCAGGCTGGCTCGCTCCGCCCTTCCGGAGGCGGCGGCTTCCCGCCCCTGCTGAGCCCGAAGCGGGAGGAGCCCGACGCTGCTTCCCTGGGCCTGCAAGGGGGAACGCGGCGCTGCAGCGGGGCTTTTGCAAGCTCTTTCTATCACCGCCCCGCCCTTGTTTTAAATTATTTCGCTTGTGGGGGCGTCAGTTGTCTGGGGTTGTAGGCGGGAAAAGGCGAGCTGAGGAAAAACCAGTGCCGGATTTACATATAAGCGGGTGGCGCTGTGGGATGCGGTGGCGCTGTGAGTTAAACCACAGAGCCTAGCGCTTGCCGATCAGAAGGTCGGCAGTTCGAATCCCCACGACGGCGTGAGCGCCGGTTGCTCGGTCCCTGCTCCTGCCAACCTAGCAGTTCGAAAGCACGACAAGTGCAAGTAGATAAATAGGTACCGCTCCAGCGGGAAGGTAAATGGCGTTTCCGTGCGCTGCTCTGGTTCGCCAGAAGCGGCTTAGTCATGCTGGCCACATGACCTAGAAGCTGTACGCCGGCTCCCTCGGCCAGTAAAGCGAGATGAGCGCCGCAACCCCAGAGTTGTCCGCCACTGGGCCTAATGGTCAGGGGTCCCTTTACCTAAGACGACTAAACAACAACATTGGTATTTAAAAGGGGCTTGCAGGAGTGTTGTATACAAGCTAATAAGTGACTAGGGCATGCATGCCTTGATCTTCATAGAAAAGCCTGTCATGATGTAACTATAGCAAGCAAAAGTCCAGGAGGCTGGATTCTGTAGGGAATTGATGTTCTTTATTATCCAGGTAGCTGGTAAATTATCAATTCCTTTTATGGTCCTTTATAATGTTCTTGCTGAGGTTCAGTATAGGAAGAGTGATGTTCACAGCCTTTTTGTTGTTGTTGCTGTTAGGAAGAGCTATGCACCAAGATCCTTTCTCCTCTTCCGGTCCAATATTAATTTCCATTGGCCGATCTCCAGAGGTTTATAACAGCAAGAAGTCTGGAAGGGGTGTGGCGGATACTATTCAGGGCTCTGGAACTCCTTAGAGCATTTTCAGCAGCAGTGTCACCGGCCTCCGTCTTGCAGTTGCTTTCAAGCCTCTCCTTCTGATTGGAGAGAACAGAAGAAACGCGCTCATGGGCATGTGCTGCAGCTATGCAGACAGAAGCATCTGGGTCATGCATCAAGCCTTCAAGAGCTGAAAATGAAAGGGAAACATTAACACATAAGGGGGCACTGATCCAAATAAATGCTAAACCTTTCACATTAAACCTTCAGCTATTTAGTGTCCTTGTGGTTGTTGTGGACATCTTTAAAAATACCTCCACAAATTTTATGATTTGCACATATTTAGTGAATTTGCTTATTTGTGTCTTTCATTTCAGGGTGGATCAAAGCAGAGAAAACCCCCCGCTATAAGTAAGTCAGAAATTAGATCATTATAACAAAAGGGAAAAAAACCCTATGGAAAATCGCATTTTAAAATTTCTTGCTCTCTGGCACCATCTGGTGTTGTGTGTTTGTAGCACATTCAAATCACTGTTTCTTTAGTAATATGCCTGAGTCCTGAGTTGCACATTATTATTATGGAAGTTATTATTAGGGACCGATATAATAGAGAGATTGGATGTAGAGAGAAAAGGCACAAGTCCTGAAGGGAAAGAGCCTTACCTACAACTATTAGCTACCAAAACATTAGCCGTTATTTCTCTGCAACTGTGGAGATCAGAGTTTACATTTTAGGAAGGAAATATGACAGTCCCATAACACTGCAGAGTTTTCGGCAGACTTAATTTCCTGAATTGCAGCATAATTGTGTCCAAATCATTATGTGAAACCATATCATAGAATCACCCTTTTACAGCCTTTTTTTCTAAAACTGATACCCTACAAAAACCAAGACGGTAAATTTACATATGTCTAATAGAGATTTGAAAAATACTTAAAGGTGTTTATATATTACCCTAAACACACTTTGATTTCTTCCCCTTCCTAAGTATCTAGCAGCTTGTGCAATTTTGAATGCAACTGGGAGAAAAAGCAAAGTTGATTTTTCTGATTATATTGTGTGATTTTATGTATCCCATATGAAAGGATGTGTTCTACTTTAAGCACCACTTGTTGAATATTAAAGAAAAAATACATTGCTGCCTCAGAGGGTGGCCTCAAAATTTTTTAAGGTGCTTTCCGTATTATAACAGCAAGAATAATTGATGTGAGTTAATTCATAAATTATCGACCAATCAGTCTTTGAACTTTGCTTATATTCTGTCTTTTTTGTGTCTATACTATCTTTCACGATTCTGGCATTTTAATAAAAATGAAGGAAGAAAGGGGGAAATATACAATCTATACAAGTGTAACAGTGTCTACATCTAATTGTCTCTCCTTTGTGTTCACTCTCTTCATTTAGTACCTAAAGACATGACAGCAATAATCTTACAATTTCTCTATTTAACCTACCATGAATGATCATTTCCAAGTCTGTAGTTCCTGCCTTGCTGTCCATATGTTGTACTAGAAAACCTAAATGCAACACACAAGGATTTAGTCGTCATTTACTTGGGTCAATGCCTGGTAGCAACTCATGTAACTAATTCCACTTGAAAACAAGCCCTTTGTTTCAATGAAATGTCTTAAGAAAGTGGGTTTAAAATTGTTATATACTCAAGGACAAGGATGCAACTCTGTCCTGGTTGTCAGGGGAAGGGAGGGCTGGGTGTGCGTTCTGAAGCTAGCATTTGCTGAGTAGAAGCTTTCATCCAAACAGATGTCCACAAAACAGCTTTATCGGCATCCTTTCAGCATAGCAGTGGCAAACCTTGCTCCTGAGCTGAATGAGGCCGTGCGTTTGAACTGTGACAATGCCTCTTGCTTGTCTGGATAAAAGTGTGTGTGTGTTTTGTATAGAAATCTCTGGGTTTGATGTTGCAGGAATGTAGCCTACTGTACAAAGGTTAAGAGTCCTATCCCTTGTTCGATGAACCCACTACTAGAAAGCTGCTTATAAGTGAATTTGGCCCTTGGGTTTAAATAAATTCCCTAAACTTGTTTTAGGGAATTTGCATGATTTTAATGAATCCTCTCCACAGTAAAATGAAGATCAAAAGGTCCTGGCAAGAGCTAATGCAAACAGTTGAACTTGTGTTTTTCATTTACCAAGGAACACGATGGAAGCCCTTTTTATCGGAAGAAGTTCACTCTGAGTGTAGTAAAGGTCCTGGTACAAGAATCTCTGGAGATTTGCCTCTTGCTTCTGCACCTGGAAACTCAAGAAATGCATAATTGGCTTCATTAAAAATAAAGATAAAGAGCTGGTGTGAGAGTTAGGAAAGAGCTACATATATAAACATGCAACCATTATTGCCATCATCATATCTGATTTTTTAAAAAGTCTGTAGATGGACAAATATCAGCTTGCTATGAAGAATCAAATGAAGAAAGCTGTGCATAGCCTTTCATAGCGATGAGCAGGAGGAGGGATGTCAGTGCTGCTGCTCAACTCACAGCATGGCTTTTGTTCCTGCAACTGGCTGCACTAACAGAAGAGGAGGAGAGCATCTTTGAAAATCACCTCTTACACGGAAGCAACATTTGGATCGAAAGCCATTATGCGAGCTAAATGGCAGTGTTGAATTCCACCCCAGAATTCCAAAATGTCACAGTTAGGGATGTCACTCAGCTCATAATCTTTCAAAAAGATTATCACCCCACTTTGCCCTTAATCTAGACATAAAAAACAAATAAACGCAAAAAATTGTGGCTGTTGGTTGTTTTTTTAATTCCTTCAAGGTCATTACCCTTGCCACAATCAGGCTTGTGTTCTGCCTCTCTTCCTGTCCTTGTCTCTAGACTCCTTTGTACCAGCAAAGAACTTTTAGTGAAGCACTGGGAAGGGTTTATATTCAGTGGTAGAGCACATATCTTCCATGCAAAACACCCTGGGGACAACCCCTGTCATCTGCAGATAGGGCTGGGGAAGACTCTGACAACCTGGAGAACGGATGCTGTTTAATGTAAAGCAATAGTCAGAACTTGTAGACAACATACAAGGTACTGGCAGGTTTCATCCAGAACTTCTTCATGCTCAGGCCAAGCTTTTCTGCTGACAACCTGCTTTGGTAGTTTCCATCCCAGGAACTGAAATGATTCATTTAAGGCATAACTACATTCCTGCAAGATATGGAGATGATATATCATTTTTTTTTACACCATTCAGAAAACAAAACGCCCAACTACTGAATAGTCTTTAGGAAGGACACACCTTCTGGTATTTGCTCATCAACGGACAGGAAATGTGCATGTTGAGGTTTAGTATATTTACACTCGAGGAAGCATGAAACACTGTATGGGAAATGCATCCGGAAGACAAAATGTATTGAGGAGTTAGTGACCTGACACAGAGCCCTTCCTGCCTCTGTTCCTTCCCCCTCCCTCGCTCTTGTTAAGTTTTTTGATGGTGTGAGAACAGTCTTAGATGTCCTGAGAACATTGGGAGGAGGTGAAGCCCACCCCCCACAGCTGCCTCATCAGTTATGAAGGATAATGATGGGTACCTTCTTCGATGTTGGACATTCTTTTGAGAAAGTGAGGTATTGGGGGGGGGCTATCTATAAAATTGGACAGTTCAGGCAGAGTTTTTCTGAAGCTCATGCACAGACTGATTGGCCGCAGAGCCGTGCAAACTGAGGCTACCTGGGGGAGTCGCTTCACTGCTTCTTGAGGGCTTCTAAGTGGCAAACTGAAGTGCTTGCTTGGTATGTACACATTGCTTGCTGTTTTAGAATAAAATCTTTAATCTTCTCACTCACTTGTGTAGTTTGTATTGCTTCTGAATCTCATTTTGAAAGAACCACCTTGCCTTTGGCAAGACAAGCACTCAGATGGGAGGCAGAAAAGGCTAGAAGAGAGAACTTTTTAAATTATCTGGTTGGTGAGAACCATGATGGTTCTCCTGAAAACAGAGAAATGTTGGCAGAAGCTTGCCTTGTGGATGTCAGGGTCCTCCTCTTCGAGATGCAGAAGTAATGGAACCAAGTTTTCTAGTACCTGATGCCTCATTGCATGCTTGTTATTTTTCTTAGCCCGTTTCACCATTTTCCCAAAAAGACATATGGCGGAAGCACGGACACTTGCTCTTTCCTGTCTCAAAAACAAAAGAAGGCAGTGAGATTGTTTCAGTAGAGAGTGACATGCAAACTGAGCCTGATTAAAAATTTGCAATCCCATTTCTCCATTATTTTTTAAAAATGATAATTTTATTTCATTTCATGAAGCACCTCAAAGCGATTTCACAATACAGTGGTACCTCAGGTTACATACGCTTCAGGTTACATACGCTTCATGTTGCAGACTCCGCTAACCCAGAAATAGTGCTTCAGGTTAAGAACTTTGCTTCAGGATGAGAACAGAAATCGGGCTCCGGCGGCGCGGCAGCAGCAGGAGGCCCCATTAGCTAAAGTGGTGCTTCAGGTTAAGAACAGTTTCAGGTTAAGTAAGGACCTCCGGAACGAATTAAGTACTTAACCTGAGGTACCACTGTACGATAAAAACATATGCCAGGTTAGTGCCAAATGTATTGCTCTGGTTTCCTTTGGACCATATCAGTGAGGCTGAGAAGTGGGGTCTTTGTCATCTGGGCAGCCCAGAACCTCCATACACACTGCCCAGGTTTGCGTCCCGGGGAGGTCACTTTGGTGCTGCTAATGCAGCGGTTTGACTTCACCCCCGGAGGTGCACTCCATTGTCTCTCGAGACAAACAGATGCCAGCAACAAGAACAAACGTATCTAAAACAATCACATAAAAGTAATCCAAAAGCATTATATATTAAAAACAGTTAAAACCAATTACATATACTGCATATGTATGTAATATAATACTACTGGGATAAAAATCTCCACTTAGAAGGCTTGTTGAAGGTGGAAAGTCTCCAACAGATGCTGAAAAGGCCATAAAGATTCCACCTGTCTGAAATGTAATGGGAGTTCAAAAGGTTAGATACCAGCACACTAAAAGCCAGGTTCCCCTTCATGTGGAATGAGCCTTCTGATAAGATGGAATCTGCAGTATGTCTTCTCCTGCTGAGTGCAGTGATTGGTTTGGTATGTTAGGGATGAGATTATTTTTCAGATATCCTTGTCCCAAGCTGTATAGGGCTATATGGAACGGTTCATACGAGTGAATAGTAGCTGCTTCATGTTGCCCCCCATAGGGGGATTCTGATTTTGGGGTATTGTTAAAGGATGACAAGTTGTCTACCTTATTACTATATTTTTGGCACCACATGAGGATTTTCTGCCTCAGACTTGGGTTATCTCCATTTTTTTACCTTACTGAAGCTGTGCAGCATCTATCTCTGGGCAGGGTTATCAGCTGTCAAATTTTTATTTTGCTCCCCTGAGCTCAGTGTCACACCTATGATTCTCCCCTGCTATTTTATTCTTACAGCAACCTTGTGAGGTAGGTTAGGCCAAGAAAAAGAGCGACAGCCACAAGGACACTGAGTTTCTTTAATGGCACTGCCAGACTAGGGATCTGAACCTGAGAGTCTTTAAGTCCCAAACTCTAGGCACTGCACCATATTGGTTCTCATTGTCAACGTGACCTCAAGAGAAAACCACTTCTGTGAGAGGGTAGGCCTGCCTCTTGGCTTGTAACAAAACCCAGCTAGTGTGACACTGCTTTCTTACATCACTGAATAGTTCCTGAAGAGAAAGGCTGATATCGCAAATACAGTCTGCTCCTTCTGGGCCATTAAGAATCTTCTCAATTTCAGCAACTGCCTCTACAAACAGCTGCCCATCCATCCCAGCAAGACCTTTTGTCATGGCAGGCAATACAATCTTTACTTCCTCCTGCACAGAAAGGCATAATTTAAGTTAATAAACAGTCAAACCTTGGTTCTTGAACGGCTCTGTTTTTGAACATTTTGGCTCCCGAATGCCGACAACACGGAAGCAAATGCTCTCGTTTTTTAACATTTTTCGGAACCCGAACATCCGACGCAGCTTCCGTTTTGAGTTTCCTTATTGAATTGAGGCTTCTGCTTTCAGTTTTCGAATGTTTCAGAAGTCAAATGGTCTTCTGGAATGGATTACGTTCGAAAACTGAAGTTTCATTGTACCAGACCTATGGATAACAAGCTATCTGGATGTTATGTTTAAACATGAAGCAGTGGACAAGAAACATAATTTTAAGGCAAAGAAAGTGAAATAGCAATGGAGAATTAAGATTTTTTTGTAATATAATGTATGGTACTCACCTTCTCCAAGTGATAAAGTCTATTAAAAATAAAATCTTATACATGCCTGCTCAGAAGTAAGCCACACTGGCACATCAATATTTCCAATTTTGGGAATATTTTATAAGTGCATTCAACTGAGAACACTTTAAAAAATCTTCATGCTAAGCATGCAAAATGCTGAAGAGCAGTCCATGTGCCTATAGGTGTTTAGGGCACAATTTGCTTATGCCATGTACTGGAGAATTTGTGGCCATAACTCATAGGCTTTGGAGATTACTGCTATTTTTTGGATGGGATTCAATTCAACATACTGGAAAATTCAGGTTGCTCAATTAAAGTTCATTTTGTGCTCTTGCACAACAAACACACTTCACCCAAAATCAGACTTTTTGTAATAAGGAAAATTATCGGAAAACACGCTGGAAAGTATGGGCTAATGATTGATTGACACAACAACATAGAACCTCCCCACAAACAAGTCAGAATTAATGATCAGTACAGTAAATAGTTCATGTTGTCTAACTGATCCACAAATTTTGTGCAAATTGAGCTGAATGCAGTTAAATCCTCAACAGATATTTCTGAATTTATCAACTAAATCCAGTGAAATCATATGATGGGCCCTGTTGTTTACCTTTCCTATCCAGTATGCAATGTTAACCAGTCCTTTGATACACAATGCCCGGATGACTGGGTTTTCATTAGCCAGTCCTCGCTTCAGACGATACAAAGAATATTGTTTGGGAAGTCTTCTGGCCTCTGACATACAAAGAAGCTAAAAGACAAAGAAGAGGTCCATGAGAATTTGGTTCACAAGCAACTGCCTGCTTCAGATGCCAAAAATGTACTAACTTGTTTCTGGCACTTGGTTATCAATCCTACCCAAAACATCGTCCATGTTAAGCAGAAATGGCCTGCATCCATCCATTCTTGTGCCTTCCGGGGGATTTATATTGTTTATTCTTTGTGCTGCAGTCAACCACAGCAGGGGTAGGGAATCTCCAGCATGTGGACCAAATTTGGCCAGCACAGGTCCCAGTTTGTCCCATGAGGCTATTTCCCCTGAGCCATGCCTACTTGCCGCACATCTGATGTCATACTTGACATGACCTGATGCCAAATGTGGAGGGAAAAATAAGGACCAACCTAGCATTAGAGATCATGCACTTTCTCAAGTATTACTAGTTGAACAGCTTCTGCTTTCAGGTAGGTAGCCGTGTTGGTCTGACGCAGTAGAAATACAAATAAAAAAATTAAAAAAATGTCCAGTAGCATCTTAGAGACCAACTAAGTTTGTTCTTGGTATCAGCTTTCTGCTTTGAATAAGTAAAACTGCATTGTTTTAATAGACCAAATATTGTGTACCTAATTTATTCTGCCCACAGCTTCCTACACAAAACGCAACAGGATGAAGCGGCTATTCAGATGCATTGCTACAAATATATTCTGTTTGATCCAACTCCACTTACACCACCAGTAACAACTATCTGAGAACATAACCACAGAGTCACAGGTGGGCATGATCACTATGTTTGTACAACCATCCTTGGAATCAAGGTCAACAAGCCACTCTGCATTCCCAGAAAGGCTTCCGGTTCCACAGTGCAGAAGTTGCATCTTCCTTACTTCGCTGAAGAAAGCCAATCCTGTGATCTGGTGCTCTTCATCACCTCGCTCCAGGAAGGGAACTAGGAGGTACAAGATCCTCAAAAGGTCATAATTGGAGGTCTGAAGCATGATTCTGGTTAGAAAGACAATGCAGATGCATACCGTTATGGCCAGTGGTTAACTCTACACTTGGGAATTTTTGTAAATGTTTGGGGTGCTCTAACCAAATGTTAATAATAATAATAATAATAATAATAATAATAATAATAATAAATTTTATTTATATCCCGCCCTCCCCAGCCAAAGCCGGGCTCAGGGCGGCTAACAACAATTAAATAATCCAACAGTTTACCACTGCGCACCTTGCAATAAGGCCTACTCCCCGATGGTGATCTTCGCAGCTGGTGAGGAGCTCCCAGCCCCGCTCCTTCTCAATAAGAGTAAACTCACAATAGCACCTCACAGCTAGGAGAAGAGTCTTCAGTGCTGCTACAATATAGCTGAATTTAAAAATAAAATAAAATATGAGACACATCAAGAAGCAGGTGTAGTACAGTGGCGACTTCCAGTTGGGAAGTCCCCAGTTCAAATGTTACCTTTGCCACAAATCCACTCACTAGGTGGCCTTAGCTAAGGCTAGACTTAACCCTCCATCTGCAATATGGGGATAATACTAGTCTGCTTTACAGGGCTGGTGTAGGATTATCGATGAAGCACTAGAGCACTTTGGAGAAATTCTATACAGTTGTACCTTGGTTCTCGAACGCCTTGTGACTCGAACGTTTTGGCTCCCGAACGTCGCAAACCTGGAAGTGAGTGTTCCGGTTTGTGAATGTTTTTTGGAAGCCAAATGTCCGACGTGGCTTCTGTGGCTTCTGCTTGAGTGCAGGAAGCTCCTGCAATCCATTGGAAGCCGCGCCTTGGTTTTCAAATGTTTTCAGAAGTTGAACATACTTCCGGAACTGATTCCGTTCGAGAACCAAGGTATGACTGTACACAATTTAAACACTGTTGCTCAGCACTAGCTGAAGCTTCTGAATCAGACTCAGGAGCAGCCCCGTATATAGCATACACTGCAGTAATCAAGCATTGAGGTTACTAATAAGGTTACAGTGGTCAGGTTGTCCCTATCCAGGAATGGCTGCCTAGTCGTACTCCTGAACTGCTTCTGCAGGACATACATTTTGAAAGGACACCACTCCCTCCACTTCCAGGAGAATTGGTGGCCTGCAGGCGAAACCCACCATGCCAGGCCTTTTAAACCAGCCCATTACCCTCTCTTCAGCATCTCTGCTTGCCTGGCAACCTTTCCTCTGCCCACTTCCTGCAAAAGAGCCATGTTTGGGAACTGCCACTTTTATCATTGCAATCACTGGAGAATGCTGGCTCCTCTGATGTGTGTGATGCTGTGTCCACCCACCAGTGCCCCATCAAGGGCATTGCCAGAAATTAAAATGGCGGCCTCCAAAACCACCTGCTTTTTTCAAAGGGAAGGGCTGGGACTCAGGGCAAGGCAAAAGTGGTGGGCCCCTTTTGTGGGGGTGGGTCCTTGCAGCTGCCTGAGGATGCTGATGCCAGGGCTAGATTATGCCCACCAACAATCTGCTCTGTGTGGGTGAGATTTACTCAAGAGAACATAGCACATGGATGCATGCCGTTACAAAGGAGCACGTTCACATGTTCTTGGGAGTGGGTTTGGCCCCTACCATAACAATTTCTCTCATATTTACCCCACAGGCTCAAATTCCTCCTGAGAATCTGAGTTCTTTATTACGCTGTGCCTGATGCTATAGTGCACCTGAACAAGCAGCGCCATCAGCAGCCGGGGGTAGATGTAGAGGGCCACTTCCGAACTTTTGGGCATAGATAACAGCTTCGAGAAAGCGCTGGCAGCCTGAGGGAGAGGGAGAAGGGAGAGGGAGAGAGAGACTGTGGTAAGATCTTTTCTCTGCAGAGTTCATTTATGTTTCTGGGGGTTGTTAGTCCTGAACCACTTAACCTTCCTGGATTAATTTTAAATGTAAACACCTCTTTCCGAGTCAGGTCAACGGTCTATGCAACCTCTGTATAATTAGGTATATATTATTAGGTATATTAACTGCAATTGATTTGAAAGCCTAGTTAACAAGGATGTGATTTTGGCAAGAATGGGCACCACCTGAAAGAAATGCAACCCTAAGCCTATTTATTCACGAGTAGCAGTCACTGGATTCAACACTTTTGCAGTAACATCACTCAGTTCCTTTACAATCTCCCTGCATGGAGAATGCTCCCTGTCGGACACCGCACGGCACATTTGTTTAATGTGACTGCTAGCAGATCACATGGCCAACAGTTACATGGGTTTACATTTGCTAGGAAGCAGCAGTGAATGTACATGCTAGAAAATACCTGTGCATGCAATCATTATGTGATGTGACATGTATAGGCTGCATGCTACTTCCTACAAGGGATTTTGTCACATCCAAAGCAGGTCCTGTGCCAAAGGAGTTTTGGAAGAAGTAATGGAACTTGCTTTAGGAACAGAAGAAGCTGCCTTCTGCTGAGTGGACCCTTGGTCCATTTAGCTCAGTATAGCATACACTGACTGGCAGCAGCTCTCCAGGCCTTCAGACAGGGTTCTCTCCCAACCCGACCTGAAGATGCTGGGATTGAACTTGGAACCTTTTGCAGGCAAGGCAGATGATCTACCACTGAGCTATGCCCCTCCTTCCTTCTCTCTAGGGAGCTCATTTGCAAAAACCATCCAGACAAATTGGTACAGTTCCTTACAGCCAGAGGTGTGATATAGTTTCCCGTGACCTTTGGGCTCAGCTGCAGCTTTTTCAGCAGTACATTCACAAGGAGAGTTAGGTCATCATTCGAACATGTTTTGGTCAACACATGCCACATCTCAGAAGCATACCTGCAATTTCAGGGGAGGGAAACAGAAACATTTCAGGTTGTATACCCACAACCATGTCAGTTGCCCCCTCCCAACTGTTCTGAGTGCATAAATCAGAGATGGGGAAGCTGTAGTCCTCCAGAAGTTGATGGGACTTCAGCTCCCATCTCCCCCCATCCAGCGTAGCCAAGGGACAGGGATGCTGGAAGCTGCTGTCCAGCAACGTTCGGAGGACCACAGCTCCCCCATCCTTGGCATAAATAAAGACTTCGAAGAGTCCCCAGAGAGCAACAATGGCTGCAGTGGTGGGATCAAAAGTATACCATGGAAATCAATCCACCAGGAATGATATGTTATGCTTAAGTAACTGAGGTGCAATACTGTTATTCGGACCAATAGAAATTATTGATTGGTCCTCATAAGGAAACATTCACAGAGATATGGCATGTGAGGAGAATGTCCCAATCTGCACTTTGTAAAATGGAGAGGAGAAGGTGTTCTGCAGACTTGGGGGCCAAACTAGATGTGACCCCTGAGGCGTGTGAATGCATCTCTGTTGCTTTACTTCCCCCTCTGCCCTAAAATAACAGCCATGCCTCTCTCTTTAGCATCAGAAATCCCTTGTTCTATTTCCCCTCAATCCAGAGCCCTCCTACATTTCCATAACCAGACCAGGCTTCTGCTCCAACCCTCCTAAATCCACGAGCTGTTTGCTTTTTCCGTATGGGAACTGGTTGTGAAGGATGACCGCGGGAGGCCATTCCGGTTCCCACTCTCTCCTTGCGGGAAAAGGTGGCACTCATAAGAATCTTCCCTGCTAGCTTTAGGTATTTTCTGATTTGTATTTTCTGGAGCACTGAGGCCTAAGTGCAGGTGGGAGAGAATGGGAACCTGTGTCCCCCCACCCCACCCCAAGGTGTCCAGGGATTGAAGGCTGACCCAGCAGGACTAAGCATCATTGAACTATGTACCTGTCGATTGGTAAAGGGCACTGGAGAAGGGCACTGCATACTTCTGCCATGTAGGTATGAGCCAGCTGGGCCAGGACCCCCATCATTATTTGCCTGTCCTGGTACTGGTAAATGGAACCAAGCTGCTGGTAGATCTTATCCACAATTTCCGGCACCTTGAAGGAAACAAGCATGCTTCAGTTAAGTGCCCTGCTAGAGGGAAGCAGCGCTGGGGCAGGGACCACACCACAAGGTACAAACCAGAGCCCTCAAAGAGCAGAAAACAAACATACATTTAAAATATGTCACCCAAAGCATCCTGGGAACTGTAGCTTTGTCAGGGGTAAACTGCAGTTCCCAGGAATATTTGAGGGAAGCCATGTGCTTTAAATGTGTGGTATGGATTCGACCCCCTGTTTTCATGGCCAAGCAACAAATCATTAAGATATTTATTATTTAAGATTATTTAAGGTATTTAAGATATTTATTATTGTTGCACTTTAACTGCTAGGGAGGGGGAGAAGTGCCTGTGGGATTTTCTGTCTCAAGTGCCAAAATAATGTGACTGGACTTAGGCTGGGGAGGCTATTTGCTCAGTCAGCAAAACATCTGAGGCTGGTCCTGGAGGTGAGAAGGCACAACGATCCCCTGCTCTGGTCATTTGGGTTCTCCCAAAGATTGGTAGAAGTTGGATGGCCATCTGTCATGGATGCTTCAGCTGAGATTCCTGCATTGCGGGGTGTTGGACTTGATGACCCTCGGGGTCCCTTCCCAGTCTGCAATTCTATGGTACAGGGAGCAAGCGTCAGCTGATCAATAATTAGGCACTGACACAGGAAAACATCCTGTGAGCACTGACAGAGCCTTGCCAAGACCTTCACCACAGATAAACTGTAAATGGGTTTTACGGTTTATCTCAGGGTATAAAATGGTACTGGTGCCTCTCAAGAAGCCGCCTCTGTCACTGCTGGGGTCTCTGCCGGCTCCAAACATCTCCTACCTGCCCATGTAACCTGTGCATGTATCGCTGCAGGATGACAGATGTGATGTCACGTGATGCCGCAGTGGTGCTCCTATTGGCTTCCTTTAGGCAGTCTATAGCGGTCAACAAAAGCTCTGTGATCTGTAGTGCTGTGAGGTACGGCAGAAATTCCTAAGAGAGGAGACACAGAGCAGCACTTTGTGGTAGGGGAAGCAGCTGAGAGGACAACAGCAAGGCAAGCTCAATTGGCAGGGCTTCCTTGTTCTAAGAGACCTTTGCAGGAAGGAATTAAGGGTTCTGTGGAGGAGCCCGTTCCTCTGCCACTTCACTTGGAAGTTAAATTCAACCAGCTACTTTGCTCCCAAGTAAAGGTGTACAGATTCAAAACCTGATGTTCTCAGCTTTTTATCTTACGGAGGAAACCAGACTAGTTCTTCTAGCTCAGGACTGTCTTCACTGGCGGGTAGTAAGTCTCCTGGGTTCCAGGCAAAGGACGTTCACAGCCCGGCCTGGAAATCCCATGGATTGAACCTGAGACCTTTCTTACCCAATGCACGTGCTCTCCCACTGCTCTTACAGCCCTTCTGCAAGTTTTATATCAGAAAACTGAAAATGGGGGCGATCCCATGCATGCAAGCTCAGAAGTGCCACAGAGTTCAATGGGTCTTTCTCCTCTCAAGGAAGTGCACGCAGAATTGCAGCACTGTTGACCTATGATCTGAAAGTGGAAATCTTTGCCTCAAAACACACTACAAAGATGTAGTAATAATTATGGTTCTGCCCCTACCTTACACCCTATCAGGACTAAGTTACGATGGCCTCTGCAGTTTGCATATCCTCTGCATTGCATCATATCCAGCACTGAACAATTACCTGAATAATATGGGTGATATTTTGATGAGACATAGTAGGGTCATAGGAACCCAGAATCTCTTCATACAGTTGGATCTCTTCTGCTTCCAGGGAGTTACTTTTGTTTTCGAAGCCTAACGAGAAAAAGAGTGACTTTAAAGTTTCTCCAAGCGGAGAGTTTGCTCTCAGGTTGCTGTGTGGGTGTCTGGAGTTTGGAAAAAAGGGAGAGAAGGAGCCAGAATGGCTGGCTAATGACACATAATGGCCAGGGGCCAAACTGTTCCAGCCACATCTTTTGTTAGGGAAATTGCAGGAAAATGGCACAGAATGGCCAACAAACACTTTGGCACTCACCCACAGCTAAGGTGGGTCTTGGGTTCAGTGTATGACAGCAACAACAGAAGTGTGTTTTGGAACAGGAAAGGAAGGCAGAAAAGACACAGACTGCTCCCAGGAAGCCACTATTTTGCAGGTGAGAATAAATTGCATGCCAACTAGTTAAAGTTGTGAAGGTTGTTTATTTAGATGATAGGCATACTGCTCATTGTACAAGCCACAGCACAGTTAAGTAACTAGAACAAAATAAGCTGTTTGCCTCCTCCAATGCTCCACTTGAACGTTTGCAAATAAAGCAAATATTACAGAAATGGCATATATCTCTCATCGTCTCTTCTCCAAAAGGAAGCCAAACCCTGGATAGCATTGCCCCTGGAACCTGGAGATGTGGGGATGCATAACAATAACCTGGCTCGGCCTGCCCCATTCCAAAATCCTCATTAATTCTCAAATTAGCTCTGGAAACTGCAGAGCGGGTATCCTGCTGCAACTGAGATGTGACCACCCATGATTTGGCACTGAGCTATAGATCAAGAATATCTTCTCCACCAGGGACCTCTCTCAAAGTCCCACTTTGTAGCTACATTAGGCAGGATCTTCTCCAGCTTCTGCACAGTGAGGACTACAGGGGTTGTCAGCACAAAATCCAATGCACTATGGCAGAGACAAAAGGAGCATCAAGGGCAAACAGACCAGTGTCTGCAGAACAGCTAACTAAATAAAAGCACTCTTTGCTGTTGCACAAAATGGGCATGTCTCTCCAGATTTTTGGAATCCCCTAACAATGATGCAATGCATCAAATTAATAGTCTCTGCTGTGGATCTTTCCAGAATTCCAGAATACTTCTTTCCACATGAAATAATAGAAAGTTGTTTTGAAAACTTTAAGTTGGTTTTAAGTTGGTGTGCGATTATTCAGCTGCAAAGCTGAAGGAAAGCACACACTGGCTTCTGATACCATTGAGAGGCTGCACCTCCTGCCTCACAACAAGAACATTGCAGCAATGTGAAGACCAATCTGGCTCCACCCATTGGCTAGTGAAGGTTCCTTCTCCCTCCCCATTCCTTATGTCTAATAGATTGCAAACTTGTGGTCAGAGACAATCTTGCCTTTTGATATATGTGCAGTGCTTAGAAAATAGGCACCTTATAATAACAGTATTCCTGTAGTTATTTGTCTGCATGTGTGTGCAGGTGTTTTGTCTTTTGCTAATGTGGAGGCCTGGAGTTTCTAAGCACCCGTTTTTTCTTCTGTGAAATGGGTATTATGTGGTGCCAACAACAGTTGATTCTTCTTCTTTATTAAATTTATTAAACACCTTCTCTCACTGCAGGGAACTCAAGGCGTCTTGACAAAAAAAAAAATATTTCCAAATGTGCCCTTGGGCCAAAAAAGAAGAAGAAGAGAGAAAATCGGGGATTCCTGATATAATGCAATACTGCCTTTTCAGTACTGGCCCCAACTTGGTGGAACGCTCTGTCACAAGATACTAGGGCCCTGCGGGACTTGACATCTTTCCGCAAGGCCTGCAAGACAGAGCTGTTCCGCCTGGCCTTTGGTTTGGACTCAGTCTGACCTTTATGTTTCCTTCTCCTTATGGTCTTGATTTATTGGCTACTTTAAAATGAGGCTGCATTTTAACCTGTATTTTAAATTGCCCCCCCCCCATTATGTTTTTACTGTGATTTTATTGTGTGTTAGCCGCCCTGAGCGTGGCTCTGGCCGGGGAGGGCGGGGTATAAATAAAATTAATTTATTATTATTATTATTACCCAGATATAATAAAATACAGGACATAAGAAGAGTCAAGGGCAACAAGTCAATGGCTGCCAAATAAAGTACAGTCTACTACTTCTATATAGATGCACAGTTTGGATACTGGAGTTATCACAGCTCCTATCTTACCCTTTTGGCGCAGCATAAGGGAGTACAGGAAATACATGCCTTCCATAGCCTGTTCACCAATTTCCTCTTGGGGGTCATTGAGACGCAGACACAGCTGACCAATCAGACGCCCAAGCTTAGGACATCCATCAGGTGACACCTGAATGGAGAAATTGAGAGTGCTGTCTTTTGACACTGCGGGGAAGAGAAGGAATCTTTGTGGTTCTTGAATGAAAAAAGTTCCCCAGTTTGGATGAACTGATGTTTGGAATTACATTGTCTTTTCCTGATGAGCCTTGTACCCTGTTCAGGCTATTCTCCTCGCACAAGGAGAGGGAAACAGGGCCATGCTAGCTGCCTCTACTGGCTCCACCATGCCTCCAACAGCCAGCTCTGCCACCCCTCCACACACAGGAAGGCAAACAACTGCAGCAGGAAGTCTGCTGCACTCTTAATGAGAACAAGCCTTGCATGATCAGGGGGTTCTGAGTCATGAGGGAAGCCTCCACAGAGACAATAGGCTTTGTGCGGCAGACACTGCAGAGTGCCAGTGTGTTGTTGTGGTTAGAGTGTTGGACTAAGAACTGGGAGACCTGGGATCTAGTCCCCATTTGACCACAAGGCTTGATCTTGCTTCTGAGCCTAACCTACCTCACAGGACAAAATGGAGGGGGGGGGGGAACTATGTACACCAACTGAAGTTCCTTACAGAAAAGGTGGGATATAAATGTAATAATAATTTTATTTATCTGATTCCATTTATGAATCAATTCACATAAATATATCCAAGCAGCTTCACAGTAAAAACCACAAACACTTAAAAACAATAGATAAAAGCAGTTTTAAAACCATTTCAAATCCGATTCAGATAGAACTGGGGTACAGACCTCCACTTAAAAAGGCTTGTTAAAGAAGAAAGGTCTTCCACAGGTCCCTGTGTGATATCTAGTGGAAGGGAGTTCCAGGGGCTGGGTGCCACCAAACTCAGGGCCCAATTCCTATATCATGTGGAATGGACTTCCTGGTGAGAAGGCATGTGCAGAAGGCTCTCTCCCTGTATATATAGAGGGCGAGATGATCTTTTAGATCATCTGGTCCCAAGTTGTACAGCTGTCTATGGTCTTACTTTTGCCCTTCCATGTTGCATAGGGGTGGCAAGGCTGGGCAATGGGGATGTGACGGAAGTGCTGGCTAGCTCTCTCACAGTTATCCTAATTGTGTGGGGCAGAATACCTTCACAGGGTTTAGATTCATACCCATTATCAGTTTGTAGCAGCAATACTGTGAAAAGGCTATGGCTCATGGCTGTAGCATGGTTTTTGCAGGATATAAGGGATTCAAGTTATAATAGGCCAGTTTTGTCTCTAATAGACCATTTGGATATTAGAAAATGTCTTGTTCATTTGCTTCTGGCCATCCCAGACTCTAGTCACTAATTCCCCACCCCCTTTTTCAGTAGAAGAATAGTGATGCAGAAATAAAGCACCAGATTCCAGTGAGTACCAGTCCCTAAACTTGCTAGCACAGTCAAGAGAAGAGACATAGGGTTGCTCTTTTGTTTGGTGTGTGCATCCCTTGAACCCATCCTAGGCCCCTCTAACCTTTTCACAGTCTCTATCCACTCACTTCAGAGCACAAGAGGAATGCAATATTCACACTACAGAGCCATTCACATCTATCTACCTCCATTTTCTGTCTTAAACATTTGCAGGTCTCACAAGACCCATTGCCCAGTCGCCTCAAGCCAGAGGGCAGAACTCACATGAAACGTGGGGCAGGTGGCTGCAAATTTTAACAGGGATACATAGGTGTTCGCTGCTCTTGCCCGCTCATGTGCTTGTCCTGATATCATCCAGGGCATCAAATGCTGTAAGGGTAGTGGGAGCAAACTGTTAGCAACTGTATAAGAAGAGAAAGTGCATACTATTGTAATTCTTCAAAGTCATGCTTTTGTCTTTCAGAAAGGAACCCAGGAAGCTGCCTTATTCCAAGTCCAGCCATCATTTCATTAAGCTCGCTATTGGCTACGCTAGGGTTTCCCAAACTTGTGTCGCCAGCTGTTTTTGGACTACAACTCCCATCATCCATAGGTAGCAAGACTAGTGGTCAGGGATGATGGGAACTGTAGTCCAAAACAGCCGGAGACCCAAGTTTCGGAAAACCTGGGTGGGGAACTTCAGGCATGGACCCTTCAGGTTGCTCTCTCAAAGCTGTCAAAACCTCACAGAGAGGAAGTAAGCTAGGTTACTTCCTCCCTCATTTCCCCCCCCGACCCTGACACTTTTCCTGGTTTCCAAAGATTAAAGAACATGGGGAAAGGGCACTTCCTGTGTTACTTCCCAATGTCAAGGAAATTGAAATTCCACTTTGGGTGCTTTCCTTCCGGTCTTTAAAGTTCTGAATAATGTCATGCTAAGTACTGTCAACAATCTTATGGCTTGCTGTCTGGCCTCTTATTCCCGTTGTTGTAACTCTCCCTGACCAAACTGAAAGGAGCCATTCTGAGTGGAAATCTTTGAAAATTAATTTTAACACCCCCTAAGAAAAACAAAAAACCCACAAGTAGATTTCGGTGAATGAGGCACTTCTATGCTCCATGAGCAGCAAATGCCATTTCAACCAAAGATCTGTCTGAGAGAGCGTGGTGTGGCAATCACACTGTTTGACTATAACAGGGCACAAACTGGTTCAAATCTCTACTCAGCCATGAACCTTATTGGGTGATCTTGGGCCAGTGAGTATCTCTCATTCCACGATGACTCACATGGTTGTTGTGAGGATTGTATTGGCACGAGGAGAACCATATACACCAAGAAAGAAAAGAAAAGAAAGACTACTTCATGAACCTAGCTATAGGGCATATTCTCATCACTTGTGATTCTTTGAGCCACAAATAGATAACAGGAGCTTACTTCTAAGAGTGTGGCCAGTTCATCTATGTTTGGTCTTTCTGCCAATAAGCTTTTCAGCATTGATTCTATAGCCTCTAAGGTCTGCTTGTACAATGCCTGAGAAGGAAAAAAAATGTTGCATAATATATTACTATAACATTGCAGGTGCAACACCTGCGGGAGAGGAAAAGGCTAAAGAGTAAACTCTACACAAATCTGGAGTGGAGTCCCTAAGATGGTTGGGTGGCACCTTGTACGCCTGTTTCCAGCAACTCCTGCAGCCAAGCTTGTGCCAAATGTATTGCTCTGCTTTCCTTTGGACCACTGCAAAAGCAACACGGGAGGCAGCAGTTACAAGTTACCAGTCTCTGTAGCCATAGCTGTGATTCTCCAGCAGTTTGACTTCACCCCTGGAGGTGCACTCCATTGTCTCTCAAGACAGCTGGATGCCAACAGTGTCCATGAACTGACATAACTAATAAAGCTGTGATTCAAAAGTGAGTGTAACTCTCCCCCATAAGCCCTATTACAGTGCATAGGGGTTGCCTAACAGTGAACAACATGCTCAGTGTATTTCGTCCTACTTTTGCCCAAGGATGGGTTAAGATGGTTGGGGGCCCTGGTGCAGTTCCCAAAATAGGGTCCCCTTCTTCCTAAAAAAAGGAATGCATGAAGTAAGGTCCCACAGATAAGTTTTGTGATATCTTAAAGATTAACATGTTTATAATGGCATTAGCTTTCTTGAACTACACGCAAAAACCCTCTTTCACACTCTCAGCAAACTGCAGGCAATTTTTTTTTCTTTTTTGTGAACCTTGATAAACAAAAACTCATTGTTTTTGCTCACTTCCTGCCCTGGGCCGGTCACCAACCCAGCTTCACCTAGCTCACATGGTCATCGTGAACATATAGGAGGTACAAAATGGCTTCAAAAGGGAACTTAGGGCTTGTTATCATCAACATCAAATTTGGGTTCCTTTAACCAGACTGATGTATCTTTGTTCCACACAGGGTCATGTTTTTGCCGCCCCCTTCCCCAAATCAGTACAGTTCTTTCTCTTTTCTTTTTAAACCGTATAGATTCAAACAGCAAGATGTTCTTATTCGGGCACATACCGTACCCTCTCCATAAGCAGTAAATTGGTCGTGAGAAATCTTATGCCCCCCCAGACTGGACGCAAAATCTCACCAGCCCCAGCTAGAATAGCCAAAGGCAAGGAATGATAGGAGCTACAACCCAGCAAGAGACATCTGGAGGGACACAGTTCCCCCCCACACCTGCAACAAAGTGAGAAAATACCTGTACGTCAACTTCTTCTTTGCTCTGACTTTGTAAAGTGTCAATTGAGGGCAAGGCAAAGACGCTGGCAATGCAAGTGCTGAGCAGCTTCTCTTTAGGCCAATGAGAAGGCTCCACTTGGCTGAGGAATGGCGGTCGGGGGAGAAGAAACAGAGCATTCAATGTACGTTACGATTCTTCCTTACGGAAATGAAGCTTAACACAGAAAAAGTTCAGAGTACCGAGGAAAGAAAATAAACCATGTCTGAGCTGTGTAGTGCCTACTGGAATGGGCAGGCTACAAAGGGGTAGCCACTGACCAGAATCTGGTGTGAGTATGCCTGCCTTGAGCCCATGGCTCTGACTGGAATTCAGAACTACCAGGGTCAAGATCAGAGGACTCCATGCTCACCAATGTAGGTCATGTGATTCGTCAGTAGCGCAATAAAGCAAGACAATCCCTTCCATATCAACGGAGCTGAGACAGGTTTGGCTTTTCTGTGTAGTTTGTTTCAAATAATTCCACAGATACAGATGATGATGATGATAATAATAATAATAATAATAATAATATTCTTTATACCCCACCCATCTGGCTGGGTTACCCCAGCCTGAGGTAGTCTCTTCCTGATGGCATTATTCAACTCTATTCTTAGCACTTTTCTTCTGAGCTTTGCTTCAACATTTGGGTCAGGGAGGATGTTGAGTTGTAGATCCGACATACCTTAGGTCCTGAATGAGAAGCATGCCCTGACAGCGCAAAGCTGTGGAGCGCGAGTCGATGCTGTCCAGAGGCAGATCTAAAATCTGTGCCTGTGAAAGAGCAGCAGCAAATTCTGTGAGGAAAAACTCTTCACGTGTCTGCTCTGTTCACCAAAGTTGCTGCTACAGCTGCACTAATGTGTGATTCCCCCCCCCCTGCACTGGTCAAACACTTACACCAATTGTACAAGCTATTAAATACACAAATAAAGGATGTGCATTGCATCTGACTCACCATTGTTTGCTCCACCAGCTGCAATTTCTGATTCCCATGCCGATAGTTTTGATTACCGTTCCCACTCATTTTTGAATCGAATTCCTGTGAATGCATATGAGACTAGCAAGAAAAGGGTGGAAGATTTTAATAGCATTTTCACATATGACCGTATTTGTTCAGAACCAGTTTCCAGAGCCAGTTGCATCATAACATGTGAAAGGAGGGCAATAGAATGCTGAATGGCATTAGACATTCTGCTGATTGCCCGGTATTCTCTGCTTTAACACAGAAAACACGCATGTAAACATAAAGGACCCCTGGACGGTTAAGTCCAGTCAAAGGTGACTATGAAGTTGCGGCGCTCATCTCGCTTTCAGGCTGAGAGAGCTGGCATTTGCCCACAGACAGTTTTCCGGGTCGTGTGGTCAGCATGACTAAACTACTTCTGGTGCAACGGAACACCATGACAGAAGCCAGAGTGCATGGAAATGCTGTTTACCTTCACGCTGCAGCGGTACCTATTTATCTACTTGCACTGGCATGCTTTTGAACTGCTAGGTTGGCAGGAGCTGGGACTGAGCAACAGGAGCTCCCTCCCTCATGGGGATTCAAACCACCAAGCTTCCGATCAGCAGCCCAAGAGGCTCAGTGGTTTAGACCACAGCGCCACCCGTGTCCCCATCCAGCCAGTACAGTGGGACCTTGGGTTACATATGCTTCACGTTACAGACTCCGCTAACCCAGAAATAATACCTCAGGTTAAGAACTTTGCTTCAGGATGAGAACAGAAATCGTGCGGTGGCGGTGCGGCAGCAGCGGGAGGCCCCATTAGCTAAAGTGGTGCTTCAGGTTAAGAACAGTTTCAGGTTAAGAACGGACCTCCAGAACGAATTATCGTAAGTACGTAACCAGAGATACCACTGTACTGGGATACAGGAAGGGAGCAATACCTTTCTCGTGGAAAGCTGTTTACTAAGACTTTGAACATAATAATCGGAAATCAGTACCATCTCTGCTTTTTCTATTTCCTTCACTCACAATCAGTTCACTTTCCCTTAGTCTTCCCTGAACAATGTGCAAGAAAGTAATCCCTATGATTATACAAGGGCCAGGTCGTCTGAATGGGAAAAGGAAGACTAAGTTCTAAGAGGTCATGTCACCATAGTAGAAAAAAAAGAGGAATATTTTTATTTTGCAAGACTTTGAAGTCAGCAAATGATCTATGAGCTAACATGGAGGGTGAGTCCGTGACTGGGATGGGCCCATGAGAAGAGGGACCCTCATTATACTGGTATAGTCTGATCTCCTCCGTTAGCACCTTACCCCAAATTGAAATTATCTATTATTCAATAAAGCTTTATGCCTTCCAAGGTTGAGCTCTTGCACTGAAATATGTTCTGAAGCTATCTAATATTAAGGTTCAGGTATATGCAGAATATTGCAGATGTGTTGAAAGGAAAGTGCAGGGAAGGGCAATGTTAGAGTTAGCAGAGTATTAGGAACAGATTCCTACCATTTTATCACGGTCATCAGAGGCTAGCGGTGTTTCCTTTTCCTTTCCTTTTGCGTCATACAGCATCATTCCATAGGCATTGCTGGAGGTTACTGAAGCTGTTACAAAAAAAAAAGTAAATGGAACTGAGGTTGCAGTTGGAACAAAAATGTCTCCTGGTACTGTTACTCTAACACAGGGGTGGATAACCTTTGACCTCCCAGATGTTGCTGCCATCATCCTTGGTCATTGGCCCTGCTTGCTAGAGCTGGGAGTTGTAGTTCAGCAACATCTTGAGGGCCAAAGGGTTCCCACCCCTGCTGTTGGGATGTGTGACAATAAGCCGAGGTTTGCTCAGACTTGTGCAAAAATCTCCTTCCTCCAAACACGACTCTTTTGTTCATTTCTAATCTCGAGCCATTTATTTGGGACTCTTTCTTTGAAACTCAATGGTAGGTCATCAAGAAGTTAAAACATAGTTTCACGGTGCAAATTAAGACTTCCAGCTGAGGAAGGGTTCTATGCAAGTAGAAATCCTCCAACTGCAATCTTCATCTAACTTCATCTAACCATAGCAAGAGCTATGGGGTTTTGGTATCTACCTATCATCTACTTACTAACATTATTTCCATTCCACTTAATATATAAAAAATATCTCACTCACAGTTCTTTCTCCAGTCTCTGCCCCTTCTTCGGCAGTTGCTTTAGTAGACTGGTAAAAATCTAACTATCAAATTGCCAGTCTAATTTTGGTACAACGGCAAAATCAGAGCCGGAAAGGACAGATAATATTTCTTTACTTCACACAGGCCCTGTCTGGTTTAAAGCTGTTTGGTCAAGTACTTAGGAAGTTACCTTATAATGAATCTGGCTATTGGTTCATCTAACTCAGTACTTGATTACAATTTTTCACACAAGTGCCTGGTGGGCATCAGTGAGGAACCTGCTGTTTCAATATTGTGTAAGTTCTGCCTGGTGGTTTAAAGTAGTAACAGATGCATTGTTGCACCTGTTTTCTATTTTACCACATCATTTTAAAACTTGTTATCTCACTTTGGAATTGCCCGTGGCAATAAAAAGTAGGTAAGAAATTACTTAAATAAACTAAACCGAACTGGGTGATATCCAATGCGAGTAATCATCAGAGTAGATTCCACGGACTTGATTCCAGTGGGTCTACTCTGAGTGTCACTTAGCTGAGTATCATCCACTGACTTGCAGTGGCTTCCCAAGGTCTTTTGGATGTTACGGTTCCCTAAAGATAACCACCTAGAAGCATTAACAAGGCAACTAAGGTTCAAGCTTGTGCATTGTCAGATGCACATTGGGGAATGAGCTAAAAGATTCAGGTTTTAGTATTTATGCCTTATATATTGTACTTAGTTCTTCACTCTACATATTTACTCTCCAAACCCTAGAGGTTATTTGTCTTCACCTTCAGAAATTGTATCTGGCAGGCAGTTTTCCAACAGTAGGGGATTCTTGGATAATTCTCTCTTTGTCGTCAGGGGGCACTGTTGAATTGTTTGGACTTCAGCTGACTCTTCATTCTCAGTTTTTTTTATTTCTTTTTCCATCTTTGGGATCACAGGGAGTTTGTGTTTGTTTGTTTGTTAATTACCAGAAGAGCAACTGATTCTTCACCAGCTAGAAAAAGATTGATGGTATTGTCCTTCCCTTACTCATTCACAAAGATCTATAGTAAGATCCATTTTGAAAATCCTGACTCATAGCTTGAATTCTCCAGACTTAGGCATTCCAGTCTTGAAGACCGATGTTCACGACATGAGCAGTGTTCCTGTATGAGGGTCAGGAATTTAGAATGTCAGTGATGCCTTACTGGTGAACTTCAAATATTTTGCCTTGCAGATTTTCGGCTGGCTTTGGTCCTCCTGCTGTTGCATTGCTGTGAGATGGCTTAAGCCATGCTTCAGTTTAGTGTCACTGGAATCTGGGCTCATAGTTTATCTTGCTCCAGACAAACTACATCCCACAAATAAGGTTTGTCTCCAGTTTATAGCTCAAGGTTTTTCTGGAGGAAACAACTCACGAGCCCAAGCTCAGGCAACATGCTAAGCCAAAGCATGGCTTACTCACAGCAGGACTTGTGGATGAACAAAGTGGCCTCAATCTGGCAGCTTCCACACTCATGCATTCACATCAAACCATGGGTTGACTTACGTGTAAACTAGGGCATATAGAGTTGTGGTGGAATCAAGCCTTCACATTGTGATTAGGGTTGAAGTCTGTCCAATACCCTATTAAAAACAAAGCAACTGTATTGGAGAGGACCCTAACTGCCAGACTCTCTTCTGAGCTGATCGGTAGAGAGTTCTGTGTACATACAGAAGTTATCAGGTTTTATAGAGATGGTGATGTTATTACAACTTGATTAATTAGAGATCACAAGATATTAGCTGGGGGGGGGGGGAGGAAAACAGCATTGGTGGTCAAAAACCCTTCACCTTTTAAACTTTATGCTGACTTTATGCTTGTTTTACACTCTAACCATGGAATTTAGATAGTAAATAGCTCAAGCCTACGCAGTCCAAGATCCTTGCAGAACCCAGACCTATACATTTTGGTTCCATAGGCAGCTCTTCTAGTTCCTTTAAGAGAAGGAAGTATAAAAGACAGTCTAGTGTCTTTGTAAAAAGAAAAGTTGACAACCAATTCAGATTTTGATACGAAATGTTTGGAAAGCAGTAGTCAGCACTGGGAATGTGAAAACCAATATGCCTTGTGGTTGGAAGCACAGCTAAAGAATCTCTGACAGATGACCATCCAACCTCTCCTGAAATACCTCTACGGAAGGACAGTCCACCACCTCCCGAGGGAGCCTGTTCCACTGCTGAATAGCTCTTACTATTGGAAATTTCTTCCAAATGCTTCATCAGAATCATTTGAATCCACTTGTTCAGGTCCCATGCTCTGGAACAGCAGAAAACAATTTCACTCCATCTTCCATGTGACAGCCCTTAAGACATTTGAAGGTGGCTATCATATCAGTTCTCCTCTCCTCCAGGCTAAACATATCCAATTCCCTCAACTGTTCCTCACAAGACTTGGTTTCCAGACACTATCATACTGGTCACCCTTCTCTGCAGACCATCTAGGTTGTCAATATTCTTCTTGAACTGTGGTGCCCAGAAATGGACACAGGACTCCAGGTGGGATCTGACCAAGGCAGAATAGAGTGGTACTATTATTTCTCTTGATCTGGGCAGTATACTTCTTTTATAAGATGCTCAGCTGATCCCTACAGAAAGCTCACACACTTGCTTACTTGTTGGTGAACACTCACAGCCATTTGCTAGTTTCACATTCCTTTTCCTCTGAGGGAAGAAAGGTCTTACTAGTCAATGTCACAATGGAGATGTTTGTGTCATCGTTCAAGCCAACAGTGCTGGTTGTATAGTATCTAAGATCCTGAACACAATGGGTAAGGTAGCTGACCATGGTTGTAGAATAATACTCGCTGTCTTGAGCACTGCCCTTTCCTTGGCCCTGTCTTGTATCCCTTAGCAGTATGCTATTGTTTTGGGTAGGGAATCATCCCTACTTCCATCTCTTGGTTTCTTGGGATTTGCATAGAAATAATCCATAATTAAACATGCCAAACAGATTTGTTACATTTATATTTAGTATCTCAGAAACATGGGACTGTAAATAAGTAGAATTACCAAGGCGACCTAGTCATGTACTAAATGATTCTGACACATTTGTGGATAAAAGTATTAGACCAGATACTGAGGAACTGATGGACTCAACCATAGAGACTCAGTTGAGCAGATCAGAAAAAGAAATAAATACACTTGCTTACTTGTTGGTGAATGCTCCCAGCTGTTTGCTGGGTTCACATTCCTTTTCCTCTGAGGGAAGAAAGGGCTTACTAGTCAATGTCACAATGGAGAGGTTTGTGTCATCATTCAAGCCAACACTGCTGGTTGCATTGTATCCAAGATCCTGGGTAAGGGAGCTGAACATGGTTGTGGAATACTGTAATATTTGCTGTCTTGAGCACTGTCCTTTCCTTGGCCCTGCCTTGTATCCCTTAGCAGTACACTATTGTTCGGGGTAGGGAATCATCCTTACTTCCACCTCTCAATTATTTCTTCTGTCAAGAAGGATGATTCCGAAGGAGCCCTCCACCTTTACTTGTCCAGGGAGGATGGATGAGAGAGAGCCCAAGTATATGAAACAGAGAGACCCCCCAAAAGGGAGGGTAAAAGGTAAAGGTAAAGGTATCCAGTTGTGGCCGACTCTGGGGTTGCGGCGCTCATCTCATTTTATTGGCCGATGGAGCCGGCGTACAGCTTCCGGGTCATGTGGCCAGCATGACTAAGCCACTTCTGGCGAACCAGAGCAGCGCACGGAAATGCCATTTACCTTCCCGCTGGAGCGGTACCTATTTATCTACTTGCACTTTGACATGCTTTTGAACTGCTAGGTTGGCAGGAGCAGGGACCGAGCAATGGGAGCTCACCCCGTTGCGGGGATCCCCCAATTCTCCCAGTCACAGGAACACAGTGGGAGGAAGCAACCCGACACTTAATTCTCATCTCGCAGCACACCAGAAGCACACCAGCAGGAGTAAGTACAACCCTAGACGAAACCTAGACGAAACCAGTCATTATCCCAGGAGATGCTGGCTTCATGCAATGGCTGCTTTTGCTTACATGCTGAACTTCAAGCAGGCCAATCCAAGCTATATTTATTTGGGGATAAATGCCACTGAATTCAGTGGGGCTTTCATCCAAAGTGAGTGGGCATAGGGCTTCCTTTGCAGTAATTCTAAGCACAGGGAACCATGCCCGGGACACCCAGGGGGAGCCAGAGCCTGGGTCACATCCTGGTCCAAAGTGGGTCACAGAAGCAGCACTATCACCACACAAATATCTGGCAAAAAGGGAGAGAAATGGGTTCCCCAATGCACTTTGGGGTTAAAGCCCTGGATTTCAAAAAGTTGAAAACTACTGTCCTAATTGATCAGTTTGCTGCTGGTTTGACATTTGTACAATTTGACAACAACAATGCTCTAAGCAGACTGAAGCTAAATTCCACAGAATAGGATTTATTGTAAGGATGTTTTTATTCCCAAGAAAATGTGTAAGAGATGGTAGGAAAGGGGGGGGGGGGGAGAACAATGACCAATAATGGTAACATCCCTACCAGATATCTAAGTTAAATGGTTATGCACTTAAATGGTACTTCAGAGTACTCAAAGCACTCCACCTATGTAGTTCTTGTTTGTATGTAACAAACTATGTTTTTACATTACATGAACAAGTACAGGGATGGGGAATGTGTAATTCTCCAATTGTTGAACTCCCATCAGCCCAAGGCAATGTGACCAGGCCTTCTCAGAGGCCTGGGGAGGCTCATAGACCCCTTCCTGCTTTTGAGGCCCCATAATAATAAATGCAGTCATGGAAATATGACAACATGCAAAAACAAAATGAGGCATGTGGGTGGGGGAGGAGGAAATAAGACATAATTAGATTTTTTAAAAAGAATACTTTCCCAGTCTCTTTCTGTGCAAATGCATTTATTCACATTTAGCATGTGGCAAAATCTGCATCACTTAACAAAAAAGTACCGGTAATGTCTTTTATCAAATCTCATCTCTTATTTGCTTAAATTTGCAGTTCTGAACTAAATTACCTTTCTCCGATTGGCCCTGAACATGGCAAAGGGTGAGGGAAGATGGGAGGTGTAAGCCAACACCTTCTAGAGCAGCGGTTCTCAACCTGTGGGTCCCCAAATGTTGTTGGACTACAACTCCCATCATCCCTGAGCTCTGTTCTTGCTAGCTAGGGGTGATGGGAGTTGTAGTTCAACAACATCTGGGGATCCACAGGTTGAGAAAGGCTGTTCTAGAGGGTCACAGGCTTTCCATTCCTAGCTTACAGTGCAATCCTAAACATAGCTACTCAGTAGCAAATCCTATTTAATTCAATGGAGCTTATTTCCAGTTAGGTGGGGCTAAGATTGCAGCCTTACTCTCTTAGCCATGCTCAATGCTCACAACTGCTTTATCAATGGGAAAAAGTTACAGGAGTGTGGGTACGTCATATTTAAAGCAAAACAATATTCAAACTTAGCTGTATATCTTTTAATTAAGTGAAATGTTTATGAATACTGAAAATTCAGATTACAGTACATGATCTTAAAGAGAGGAAGAACAGCAGCAGCCTATTTGGCAATCAGGTGTCAGGATTTCAGAATAATAGCCAATTTAATTGGCTAACTCAGAAGCTCAGCATTAACCAGGTTCCATCAATTTTGTTGTTTGGAATTTGTTTTCCATACTTAGAAATTGAACCTTACAATCAGAAGAGGAAAATTTACTTTTAATTAACATGCAGATGGGGGGGGAATACTCTACTCAAGAAGGCATGATTTTTCTTTTCTTTAAAAAAAAAAAGTTTACAAAGATCAACTTGGTATATATATATATTTAGCAAAGTCCATCTCGAATCCTTCCAGGAAGTATTTGGCTAGTATAATCAAGACCCACTAGTATGTAAGCAGCAACTCAGTCTTTGAATTCATGTAGCTGATGATTAGATGGGACAAATCCAGTTAAGTGCTCAGACCATGAGAATCCCTCACACAGAGGCACAGCGCACCTAAGAAAAACTAGAGGTGGGGATTCACCTTTTGCTTCCATGACCACAGCTGCACTGGCAAACACATTACTGCAAACTTTCTTTTTACCTTAAGGCTTAATCACATCTAGCTTCAGGCTGCTGTCCCCCAAATAATTGTCAAGCAGGACACTATTATTATTTTGCATAACGAAAGGCCGGCCTTTGGTTATGCAAAATAAGCAGTGGGAAAACTGTGGCCCTCCAGATATTGTTAGCCTACAATTCCCATCACTCCTGGCCATTGGGTCATGTTGGCTGGAGATTATGGAAGGTGCAGCCAACATCATCTGGAGGGCTACAGGATCCTCACCTTTGCAGAAGATCCCAAATGTACAGATGGAACTGTCTGCTGTTGAAATCAAAGGGCAACCAAGTTTGCACATGAGGCTTTGGCATACAGGCAGCACCATATCTGCCTTCACAGTAATCCTTGGGCTGGAAGATACAAATAAAAATAATTCCCATAGACTCCCATAGCCATATGCTTAAGATGGCAGAGGGGAAACACTGACATTTCGGTATTCAAAAGCTACACATCCAGTATTTAGCGAGTCTGCACTTTACTCAGCAAGTTAACAATGGCTTCTTTGGTAAGGAACAAAGTCTCATTAGTATTTTGATTGCATACTTCAAATAGAGAAGGCTCATCCAAAACCTTCTTGCCACCTATTATAACATAGGGGTACCCAAGTTTACTTGCATCCTTTAATCTTTTACCAATGGTGAATTGTGTCCGGTCATCCAGTACTATCTCCTCCTTAAGCCAAGGGGCTGCTTCAACAATACAGTCATATAAATCCTCCAGGAGCATTGCCCCTTTCTCCTCCTTGCTCCCTCTCTTTGGGGGAATAAGGCAGACTTGATATGGTGCAATGAGGCTTGGCCACCGAATGGCGTCCTCAGTAGAAAGCACCTCAATGGAGGCTGCAAGAATCCGAGTCACACCCAGCCCATAGCAGCCCATTTCAGCCGGAATATGCTTATTTTCTGCAGTGCGGACGGTAGCATTAAAAACAGAGGAGTATTTTGTGCCCAAGAAGAAGGTATGGCCAACTTCAATCCCTTTGTACTCAGCTAGTTTCCCTTTGCAAACTGGGCAATGCTTCTCATCTGGGTTTATCGTTTCCTCATTGGCTGCAAAGTCGCAGCCTGTGCACATCATCAATCGGTCCTCACCAACGTCAGCGGGCAGCTGGAATTCATGAGACATTGTCCCCCCGATGCTTCCAGTAGCTGCTTGGACTTTCACAAACCGAAGGCCTAAGTTGTTGAATATGTTGCCATAAGCGTTGCACACAAGGGCATAGGTCTGGAGGGCAGCTTCCTTGGAGGTATCAAAGGTGTACATATCCTTCATATAAAATTCTCTGCCACGCAGCAACCCAAAGCGTGGTTTTGGCTCATCTCGAAACTTTCTTGTTACCTGGTACAGCAAGAGGGGAAGCTGCTTGTAAGACAAATGGCCTTGGGAAGCAATTAGGTCTGTGATGGCCTCTTCATGAGTAGGTCCTAGGCAGTATTCTTGATTGTGCCTGTCTGCCAGTCGTAATAGTTCACTGCCCATGAGTTCCCACCTTCCACTGGCTCTCCAGAGCTCTGCTGAGCTCAATGCGGGCATGTTCACTTTCTGACCCCCTATAGCCTGCATTTCTCGGTCTATCACTCTGATGAGCTTCTCCAGTGCTCGGACAGTGTAGGGCATATAGTGGAAGCAGCCGGGACTGGCTGGGTAGATAAGTCCTGCTAGTAACATCAATCTCTGACTTTTACATGTCAGTTCACCTGGTTTGCTGGTTTGCTGTGATGCTATGCTATCCTCCCGCAGATTCATCGACTGGAAGTGCTGGGATACACACTTTTGTCTTGCATGAAGATCACAATAAAACCTGCAACACTGTTGCTGCTTTTGGCACCAACCAAACCAATTTTTCAAACCAGGAAGAATCGTTTTCCCTCTTCTGAGAAGCCCATCCATTTCGAGACTCACAGATGAAGCTTCTCTTTCAAATCTGCAGGCAGAGAGAGAAAATAAAAGCAACTCATTTCGCATAAACAGATGCACATTTTATATCTAGCCAAAAGAGATTCCCCACATATTTTAGCTACTGTGAGAGCTGAATGCATTGAACACAGCCTGTTTGGCTAAACATGGGGCTGAATGATTCTAGCTGATTCAGTTAACTGGCAAATAAATGAGGAGTTTCTAGAAGAATGCGCTTCCCACAACTGCCTCAAATGATGTTTAAGACCTGCTTCATCACCTTCAAAATGTATGCACAGGCACAAAAATATACATTTGCAATGCTCACACAACAGCTGTACAGCCCCACTTAAGGGTACACATCTGTACAGAAAAGGCGTAATGGCCCTTCCATTATCCCTGACCATCGTCCCTGACCCATCAGTCTGGGGCTGATGGGGCTGCACCCGGCAACACCTGCAGGGCCAGAGTCTTCCTCATCCCTGCTGCAATGCAAGAAGCTGCATGTTTTAATACCAATAATGAGCTAGCTTTTCCTATAGTTGCAAAGATAACATTTGAAGAGCCACGAAAAGCAACCAAGTGTCTTCACGGTCCAAATTAAGAAGTTGTCCAAATCTGTTATTCTGCAAACGCCTCCAGAGACTTTTTGAGGAAGCAGGAAAAGAGAAATAAGAAATTCCCCTGCGCGTCCCCCAATTACATTGCTATTGTAACATTCCCGTCATTTTCACCACGAGCCACCTATCTCTATGGTGCCTGCTTTGACATTTCTGCGAAGAGGGACGCCGGCGGATTGGGCGCAAAGTTGCAAGAGCTTCCTCGGGGGGAAGTCCCACCGAGCACAAGCAGGGCTTCCTTCCGAGAAAAAACACAAAAGCACTGGACTTGCACGAACCTCGCTGAACTGGAAGCGCAGCCGAGTCAAGTTTCATACGGAGCAGCTCCTTGAGAAGGAAAAGCGACCATAGGCGCCGCTGAAGTGCAGGACGCAGTTTATATCCCCGGGGAAGCCTGCCGGGCCAGACTCGTCCTTGCAACGGTCGCCGGCGTTACCACTCTGCGCTGCAACTTTCCAGCTCTTGCAGCGCCCGTGGCAGAAACCACGCGGCGGCGGGACTGGACGAGCAACACAGTATGCAGCAGCTGCGCATGCGCAGCAGCGATGCCCCGTCCCTTTCGGAACGGAGGCGGAACCATAGAGTTGAAGGAAACGAAGAAGAAAGAGCGACGCTCTTTCTCTCCCCCTCCGTCTCGGGCGTGCAGATGAAGTCCGCCAATAACCATGGCGATTCAGGTTCAGGCAGCCTCTTGTGACACGTGAAGAGGCCTTACTAAATAGCATCCCGACTCTTTAAATGTTCCTCTTTTTAGGCTCCTTGTTGCAGAAGTTTCAGTTTGCCGGCCCAGAGTAATGGGAATAGATATGAATTAATAAAATTACTAACTAAAAAGGCCAAAGCAGGAAAAGTTTAGTTTCTGCGCTTTCAGTGCGCAAACAAGTCCCAGAAATAACTGGAGGAACACTCACGTTAATTTCCTTCAAATCACCACTTCAAATCCCTTATTGGTAAACGGAAATTTGGCAGAAATTTAAGAAAGGCTTCCCCCACCGAGTCACACAAACCCCCCACACAAAGCAAAATATAGCTTAAATTTGTGTGCTTGAGGAAGGATGACAGGCGACATGGAAAATTTCGAGAGATGCTGCTCTCCCTTTATTAGGTGGATTCATTGGGGAAGGCTGCTCCCCTTAGGCAACCATTTGAGAGAACAAGATATTCCCCATCCTCCACCCTAAATGAAGCCCAGCACTGTATCTGTAGTGTTGAAATATTGTGTTCTGGGGAAGTTCTCGGAATGAGTGCCTAAAACAGTCCCTGCTTGGAAAATTACGATCAAAAACAGGTATGGGCAACCTTTGGCCTTCCCTGTGTTGCTGAATTACAACCTTCACCAGCCACAGCAAGCTGGTCCGATGGCCAGGGATGGTGGAAGTTGAGTACTATCTGGAGGGCCAAAGGTTCCCCCACACCTGTTCTAAAATACATTGCACACAAGGAAAAGGGGGTGAGAAGAGATATTTACCTTTTTGACTGCACTTGGCCGTGCCACATTTACTCGCGCTTTTGTAACTTCTAGGCTTGGCTATTGTAGGGTGCTGTGTGTAGAGCTGCCCTTAAGGACAGCTCTGAAGCATCATTTGGTCTAGAAGGCAGCTTTTTAAGGGTGGGGAAAATGCATTCCCATATAGCCTGTTTGCATTTGTTGCACTGACTATCGCTATGGCTTGAGGCCCAGTCTAGATGCTATCTGTACCAAAGTAAAAATATCGCTCTTTCAGTAGAGCCATGTGATACTTTCATTTTTTATTCCCCCCCCCCAAATTTTTTATTGGTTTTCCAAATTTATAACAAACAAATAGAAAAAAGAACATCAAAAAACAAACAAACAAACAAACAAACAAACAAACATTTATCCTAATTGTAACAGTTCCACTTTTGTTAACATTGTTGGGTGACTTCCTCGAATCCCCCTGGCTGAGTTTCCATATAAACCATTGTAGCAGTTTTCCAAAACTATTTTCACTAAAATTTACTTGGTCAATTAATATCTTTCTTTCTCCATGTGATACTGTACTTTCAGTTGGTTTGATGCTTGTCTCTTTGTTGTCAACAACTCTCTGGTCCTAAACCTTTTCCTGTGAAAGTCTGTCACTTTCTCCATGCTAATGATTCTTCTATAAAGCTTGCTTCACTGTTAACTGCGCAATACTGTAGAGTATACAGTTTACAAAACCAGATTGGCCATATATTTTGGGTGGGTGGTTTTTTTGTTATCTGATCAGGCATAAGAGCAGTGAGATTTGCCCCCCCCCCCCCCGAAGTTGAAGAAGCCTGGTAGCTGTAGGATAGAGTTAGTTTTGGTAATATGGGAAAGTTTGACTTAATATTTCCTGTTTTCTTCCTTCCTTACGCACTAAATCGTTTCCTCGGGGCAACAACATGGGGGTAGGAGAAGGGAGTGGTGGATAGAAAAATTGGCTTTCACTGAATGGACATTTTCAGACTATCCTAGGGCAATTGTTTCAAACACAGTTATGTGCGGTCATTAGGGTTTTTGTTGTTTTTGTTCCAGTGTGTATCATTTTACATCAATGGGTGCCAACATTTTGGGGCTGTGGTCACATTTGGAATTTTGAATGAGTGTCATGGGTACCAATCTATGGCTTTTAAACTGGTGGGGTTTTGTTTTTATTTGTTACTAAGTTTTTTGTTTTTTTTTATGTTGTAAACTAACGTTTGCTCATCAGATAAAGGGTGCTATATTATTATTATTATTATTATTATTATTATTTATTATTATTATTATTTGGCAGTGGCGTAGTGTAAGGGGGTCTACTGGGGAGATTGACCAGGTTGCAAACATTTTTGGGGTGCATCTCTGCAGCTGCCACCCCGACTGGAGGCCCTCCCTATCCCCCCCGCCCACCTTACCTAAGCAGCATGCTGAGCAGGAGCTGTAGTGAGAATGGGCCCTTGCATCCCTCAGCTGTGTGGTATCCCCACCAGCGGAGGAGGTATGTAGACAGGAGTCTTGCGGCAGCAGCAACCCATCTCCAGCACAAAGAAGCGTGCATGCATGTCCCACCACTGCTGCACAGCTCCCTCTGCGAGCAGCAGTGTGCAGTATGGAGGCTCCAGTTAGGGGGCGCAATATTTGTCTTAAGGGGCACAATGCTAGTCTTGCCGTTGGCCCTGGCAACCCACGCTACACCACTGCAATATGACAAGGCAATGAAGCAAGGGATGATGTAATCTGTTCTTTTTGTTTGCTGCTTGATCACATTTCCCAGAATTTACTTTTACCCTTGTGCTCACTTAAAGTTCAACCAGGTTTTGAAGCACATGTTTCCGGTTCTCAGTTGCATGGCAGCTTGCAGAAAACATCATCGCTGCAAAAGAGGCACTTTCACAATTTATGCATATGATACAATTTGCTTCCTTCCCATAGGTGGATGTTGTCTTCATTTGGGAAAATCGCCATGTCAGGTTGGATTAGCATCCATAGGGCATTAGGGTAGAAGGATCAGATAGCATAGCTAAGAGTCTGGCTTTGAAGAAATTTCAGCACACATCCTTTGGGGAAGTTACTTTACTCATGATAGATTTTTATCTCCAGAAAAAGTCTGTGCAATGCATCAAGGATAGCCCTGCCATACACTGACCTTTGTTATTGTGGGTGTGCCTTTCACTGATTACATTAACACTCCTGATCCCACCCTGTAAAATTATTCTTGCTGTGATTGGTTAGGTCAGTCTTTATATAGCCTTCAAGTATTTTATTGGGAGCGTGAATATTTTAGAAACTGTGGAACTTCTGAGGCAGGAACTCTAGCCCAGAGTCCAAGAGTTCAGTGTCCTATTCAGTGTCCTGTGTACCTGAAGCCTTGCACCATCTAAAATATAACCAGAACAATCTGAGGCAGTCTTCATCAACCCAAGAAGATGTCTGATGGGACGTAAGTACATTGTGTGCAATCTATATGCTTTGATTAGGATGATGGTTAAATAAAATAACAAAGTGTGCCAGTTGCTTGACTTAATTCATGTTGATTAAGCAAGCTTTATTGCAGGAGAAGTTCACAGAAATAAGATGGGAAGGGTAATTAACCTGATGTATTAAGGAATAAAAAGGCAGCAATTTGGGTTTTCTTTTTTCCTGATGATAATTTTTATTAATTTTCAATTACAATCCAAAATAGCCTCATTTGCAACAATACCAAATTATAATACAGTTACTAATACCAATCATTCAAATACTGAATTATATAATTTAGGTGGCCCCCCACATGCTAGATTTGATGGTTTGATGGTTTTCTTTATTTCTGTGTTCCAAAATCTTCCTGTGTGGTGTAGTGGTTAAGAGCGGTAGTCACGTAATCTGGGGAACCGGGTTCGCGTCTCCGCTCCTCCACCTGCAGCTGCTGGGTGACCTTGGGCTAGTCACACTTCTTTGAAGTCTCTCAGCCCCACTCACCTCACAGAGTGTTTGTTGTGGGGGAGGAAGGGAAAGGAGAATGTTAGCCGCTTTGAGACTCCTTAAAGGGAGTGAAAGGCGGGATATCAAATCCAAACTCTTCTTCTTCTTCTAATTTCAATTAAATTCCGGTTAAAATAATCCCTTATACAACAACTGCAGTATTAATAACGTCTATTTGTGTTGACACATTAAATGATTTATAGAACTACAAGTGAGGCACTCAAACTATATCCTTGTTTTTCCTGTGTGTGGCAATTATTCTGTTCGTGGTGTTTCTTCCTGTCCTTGTAAAATGTTATGTCTATCTTTCCCCCATTGTTGCTGTTCTCCATCATGCCGTGCGTGGAGCTGATACAGTCATACCTCGGGTTGAATGCGCTTCAGGTTGAGCGTGTTTGAGTTGCATTCTGCGGCAACCCGGAAGCAAAGGAGCGCATTACTTCCAGGTTTCGCCGCTTGCGCATGCGCAGATGCTCAAAATGATGTCACGTGCATGCGCAGAAGCAGCGAAAAGCGACACGCGTGTGCGCAGATGTGCCATTGCTAGTTACGTTTGCTTCTAGATGCGAACGGGGCTCCGGAACGGATCCCATTCGTATCTAGAGGTACCACTGTATCCCATTTTCCCCCAGAAAAGTCTCCATTGCTCTGTCCCGTGCTTCGTCGTTTTGCAGCTTTAACAACAGCTGTAAAAATCACTCTGTCCCAATAAATAACCTGTTTTCACCATTTTTCCTCTCAGCCTGGGAAGAAGAGTGGTCTGTCGAACTGCAGATGACTCATTAATGAACCTTATCAGTTACTTGGCAAGTTCACAGACTCCTTTCATCCTTCCATCCAACTGAAGATAAATGAGCAATTATACTTCCAATTAAATTAAATTCCAAGTCCTTTTAGCGTTATTCAGTTCACTCCGTAGATAATAAAGGATGGGGAAGAGTCAGTTCTAAGTTTCCATTGTAAATCTTTTGCAAAATAGAGCTTCCCTCCCCTTTTCCTTTTTTTACAAACACAGTTTATATTCCATATCTATAATCCAGTTTCACCCCTCCTAACTTGTACATATATAATTTGAACTAACATTCAAGGGAGGGTTGCCGAATCATAAACATAGAGAAGAAAACTTTATATCAAGAAGCCGTAGGCTCCCCCCCCCCCCCGTCTTTTGCACCAAATGAAATTTTCTCTCAAGTTCAAACCTTAACGACCTTTTTGCTGGTTCTGTTCCACAGTTTATGATCTCATTTCTTCTAGCATGCACCTGTACTTTAGTCCGCAATTTCTTGATACAAAAAAGTGTGAAAAATAGAATGGAACTTTTTGATTGTGATTAGGAACAGAAATGAAAATTGGTGTAAAAAGCTTTTGTTGGATTTCTGGCAAAACAACCTGCAAAAACTAACTTGTAAGCCTTAGGTAATGGTCTTTCATTGGAAAGAGAAACAAGACAGGTGTGGCCTCTGATTCTCAACCCCCCAACGTACTGACGGTTTAGTTATAATAAATTTGCAATAAAAGAGGAATGAGATGAAAATAACTATGATGTTACGTGAAGCTTAGCAAACACTATTTGATAACAGAAGGGGATAAGCAGAAGATGGGTTAAAAATTAATTTAAGTAAAGCAGAGTCTACAGTACATAAATAGTAAATCTTTTTGGAATTGAATTAGTAGTCCTTATTATTTGTCAATTATTGATTTCAAAAACAGATTAATTAGTGGAGGCCAATGAAAGACTTATTAGAAAATTGCACCTAAATTTTCTAACATGAAGTAGTCTACTAGGACAGTCCTGTGCATGCTTACTCAGAAGTAAGGACCACTGTTTCACTGGGGCTTTTCTCCAGGAAAGGTGTGCAAGAGATTGCAGCAAGGAAACCTCCAAAGAGGTAATGTGAAAGACAGACACGTTAAAATCCATCATTTTCAAGTTTGAAAAGATATTGTGAAGTAGCTAAGAGAAGAAGGGGGGAGATGTTATGTTGAGGAGAAGACTTGGGTAAATGAACAGAAGTGGGGAGATTGGAAATTAAAGCTGTGATCCTATGCCAAATTATCTGAAAATAAGTCCTGTTGATCAATCTGGGACTTTTGTATAGGATTGCGTTCCTAAAAATACTACACTAAGGGAATCGGATATAAAAGAAATTCATAAAGTATCCCTGTTAACCTCTTTATGTTCTGAACAAATGTCTTTAACAACTGGGACAAAAATATGGTTGTAGAGAATAGGGAGTGTTTCCATAATGAGCTAGTTAGAAAAAGCAAAGGATCTATGGGTGTTACATGACTATGCCATACTCAGAGTAGACTCGCTGAAATCAGTGGGCAAATTAGTCATGAATAGACCCACTGAAATCAATAGACATGTCAGTTCCTCACTTCTGGCTGGAAGGACCACAGAATGGGGTTCAGAATAACTTCCTGTGATAGGATAACAAACCGATAGTCTGCCTGCATGTTTCAAACTCCCCACCTCCTCTGTGTTCTTTGGTAGATGTCTGCGCAGAAGAAAAGGTGCACATGAAATAGAACCCAAAACTGATCTTACTCGCTGGCGATTCAGCTCTGTGGAAGGGCGGCAGAAATGGTACTACGTGGCAAGCAGTGAAGAATGTGCCCGTGAACAGAATGCACTCGAGGCTTACACTTTAGGGCTGGACACTGTAAGTGGCTTAATGATAACAGATGGTACAACACGGAAAGGCTACAAAAGGAGCCCAGGGCATGAGGACTGCTGGCTTGGCCCTGCCTAGCGGCAGTTTCTCAAGGGCTGGGTCATTTTTCTTTTGGCTTCTCATCTTCTGACACCTCAGTTAGGAACACAGGAAGCTTGGTGATTGCTTTCATGGAACTGTGGAAGGGATCATGAGGGTCATCTCCTCAAACCGCCTGCCACTTGGTGCTGTACAACTGCAACTTGATAATGTCAGGGTTGAATATGAAACCCTACTTGAAAAAAGACAAGCCTGCAAGATGAATATGACAATCTGCAGGAAATACTGAAATACATAACTTGGTTATCACTTTCTACAAGGCAGCTTCTTCATGCTTGTTGCCTATAATGATGACTGAATTCATCTGCAAGCAGTTTGCGGCCTCAGTGTTTGGTTCTTAGCCTTGGAAAGGGAGTTGGACTACATGATCTTCTGGTCCGTCATATTCTATAGTTCTCTGATGTGAGAGCTCTGTGGTGTTCTCCTAGAGAACAGCCACTCTCTTGCTCTCAATGATCAATCTCCAGTATACTGTGCCTGATACTCATTTCCATGATGCACGGATGATGCATCTGCATGAGGCATTTTGATGTGCGTGAAAATACTGAGGCACATCAATCCAATATGCAGTTTGTTTGGATAAAGGCCTCTGACTGATGGCTGGATTTCTAAACAGTTGTGATATCCCATATTGTGAGATGTTGGCAGGTGTAGATTTCACTTGAGATGTGCTTGTAAAACATAGTTTTGGAACCGTCTCTCAGGGCTAAACCATCCAGTACATTGAATGACTTTTTGTATTTAACATGACTGTTGTTTTAAACCGAAACAAGTTCATGAGGGCCCAATCAGGATAGGGATTGGGGTGGGTGAGGAAGAGAGAGTTATCCCTTTCCCAGCCTGCCCATGTCTACAGGCAAATACAAATAACAGCTGGCGATGGGCGTTTCATTGAGACTGCTGCTAGGAGGGGAAGTGTTAAATGACACCTCCCCATCTGCCATGGTCCCATTCCTGACTACCCTTCCCTGCTATATTTATTTCTAAGTGACCAAATAGTTGCATGAAATGTAGCAGGACATTTAACACAATGCATACTTTGTCTTGTAGATAGTCTGTTTAGTTTTTGTGCATTTCTCTTACTTTTCCTATTTTGTTTTACAGAGCAAGTTCTTTCCAGATTTGCCCAAAGTTAGCACCGCCCAGGAAGCAGTCCAGAAAGCGATTAAATTCTTCTCTGGCCTGCAAGCAGAAGATGGCCATTGGGCCATGGAGTGCTCTGGCGTTCTCTCTCTTGCACCAGGTACATGGACACTAGCGGGTTTACCACATATGCATTAACTGGCTAAGGAGGGCCTCCCTGTATATTTTCTATAAATTTGTTGATCTTCTTTTACCAGACAGACAGAAATAGGTTGATATTTGGAGAAACCTCTTAAACTGAGGCCTTCTTTTAAGAGCTATTATGCAGTGTGTGAATGTTCCTCGCTCGAGACACTTCTCCACTCTCTGAAAACTTCTTTGATCTCAGTGTCATGAATGTCTTTTTCCATGCATGAGAGGCTAAACCTTGAACCCTCTTAATTCAGAAGGGAGTTTTTGTAACTAAGATATATATCCCTGTTATCTTCCATCACTACATAATTATTTCTGCTGACAGGAGTGTCAGGGGTTGACACTTAGTCTTCCATTACCTTCCCTGGAAGTCTGATCCCTGGAAGATGTGTATGTTCTTCAAGCCAGATTGCCTTGGGTCACCTGCCTGGGAAATTCTTCATTCTCAGAATTTCCTATAGTTAAATTTATATATATATTTAAATCCCTCTATTTAGGAAAATGAAGTCTAGCCTCTCTCACAAAGCAGAATACAGTGGTGCCTCACAAGACGAAATTAATTCGTTCTGCGAGTTTTTTCGTCTTGCGAGTTTTTTCGTCTTGCGAAGCACGGTTTCCCAAAGTCTTCAAAATCACCAAAGTCTTCAAAAACCTCAGAAAAGGCTACCACACCGCGTGCTATGAGTTGCTCCTCGAAGTCACCCTGGGTATTAACGGTTTTAAGAAAAAGGAAACAAACTTGCAAGACGTTTTCGTTTTTTTCGTTTTTCGTCTTGCAAAGCAAGCCCATAGGGAAATTTGTCTTGTGAAGCAACTCAAAAAATGAAAAACTCTTTCGTCTTGCGAGTTTTTCTTCTTGCGAGGCATTCGTCTTGCGAGGTACCACTGTACTTATTCAGTATATCCTGAACAGGGGGATAATCCATTGAATCCATTGTGCAGGATACTGTCCATCGGTGGCATCATACAGCTGTATGGAGATGTGGTAGACCAGATGATTTAAATTTTTTCTTCCCCTTACAGTTAATCTTAATTATTATTTTTAACTGTCTTTACTGAAAAGTTTAATATTTCCTGTAAACCACTTAGTGGGATTACGTCACTGAAGTGGTATATAAATAAATAATAAAATTTGATTTGTGTGCAGATCAAGATGAGAGAGAAATTTGATTCAGTTTGCAGTTAAAGGTCTTATTAGCACTTTCAGAAACAGTTTGAGAACTGAAACACAGGCATTCTTTGAAGTTCGCTCTTCACTGATTTTTGTAGTGCATATCCCCAGCCAAGTAGTGTGTACAATGGCATATACTAGAGTAAAAACATAAATCTTGTTATGTTTGACCTTTTTCTTCTGTTTCAAGATGGTAAAAACAAACAATGGGGTACAAAAGCATAAGTTACGTTTCGATATCCAAACAGGCGGTTTATTGGCAGATCATACCAAAGTTAAGATTGTCAAGTACTACACATCTTCTTCTTCTTCTTTTTTAACCAAACAGCTATTTTGATGTCATGTTATGCTGCCAAGATCTCACTACCAGAAGAGGTTGAGAGAGAGCTCCTGCGCTACATCCTCTCAAAACAGCTTCCAGATGGTGGCTGGGGCCTGTAAGTAGTCCAAGGAGGGTGTGAGCTTCTCTAGAGTGGCCTAGGGAGAGATGTTCTAATGCTGCATATCTTTGTCTTGGGCTGGTCCATGATGCAATTCCCCCATGAAGGCTTCTTTAAATCACTTCTGCATTCTGCTGTCTTTTGACTGTGAGCCTTTTATTTGCAATACTCACCATGTGAACTGGGCACCAGGGTAGATGACCAGAATGCAAGCTGGGCTCAGCATGTACTGAAGTTGCCCAGCTGTGGCGGAGAAAGATAGAATTCTGGCATGAGGAGTGGAGAGAGGCAACAATAATGAAGACATAATATCTGACATAGCTATTGCCTTTGAAAAGCACCATCTCTAGGAAGTATTACTATTGATAAATGGTGTGGTGAGGCCAGGTTGCCTCCATCCAAATGTATCCTGTCAAACCACAAAATGGATTGGAGTTTGACTGAGCTTTGAATCTGAATTCTTAGTAGCATGGTATCAACTTTATTTAGCTGGAATGGAATTTCAACTGGTACTCAGGTTGTATGAGCTGCTTTCAAGCCCATGCTGCCTCATGGAAGGAAAGATTTCAAAGCACCAAGTGCCCTTCATTAAGGCATTACTTTTTTAAAAAGGTAATAGAAAACAAAAGAAGGTATTCTGCGGTGTCCCGGCTAATGGATAGCTGGGTATGGGTGAGGCAAATTCTCAGAAAAGCTTTTGAATTTAAGGTAATACACCAGAAGAATGGAAACTAAACAATTCAAAGAGATTTCCAGACCTCTGGACTCACTGGTCCACTTTCTAATGGCTCTTTGATCTCTCTTTATTGTAGCCACCTTAAAGAACAGTCAACAGTATTTGGCACAACCTTTAGCTACATAGCTATGCGAATCCTTGGACTTGGGCCTGACCATCCAGATGTAGTGCGGGCTCGGATAAATCTCCACAAGAAAGGTAAGGCAGAAATCTCCGCCAGGGCTGGATCAATCCATTTTACTGGAGTGTAGTGCCCAGGTAAAGCTGGGGGCCCTGATGTAGTTATTTGGGAGCATCTTCCTATTCTGCCTCCCCCCCCTTCCTCCCTTCTTTTGTGGGTCCTTTTAGAAATCACCATAGACTGATCATAGAAATTGTGTGTTTGTCCCAAATAGAAGATGCTGGTCATATCTTCCCTCCCATTTTCCCTTCTCTAAAATTTATATTGGGAACTCTTGGGATGGGGGACATGGACCTGCCCTTTTATGCCACTCTGTAATGCACAATATACAGCGATAAAATTTTATTTTACTGTATTCTTAGAAATACAAAGAATGAGGTGAATTATAACCTCCCTTTTGCAGCAGCATTTTGCGGTGAACCCCCCTCTTAACTACTGCTTAATCTTTTTGGTTTTATAAAGAAAACTCTCTGGTACTTGGAGACTTAGGAAAGTTAAACAGGGAAAGGTTTTTATTTTACAGAAACAAGGTGATAAATGCACAGCTTCTTTTCAGTTATTTCACTTCAGTTCCTAAAACTTAAATGAGTAGATGTTACAGCTTTGGCCTTAATACCTGGGGTCTTAAATAAGGTGGTGCTTGCTGTCAGTTTCCCAACTTTCTGTAAATCACACCCCTGAGGCTCTAATAGGATTACAGGTGATCACCCTCCAACTGGTTTGGGAATCTGCTTTTTCTCTAGAAGTTCTGTCACCTACTTTCTGAACTGGGACCCCAAGTAGAGTGTCCCCTCATAACTCTACTTATCCTGTCCCCAATTCAGCTTCCCAGTTTTTCTCTTGTCTGTACACTCCTAAAAAGACACTAATTAATGTCTTTCAAACTAAACTCAGCAGACTTCCATCTCTGGTTACAGATATTTTCCTCAGAGTGGAGCTATACACCTATCTAGCTGAACTCCAAGAACGCCAACTTTCAACTCTTCTCTCCCCAACTGTCTCTACGGCTTTCTCTTTTTCCTCCCAAAGTGCGGACTCCACACACACACACACCCCTGCCCAGCTAGTTGTATCCACAGCCACTCAGAAGGAGGCTACAGCTCAGCTCTGGTGGAATTCCAAGGCACTTCATCACTAAACTCTGGTCTAGCTGAGCTTTCTGTCACACATTCACATAAGGTTTAATGGAACTAGGAGGTGAGGTGGTTCCTTCTGCATGGATACAGTCTGAGAAATACATAGCATATGTTTTCAGGATGATCAGGGCATTCACCCTGTCTCTGGGTAGCTTGGGTAGTTATAGGAAAAATGAGGAGGGAACTCTTTGGGTTCAGCCAGTTCAGAAACACTGCAGTGAGCATAGCTTAAAGTTGTGCAACTGCTACTAGACTTCCCCTTCAATGTGTGGAGTGTGGCCGGGCCAGGCAATGAGGGTGTGATGGGGCAGGGGTGGGGGGACTGGGCCAGTAAGCCCAGTTCTCTTTCTCCCCCTCGTGTGATGAGGACATAAAACCTGCATAGAGGTAGTGTTGGGTGGTATTAAATCTGGACACCACAGCAGTTCTTATACTCATGTCTCCACCTGATATGGGTAAGAAGAAATCTGAAAAACCACATGCCATATGGCTCTCTCTAAATAATAAGAACAATCCTAGAAAAAAGAAAGCTAGGATTAAATGTCTTTGTCGTGTTCCTGTACAATAGAGAGTCTTTCTAAGCACCCATTTCCCTTTTTATAGTTTTGCAAAGTATCTTCACAGCAAGGCAATAATCATATCTAGGTTCTCATTGTAAATTTATTTGGCTTTGTCCCCTTCAGTCTACAGAAGCAAAGATGTTGATAATTCTCTTTCTAGGTGGCGCTCTTGGAATCCCTAACTTGGGCAAAGTTTGGCTGGCCATTATGAATTTGTACAGCTGGGAGGGAATGAATTCACCATTTCCCGAGTTGTGGTATGTGTCTGAAAGTTTACTGATCCCCACCCCACGCCACCAATCATGAACCCCCCCCCCCCAAATGTCTACAGTGTTGCACAGTAGACAAATTCTTTATTAAATAACAGTGACTTGGAAATTGAAATTAATCCATATTAACCTTCACCACTCTCAGAGGTCCAAAGAGGCCTGGGCTAGTTCCAGTTTTTGAGGCCCCTAGCCATAAAAAAAAAAAGATAAGAATGACAACTCTGGAAAACAAAATAAGGCACCAACAATATAGTGGGGGATTATTGCTTTGTTTGTTATTATGTTACCGGGTTTTGTGTTTTTATACTTTAAATTGCCCTGATCCTCAGATGAAGGGCAATATAACCTGCTTTTAGTGTTACCACTACATCCAGGATTCCTGACATTGTCTTCCATGAACCTGTTTCTTCCTTCTTTCTGAAATAGGCTGTTTCCTACATGGCTGCCGGGACATCCCTCGACATACTGGTGTCACGCTCGCCATATCACCCTCGCGATGAGCTACTGCTATGCCACTCGCCTGACTGTAGAAGAAGATGAATTGATCCATAGTCTAAGACAGGCAAGACAACATTCTCCAAACATCCCACCATCCTCGGTCAAAGTGGGACCCTCATACTTCCTTGGATCTGCACTTGGGGAATTGCTTGCTTGTATCTGACAGGGAGAAGGCTGAACTGGATGTCTTATTTTCCATTTAAGGCAGAAGTCAAGCTCAGAGCATCGGTGTTTCAAAATGCCATGGGAATATTTGTTTTGGAGAGAGGTGGGGGCATGTAAACATGCCACTTGGACATCCCTATTCCATAGGGGAGGGCAACTTTGGGAGGGTAGAATTTGGAGTGGAGATGGTGCACATGGCATCACCCTGCCAAGTCACATAAGTCTCTCTCCATTCATGCTCTTATTTTAATTTATTTTAATGGCTCTGTGCTTCCTGTGCCACAGAGTATTCATTAACTCTTTGCCTCTTCTCGTAAAAACTGGTGAACAACATCAATATTGCCTCCTACATCACAGCAATACCACAATCTCCCTTTTTTATGCTTCTTTTTCTTTCTTTCTTTCTTTCTTTCTTTCTTTCTTTCTTTCTTTCTTTTTCCTCCCCTTTCTTTTGGTGTGGTAAAAGGAGCATTCTTCTCCCCTCTTCTGTACTACCAGAAAAACAAATCAATGAAGAACTGTTGAACCATTAATCTCCTGTGGAGTACCCTCCTCTTTCTCCTCTAATGTTTTATTTATTTATTATTTATTATAACATACTTTTTTCCATTTAAGTATCAAAATGGTGATGACGTAGACTATTGCTCATGAAAGCTGATGCCATAACACAGGGAGGGGAAAATGCTAAAATGAATTTGCTGGGGTTTTTTTAAAGCTCTGTAATGACAGTTGTCAAGTACACTAATACCCTGCTTCTTCTTTACTATGAAAGTCATTTCACTTCATGGTTTCCTTCTAGGAGATTTATGTGGAGGACTTCTCCACCATTGATTGGCCAGCCCAGAGGAACAATATTTATGAAGCCGATTTGCATGCTGCACACAGCTGGATGCTGGATGCTGCTTTTGGTGAGTGATTTTGGAATTGGCAAGTCTTTTTCCAGGAGTTCAGGCCTCCAACGTAGGTTTCCTAGGGTTTAGTTGGCACAGAGAAAGAGATTTCTGTTGGTATAGGCAAACACTTTTCATCAGAGGATATCCATGGAAACACACAACATTTTCCAAGTTTCGTATTATCATATGTAGCAAGCAAATACTTAGCCAATTACAAGGACAAGGGATATTGAATCACACTGTGAAGACAGCCTGTGGGATCTCTCACACGATCTGAATTGTGATTTCTACCCCGCCCATTGCTTTTACAGTGTGAATTGGGATCCATTGTTGATCAGTTAAGGAAGAACAAGATATGTAACTACTTGATGCAGGGGTGCCAACAGGATTATCTGGGTCCAATGCATTGTACCTTGATTGGGCTCTCTGACTCACTTGCCAAAGAGAACGCAGATCTGCATAAAATGTGTGTGTGTTGTGTAACATGCAAATTTGTGTCCTCTTTTGCGGGTAAGGTGGAAGGCCCACAAATGAAGAAGGGCATGTTTTGCTTCTTTACATTCTCATAGTTTGGTGGCCCTACTGATCCCAATGAGAGCTAGTGGGAGGGTCCCAGCAGCAGTTTTATGGTGCTTAATGACCCCCCCCCATTTGCTTCCCAGTGAACCTTAAAATGATCAAACTGTTTCATTCCATTTCTCTAGATGTAACCTTGCCCAAGCCAAAGGAGAAAATCTGGCAGGGATTGTGATTTTGGCTCTTCAATTTTGGGGGTGGGGGTGGGTCCAGGGTGGAGGTTTGTTGGGAAAGATTTTGGGAGGGGATCTGCAAAAGGTTCATGGAAGTTGGGGGTAAATGAAAAGAAGAAAAAAACCAAATGACCCCAAACAACTGGTGCCCACCCGTGATAAACCCCTTCACTCACACCCATGTTCTTTTGCAGACCCCCCCCCCCAAAAAAATCATATTTGAAATTAGGGGCTGAAATCCTGCCTCTGTTTTGAACCAAAATATATTTCAGAAGCAAGTGCCATTGAATTCAATGGCGCCCTCTTCCGGGTAATTGCATGGAGGATTGCAGCCCCAAACACATGAGGAAGATAGAACTGCATTAACACGATTGCGATGTTCATAGTGACTCTCTTATTCCTTCTGCAGCTACCTTCAATTTGTATGAGAGATACCATTTCACCAGTTTCAGAAAGCAAGCCATTGCGGAAATGTATGAGCAAATCAAGGCTGACGACATATTCTCAAACGCCACCAATTCTAGCCCGGTAGGTCCTTTGTGAAGAAAAAAATTGTACTGGGAACAAATTCCTTTTGATGACAGCATATACTCATTCTCCTGAGGAAGCTTTGCTTCAAAAACCAAACAGAGAGCTATATTTGTGGCAATCTTGTTCTGCCCGCTTGAGTTTCTGTGTTTGGCTGGTGAGATAGACAGGTAGTCGTGTGGCAGATGAGAGTGTTAAGCATGCAGGTATAGCAGAGGGGAATTCCTAACTGGAATGATATTCTCTTTTGTCCTGCAGACTTGTAAAGCGTTTCATGTGCTAATAAGCAGGTATGCTGATGGAGCCGATTCTCCAGCTTTTCAAGAACATATCTCCAGGATCTATGACTACCTTTGGTAAGCCTGGCATATGTATTCAAACCCATCTTTGTAGAATCCTGAACATGGTCTTGCATAAGTGTGCTTTTGCAGACCTGGATCTTTCCTCAAACCAAGGTCAATCGGACTAGGAAACGTAAATGGTGTGTACACCTGTGAAAGCCGTAGTATGTGCACACATGAGCACAGATGCTCAGATGGCAGCTTCATTACTAGGAGTTCTGAGAGGGTGCGGGGGACCAGCAATGGCATGCACACTCTGTAAAGATCTCTGCCTCTGACGTGAACAACACTGTGCAAATGCAGCTTGCAGTGCAGTAAGAAAAAATCACCTTGTTGTGTTTTAAGCTGCATATGTGAACATATCCTTTTTTGCAGCATAGGTGGAACTCAGAAAGGTGTCATGCACACCTGCGTCCCACTCATTGTGTTGTCTGGAAGAGATTTCAGGGAGATTTTGCTTTTTGGCTATTCTTAAAGCCTATTCTAGACTTGTCAAGCCTTGGTCTCCTGTTATGCAATGAAGTTAGAGAACTACATGGACTTGTGTCTGCTATAATCTCTGCTTCTTATATCTCTGCAGGATTGGACAAGATGGCATGCTAATAAAGGTACAGTAGTGTGGACCCAGATGTTGGGAATTGCTGTGGCCTGCAATTTGCATTGCTTTGGTGACTCTGAAGCTGAGTTGTCTTCTGCCTGCCTGATATCAAAATATCAGGAGATGCGGTCTTGGATCTCCTGCATATAGTGTAGCTTCACCCCAGGATTAGGCTAGGAGGCAAGATGTAACATAACACAAGGTCATGTAGCACCTTTTAAAAATGCTGAACCAGATATTATCTAATATGCTGAAAATCCAAAGACTTGTGTTGCTTAACTTAGTTTCAGTTCAGCAGAGAAGTTCAGATTTTTGCAAGTCATAGCTGCAGAACAAAGGGAAAAGTTCTTGAACCCAGGGAAATTGAGCAGTACAATAAAAAACAGGCAAGTAAACATGTGGAGGAGCCCTTTAATTACTGATTTATTCTTAGTGTTCTTGCTTTCCTTTTAAATAGTGCACTGGAACATACATTTTAAAACAGAAAATAAAAATGTGAAAAAAACAGTTGTTTAAGATCTCCCACAATTACCACACAATTCTGACCACATGAAATTCAGGAACCCCCCCCCCCATCTTTCCCCATCTTCTACTCAGTTAAGCAGGAGGGCTTATCACCGTTCCATGAGACATTCCAGCCCTTAAGGAGGGTGCAGAGCAAGGCCAGTGGAGGAGGGTGTAGGCTGGGAAGTGGACATGACTGGGGAAGCATCCAAAGGGCTGGTTAGAGAGGACTGCATTCAGCTCCCAGGCCAATGGTTCTCCACCCCTGATCTAATGGACAAAACTCTTCTTCCTTTCTTTATATCAGGTCATGGGATCACAGACCTGGGATACATCATTTGCCATTCAAGGCTTCTTGGAGGTATCATTTTATATTGTCAAATCTTCTGCTTTTGTTCTTTCCACAATAATTTCCATTTACATATATATACCGTATTTTTTGCACCATAACACTCACTTTTTTCCTCGTAAAAAGTAAGGGGAAATGTCTGTGCGTGTTATGGAGGGAATGCCTACGGGTGGCATGCCTACGGATTTTCCTCCTCTAAAAACTACGTGCGTGTTATGGTCGGGTGCGTGTTATAGAGCGAAAAATACGGTATATTAGATGAATGAACTGGCATGTAGAGAGTGTGTGTTCATTATTTAACCAAAGCACACATACTACGAGATCCGAACACCTCATATGCCTGTCATGGTTAACCAAGAAAGGCATGTTCTCCAGGTGATTCTTAGGACATGAGGTCCAGAAATCCACACACTGAGTATTCCTTTTGTAACACTGAAGTTATCCCTGAAGAACTTGCATTTATTTTTGTGGCTGTCCAAAGTGATGATTTTGTGTAAGTGTCTGAGATTTTCTCTGTGACTTTCCTGGTCAGAATCCTTAAGCATAACTTCTGTCTTTTTCTAGGCTGGGGTTCAGAACAATCCTGACTATGCATCCTGTCTGAAAAAAGCCCATGAATTCTTGAAAGCCTCTCAGGTAAAGCACTGATCTTGGAATAACATACACAGGGAATCAATACTGCTTTCAGCTGTCTCAGCAAAAGAATCAGGAGGGAAACACTTGTCTCTTTTTGCAAAGTAACATGAGCCCCTTTCATGTGTTACTCATCATGAGAAGGAGCTATTAGGTTATCAAAGGCAACGGGCCTATTTGACCTAGATGTTGAAGGGCAGCTTCCAAGGTTGTATGGTTTTCCCCAGCCCTGCCTCTGATATCCTTGCATTTAGACATGGATGTATGCATAGGCATAGCTTAATGTGTGGGTGTTGTGGTCATGAAATGTTGTGCAACCTTGGAGGCAGAGCCAGAGTGTGGTCCAGCTGCCTCTTGATCACATGAGATTCATTCAGCTGAATAATGTGTCATGGTGGGACTATAGAATAATACGTTTTTAATCTGAAGCCCATGTGATCCTTGACTGTAATGTCAATTCGGTTCTATAGTGTGGCTTCAGTCCTGTGTAAAACCTTGTCTATCCACTGCAATTTACCTCAACCGACACTGTGGGTTGTACGCAGTATGAATCCTATTCAGAGCAAACCCATTCAGGTTAATAAACATGCCCAATTTGAGTTCATAAATTTCAGTGAGTTTGCTTTGAGTAGCGCTGGCACTGAACACAACCCTATGTGCTGCCATTGTATCAGGCTGTAGCCATATTCTGTCTTCTAAATTGCAGACCATATTTCTGACTGAGTTAATTTATTTTCTATTGTTTATTAATTATTGCATACCCATCTTTTTCTCCGAGGAGCTTACTGAACTTTTCTTCCTCCTTACTGAATCCACACAACAATGCTGTGAGGAATTTTAGGCTGAGAGGAAGTAAGGATTGGCATCCTGGTCTCTCAGGTCCAACACTCAAACTGTTATGCCACACTGGCTTTCTCGGGTTATAAATATATTCTGATTGTCTTTTATTAATATGCTGCTAATCTGTTTTTCAGATTGTAGATAACCCACCTAACTACCAGAGATATTATCGCCAGATGAACAAGGTAAATCCAGAATTGTGTCCTGTCTGTGTGATACATAGCCAGCAAAAAAAAGAGTCTTTAAGTGTTAATTCTGAGAACCTAAGGAGCCTGCTGGTTTAGGCCAGGGCCCATCTAGTCTAGTATCCTGAAGAAGAAATATGGATCACCCGTCAAATCCCTGGTTGCTTTATTGGGATCTTTTTGGGAGGAGATGCCTCTACACTGACTGCTGCCCAAGGAGTCCTAATGTATTTTCTTCAATATCCAGGGTGGATTCCCCTTCAGCAATCGAGAGAATGACTGGATAGTCAGTGACTGCACTGCTGAGGCCATGAGGACATTGATGCTGCTGGAGGAAAAATGCCCCTTCATAGAAGATCATGTGGCACCTCAGCGCCTCTTTGATGCTGTCAATGTGGTGAGAAGAGGGAAAGCCCAGGAGAGAAAATGGGAAGCAGGCAGGAGGAAGCTATTGTGGGAAGACTGAAGTCATCTAGCATTCAGTAATAGTGCTGAGGAGAATATTGGTTTTGTAGGACCGTAGGCTAAGAGAATTGGTGGAAGTGTCCCTATGGCAGCATTGTATCCTCTGTGAAGGATGATCAGTCTTGAAGTTTGAGTTCCTTAAGCACAGGTAAAGGGTTGTAAGGTAGCAGGACTGAGAGCAATCTCCCCCAGTAAGCTGGATCGAAAGCTCACTGGGTATTAGGATTGACAACAGACGGACTACTGATTTTGTTCATTGGAAAGTAGCTATTACATGCTTACGCTTTACTTAATCAATCTGAAGTCAAATATATAATGAGTTAATCTCCTTCCATACAGTGGTAATTTGGAGTTAATTCACATTTGATAGAAATACGCAAGTTAGCAAATTTTGTCCTGGAATCCTCATCATAGTCGCAAGGAGCAATGACACTTTCTAGTGTTTGTTAGGAGGACAGAATCTTCCCATCCACTGAGTTCTCCATTTGCCTAATATGGTGAGAGAGGGCCAACTGGCACAACTACATATGTACGGAGAACCACTCTCCATTTGTTTAACTCCACTTGAAGTAAAAAGATTGGTTTTTCAAGGTGTGATTTTACACACCCCTATAATATTTGGGACTTTTTAGTTTAGGAAAAGATCAAGTGAAGTAAGGATACAGGAGTGGCTGGTGGGGCTGGGCAGGAGCTACCAGCCATGTGCCTCTGCAGGTAGGACAAAGCACACCATGCCCATTCTTAAACCCTTTGCCTTGCTCCTTCCCCAATCGCACTTGTACTTTTTTTTGCAGATGCTGAACATGAGAAATTCTGATGGTGGTTTTTCATCTTATGAAACCAGGCGTGGGAGTTGGCTACTGGAGATAATGAACTCCTCAGAGATATATGGTAAGAACACAGCCTTGGTATCAGAACAACTTAAATGGGAATCTTATGTGAATTTCTGGTCATCTTCACAAGAAAAGTCTGTTTCATAGTTTTGGGGATAGATGCCAAGTCATGCAATCACAGCTTTGTATGTGTGGGAGCTTTGGGAAGGCGGTGCAAGGGTTCTGGCAGCATCCCAGAGCCTTTGCGCCACGTTTCCCAAAGGTGGGGGAAGCACTTACTGGGCTTTGGGAAGGAGGCATGAGGGCTCATGCAGTGCCATTGACAGTGGCTGCCAATGAGTCTATGGACCCAGTTCAACATAATTGGTTTTCAACTACACCACATGGGTCTTGCTTATTTTAGAAGCCACCTCTCCCAGGATGACCCTGCCACCTCACAGCCTTCAGGGAGGGGACACATTACTTGGAGGGTATTCTGTTATGGACTGCATGCCAGCAGTGGGTGTGGCCAGAGCCAACTCTTCCTCCTTTTGCCACACCCTTTGCACGCCCGTTTTGCTGATTGGCTTTTGGCGGGTGAAGAGCTGGCATTTGACCTGTTGCTTTTATAAACCCCCCACTGTTTAAACTGCTAGGTTTTTGCTCCCTTTTAAAGGATATAAATCTGTAAGCCATCTTGAAAGGTAACATTATTGACTTTCTGTTTTTCAGCTGACTGTATGGTCGACCACACCTATATAGAATGTACTTCATCAGTTATGCAGGGATTGAAACATTTTAGGAAAAGATTCCCAAATCATCGGGAAGATGAAATCAGGTAAATGTGTGAGGGGAAATCCCTAGAAGCTGGGAATGATGTTATTGTTACGTTATAATACACATATTCTATATTCTAAAAAACTGTTTAAGGGTACTCTCATTTCCTTACTCATATTGAAATACTGCCCCTCAATGAGGACAAACTTAGATTCACAAAATGTTTAGGGGTATGCGTACCCCTGCGTCCTCCCCAGAAAAAAGCACTGGGAAAATGTATATGTTACATAGCATGCATGTTGTTTCCAACATGGAAGTGATACTTTTGTGAGATGTTCATCTCATGTACAGCTGCTGCTGGTGGTTTAGATATCCTTAAAGACAGATGAGGAATACTCTTGATCTTAATCAGCAATCACCTGGTAGGCTGGGAGGACCTACTACTGGGTCACAGCCTGCTCTAAGGTGGGTCACAATAGCAACACTAACGTCGTTAAAACATTAAGAAGTGGGCCACTAAATGCATGTTTGGGGTGGGTCCAAGTTACGAAAAAGTCGAAGGCTACTTCAGGCGGCTGAATGCCATTGTTACAAGGGACTTGGGTTAATTATTGTCTGTTTAGCTTGAAATGTAAGAAGACTCCTTTGTTTTTCTTCTCAGTGATACTCTAAATAAGGCTTTGCAGTACTGTCGTAATATGCAGAAAGCTGATGGCTCCTGGTTAGGGTGAGTGGCTTACAAATATTCCACACTAAACTTGACTGTGGTACTGGTTGGTGTAGTTTCTGAACGCATACATAGCATTCTGAAAGTAGGACTTGAAGAGGTTGTTGATGGGCTGTGGAAACCTTCACCTTTCGAATGACTTTCCTGCACAACAGTTTGGCAGACTGCTGCCTTGTGTGGAATGTGACACACCTAGTGGAACTCTTGCCTTTAGTAGCATCCCTAGGCTGCCTGTTACCTCCAAGAAGGAGATCTCCAGAGCTTCGTCTGATTCATCTGCATTTGCAGTCTGCAGTTTGTGCTTTCAGTATTCTGCAAATACGAAACATTTCTGCGATGAAGGGTAAAACACATGCACAGAATGGGATTTCTCACTTCCCACTGTAGAGGGTTGTGCTGCAGCCTAACTCTGTGCATGGAAAAGAAAACATAGGAGCATCCAGCCTCTTTTTAGAGGTAATGGGATCCTAAACTGATGTGTAAAATGGGCAATTTTAGAATATGACACCTAAGAGGGCAGTTGTGAATCTTGTTCACCACAAACAACTGATTGCTAGCGTGTCTAAGGAGTGATTAAAGACCTGCAGCCTAAAATGTAGTACCAATAACCAGGTGTCAGCAGCTTGCTCCACCGTCAGTAAATCTATGTCTGTTCTGAGGCAGGATTTTGTGACCGTTCAACTGAGCAGTCTTTTAACAATGTCGTTGCATAAGGTAGTTGCACAAACCTTCACATTGTCATTAGGCTTAGAGAGAAAACATACTGTACTGTTGGTAACACCATGTACTGATCCCATACTGATCCCTACATGATTCATCAGTAATATTCACACCATGAGATCTACAGCCACTAAGTAAAATAACTGGTTATATAAATTAGATCTAGTTAGAACAATAGCAAGCAAGGAAAAAAGCACAACTAGTTACAGCAACAAGAGATTCTGGCTTTGACCAGGAATTTCACTGCAGATTTATGATGAATGAACTTGGCTCCATCCCTCCTTTCACTACTTTGAAGAGAGTCCTGTCTGTAGACGATAAAACTTTGAAAAACTGCCACCAAGAAGAAACCTTCTCCTCATCTAGTTGTTCACTGTTTGGTGCAGCTAATGGAGGGATATGAAAGTTTTGGAAGAAATGCAGAAAAAAAGCATAGCTGAGATAGCTCAGATGATAGAACATGGGACTAGAAGGATTCTTGCATTGCAGGGGTTGGACTAGATGACCCTCATGGTCCCTTCCAACTCTATGGTTCTATGAAACAAACAGTGAATGGAAGGGTATACTCAAAGGGTGTAGTCTCTCATTTGTCTCAGTATCTTTCATTCAGCGGCTGATGGGTTTTTCTTCCCTGACAGGCGATGGGGCGTATGCTTCACATATGGCACCTGGTTTGGACTAGAGGCATTTGCATGTATGGGATACATCTACCGTGGTGGGTGAGTAAGCAGCCTTTCGGGCAGAAGATTAGTATGAATGTTGCTCTGCTGGGAGCCCTTGATGGAGCTGAGCTTCAGGGGTGTGAAGCGGAGAGACCGTCAGGCTCCTCCACCCAAAATATCAAAGGCAGGGGAGTCATGTGCATATAATATTGATGCTTTGGATGCAGTCAAGGCCAACAGTGGAACAAAACCCAATGAGGCATTTCATCGGCTATTTATCTCTCTCCCCTCTCATATTTTCTAGGGAGGCATGCAAGGAAGTGACCAAAGCCTGTGAATTCTTAGTCTCCAAGCAAATGAAAGACGGTGGCTGGGGAGAGGAATTTGAATCCTACAGGTTTCGCAAATATATTCAGCACACCGTATCCCAGATCCACCAAACCTCCTGGGCTCTGTTGGGGCTGATGGCTGTTAGGTAAGCACAGAAGATGGCAGTTACCTACCTTAGCAAAGGCTTCTGTCTGCTTTTGCCCAAGTGGTTTCTGCAGCAGTTAGACAAACCAATTAAGGCATGCTAAAGAAACATGCTAACTTTTGTGAACTTGCAGAGGACAGAATTTTCCTGCAGCTTCATATGTAGATGTTCCCAGGTGCTTCTTAGTCCAAACAATTGAAATAATGCCAAACAAAGAGGCAGTTAAGGGCGTCTTAAAGACTGGGATGGAGGCCTCACAATTTAATTTCTTTAGCTTCTTCACCTTTTTGAACTTGTGTGAAGGACTCATGCACTTACAGGTCTTTCCACTAGGGGGACCCATTGAGTTTCTGTGAGCCCATGAGGGTTTCTTTCTTTTAAAAAGAAAATGTAGTCATATAAGCTCCCCAGAAGAAAATGTTAGGCTTTCCCTGCTGATAACAGAACTAATGACCAGTATTTTTGTGGCTTTGCAGATATCCTGATGTTCGGGTTCTGGAAAGAGGAATACAAGTTTTGATTGACAGACAGACATTGATTGGCGAGTGGCCTCAGGTGTGTTACAACTTTTAATTTCTTTTCTTAATCAAGTATCCTCATAGCAATATAATTTCAAGGTTCACAGAAACAGTATATTTCAGGCAGCTATGAAATGGATCATGTCCTCCAAATATACATAAAATGAATGAATGAACGCAGAGCATTTCCCACCAAGTACTGAGAGTGGGGGTGGCTAAGTTGTTGCCTTCCAGCCTACACAGGCAATAGACAGGGATGATGGGAGTTGCAATTCAGCAATATTTGGAGGACCAAAAGTTTTCCACCCCTCACTTACTGAATGAGGCAGATCAGAATGTACTCTCATTGGCATTGTTGCTGTCATAAAGATGCTTCTCATAGATGGCTGCAATGTATTGTGGACACACATGGACACTTGTGTGGCATTGGCAGCTGAGATCTTACAAGTGCTTCCCATGTTCTCCCTCTATTGAACACTCTGATGTTCCTGTGGGAAGTATTCTGTTGCCTTAGGCACCCAAGTGATTCATGCACCTGTCTTGTTACTGCTGTAGCATCAAAATGTGCCATCAGGATTGAGTTTGTGTGGTATCAGAGCACAGGACACAGCTGGCCCTACTGTTAGATGTGGCAGGTCAGAGGGGTGCTTTTAAAAAGCCATAGACTGCCAGTTAATTATTTTATTTTTTAATCATGGAACCATTTGGATATTCTGCCTGAGATGCTACAATGTCTTTAGTCTCCTTTCCTACATTTTAATTGGCTCTGGTCTCTGATTCCTGCTTCCAGAGTCTTGTTTGCCAGCCAAAAGCTCAGTGATACTGTATGTGACAGTTGCTCTTAAAAGAGGTTACAATGATCATACAACTGGGTTCTCAGATGGAATTTAGTGACCATGAAGTCAGGACAGAAGACTGCATGTAGGTTGTTCAGGAATTTCTCTCTTGCCTCTCCTCAGGGTGACATCGCTACAGCATTCTACAAAGCTGGTACTCTGCATTACAATGCCTACCGAATCATCTTCCCTATCTTCGCACTTGCCCGCTTTACCCGGCTATATCCCAGCAGCCCTGTCGCTAAAGAACTCCTGAAGAATGGATCTGTGCATGCAGTGCAGAGTCAGAATGGAGGGTGCTGAGCAGAGGTGCACTGTCATTCCTGAGAGCTTGGGTTTCATCCTTCTCAACATCACCCAGTGCTTTTCTCTCTTGGCTGATATTCCCCTTGTAGCATGATTGCACTTTGAAATGCACAAACATGCCCCAAAGAAAGTGGACAAAGAGGCACGTTAGCTTAATTTCCTGGTAGCGATTTGCACCACTTCAAATCCCTAAAGGTGCCCGCCGAGTCCCACGGTCACAGGCTTCATCCGCCTGTGATTTTGAAGGGGTCCCCGCTTCGCCGTAGCGGAGTAGACCCTGTTTACCGCGGAGCCAGTCCCTCCAGTTCAGAGGGAGTCCGCCATTGCCGGTGGCGCCACCCCAGAAGTCCTTTAATTGGTGGATTCAGTGGGGATACCGTTAGGCAACATTTTGAAGGTACAGGATATTCCCCACCCTCCACTGTGAATGAAGCCCAGCATCTCTGGGTTATTTGTGGGGCCTGCCTGGTGTTCGTTCATTCCCCCCCCCCAAAAAATATTGTCCAGCCCACCACATGGTCTGAGGGATGGTGGACTGGCCCACAGCTGAAAAAGGTTGCTGACCCCTGTGCTAAGTATTTGGCCCCCTTATTGAAGGAAGGGATTTATCGCACTGACTCTTCCAGGGGGTCTTTTCTGCTGAATAATTGTAGTGGAGAATGTGGCAAGATTTTTGAGTGATGCCATGAAATGACGTTACCATAGGTCCTAAGAGCCATTTTTGTACCTCATGATGTCTGGACAGTTTTATGCTAAAGTATCTCCTACTATGTTTTGCTCTCTGTGTTGTGTTCTGATCCATGTATACAATGCACTTTTTCTATGCCAATAAAGGAGATTGATTGTTTGCATCAAAATCCAAAAAAAGTATACATGTGCACAGGGAGAATAGTGATTCAGAAATCTGAAATCAAGTATTTCAAAGCAAGAGATAATCAATTCCTAGTAGGTTTTCTTAGTAGGTTCATGGATGCACAGCGCAGGATCTCAGCATGAGACAGTGATGTTCAAACGGGGAGACAGCCCTGTAGATCTTTGAATAAGATTAATTCCTCAAAAAAGTAATGTTTAGACTGCATTGACAGCACTGAGCAAACGGGATCCCTGACAGTGATTAATAGTGGGAATACAACGCATTGCAAAGTAACCAGTTTGGCTTTACCCCCAGATTAAAACATTCTGGCATGAAGCATATAATACTGGTTCTATCAACATAATGCATTTGTCTTGCAATCACCTCTTAATCTGAAGCTGTATGAGTGTAGGATGGATTCTCCCAATACTTAATAGTGAGCTGATCTCTAGAAATGCTTTGTGCTTGATGCAACTATGAACATCCAAAAAAGCTCTTAACAGCAGAGCACTGTGGCAGTGGAGCAAGGGATAAAGTTACTTGTTCTTCTGGTTTGCTGCGGGGCCAGATTTCTCAGATTTTTCTTTTACCCTTGCACTTTCCTAGCCAAGTTTTAAGATACCGATAAATACATTTTTATGGATCTCAAGTGCTTGGCAGCTTGCAGAAAGTGCCATCACTTCAGAAAGGCACTCTCACAATTTCTGCATATGATACAATTCTCTTCCTTCCCTATGTGGATATAGTCTCCATTTTGGGGAATCTTCATGTTAGGTTGTATAAGCATTCATAGTGCACTAGGGTAGATGGTTCAGATAGCATAGCTAAGAGTTCGACCTTGAACAAATCTATACACACATCTTTGGGGGAAGCTATTTTACTCATGATAGATTTTTATCTTCAGAACCAGTCCATAGGCATGCTTTTAATTTATTACATTAACACTCCTGATCCCTATAAAATTATTCTTGCTGTGATTGGTTAGGTCAGTCTTTATATAACCTTAAAGTATTTTACAGTGGTGCCTCGCAAGACGAAATTAATCCGTTCCGCAAGTATCTTCGTCTTGCGGTTTTTTCGTCTTGCGAAGCAACCCTATTAGCGGCTTAGCGGATTAGCGCTATTAGCGGTTTAGCGGCTATTAAAGGCTTAGTGGCTTAGCGGATTAGCTGCTAAAAGGCTATTAAAGGCTTAGCGGCTTAGAAAAAGGGGGGGAAAGCGGAAAAAAAATCTCAAGACTCGCAAGACATTTTCGTCTTGCGAAGCAAGCCCATAGGGAAATTCGTCCTGCGAAGCGCATTGAAAACGGAAAACCCTTTCGTCTAGCGGGTTTTCCGTCTTGCGAGGCATTCGTCTTGCGGGGCACCACTGTAGTGGGAGCACGAATATTTTAGAAATTGTGGAATGTCTGAGGCAGGAACTCTAGCCCAGAGTCCAAGAGTTCAGTGTCCTATTCAGTGTCCTGTGTGCCTGTCTGGCAGCATCTAAAATATAACCAGAACAATCTGAGACAGTCTTCTTCAACCCAAGAAGATGTCTGATGGGATGTAAGCACATTGTGTGCAATCTATATGCTATAATGGATATGCTAGGCATAGCAAGGTCAGGTGGTACCCGGTGCTGAAATTTTTTTGTCACCCCCCCCAAAGAACTACTTCCAACCTCCACCGTCAGTTACCTGATTATTATTTATTTGCTGCAGATACTGATACCTATTTTCAACTTTCCCTCCACCCTCTCAGTTTTGCAAAACGTTTATCAGTTTTTACAATTCCTTGTGGAAGTGTTTTATCAAGCACTTTTCTTTTCTCTGATTTTGTATCATGCACTTGTACATGCACATACAAATTTCATAGCAGCATAGAAAGGGGTCACATGAGCAGATTTTACATGTCTTGTAGTCCACTTTTATGCATGTCAACTTGAAAATAAATTTCACTTAGATAACGTGGCTTATTTATTTATTTATTGAATTTATATACCGCCCTATATTCTGATGTCTCAGGGCGGTTCACAGAACAAAATCACTTCTTGACTTAGTCCCAAGTGTGCATAAGATACCAACTTTAAAATAAATTTTGGAAAAGCACCAGCAGGACACACCGTGGGGTGGGGGGTGGGAGGTGAAAAACTAGGGGGAGGAGGTGAAAAACTAGGTGAGGAGGAGGTAGGCCTTTCATAGGGTATAAGGCTTACATGCATGCATACTAAAGAAGATTCAGAGCAAGACGCCAAAGCATGACCATAAGTATTCCCGCAATTTTTTTATATTTTTATTGTGAGCACATGAGGAACAAGATTTACCACCACAGCAGGTAAGTCTGTGTGTTCCAGTAGTGGCTGGCACCTGTTGGGACTGATAGGGTGGAAGGGAGGGAGCCCAGCAGCGCGCGGCACCAGAGCAAATGACCGGCAGAGCCAACTAATTCTAGTTCTGCCTTCATCCTCCTTCCCTGCTGAGTTTTAGCAATGACAAACCTAGACAGTATCTTAAAAAATAGAGACATCACCTTGCCAACAAAGGTCCGCATAGTAAAAGCTATGGTTTTCCCAGTAGTAATGTATAGAAGTGAGAGCTGGACCATAAAGAAGGCTGATCGCCAAAGAATTGATGCTTTTGAATTATGGTGCTGGAGGAGACTCTTGAGAGTCCCATGGACTGCAAGAAGATCAAACCTATCCATTCTGAAGGAAATCAGCCCTGAGTGCTCACTGGAAGGACAGATTGTGAAGCTGAGGCTCCAGTACTTTGGCCACCTCATGAGAAGAGAAGACTCCCTGGAAAAGACCCTGATGTTGGGAAAGATGGAGGGCACAAGGAGAAGGGGACGACAGAGGACGAGATGGTTGGACAGTGTTCTCGAAGCTACCAGCATGAGTTTGACCAAAGTGCGGGAGGCCGTGAAAGACAGGAGTGCCTGGCGTGCTCTGGTCCATGGGGTCATGAAGAGTCGGACATGACTAAACGACTAAACAACAACAACACAACGAGAGGAAGCTGGCACAACCAAGGCCACCCCCTGCACTGGATATTTATAAGAAGGCAGGCAGGTGGGTGCTGGCTGATGTTGGTGGAGCACTGTCCCATTCAACCTGACACATCAACTTCCATTGCCAGCGTGTACTTGGTCTCCAGCAAGCAGAAGACCAGTTGAATGTTCCTCTTCTGCTCCCTCGCCCTCCCCACCACTCCATTTTGCCTGAGTGGCAGCAGAGATCAATCCGCTGGCAAGAGATGCCCATGTGTTCTATGGCACAAAACCACTTTCTTTTGATCTCTAGAAATGTACCGGTAACCCAAGGTACCACTGTAGAAAGAAAGACAAGCGTGCAAGGTGAACAGGCCAATCTACTGGAAATACTGAAGTACCTAAGCCTGCAATTCTTACCTTTGGAAAGGGAGTTGGGCTTCATGGTCTTCTGGTCCCTCCTATTCTATGGTTTTCTGATCTGAGAGCTTAGTCATGTTCTCCTAGAAAACAGCCACTGTCTTGCTCTCGATGATCAGTCTTCAATATACTGTGCCTGATACTCATTTCCACGATGCACAGATGATACATTTGCACGAGGCATTTTGATGTGTGTGAAAATACAGAGAAAGGCCTCTGACTGATTGCTGGATTGCTGGACTGAACTGCTGTGATCTCCCATTGATGTGAAGCATTGTGAGATGTTTGCAGCTGTAGATTTCACTTGAGGAATCATGGTGTGGTTGTAAAACATTATTTTGGAACGGTCTCTCACAGCTAAACCATCCATTACATCAAACAACTTATTGTATTTAGCATGACTGTTTTTTTAAACCAAAACAACAAGTGCAATCAGGATGAGCATTGTGGTGGCTGGAGAAGAGGAAGTTGCTTCTTTCCCAGCCTGCTGGTATCTCCAGGCAAATATAAGTAGCAGCTGGTAAGGGGCAGCATTTCATTGCGACTACTTCTGGGAGAAGAAGTGTTAAATGACACCTCCCCATCTACCATGGCCCCAATCCTGACTACCCTTCCCTGTTATATTTATTTTTAAATGACCGATCAGCTGCATTAAATGTAACAAGACAAATGTTACATTTCCATACCTTGTGTTGTAGATAGTGTTTTTAGTGTTTGTACATTTCTCTTATTTTCCCTATTTTGTTTTACAGAGCAAGTTCTTTCCAGACTTGCCCAAAGCCAACACGGTTCAGGAAGCACTCCAGAAAGCAATGACATTCTTCTCTGGCCTGCAAGCAGAAGATGGCCACTGGGCCATGGAGTGCTCTGGTGTCCTCTCCCTTGTGCCAGGTACAGGAACACCAGCAGATTTACTACTTATATATTAACTGGCTAAGAAGGAACACCTTGTATATTTTCTATAAAACTATTTATCTTTTTTTTTACCGGATAGACTAGGCACAAATAGTTGGACATTTGGAGAAACCCCTGAAACTGCTTAAAACTAGTTTTGACTGTAGCAAGCTGTTCATCAAAATAACTACCTTATCTCACTGGTCCATTCAACAGGTAGCAACCCTCTGTGGTTTCCACAGCTCTATGTGGAGATGCCCAGGAACGAACTTGGGATTTTCTGCAACAAAGCAAAAGCTATCACTCTTTCCAATGAAGGCAGAATAATCTAGAAGAATAGACCTGTGAGTCTTTAGCTATGAAAGGAAAAAAGAGATCTTACCTGTGACCTTACAGCTAAATAGGTTTTCCTCTTCTTGGGTAAGCAGAGATGTTTATCTTATTCAAGCCAGTTCAGACTGCCTTTGGTCACATTTTTGGAATATTCTCGAGTCTCAGAATTGCCACTAGTTAATGTTTTATCCTTTAAACAAAACAATTCACCCCTGTTTAGGAAAACTAAGCCTTTCTCACAAAGCAGAATATATTTTCAGTACATTCTGAACAGGGGGATAATCCATTGAATTCATTGGGCAGGATATTGTCCATTGTTGGCATCACATAGGGGATGTGTTTTTTTAATTTTTACTCTCAATCTGAATTATCTATTGTTTTTATGGATAATTTTAATATTTCTTGTAAACCACTTAGAAGTTTTACTACATCGAATTGGTAAACAAACAAATAAACAAATATATAAATATATAAATGTGATTGGCATGAAGATTGAGATGAGAGAGAGGCCTTATTAGCACGATTGGAAGCAACTCAAGAATTGAAACACAGGCATGTTTTGAAATTCACTCTTCGCTGAATTTTGTAGTGTAGTTCTCATGCCAAGTAATGTGTCCAGCTGCATATTCTAGACTAAGGTGTGCATATAAATGCATTTATTCATGAAAATAACATCAAAAATGCATAGTATCAGGACAATTGCTTTGCAAAAATGTGTATATTAGGATGGTGAATTTTCATGAGGAGTTTTCTTAAAAATCACAAACTGATGTGAAAAGGTGAACTGAACTTTGAAATGAGGAAGTGAGAGGAGCTGAATTCAGGGTCAGGTTTGTCCTGTGGCATCTCCTGATAGGACTGGGTAAGACCTCTCTGAATCCCCAGATGGACCAGCAGTTTGAAGGTGCTTCACAGAGAAGCCTGGCACCTGCAGTTCAGTGGTTCACCACACAGGGGAGGTGCATATACCTCCAGGCAATCTCTGTAAGCAGCATCTCACATTGAAAATTGCAGGTACAAATTATGCACCTTCAAGTAAAGTGACAGAAGCGATGATCTTTTGCCTAAACTTGCTGGATGATGAAATATTGTTATCCTTGACCTTTTTCTTCTGTTTCAAGGTGATAAGAAAACCCAATAGTGATACAAAAACACAATATAATTTTTCATATCCAAACAGGTGATTTAGTGGCAAATCAAACCAAAGCTGAGACAGTCAAGTATTATAAATTGTTCTTTTTCTTTTTTTAATCAAACAGGTCTTTTGATGGCATGCTATATTGCCAGGATATCATTGCCACAAGAGGTCAAGAGAGAGTTCCTGCGCTTTGTTGTTTAGTCGTTTAGTCGTGTCCGACTCTTCGTGACCCCATGGACCAGAGCATGCCAGGCACTCCTGTCTTCCACTGCCTCCCGCAGTTTGGTCAAACTCATGCTGGTAGCTCCAAGAACACTATCCAACCATCTTGTCCTCTGTTGTCCCCTTCTCCTTGTGCCCTCCATCTTTCCCAACATCAGGGTCTTTTCCAGGGAGTCTTTTCTTCTCATGAGATGGCCAAAGTATTGGAGCCTCAGCTTCACAATCTGTCCTTCCAGTGAGCACTCAGGGCTGATTTCCTTCAGAATGGATAGGTTTGATCTTCTTGCAGTCCATGGGACTCTCAAGAGTCTCCTCCAGCACCATAATTCAAAAGCATCAATTCTTTGGCGATCAGCCTTCTTTATGGTCCAGCTCTCACTTCCATACCTCACTACTGGGAAAACCATAGCTTTAACTATATGGACCTATGTCGGCAAGGTGATGTCTCTGCTTTTTAAGATGCTATCTAGGTTTGTCTTTGCTTTTCTCCCAAGAAGCAGGCGTCTTTTAATTTAGTCTAATTAATTCCTGTGCTATATCCTCTCAAAACAGCTTCCAGATGGTGGCTGGGGCCTGTAAGTAGTCCAAGGAGCTTCTCTAGACTGGCCTGGGGAGAGATGCTCTAATTCTGCATATCTTTGTCTTGGGCTGGTCCATGATGCAATTCCACGGGAAGGCTTCTTTAAATCACTTCTGCATTCTGTTCTCTTTTGACTGTGAGCCTTTCATTTGCAATACTCACCATGTGGACTGGGCAGCAGGGTAGATGACCAGAATGCAAGCTGGGCTCAGCCTGTACAGCTGTGGCAGAGAAAAATAAAATTGTGGCATGAGGGGTGGAGATAGGCAGCAATAATGAAGACATGATATCGGACTTCACTATTGCCTTTGAAAACCACCATCTGTAGGAAGTACTAAAATTGATAAATCGTCTGGTGAAGCCAGGCTGGCATCATCCAAATGTATCCTGTCAAACCAATAGCAAACCACAAAATGGTTCGCAGTTTGCATTAAGGTAATATATCAGAAGAATGGAAACTAAACAATTCAAAGAGATTTCTCGACATCTGGAGTCACTGGTCTATTTTCTAATGGCTCTTTGATCTCTCTTTATGGTAGCCATCTTACAGAACAGTCAACAGTATTGGGCACAACCTTCAGCTATATAGCTATGCAAATCCTTGGACTTGGGCCTGACCATCCAGATGTAGTGCGGGCTCAGATAAATCTCCATAAGAATGGTAAGGCAGAAATCTCCAGCAGGGCTTGGTCAATCCATACGCTGGAGAGCAGGCCCAGAAAAAGCTGGGGGGTTCTGATGTTGTACAGTTATTCGGGAACACCTCTCTATTCTTCCTTCTTTCCTTCCTTTGTGGGCCCTTTTTGAAATCTCCATAGAAACAATACACTGAGCATAGTTGAAGGCTGTGCAACTGCTACTAGATTTGCCCTCCAATGTGTGGGGTGTGGCCAGGCAACGAGGGTGTGACAGGGCAGGGCTGTAAAAATGTGGTTACAAAGCACGGATCCACATGGATCCTCAGGATTTTTGCATTGGGTCACCCCAAACTCACCATCAAATCACATGTCTGTGGCCACAGCATGAACCACAAAAATCATACATCCACTGTTTCGTTCAGAATATTTTTTTTCTTGTTTTCCTCCTCTAAAAACTAGGTGTGTCTTATGGTCAGGTCCGTCTTGTGGAGCGAAAAATACGGTATATCTCTTTTTCATTAAGTGAAAAATATGGGGTGATGGTGGTGATTTTCTTCTAAATGGAAGAGCACATCCTCAGGTTGCTACAATTAAGTTGAATGATATCCAAAATCAGGTTATAAGGATATAAGTATCAATATATGGCCACATTAAGTTTTATTATATTTTATGGCTGGTGGTTAACTATTTATATGAAGAAGTGACTGGAGAAATGTGAGGGCTATTGATATACTAATGATACCTCTTTGATATGTGCAAACACGCCCCAAAAGGAACAGGACGAAGAGGCACATTTACTTAATTTCCTGGCAGGTATTCACACCACTTCAAATCCTTTCTTGGAAAATGGAAATTTGACAGAAATCTAAGAAAGGCTTTGTTCGCTGAGTGGTTCTTGACCATGACCCTCCCCCAGCGCAACACAAAATATAGCTTAAATTTGTGTGCTTGAGGAGGAATGACAGAGGGTATGCAACATTCAAGAGATGTGGATTCAGTGGCGAAGGCTGCACATGCTAGGCAATAATTTGGGAGGACAGGATACTCCCCACCCTGAATGAAGCCCAACACAGGGGAAGCTCTTGGAATGACTTTCAAAGATCAGCAGTTAGGACAGTCCCTGTCTGGAGAAAAGACATCACACACAAGGAAAGGAAGGTAAGAAGAGAGGATGATATTTATTTTATTATGCATTCACATATAGCTTGTTTACATCTGTTGCACTGACTATCACTATGCTTTGGGGCCCATTTAGGTGCTATCTGTGATCTTTAAAGCTTTACATGATCTGGGATCCATATAACTAAAGGACTGGCAGTCCTTTTATATGGCTGTGTACCAAAGTAAAAAATCTTGGTCTTTCAGTAGTTCCATTTGATACTTTCAGTTGGCTTGCTGCTTGTCTCTCTGTTGTCAACAACTTTCTGGTTCTAAACCTTTTCCCACTGAAGTCTGTCACAGTGTTGTTCTCCATGCTGGCGAGTCTTCTCCAAAGCTTGCTTCACTATTACTTGCACAATACAGTATACATTTTTCAAAACCTGATCAGCCATATATTTCAGGTTTGTTTTTTCGTTATCTGATCAGGCATAATAGCACTGAGATTTTTTCTTCAAATTGAGGAAGCCTGGTAGCTGTAGGATAGAGTTAGTTTTGGTAATATGGGGAAGTTTTACTAGTTCCTTCTGTTTCTTTCTTCCTTAAGCACTGGGTGGTTTCCTCAGGGCAACAACATGGGGGTGCGGGAAGGTCGTGGATGGTAGCAAAATTGACCTTCCTTCACTGAGTGGGCATTCTCAGGCTATCCTAGGGTAAGTGTGGCAAATTCAGTTATGTGCAGTCATTAGGGCTATTGTTTTTGTTCCAATGTGCTTCATTTTACATCAAGGGTTGACAACATTTTGGGGCTTGTAATCACTTTTGAATTTTGAAAGCTTGTCATGGGTACCACTCTCCCTGATTGCTTCTCCCTTCACCAGTCATTCCGCTTCCCAAAGACAAGGCTCAGGTTAATTTGCTGCTGGTTAACCATGAGACGGTGATGTTCAAATGGTGACTCAACCAGTGGCGTAGCGTGGGGGGTGCAGGGGTGCCGGCCGCACCGGGCGCAACATCTGGGGGGGGGGCGCTCACACTCGCAGCTCTCTGCCCGTACCTGGCTCACTCACTCTCTCTCACTGCAGTGCTGGCTGTGCGAATCCGATCCAAGCCGCTGGGTCGCCACCCACTGTGGAGGGGGTGGGTGCCAGGCGTGCGGTGCGGAGAGAGAGCGAGGGACTATCTGGGGGAGGGACAGTGCAGCGGCCGCCCAGCGCAGCGCTGAGCGCTGGAGAGAACCACACCAGACCAGACCAGGCAGCAGCAAGAAGAAGCTGGCAGCGGCAGCAGGTTAGGGGTTAGGGGGCGCAAATTACTTGCCTTGCCCCGGGTGCTGACAACCCACGCTACGCCGCTGGACTCAACCCTGTAGATCTTTGACTAAGATTAATTCCTCAAAAGAGTAATGTTTAGACTGTATTGACAGCGCAGGGGCAATGGGATTTCTGAGAGTGATTGATCCTGGGAATACAACACATTGCAAACCAACCAGCTCGTCTTTACCCCTGAATTAAAGCATTCTGGCATGAAGGAGATAAAACCGGTTCTATCAACCTAATACATTTATCTTTCAATCATCTCTTAATCTGAGGCTGTAAAACTTTGGGTGGATTCTTTAGTGAGCTGATATTTATAAATGCTTTGGTGGTTGATGCAACTGCGGACATCAAAAAAAGCTCTTAACAGCAAAGCACTGTGGCAGTGGAGCAAAGGATAAAGTTATCTGTTCTCCTTATTTGCCCCTGGGCCAGATTTTCTAGATTTTTCTTTTACCCTTGCACTCTCAACCAGGTTTTCCTAGATCTCAGATGCATGGCAGCTTGCAGAAAGCATCATCACTGAAAAAGAGGCACTTTCACAATTTCTACATATGATATAATTTGATTCCTTCCCATATGTGGATGTTGTCTTCATTTTTTGGAAATCTTCATGTTATGCTGTATTAGCATCCATAGGGCATTAGGGTAGAAGGATCAGATAGCATAGCTAAGAGTCTGGCTTTGAAGAAATTTCAGCACACATCCTTTGGGGAAGTTACTTTACTCATGATAGATTTTTATCTCCAGAAAAAGTCTGTGCAATGCATCAAGGATAGCCCTGCCATACACTGACCTTTGTTATTGTGGGTGTGCCTTTCACTGATTACATTAACACTCCTGATCCCACCCTGTAAAATTATTCTTGCTGTGATTGGTTAGGTCAGTCTTTATATAGCCTTCAAGTATTTTATTGGGAGCGTGAATATTTTAGAAACTGTGGAACTTCTGAGGCAGGAACTCTAGCCCAGAGTCCAAGAGTTCAGTGTCCTATTCAGTGTCCTGTGTACCTGAAGCCTTGCACCATCTAAAATATAACCAGAACAATCTGAGGCAGTCTTCATCAACCCAAGAAGATGTCTGATGGGACGTAAGTAGATTGTGTGCAATCTATATGCTTTGAATTAGGATGATGGTTAAATAAAATACCAAAGTGTGCCAGTTGCTTGACTTAATTCATATTGATTAAGCAAGCTTTATTGCAGGGGAAGTTCACAGAAATAAGATGGGAAGGGCAATTAACTTGATGTATTAAGTAATAAAAAGGCAGCATTCTGGCTTTTCTTCATTCAGAAATACTGTGGAAAATAGAACAGAAGTTTTGTATTGTGATTAGGAACAGAAATGAAAATTGGTGTAAAGAAGTTTCATAAGTTATAATAACTTTGAAGAAAAAGATTTGCAGTTGAGAAATGACATGAAACTAGATGTGTTGATGATGTTAAACTTAGCAAACCCAATTTGATAAATGATGGGAATAACTAGAAGATGGGCAAAATATCTGGCTGCATATAAATTAATTACTAAAGCAGAGTGCAGCACAGTACATACATATTAACTCTCTTTGGAACTGAATCAGTGGTCCTTATTATTTGTCAATTATTGATGTCTAAAACAGTTCAATTAGTGGAGGCCTATACGAGAAAATCACCCCTAAATTTTAAACATGGAATAGTCTACTAGGACAATCCTATGCATGCTTACTCAGAAGTAAGTACCACTGTTTCACTGGGGCTTTTCTCCAGGAAAGGTATGCAAGAGATTCCACCAAAGAGATAATGTGAAAGACAGACACTTGAAAATTCATCATTACCAAGTTAGAAGATTACAGATAGGTAGCCGTGTTGGTCTGCCATAGTCAAAATAAAAAAAATCCTTCCAGTAGCACCTTTAAGACCAACTAAGTTAGTTCTTGGTATGAGCTTTCGTGTGCAAGCACACTTCTTCAGATACGAAGTGCTTGCACACGAAAGCTCATACCAAGAACTAACTTAGTTGGTCTTAAAGGTGCTACTGGAAGGATTTTTTTTATTTCAAGTTAGAAGAGATATTGTAAAATAACTAAGAGAAGTTGGGGGGGCAGTTTTAGGAGCAGACTTGGGGAAATGAACATAGGTGGACAGACTGGAAATTAAAGGTGTGGTCCTATGCCCAATTATCTGAAAGTAAGTCATGTTGATCAATCTGGGACTTCCATACTTAAGAACCCTAAAATGATCTCTGTCATTGGAATGAAGCAGGATATAAAAGAAACTCATAAGCAACCGCTTTCTGCTCTGAACAACTGGGACAAAAATATGGTTGTAGAGAATAGGGAGTGTTTCCATAATGAGCTAGTTAGAAAAAGCAAAGGATCTATTGGTGGTATATGAATATGCCATACTCAGAGTAGACTCACTGAAATCAGTGGACAAATTAGTCATGAATAGACCCACTGAAATGAATAGACAAGTCTGTCCCTCACTTCTGGCTGGAAGGACCACAAAATTGGTTTCAGAATAATTTCCTGTGGTAGGATAACAAACTGAAAATCTGCCTGCATGTTTCAAACTCCCCACCCCCTCTGTGTTCTTTGGCAGATGTCTGCGCAGAAGAAAAGGTGCACATGAAATAGAACCCAAAACTGATCTGACTCGCTGGCGATTCAGCTCCGTGGAAGGGCGGCATAGATGGTACTACGTGGCAGACAGTGAAGAATGTGTCCGTGAACAGAATGCACTCGAGGCTTACACTTTAGGGCTGGACACTGTAAGTGGCTTAATGATAACAGATGGTACAACACTGAAAGGCTACAAAAGGAGCACAGGGCATGAGGACTGCTGGCTTGGCCCTGCCTAGCAGCAGTTTCCCAAGGGCTGGGTCATTTTTCTTTTGGGTTCTCATCTTCTGACACGTCAGTTAGGAGCACAGGAAGCTTGGTTATTGCAATCATAGAATTGTGGAAGGGATCATGAGGGTCACCTAGTCCAACTGCCTGCCACTTGGTGCTGTACAACTGCAACTTGATAATGTCAGGGTTGAATATGAAACCCTACTTGAAAGAAAGACAACCTTGAATAAGATGAATATGCCGATCTACTGGAAATACTGAAATACATAACTTGGTTATCACTTTCTACAAGGTAGCTGCTCGGTGCTTGATACCTAGAAAGCTGAGTGAGTTCATCTGCAAGCCAGAGTCAGTGTAGGGTTCTTACTTGTGCAAAGGAAGTTGGACTACATGATCTTCTGGTCCCTTATATTCTATGGTTCTCTGATCTAAGAGCTCAGAGATGTTCTCTAGAATGATTATTCTCCAGTATACTGATAATCATTTCCATGATGCACATATGATGCATTTGCATGAGGGACTTTATGTGTGTGAAAATACTGAGGCACATGCATCCTCTATGCAGTTTGTTTAGAGAAAGACTCCTGGATTTCTGAACAGCTGTGATCTCCCACTGATGTGAAGCATTGTGAGATGTTTGCAGATGTTGATTTCACTTTCCGGAATCACGGTGTGATTGTAAAACTTTATTTTGGAATGGTTTGTCAGGAGCAAACCATCCATTACATTAAACAACTTTTTGTATTTAACACTACTGTTGTTCAACTAGATGAGGACCCAGTCAGGATGGGGATTGTGGTGGGTGGGAAGGAGGGAGTTTGCCTTTCCCCGCCTGCTCGTGTCCCCAGGCACATACAAATAGCAGCTGGCGAGGGGCGGGGGGATTTCATTGAGACTACTGCTGAGAGGGGAAGTATTAAATGACACTTCCCCATCTGCCATGGTCCCTATCCTGACTACCTTTCTCTGCTATATTTATTTTCAAATGACCCAACAGTTGCATTATATGTAGCAGGACATTTAACACTATGCATACTTTGTACTGTAGCCAGACTTTTAAATTTCTGTACTATTCTCTTACTTCCCCCATTTTGTTTTACAGAGTAAGTTCTTTCCAGACTTGCCCAAAGCCAATACGGCCCAGGAAGCAGTCCAGAAAGCAATTAAATTCTTCTCTGGCCTGCAAGCGGAAGATGGCCATTGGGCTATGGAGTGCTCTGGTGTCGTTGCTCTTGGACCAGGTATAGGGACGCTAACAGACTTACCACAAATACATTAATGGGCCTCCCTGTATATTTTCTATAAATCTATTTCTTTTTTTACCAGATAGGCTAGGCACAAATAGGTGGACATTTCGAGAAACCTCTGAAACTGCTTAAATCAGTTGTCTTTCTTTTGCCTGTACAAAGCTGTTCATCATAATAACATAGGAAGCTGCCTTATCCCACTGGCACATCTATCTCAACACTGACCAGGTAGCAACCCTCTGTGATTTCCCCAGCTCTATGCCCAGGATCCAACTTGGGATTTTCTGCCACAAAGCAAAAGCTATTGCTCTTTCCAATGAAGCCAGAATAATCTAGAATAATGGACCTGTAAGCCTTTAGTATGAAAGGAACAAAGAGCTCTCACCTTTCAGAAACAGCATGAGAACTGAAACACAGGCATCCATTGACATTTGCTATTCACTGAATTTTGTAGTGCAGTTCTCCAGTCACATAATGTGTAGATTGGCATATACTAGAGTAAGAACAACAGCAGAAACAACAATAATAGCTTTGCACAAATTTGTATATTGGGATGATGAATTTTCATTAGAACTAAAATGAAAATGAAAATCACAAACTCATGCGAAAAAGTGAACCAAACTTGGAAATGAAGTGAGAGAAGCTGAATTCAGTTCAGTCCCTGCATGCAGAAGGTCCTAGGCTTGTCCTCTGGCATCACCTGATAGGGGACCCCAGCAGTTTGAAGAAAATTCACTGAGAATCCTGCTGCCTGTTGTTCAATGGTTCACCACACAGAGGATGTGGATACAGCTCCAGGCAATCACTGTAAGCAGCATCCAACATTGAATAGTTCAGAATGAAATCATGCACCTTCTAGTAAGGAGGCAGAAGTGATGATCTTTTGCCTAAACTTGCTAGATAATTAAATCTTGTTATGTTTGACCTTTTTCTTCTGTTTCAAGATAGGAAAAAAAAACCCCATCTACCAGGGGTACAAAAGCACAAATTACATTTTGATATCCCATCAGGTGGTATCCAAACAAATCAAACCAAAATTGAGATAGTCAAGTATTATACATTGTTATCTTTTTTGAAAAATCAAACAGCTTTTTTGATGTCATGCTATGCTGCCAAGATCTCACTGCCAGAAGAGGCCGAGAGAGAGCTCCTGCGTTACATCCTCTCAAAACAGCTTCCAGATGGTGGCTGGAATTTGTGAGTAGTCCAAGGAGGGTGTGATGTTCTAATTCTGCATATCTTTGTCTTGGGCTGGTCCATGATGCAATTCCCCCATGAAGGCTTCTTTAAATCACTTCTGCATTCTGCTGTCTTTTGACTATGAGCAATACTCACCATGTGGACTGGGCAGCAGGGCAGATGACCAGAATGCCAGCTGGCCTCAGCATGTACTGAAGCTGCCCAGCTGTGGCAGAGAAAAATAGAATTGTGGCATGAGGGGTGGAGAGAGGCAACAATAATGAAGACATGATTGTGACGTTAACATATGAGAGAGTGCTGGAGGTGAAATAGTTAAACAGGTTACCCAATCAGGACCCAGGGGGGTGGAGTCAGAGGGACTATAAAACCAGCTCTGGGAGGGGCAAAGGGGGGAGTTTGTTGGGAGTTGGGTGGTTGGTTGGAGTGGGAGTGAATTGGGCTAGAGTTTGTGGGTAGGTTGAGTTAGTGTTACGAAATAAGCTGAGTCAGGAATACTTAGGGGCTAGGAAGACAAGTAAATATCTGAGAGGTGGTTTAGTGAGTGGGAGCAGGTAGCAGAAGTTATAGGTCTGGATAGGCACCCCATGTTTGTAATTGACTGATACCGTTTATTAAACCACATGCTTGTTAAACTGCAATAAATAAACAAAAGTTTATGTTCCAATTTAACCCTGACTGGGCTCAGTATTGCACCAGGTAGGGCCTGGGTGGTGGCAGCGGGAAATAAAGTGGTGGCACAGGGATCAATAGACGGTGAAACGTCCGGGGACCCTGTGTGATCGCCACAATGATATCTGACATCACTCTTGCCTTTAAAAAGCACCATCTCTAGGAAGTATTACAAGTGATAATGGTCTGGTGAAGCCAGGTTACCTCCATCCAAATGTATCCCGTCAAACCAATAGCAAACCACAAAATAGTTTGGGGTTTGACTCAGCTTTGAATCTGAATTCAGTATCTACATTCTCATTGACCAAGATCAGCTTTATTTATCTGGAATGGAATTTCAACTGGTATTCTGGCTGTATGAGCTGCTCTCAAGCCCATGCTGTCTCCTGAAAAGAAACATTTCAAAGCACTACATGTCCTTCATTAAGGCATTACTTTTTTTAAAAAAGGAAATAGAAAACAAAAGTAGGTATTCTGTGGTATCCCGGCTAATGGCTAGCTAACTGGCTATTCTTGGAGTACAGTGGTACCTCGGGTTAAGTACTTAATTCGTTCTGGAGGTCCGTTCTTAACCTGAAACTGTTCTTAACCTGAAGCACCACTTTAGCTAATGGGGCTTCCCACTGCTGCCACGCCACCGGAGCACAATTTCTGTTCTTATCCTGAAGCAAAGTTCTTAACCTGAAGCACTATTTCTGGGATAGCGGAGTCTGTAACCTGAAGCGTATGTAACCTGAAGCGTATGTAACCCGAGGTACCACTGTATTCTGACAAGTTCTCAGAGAAGTTTTTGAATTTAAGTTAATGCACCAGAAGAATGGAAACTAAACAATTCAAACAGCTTCTTAGACATCCAAACACTCTGGTGTACTTTCTAATGGCTCTTTGATCTCTCTTTATGGTAGCCATCTTACAGAACAGTCAACAGTATTTGGCACAACCTTTAGCTACATAGCTATGCGAATCCTTGGACTTGGGCCTGACCATCCAGATGTAGTGCGGGCTCGGATAAATCTCCATAAGAAAGGTAAGGCAGAAATCTCCGCCAGGGCTGGATCAATCCATTTTGCTTGAGCGTAGTACCCAGGCAAAACTTGGGGGTCCTGGTGTTGTACAGTTATTTGGGAGCACCTCTCTATTCTGTCTCTTTTCCTTCCTTCCTTCCTTCCTTCCTTCCTTCCTTCCTTCCTTCCTTCTTTCCTTCCTTTGTGGGTCCTTTTAGAAATCTCCATAGATTGGCACATTGACACCATTTCTATGATCAAACAGAAGATGCTGGTCATATCTTCCCTCCTGTTTTTTTCCTCCTCCAAAATTTATATTGGGAACTCTTGAGAGGGTCTGGACACGGGCCCCTTTGTGTCACTCCGTAAAGCAGAAATGCAGTGATAAAATATTATTTAATAAATACAAAGAATGAGGTGAGTTATAGCCTTTTTATTGCAGTAGCATTCATACATAGGGTTTAATGGCACAGTGGGAGGTGAAGTACAGTGGTACCTCGGGTTAAGTACTTAATTCGTTTGGGAAGTCCGTACTTAACCCGAAACTGTTCTTAACCTGAAGCACCACTTTAGCTAATGGGGCCTCCTGCTGCCGCCGCGCCGCCGGAGCACAATTTCTGTTCTCATCCTGAAGCAAAGTTCTTAACCTGAAGCACTATTTCTGGGTTAGCGGAGTTTGTAACCTGAAGCGTATGTAACCTGAAGCGTATATAACCCGAGGTACCACTGTAGTTACTTCTGCATGGATACAGTCTGAGAAACATATGCATATGGTTCCAGGATGATCAGGGCATTCACTCTGTCCAATATAGAAATGAAGAGGGGACCCTTTGGCTCAAACCTGTTCAGAAACTCTACACTGAATGTAGCTGACAGCTGTGCAGCTGCTGCTAGACTTGCCCTCCAATGTGTGGAGTGTGGCCAAGCCAGGCAATGAGGGTATGACAGGGCAGTTAACATATATAAATATATTAAATTCAGTCGTTGTTACAGGCGTCTAAACAATGTGGAAAACACAGCTTATTTTCACTTCAATTTCTTCAGCTAATTGCCTAGGTGTTACAGCTTAGGACTTACGTAATCCTTTGGTTCTGAAACAGGGTGGTAATATCTTTTTATATATATATTTTAATATTTTATTTTAAGAATTTGTTGCTTACATTTTACATTCATATCAACACAACAAAACACTACCTTTTGGAGGTTCTCAACCCCCAGACTTCCCCCCATCCTCCTCCCCGGTTTCCCATCATTACCACTTATCTTTTCTGCATCTTTATATATTTCTCTAATTTATTCATTTCCCTTATTACAAAATTTACCCTAATTATATCACCAGTGCTATTCTAAGCCTGCTAAAGTTTTTATGTGTTTACAATGCTCCTTCAGATATTCTACAAAATTAGTCCATCTTTAAAAAAATATTTTGTCCTCTTGGTGTCTGATCTTCCCAGTCAATTTCGCCATTTCGGCATAGTCCATTAATTTCGTTATCCATTCTTCTTTTGATGAGGTTCTTTCTTCCTTCCATCCCTGGGCATATAACATTCTCACTGCTGTTGTCGCATACATAAATAAGACCTTTTTCTCCTTTGGGATTTCTTCTCCTATTATACCTAATAGAAAAGACTCTAGTTTTTAAATAAAAGTTATTTTAAACATTTTCTTTAATTCATTATATATAATTTCCCAATATGCTTTTGCTAATTTGCAGGTGCACCACATATGGAAAAATGTGCCTTCTTTATCTTTACATTTCCAACATGTACTCGACATTTACTCTACATATCATTCCACACTTTTACATAATTATCTTGAAATAAGTTTATATTTTTTTGATGTTAACCGACCCCTAAATATTTTACTTTTTTATCTTTAATTCTGTTATTTGTTCAAGTTCATTTTTTTTTTGTTCTGTCATATTTTTAACCAGTGTGATGGGACGATGAGCTGCTTGTGTGTAAAATCCTAGTCCCTCAGAGTTTGGTCAAGTTTGCAAACCTCTGTCTGTAACGGAGCCCCTTAAACATGGCTCCGTCAGTCGCTGGCAGATTCCGACAGTGGTTGCTTTCGGAATCGCTTCCAACATAAAAGCTCCTTAACGGAAACACGTCTTCTGGACTCTCTGCGTGACAGTTTCCGGCGAGGAGTGGGTGTCCCTACAGGAGGTCCTGAAACCTCCCCACTGTTTTCGCTGGAAGTGTCTCTGAGCCATCCCTCCAGCTCCCTTTCCCTCAGCTCAGCTCCTCTCCCCCTACTGGTTCCCTCTTCAGCTGCTGAGTCTCTCCCAACCTGTGTGAGCCCTTTCACTTCCCTTCCTTCCGATGGCAGTTCCCTGACATCCACCTCCCCTCCAGGGCCCCCTTCCTCCCCTCTCGCCCCCTCCTCTACGGGCGGTGAGGAGGCAAAACCCCGGAATGAACTTCCTTCATCTTCCGATGTCCCGAACACTTCTCTCCACCTGTTGCGGTTCCTGGTCTCGAAGTACTCCTCCTCCTCAGAGTCCATCTCCCCTTCCCCTTCCGATTCCGAGAATCCTTCCAACTCCTCCTCCTCATCGGTGGTCCCAAAGTATTCCCTCCGGAACCTCTCCACAGGCTGAGGTTTCCTTGGGAACCTTTGATGGAACGTTTCTATCAATACCTCGTCATTGATATCTTCTGCCATTACCCAAGTGTTTTCTGACTCCGGTTCTCCTTCCCACGCTACCAAATACTCCACCTGATCCCCCTTCCATCTGGCGTCGAGGATTTCTGCCACATGGCTGCTGCATTCCCTTTCTTCTATGACCGGTCCCCGAGTGGCCATCCCTTCTCGTCCCCCCTCATACGGTGACAGTAACGACCTGTGAAATACTGGGTGCAGTTTCATGTGGTTGGGTAACCGGAGCCTGAAAGCCACTGGGTTGACCTGTTGAATGACCTCAAAGGGACCCAATCTCCTGGGTCTTAATTTCTTACAACCTCCTTTGAACGGCAACCCTTGGGTTGACAGCCACACCCTATCTCCCACCCTTATGGTTTCACCTTCCCTTCGGTTCTTGTCTGCCTGCCTCTTGTATTCTTCCTTCGCCCTTTCTAAGTTGAGTTGGAGCTGACGATGGATTGCTTCCATTTCTTCTACAAAATGCTCGGCTGCCGGGACACCCCATCTCTCCCCTTCTCCCCCTGGGAAAGCCCTGGGATGACACCCATAATTAGCCAAGAAGGGGCTCATCCCTGTGGACACATTCTCGGCATTGTTGTAGGCAAATTCCGCCAGCGCCAACTTTTCTACCCAGTCATTCTCTCTGTCATTGACATAACACCTCAGGTATTGCTGGAGGACCCCGTTTGCTCTTTCCGCCTGCCCGTTGGTTTCAGGGTGCCGGGCAGTCGAAAAGTTGACCTCCACCTGCAGTAAGCTCATGAGCTTCCTCCAGAACCTGGAAGTAAATTGTTTTCCTCGGTCTGAGACCACCCTCAATGGCACCCCGTGCAACCTAAAAATGTGTTCTACAAATAACTTCGCTGTCTCTTCCGCCGTGACTGCATGCGAGCAGGCTACAAAGTGGCACATCTTTGTTAGTAGGTCTACCACCACCATGATGGCTGTTTTCCCCTTGGACTTCGGCAGATCAGTCATAAAATCTATCGACACTGCCTCCCAAGGTCGTTCTGGGGTTGGTAAGGGTTCTAATAGCCCCGCCGGTGCCCGCCTCTCCCCTTTGGCTCGCTGGCATTGCTCACACCCTCTTACATACTCCCGTACATCTTCCCTCACCTTAGGCCACCAAAATTCCCTGGTGACCAACCACATGGTTTTGTGTTGTCCAAAATGCCCCGCCGTGGGGCTGTCGTGCAACTGCTTGAGTACCCTCCCCCTTAAGTCTCCTTCAGGGATATACAGTGCCCCTTTGTAATACAAAGCTCCATTTCTTTCCTCGAAACCCCCTGGTTCCTCTCCCTCACCCCTAAGACCTCTGAGCTTATTCTGGGCGTATTCATCATTCTCTGTTTCCTCTACCAGTTCTCTTTGTCCCACCAATGCCGCCCCACACACCCAGCGGTCCTCTGGAATGACATGTCTCTCTTCGGGTGCTCCCTCCCCCTCCAAATATTCAGGTTTGCGTGAGAGAGCGTCCGCCCTAATGTTCTCTGGGCCTGGCACGTAACAAATCTCAAAGTTAAATTTGGAGAACTCCTGGGCCCATCTCACTTGCCGTTGGTTGAGCACTCGTGCCGTCCTCCAATACTCTAGGTTCTTGTGGTCAGTGCACACTTGCACCTTATGTTGTGCGCCAATTAGCAGGTGCCTCCATCTCCGGAACGCCTCATGAATGGCTAGTAGTTCTCGGTCATACACCGTGTAGTTCCTCTCGGATTTGTTCAGCTTTCGCGAAAAAAAGGCACACGGTCTCCACTCTGACTCCTCCTTCCCTGGCTGCAGAAGCACCGCCCCAATAGCTCTGTCTGATGCGTCAGTTTCCACTCTCATCGGTTTTTGTAAATCCACATGCAGGAGTTGTTGTTCCGAGGCGAAGGCCCTTTTTAGTTCCTCAAATGCTCGCTCCGCCTCCTCAGTCCAAACGAACTTCTTCTTACTGCTGAGACAGTCCGTAATGGGCGCCGTCAGGTGGGCAAAGTTTCGGATGAACTTACGATAGAAGTTCCCAAATCCTAGGAACCTCTGCACATCCTTCCTTGTTTTGGGTGTTTTCCATTCCAGCACCGCCTGGACCTTGCCGGGATCCATGGCCAATCCCTTGTCTGACAGGCGATACCCCAGGAATTCCACCTCCTTGGTATGAAACTGACACTTCTCCAGTTTCACCCACAGCTGGTTGGCTTGCAGCCTGCTCAACACTTCTCTGACGTCTCTCACATGCTGCTCCTCATTCTCAGAATACACCAACACGTCGTCTAAGAAGGCCACACAATTCTTGTAAAGCAAAGGCCCCAGGACGTGGTTCATAAACGATTGAAAGCACGCGGAGCCTCCTTGTAGGCCGAAGGGCATAACTAAATATTCAAATGCCCCCAAAGGGGTGAACATGGTGGTTTTCCATTCATCCCCCTTCCTTATTCGTATCAGGTTGTACGCCCCCCTTAGGTCCAGTTTAGTAAAAATCTTTCCCTTCCTGACCCTTGTCAAAATGTCGTCAATCCTGGGCATAGGGAAAGCCACTGGTTCTGACACTGCATTTAAGGCCCTGAAGTCACACACAAGCCTCGGCTTGTTCGTGTTTTTTTTATCCACAAAAAACACTGGGCTGCCCCCCACCGCCCTGGACTCTCTGATGAACCCTCTCTTCAGGTTCTTGTCAATGAACTCTCTTAGCTCCTGCATCTCTCTGTCTGACATGGCGTACAGCTTGCCTACAGGGAGCTGTGCCCCAGGGAGTAAATTGATTTGACAGTCAAAGGGTCTATGCGGGGGTAGTTGGTCAGCTTCCCTTTCGCTGAAGACGTCGCGGAGATCTGCGTATTGTCGTGGTACCTTCACGTTCTCCGTTACTTCAGTCCCTGCTAGGGTGGCTTGGGCCCCTGCCAAACCCTTTCCCTCTTTGCAGTGTTCTAAGCAATGTGCTGAACCAAAAGAAACCACTCTCTGATGCCAGCCCACCAGCGGATCATGTAACGCTAGCCAGCTCATCCCCAATATAATGGGAGCTCCTCCCAAGGTGGCCACATTAAACGCTATCAGTTCGGTGTGCCTTGCCACCTTCATTATCATTGGGACGGTCTGCAAGCTGACTTCTCCTCCCAACAGCTCCCTGCCATCGATCGTGGTCACCTGCAGGGGGTTGCTTAAAGGGATCGTCTGTATCTGGTGTTCAGCTGCAAACTCTTTGCTCATGAAATTGCAGGAGCTGCCTGAGTCCAACAGCGCCTTTATCTTTAGAGGGTGTCCGTTTGGCAGCTCTAGCGCCACTTCTATCACTAGGGCGGGTTTAGGAGGTTCTGGCGTGGGCACTTTCACTGCTCTTTGGCCTGGCTGCTGTGCCCCGACGGTGGCAGCCAGGTGTTGGCTTTTACTTGCTTCGGTATTTCTTCCTCTCTTCCCTCCACAGCTCCTACCATCCCTTGCCATTCCTTCCTCTGGGGGCAGACTCTGGCAAAGTGACCCGGCTGTTGGCAGAGATAGCATTTCCGGGCGCCTTTTCCCTCCTTCTTTCCCCCCTCACTGGGCTTTGAAACTGCGCGCGCGCGCGCTGTTCCGATTTCCATCGGCTCTGCCGGCGGGAAAGTTGGCTCTGGAATGTCTGGAATGCGGAACTCCTTCCAACGTTCCCCCTTCCCTTCCCGCCTCTCCAATGCTCTCGCCTCCTGGCGCGCTCCTATGGTCAGCGCTGATTTGGTCACCTGGTCCATAGACTCCGCCCTGGGCGCCCGGGAAAGTTCGTCTTTCACAGCCGAAGAAAGCCCTTCTTCAAAGAGCATTTGAATGGGTTCCGCCGATAGATCCCACCCCAATTTATGGATCAACATGGTGAACTCAGTCCAGTACTCACGGACAGATCGGCTCCCCTGTTTGCAAGCCATTAACTGTCTGCGGACCACTCCCTGTTCAATATCGCTGGAAAACATCAGATCCATGGCGCGAAAGAACTTCATCGTGTCCTTTAGGACGTCACTATTCGCTGCCATCAGGGGTCTAACCCAGTCTCTCGCCCCCTTTTCAAGATGCCCAATCACGAAAGCCACTCGTGATTCCTCGTCAGGGAATTCATCAAACTGCAGATTGAGGGCATATTGCATCTCTGTCCGAAAGCCATGATAGTCTTTGGGCTCCCCCCCAAACTTCTGCACCAATCCTGGTACCTTTCTGACGAGCTGGGTGTCTTTCCCCTTTTTGTCTGCATCCTGAGCCCTCCTCTCCTCAAGCCTCGCCGTCTGCAGCGCTAGCTGGACCTCCAACACCCGGTACCTTTCTTCCAGGCTTGGACCCGCTCCAGCTCCTGCTTCTCCGGTTCCGGCTGGGTTGCTCATGATGCCTTCTCCTGCACAAGCTGCTCACGAAGACTGTCGGAATGCTGTGATGGGACGATGAGCTGCTTGTGTGTAAAATCCTAGTCCCTCAGAGTTTGGTCAAGTTTGCAAACCTCTGTCTGTAACGGAGCCCCTTAAACATGGCTCCGTCAGTCGCTGGCAGATTCCGACAGTGGTTGCTTTCGGAATCGCTTCCAACATAAAAGCTCCTTAACGGAAACACGTCTTCTGGACTCTCTGCGTGACAGTTTCCGGCGAGGAGTGGGTGTCCCTACAGGAGGTCCTGAAACCTCCCCACTGTTTTCGCTGGAAGTGTCTCTGAGCCATCCCTCCAGCTCCCTTTCCCTCAGCTCAGCTCCTCTCCCCCTACTGGTTCCCTCTTCAGCTGCTGAGTCTCTCCCAACCTGTGTGAGCCCTTTCACTTCCCTTCCTTCCGATGGCAGTTCCCTGACAACCAGCATTTTTGATTTTCCTTTATTTAACTTAAAACCTGCCACTTGGCCAAATTCATTCAATTTCTCTAATACTTTTGGTACCGATTCCAAAGGATTTTCTACCGTTAATACTAAATCATCTGCAAATGCCTTAAGTTTGTATGACCTAGTTCCAATTGTGATGACTTTGATTTCTTCATCTGTTCTTATCTTTCTCAACAAAGTCTCTAACACCAGAATAAATAACAGGGGTGACAATGGACACCCCTGTCTTGTTCCCTTTGTTATATTACATTTTTCAGTAACTGTATTGTTTACTATTAATTTAGCCTGTTGCTCAGAATAAATTGCCTCAATACCCTTAGCAAAGACCTGTCCAAAATTCATTATTTCAATTACTTTTTTCATATATGTCCATGATATATTATCAAAAGTTTTCTCTGCATCAATAAAAATCAAAGCTGCTTGCTTATCAGTTCTAACTTCTAGATATTCAATCACATCAATAATGTTCCGTAAATTATCTTTCATATATCCACCTGGTAAAAAACCGGCCTGATCTCCATGAATTAATGGGTGCAATTCAGGATGGTACTTTCTGTCAGTTTCCCAACCTTCTATAAATCTTACTTGTGAGGCTCCTCTAGTATAACAGACCAGGGGATCAGCTCACCCGTCCGACTGGTTTGGGATTCTTCTCTTTCAAGAAGATCTCTCTCCTTCTTACTGAATTGAGAATCCAAATAATATGTCCTCTCACATGTGCTGTTCCCAATTCAGCTTCCCAGTTTTCTCTTGTCTATATACTCTTAAAATACACTAATCACTGTCTCTCAAACTAAGTTCAGAGACTTTTTTTCTGATTACAGAGTGGATTTAACACACAGCTCAGGAGCTATATAACTATCCAGCTGAATGCCAGAACGCCAATTCCTTAACTGCTTTTTTCTCGTGCCTACGCCAAGTGCTGTCACCACCTCCCTCTGGCTACCTGTACCCACAACCAATCAAAAGGAGGCTGCAGCACAGCACTCTAGTGGAATTCTGAGGCACTGCATCACTAAACTTTAAACAAGTTGAGCTTTCAATCTCTCAAGGCTATAAACATGTCTCGGTTTTCACTGAAGGTTTCTTTGACTTTGCCCCTTCAGTCTATGGAAACAAAGACTTTGTTAATTCTCTTTCCAGGTGGTGCTCTTGGAATCCCTCATCTGGGCAAAGTTTGGCTGGCTATTATGAATTTGTACAGCTGGGAGGGAATGAATACACTGTTTCCTGAGCTATGGTATGTGTCCTAAAGTTTACTCATCCCCAACCCACCCTGCCGATCATGAATTGCCAAAGAAAGGTCTCTGCTGCAACAGTATTACACAGTAGGCGGATCCTTCACTAAATAGCAATGACTTGGAAACGGAGACATCCATATTAATCTTCACTACTTCATGTCTGTTTGTGACAGAACCTGTTCTTCACAGGATTTCATGTAGAGGTTACTCAGATGAAGAACATCTACTCATGAGTCAGAGTGAGGTATGGCTGGTTGCCATACCTCTGCCTGATTGGTGAGCAGACACATGTCATGGATGTGGCATATGCTGCATGTTAAGGAGCAAAAACTGCAAGCCGCAAATGGAGCTCAAACTGCAGCCCATAGGCCTGGGAAATGATTTTAATGATTTTAGGACTGCTTTAAGCAGTGCTTTTCCCCCTAAAAAATTGTTTAGGGGTACTCTCATTTTCGGACTCATATTAAAATACTGCCCCTCAATGAGGCCAAACTTAGATTCACAAAATGTTTAGATGTATGTGCACCCCTGCATAGCCCCAGAAAAGAAGCACTGGTTTTAAGAAAGAAGTAACCAGAAGCTTGCAGAAGATACTAGGTTTCAGGAACTACGTGTGTAAAGAAATGCTGAGACCATTTGGTCTTTGTGACCAGTGAATTCTTGCCTATCACGTTTTTTTTTGGTAATAGGATATAACAGGGTTTTAATCTGTATATATAAGAGACTATGGACTCAGCTATACAGCTGCAAATAAAACGTTTTAAGTGTGTTTTAAGAGCAATATACAATGTGACACAAGATGGCGATGGTGAGCCTTATGGAAAATTCAAGGTATTTTTTTAAAGCATTTTCAGAACATTTTTATATGTGTGTAGATTCTACCTATATAATAGTTTGCTCATGTGCAACCATCTCTCTGCCTTTTTGATGTGCTGCACTGGTCCCCTCCACACTTCATTTCCAAGCTCAGAGTGCAGGCACTCTCAGAGGTCCAAAGAGGCCTGGGCCGCTTCCAGTTTTTGAGATCCCTAGCTATGATAAAATGAAGATAAAAACGACAATACTGGAAAGCAAAATAAGGCACAAAAAATATAGTGGATTGTTTTGTTTGTTATTATGTTATGCTTTTTTGTCTTTTTATACCGTAAACTGCCCTGTGATCCTTGGATGAAGGGCAATATAACTTGCTTTTAGTGTTACCACTACATCCAGGATTCCTGACATTGTCTTCCATGAACCTGTTTCTTCCTTCTTTCTGAAATAGGCTGTTTCCTACATGGCTGCCGGGACATCCCTCGACATACTGGTGTCACGCTCGCCATATCACCCTCGCGATGAGCTACTGCTATGCCACTCGCCTGACTGTAGAAGAAGATGAATTGATCCAGAGTCTAAGACAGGCAAGACAACATTCTCCAAACATCCCACCATCCTCGGTCAAAGTGGGACCCTCATACTTCCTTGGATCTGCACTTGGGGAATTGCTTGCTTGTATCTGACAGGGAGAAGGCTGAACTGGATGTCTTATTTTCCATTTAAGGCAGAAGCCGAGCTCAGAGCATCAGTGTTTCAAAATGCCATGAGAATATTTATTTTGGAGAGAGGTGGGGGCATGTAAACATGCCACTTGGCCATCCCTATTCCATAGGGGAGGGCAACTTTGGGAGGGTGGAATATGAAGTGGAGATGGTGCCCAGGGCATCACCCTGCCAAATCATGTAAGTCTCTCTCCTACCATGTTTTTGTTTAAATTTATTTTAATGGCTCTGTGCTTCGTGCTCCACAGAGAATTGCTTCAGACCTTTGCCTCTTCTCCTAAAAACTGACAGACAACACCCACGTTGCCTTCTCTATCGCAGTACCGTATTACCAGACTCCCCCTTTTTCATGCATCTTTTTCTTTCTTTCTCCCTTTCTTTTTGGGTGGTAAAAGGTGTTTTCTCCTCCCCTCTTCAGAACTACTGAAAAACAAATCAATGAAGAACTGTTGAACCATTAATCTATGGAGTTTCCTCCTCTAATATTTAATTCATTAATATATTATTTATTATAACATACCTCTTTTCATATAAGTATCAAAATTGTGATGAGGAGGACCATGAAGGCTGATGCCATAACACAGGGAGGGGTGGTCTCCCTTCCTAGCACAAAGCATTGCGTTATGTGGGTACAGAGCAGATTTTGCCACACTACCATGAATTTTCTGGGTTTTTTAAAGCTCTGAAATGACAGTTGTCAAGTACACTAATATCCTGCTTCTTCTTTACTATGAAAGTCATTTCACTTCATGGTTTCCTTCTAGGAGATTTATGTGGAGGACTTCTCCACCATTGATTGGCCAGCCCAGAGGAACAATATTTACGAAGCCGATTTGCAAGCTGCACACAGCTGGATGCTGGATGCTGCTTTGGGTGAGTGATTTTGAAATTGGCAAGTCTTTTTCCAGGAGTTCAGGTCTTCAGCGTAGGTTTTCTAGGGTTTACTTGGCACAGAGAAAGAGAGGAAGAGACTTCTGTTGGTCTGAGGAATAAGACGTGCATGTCCTTGGCCCAGACATATATCCATGGAAACATACAACACCTTCCAGGTTTCATATTATCACAGCTTGTTAGCTGGAAGCAAACAGTCAGCTCTGAGAACAAACACAATACAAACCTTTGTAGCAAATACAAGAAAGAGCCTTGCTTTGTGAGCAAGAGGCCTGAACCATGCTGTGGACATATGCCATGGCATTATGGGTTTTGTTGTCTTGGAACCATTCATGGTGATCATCACTGTGGTTTTGCCTGTCAGACTACAGGGTAGTTTGGGACAAATGATCGTAGAAAAGTTTTTGAGAAGGGGATCTGCAAAATGTTCGTGCAAGGGTGGGCGGGGGTTACCACAGATGGAAGGAATGGCATTTGGGGTTTTTCTCTGTGTTAAAAAATTGATTGTTTTGTTTTTAATATTTAACTTTTGAAAGCTAAATTGTGTTTGTCCTAAATTGTGTTTGCTAAATTGTAATTGCATGGAAAATTATTGCAGCCCAAAACACACGAGGAAGATAGAACCACATTAACATGATTGCGATGTTCATAATGACTCTCTTATTCCTTCTGCAGCTACCTTCAATTTGTATGAGAGATACCATTTCACCAGTTTCAGAAAGCAAGCCATTGTGGAAATGTATGAGCAAATCAAGGCTGACGACATATTCTCAAACGCCACCAATTCTAGCCCGGTAGGTCCTTTGTGAATGTCTTTCAGAAATAATCGTATCGGGACCAAATTACTTTTGATGGCAGCATATGTTCCTTCTCCTGAGGAAGATTTCCCTCAGAAACCAGTATCCTTCCAAAGGTAGAGCTATGCTTGTGGCAATCTTGTTCTGCCCACTTGAAGGAGTTTCTGTGTTTGGCTGATGACATGCAGAGACATAGCCATGTGGCCGATGAGTGTGCTAAGCATGGAGGTATAGTGGAGGAGAATTTCTAACTGGAATGATATCTCTTTTGTCCTGTAGATTTGTAAACCGTTTCATGTGCTAATAAGACGGCATGCTGATGGAGCTGATTCTCCAGCTTTTCAAGAACATATCTCCAGGATCTATGACTACCTTTGGTAAGGCTGGCATATTTATTCCTCCCATCTTTGTAGTGTCCTGAACATGGTCTTGCATAAGTGTGGTTTTGCAGACCTTGATCTTTCCTCAAAAAAGGATTAATCAGACTAGAAAACGTAAAGCACATTCACATCGTACTTCAGAATGGTGTGTATACCTGCGACATCCGTCATATGTGCACAGATGAGCACAGATGCTCAGATGGCAGTTTCATCACTAGGAGTTCCAGGGGGTTGCAGGGGGAGGGGCAGAAAGGGCATGCACACTCTATAAAGATATCTCTGCCCCCTATCTGATTTGAACAACCCTGTGCAAATGCGGCTTGCAGTGCAGTGGGATAAAATGACCTTGCTGCGTTTTAAGCCAGTGATGTGAACATATCCTTATTTGCAGTATAGGCAGATCTCATGCATACCCATGCCTCACTCATGGTGTTGTATGGAAGAGATATCAGGATGATTTGGGTCTCCTATTATGCAATGTAACTACATGGTCTTGTGTCTGCTATAATCTCTGCTTTTTATATCTCTGCAGGATGGGACAAGATGGTATGTTAATAAAGGTACAATAGTGTGAACCAATATGTTGGGAAATATTATGGGCTGCAATTTGCATTGCTTTGGTGACTCTGAAGCTCAGCTGTCTTCTCCTTGCCTGACAGTACCAGCTTCATTGAAGTGAATATCAAAATATCAAAATACCAGGAGATCCAGTCATGGCTCTCCTGCATAAAGTGTAGCTTCACCCCAGGGTTAGAGCTAGGAGATAAGATGTAAGATAATACCAGGTCATGTAGCACCTTTTTAAAATGCTGATTCAGATCTTATCTGATGTGCCAAGAATCCCAAAACACATGCTGCTTAACTGAGAGAACAAGAGGAATTGATCAGTACACAATACAATCAAAACAAGGGCCAAGCGAAGGTGCAGAAGAGCCCTTTAGTTACTGATTTACTCCCAGTGTTCTTGCTTTCTTTTAAAATAGCGTATTATAAAATAAAAATGGGAGGAAACCAATTGTTCACCACTCCCACACAATTCTGACCACACAAATTTCAGAGGCTTCCACACCAGTCCACCCACATCTTTCCCCATCTTCTACTCAGTTAAGCAGGAGGGCTTATCACCATTCCATGAGACATTCCAGCCCTTAAGGAGGGTGCAGAGCAAGGCCAGTGGAGGAGGGTGTAGGCTGGGAAGTGGGCATGACTGGGGAAGCATCCAAAGGGCTGGTTAGAGAGGACTGCATTCAGCTCCCAGGCCAATGGTTCTCCACCCCTGATCTAATGGACAAAACTCTTCTTCCTTTCTTTATATCAGGTCATGGGATCACAGACCTGGGATACACAATTTGCCATTCAAGGCTTCTTGGAGGTATCATTTTATATTGTCAACTCTTCTGCTTTTGTTCTTTCCACAATAATTTCCATTTACATATATATATATTAGATGAATGAACTGGCATGTAGAGAGTGTGTGTTCATTATTTAACCAAAGCACACACACTACGAGATCCGAACACCTCGTATGCCTGTCATGGTTAACCAAGAAAGGCATGTTCTCCAGGTGATTCTTAGGACATGAGGCCCAGAAATCCACACACTGAGTATTCCTTTTGTAACACTGAAGTTATCCCTGACGAACTTGCATTTATTTTTGTGGCTGTCCAAAGTGATGATTTTGTGTAAGTGTCTGAGATTTTCTCTGTGACTTTCCTTGGTCAGAATTCTTAAGCATAACTTCTGTCTTTTTCTAGGCTGGGGTTCAGAACAATCCTGACTATGCATCCTGTCTGAAAAAAGCCCATGAATTCTTGAAAGCCTCTCAGGTAAAGCACTGATCTTGGAATAACATACACAGGGAATCAATACTGCTTTCAGCTGTCTCAGCAAAAGAATCAGGAGGGAAACACTTGTCTCTTTTTGCAAGGTAACATTGACAAGTAATATCAATTCGGTTTTATAGTGTGACTTCAGTCCTGTGTAAAACCTTGTATATCCACTGTAATTTACCTCAACTGACACTATGGGTTGTACGCTGTATGAATCCTATTCAGAGCAAACCAACTCAGGTTAATAAACCTGCCCAATTTGAGTTCATAAATTTCAGTGAGTTTGCTTTGAGTAGCGTTAGCACCGGACACAACCCTATGTGCTGCCATTGCATCAGGTTGTCGCCATATTCTGTCTTCTAAATTACAGAACATATTTCTGACTGAGTTAATTTATTTATTCTTTTCTATTGTTTGTTAATTATTGCATAGCCCATCTTCTTCTCCAAGGAGCTTAAGGTGGCATACATGGTTTTCTTCCTCCTTACTGAATCCGCACAACAACGCTGTGAGGAATTTTAGGCTGAGAGGAAGTAAGGATTGGCATCCTGGTCTCTCAGGTCCAACACTCAAACTGTTATGCCACACTGGCTTTCTCGGGTTATAAATATATTCTGATTGTCTTTTATTAATATGCTGCTAATCTGTTTTTCAGATTGTAGATAACCCACCTAACTACCAGAGATATTATCGCCAGATGAACAAGGTACATCCAGAATTGTGTCCTGTGTGTGTGACACATAGCCAGCAAAAAAAGAGTCTTTAAGTGTTAATTCTGAGAACCTAAGGAGCCTGCTGGTTTAGGCCAGGGCCCATCTAGTCTAGTATCCTGAAGAAGAAATATGGACCACCCGTCAAATCCCTGGTTGCTTTATTGGGATCTTTTTGGGAGGAGATGCCTCTACACTGACTGCTGCCCAAGGAGTCCTAATGTATTTTCTTCAATATCCAGGGTGGATTCCCCTTCAGCAATCGAGAGAATGACTGGATAGTCGGTGACTGCACTGCTGAGGCCATGAGGACATTGATGCTGCTGGAGGAAAAATGCCCCTTCATAGAAGATCATGTGGCACCTCAGCGCCTCTTTGATGCTGTCAATGTGGTGAGAAGAGGGAAAGCTCAGAAGAGAAAATGGGAAGCAGGCAGGAGGAAGCTATTGTGGGAAGACTGAGGTCATCTAGCATTCAGTAATAGTGCTGAGGAGAATATTGGCTTTGTGGGACCGTATTGGTTTTGTGGGCTAAGATAATTGGTGGAAGTGTCCCTGTGGCAGCAGTTTATCCTCTGTGAAGGATGATCAGTCTTGAATTTTGAGTTCCTTAAGCTCAGGTAAAGGGTTGTAAGGTAGCAGGACTGAGAGCAATCTCCCTCAGTAAGCTGGATCGAAAGCTCTCTGGGCTTTAGGATTGACAACAGATGGACCATTGATCTTGTTCATTAGAAAGTAGCTATTGCATCATTACAGTTTACTTACAATTTGAAGTCAAATACATAATCTGTTAATCTCTGTCCCTACAGTAGTAATTTGGAGATACAGTGCAAATTAGCAAATTTTGTCCTGGAATCCTCATCATAGTCATGAGGAGCAATGACACTTTCTAGGGTTTGCTAGAACAACAGAATCTCCCCATCCACTGAGTTCTCCATTGGCCTAATATGGTGAGAGAGGGCCAACTGGCACGATTACATATGTACGGCGAGCCACTCTCCTTTTGTTTAGTTCCACTTAAAATAAAGAGATTGGTTTGTCAAGAGCACAGACTCTGATTTTACACACCATTGTAGCCAGGTGGATTGGCGCCTGAATTGCATTTGGTGCTTGTGGCAAAGTCTGAAACAGCAGGAATCTATCCAGACTTGAAAAACAGAAAATGGCCACATGAATCATGGGAATTCTTGCATAGAAAGGGGCAACTAAAATGATGAAGAATTTGGAGGATCTCCTCCATAACATTTGGGGTTTTTTAGTTTATAAAAAAGGCAAGTGAGGAAGGGGCACAGGAGTGGCTGGTGGAGCTGGACAGGAGCGACCAGCCATGTTCCTCTGCAAGTAGGACAAGGAACACCATGCCTGTTCTTAAACCCTCTCCCCGCCCCCCCCATCCCACTTGTACTTTTTTGCAGATTCTGAGCATGCGAAATTCTGATGGTGGTTTTGCTTCTTATGAAACCAGACGAGGGAGTAGGCTACTGGAGATAATGAACTGCACAGAGTTGTATGGTAAGAACACAGCCTTGATATCAGAACAACTTAAATGGGAATCTTTTGTGAATTCCGGTCCTCTTTACAATTTCATAGTTTTGGGGATAGAGACCATGAACTGAAGTCACATGTTTGAAGGCAGTTTGTTTTGGCCATAGGACCTTGGCAATTGTTCACGTTGTCAGAGTCCACTGTAGGTGCTGATAGGGGAGATGTTCTAAGGCAGGCTGGTGGTTGGTTTCTGGAACAAGCAGAACAAAGATGGCGTGATATGGACAGTCCATGTGGCTCTGACCATGGAACCAAAATGATAAACAGGTACACAAAGTCAGCTAGAAATCAATGGTCTCCTCACATCACACATCGTCTGACTGTCAAAACTCTGAAGCCACCTCTCCCAGGATGACCCCACCACCTCACAGCCTTCAGGGAGGGGACACTTTCCCTTGAGGGCATTCTGCTGTGAACTGCATGCCAGCAGGGAGTGTGGCCAGAGCCATCTCTCCCTCCTTTTGCCACACCCTCTTCTCTTCCTCTCTCTCTTTTGCTCTGTGCCCAACAGGCTGCTAGGGGAGAGACCAATAATTCTTGCAGGGTTCTCAACTGTTTGCTTGCAAAGGGATTTCCTCTCACATCACCCCATCTGTTTCACCTCCACCACCATCTTCCTCCCCCTTTGGGCTCTTCCTGCGCTTTTAAAAATAGGCTGAGGCCTGTATGTGACTCTCTGGATGCAGGTTGCCCGCCCCTGATCTAGACAAAGAAGGATCTCGCTGATAGTCCTCTGCACAAAATGCATGGCCGGTTTTCCTGATAAGCTTTTGGTGGGCAAAGGGCTGACATTTTGACTGTTGTTTTTATAGAGGTTTTTTTTCCCTCCTGCTGTTTAAACTGCTAGGTTTTGGCTCCCTTTTAAAGGATATTTTCGGGGATGCTAGCATTTTATAAATCTGTAAGCCACCTTGAAACATAAAGTAAAATACTTCACTTTATGATTTTCAGCTGACTGTATGGTCGACCACACCTATACAGAATGTACTTCATCCATAATGCAGGGATTGAAACATTTTGGGAAAAGATTCCCAAATCACCGGGAAGATGAAATCAGGTAAAGGTATGGGGGGAAATCCCCAGAAGCTGAGAAGGATATTATTGATACAGCATGAATTCATATTCTATAGTCTTGAATTCTGTATTCTAATAGAATATTCCATGTTAAGAGCTCAGGAATTGCAAAGACTGATTTTTTTTTTTTTGTATTTGATTGCAACTCCAGTCATTATTTAAAATATATACATATACCTCCATCTGCTTACATCCCTGGCAACTAATGATCACACGGTACATCTGAAGTGGACTCCAGTCCATAAAAACTTTTGCCACAAAAAAATGTGTTAGGCTTTAAGGTGGCACAAGACTCTTAGTTGTTTTTGCTGCAGCAAACCAGCACAGCTACCCCTCCGAAAATGTTTATGTACATGTATCTTACAGCATACATGTTATTTCCAACATAGAAGTGATACAGTATGTAAAGTTGTTGCTGGTGGTTTAAACAAAGACTGATGAGGAACACTCTTGATCTTAATTAGCCATCACCTGGGAGGCTGGTAGGACCACTACTGGATCACATCCTGCTCTAAGGTGGGTCACAATAGCAACACTAACGTTGTTAAAACATTAAGAAGTGGGCCACTAAATGAATGTTTTGGGTGGGTCCAAGTTCTGAAAAAGTGGAAGGCTTCTTTAGGCCGTTGAATGCCATTGTTACACGGAGCTTGCCTTAATGATTGTCTTATCCAGAACCTGGTTAGCTTGAAATGTAAGAAGACTCCTTTGTTTTTCTTCCCAGTGATACTCTAAGTGAGGCTTTGCAGTTTTGTCGTAATATGCAGAAAGCTGATGGCTCCTGGTTAGGGTGAGTGGCTTACAAATATCCCACACTGAACTTGACTGTGGCACTGGTCGGCAGAGTTTCTGAATGCATACATAGTGTTCTCAAAGAATGACTTTGCTGACTGAGCTGTGGAAACCTTCACCTTTTGAATGCCTTTCCTACACAACAGTTTGACAGATAAAAAGGAGAGAACTAGCTAATGCAACACGCTGTTCCATTGTTTCAGCTGGTGTGTCATCCTAGTAGACGAAGTGCTGTGGATCAGCTGACCACTTGTAGTGTAGTTGACAGTCAGCTGTCCTATGTTGATACGGCCTATGATTGTGGCCCAGTGCAACCCCTTGGGGGACGTGGATGGGGCAGGTCCTTTGTCCTTCATGGCCAATTGTTTTCTTCAACTGACCAGAGGGGATGATGGGAACGCCTGTCAATTTTTAAAATATAAATTGGCCAATAGTGACCTGATAGCAGAGTGGGACTTCAGCAGCAGAGATACTGAGGGTTCACTCCAGTCCTCCGCTGGAGTATTTAAGCCATCTGCATTGGGAGCCAGCAACATAGTTGGCAGCTGATCATCCCACCCACCTAAAAATTGGCATTGCCTTTGAGGTAAGTGGGCAATGTGTATGGAGGACCTTGCTGTGGAGATAATCGGTCACTGTTTTCAGGACCAGGAAGGAATTTGCATGCAGACAAATTGGGCCCAATTGGTGGTTTTGCCTTCTCATAGCAATTGTCACAACTTTCAGTGGATAAGGCATGGGATGAATTTTTGGTCTATTTCGGGGGGGGGGGGGATAAAATGGCGCATCACCCCCTTCATTTGGTGCCTTATCTCAGGGAACCCTGGTAAAGGGGTTTGGGTAGAAGATTCTGTCCAGAAGTCCAGATGGGGGCAGACAAGCATAGAACTTTCATTTGGTGGCCTGGGGGGGTGGTCAGTTTGGTTGACCTGTGTCTTGAGGTAACCAATCACAGGCACAGTCCTGTTTATCTGCATTTGCACTGGCGACAGCTTGCTCTTTTGGTATGATCTACAAATATGAAACTATTTTGGGATGGAGGGTAAAACACAAGCAAGGAACGGGATTTCTCATAAATGCACAGAATTGCCTTCTCGCTGTGGAGGGGAATGCTGTAGCCTAACTCTATGCACGGGAATGAAAGGATGAGTATGCAGCCTCTTTTTTGATGCAATGAGATCCTAAAAATAAACAGAGCCGGATCAGACTTAACCCTGATGCATGAAATAGGCAAATTCAGCATGTGACAGCTAAGAGGGCAGTTAGGGGTCTTCTTCACAACAAATAACTGATGTTAGCCTGTCTGAGGAGTGATTTGAAACCAGCAGCCTAAAATGTAGTACCAATATCTAGGCATCAGCAGCTTTTTCCACCCTCAGTAAATCTATGTCTGTTCTGAGGCAGGATTTTGTGACCATTCAACTGAGCAGTCTTTTAACAATGTAGTTGCATTAGGTAGTTGCACAAACCTTCACATTGTCATTAGGCTTAGAGAGAAAACATACTGTACTGTTGGTAACACTATGTACTGATCCCATACTGATCCCTTCATGAGTCATCATGAGAATTCACACCCTTAGATCTACAGCCAGTAAGAAAAATAACTGGTTATATAAATTAGATCTAGTTAAATGTACAACAAGAAAAAAATAAAATAACAAGTTATATAGCAATAAGAGATTCTGACTTTGACTAGGAACATGAAATTCAAAAGATTCTCGCATTGCAGGGGGTTGGACTAGATCAGGGGTCAGCAAACTTTTTCAGCAGTCCCCTAGACTTGTGGGGGGCCAGACTATATTTTTTTTTGGGGGGGGGAGAACGAATTCCTATTCCCCACAAATAACCCAGAGATGCATTTTAAATAAAAGGAGACATACTACTCATGTAAAATCATGCTGATTTCTGGACCGTCAGCGGGCCAGATTTAGAAGGCGATTGGGCCGGATCCGACCCCTGGGCCTTAGTTTGCCTACCCATGGACTAGATGACCCTCATGGTCCCTTCCACCTCTATGATTCTATGAAACAAACAGTGAATGGAAGGGTATACTCAAAGGGTGTAGTCTCTCATTTGTCTCAGTATCTTTCATTCAGCGGCTGATGGGTTTTTCTTCCCTGACAGGCGATGGGGCGTATGCTTCACATATGGCACCTGGTTTGGACTAGAGGCATTTGCATGTATGGGATACATCTACCGTGGTGGGTGAGTAAGCAGCCTTTCGGGCAGAAGATTAGTATGAATGTTGCTCTGCTGGGAGCCCTTGATGGAGCTGAGCTTCAGGGGTGTGAAGCGGAGAGACCGTCAGGCTCCTCCACCCAAAATATCAAAGGCAGGGGAGTCATGTGCATATAATATTGACAGCACCAGCCCCTATGCATGCTTACTCAGAAGTAAATCCAGCTGAGCTTGGTGGGCCTTACCTGCAGGTAATTGTGCATGAGATTCTTTGGGTGCAGTCAAGGCCAACAGTGGAACAAAACCCAATGAGGCATTTCATCGGCTATTTCTCTCTCTCCCCTCTCATATTTTCTAGGGAGGCATGCAAGGAAGTGACCAAAGCCTGTGAATTCTTAGTCTCCAAGCAAATGGAAGACGGTGGCTGGGGAGAGGAATTTGAATCCTACAGGTTTCGCAAATATATTCAGCACACCGTATCCCAGATCCACCAAACCTCCTGGGCTCTGTTGGGGCTGATGGCTGTTAGGTAAGCACAGAAGATGGCAGTTACCTACCTTAGGCTTCTTTCTGTCTGCTTTTGCCCAAGTGGTTTCTGCAGCAGTTAGACAAACCAATTAAGGCGTGCTAAAGAAACATGCTTCTAAGTTCATGGGGTTTGGCAAGAGGGGGCTGATCTGCCCCAAGTCCATTTCCTCCAAAGTCTTTTTCCCAAAAACACATTATCCATTCACTATGAGTGCATTGCATCACTTGCATAAATTTGTTCTGGGCCTGTTGGCTGAAGCAGGCTAGCCGTGGGAGATGGAGCTACCAGCACCCAAAAGCAGTGAGCTGTGTACCTTTAAAGCACATGACTTTCCTTAGAGAATCCTGGGAACTGTACTTTATCCTTCACAGAGCTGCAGTTCCCAGGATTCCTTGCAGGAAGTAATTTGCTCTAAACCTACGGTGTGTATGCAGCCTAATCCTCCATCACAAGAGGCGCCTCCTTCTGGAAGTATCTTTGGTTGTGCTTATTTTCGTTGGGTGCCATTACTCCTTTGAAAACCTATGGAAAAATAGGCCACAGACTTCCCTCTCACATGTTGTGTCCCTCATGCTGTATAGCTAGCTTTTGTAAACTTACAGAGGACTGAATTTTCCTGCAGCTTGGTATGTAGATGTTTTCAGGTGCTTCTTAGTCCAAACAATTGAAATAATGCCAAACAAAGAGACAGTTAAGGCTGTCTTAAGGGCAGAGGTGGAGAAATTTCATTTCTTTAGCTGCTTCACTTTTTGGAACTTGTGTGAAGGACTCATGCACTTACAGGTCTTTCCCCTAGGGGGACCCATTGAGTTTCTGTGAGCCCATGAGGGTTTCTTTCTTTTAAAAAGAAATTGTAGTCATATAAGCTTCTTCCTAGAAGAAAACTGATAGGCTTTCCCCTCGCTCCAGCCCCCAGCCCTCACTGGGTGCTGATAACAAAACTAATGTCCAGTATTCTTGTGGCATTGCAGATATCCTGATGTTCGGGTTCTGGAAAGAGGAATACAAGTTTTGATTGACAGACAGACATCGATTGGGGAGTGGCCTCAGGTGTGTTAATACTTTTAATTTCTTTTCCTAATCAAATATCCTCATAGCAATATAATTTCAAGGTTCACAGAAACAGTATATTTCAGGCAGCTATGAAATGGATCATGTCCTCCAAATATACATAAAATGAATGAATGAACGCAGAGCATTTCCCACCAAGTACTGAGAGTGGGGGTGGCTAAGTTGTTGCCTTCCAGCCTACACAGGCAATAGACAGGGATGATGGGAGTTGCAATTCAGCAATATTTGGAGGACCAAAAGTTTTCCACCCCTCACTTACTGAATGAGGCAGATCAGAATGTACTCTCATTGGCATTGTTGCTGTCATAAAGATGCTTCTCATAGATGGCTGCAATGTATTGTGGACACACATGGACACTTGTGTGGCATTGGCAGCTGAGATCTTACAAGTGCTTCCCATGTTCTCCCTCTATTGAACACTCTGATGTTCCTGTGGGAAGTATTCTGTTGCCTTAGGCACCCAAGTGATTCATGCACCTGTCTTGTTACTGCTGTAGCATCAAAATGTGCCATCAGGATTGAGTTTGTGTGGTATCAGAGCACAGGACACAGCTGGCCCTACTGTTAGATGTGGCAGGTCAGAGGGGTGCTTTTAAAAAGCCATAGACTGCCAGTTAATTATTTTATTTTTTAATCATGGAACCATTTGGATATTCTGCCTGAGATGCTACAATGTCTTTAGTCTCCTTTCCTACATTTTAATTGGCTCTGGTCTCTGATTCCTGCTTCCAGAGTCTTGTTTGCCAAATAAAAGCTCGGTTATACTGTATGTGACAGTTGCTCTTAAAAGAGGTTGCAGTGATCATACAACTGGGTTCTCAGATGGAATTTAGTCACCATGAAGTCAGGACAGAAGACTGCATGTAGGTTGTTCAGGAATTTCTCTTTTGCCTCTCCTCAGGGTGACATCGCTACAGCATTCTACAAAACTGGTACTCTGCATTACAATGCCTACCGAATCATTTTCCCTATCTTTGCACTTGCCCGCTTCACCCGGCTATATCCCAGCAGCCCTGTCGCTAAAGAACTCCTGAAGAATGGATCTGTGCATGCAGTGCAGAGTCAGAATGGAGGGTGCTGAGCAGAGGTGCACTGTCATTCCTGAGAGCTTGGGTTTCATCCTTCTCAACATCACCCAGTGCTTTTCTCTCTTGATTGATATTCACCGTGTAGCATGTGCTGTTTTTCTTCTATTATAATGCCACATTAGATCACTTGAAACATTCCTATAAGATCAGAATGAAGGACGCATTGACAATTGAGAGACTGTCTTTTCCTTGCCAGGCTAACAACATGTCTTGCGACCAGGAACAGCTTAAACTATCACATGAGCTAATGTCCAAGCATGAATCAACAGGTGTTGGCTATTTGGAGAGTCCCGCAAGAAATTCATTATTTAAATGCAGTGAGTATATCTCAGAATAGCAGCACCAATGTAACTGGTTGCACAGGAGTGCCAGCTTAGCCCCGTGGCCATGGGTGCCATGCAGCGTGTATGGCCTTGGCACTGAAATGTGTGGGTTCCCGTCCTCTTTATGGGAAATTTTGTAGGTGCTCAGCCATGCAGGGCCTCAGGAAGTGGGCACCCACGGGTTGCATACTTGATAAGATCAGTAAATAAGTTACTGAATATGTGATTCTGAATATGACTGTTAACATATCTGGTGGTTTTAATTAATTGCTCTGGAAATGTGGCAAAAGAACAGCCCCACAATCCATTCAGAATTAATGCATTCTGTGAGTTCAATATGTGGCCTAGCAAGAAGCCCACATGATATGTGAAGACAACGATTGATTCAAAGGCAGGTGCAGAAAATGTAAAACATACCTAACAACAAAATATAGTGAATTTGGAGGCTTTCATTCTATATTTTCAACAGACAAAACCAAACACGTACCTACATATTCTTGATTTTTTTTTTAATTCTAAATAAACATCTGCTATTATATCTCTTTTTCATTAAGTGAAAAATATGGGGTGATGGTGGTGGTTTTCTTCCAAACGGAAGAGCACATCCCTAGGTTGCTACAATTAAGTTAAATGAATGTATATATCCAAAGCAAGGACATAAGTATCAATATCTGGTCACATTAAGTTTTGATGGTTGAGCCCCATATCTTTGGCCCAATCAATCATAACTGATTTTACCTCCTCATCCTTCATGCACCATTCCAATAATATCTTATACATTTTTGCTAAAATCTTGTAGTCATTATTCAGTATTTCTGTCTGAAATTTTGATTCTTTATCAGCAAAACCCCTCTGATTTAGATCTTTTCTGAACATCTCATTAATTTGAAAAAAGTGCAGCCAGTCATTCACATAATCCTTGACTTCTTCAAATGATCTCATTTTCCATTTTCCTTCGCTTTTACACATTAATTTCTCATATGTCACCCAACCCCCTGTCATATTGACTTTCTTCACACTCATCGCCTCCAACGGCGACAACCAATATGGAGTTTTTTGTTCCAACAAGTTTTTATATCTTTCCCACACTTCAATCAGAGACCTCCTTATAATGTGATTTTCAAAACCTTTATGTACCTGTTTCTTGTCATACCACAAATACGCGTGCCACCCAAATCTATTATCAAAACCTTCCAGATCTAACACATCCGTGTCTTCTAATTTTATCCATTCCTTCAACAAACAGAGGCAAGATGCTTCATAATACAATTTCAAGTCTGGCAGGGCGAAGCCTCCTCTTTCTTTAGCGTCTGTCAATATCTTAAATTTTATCCTCGGCTTCTTACCCTGCCAGATATACCTTGAAATTTCTCGTTGCCAATTTTTAAAAATCAGAGTGTTGCTGTAAATCACTTACACCTTACCTGCTTCCCAGTAATAAATGAAGGCTATTTTATCTCCTGTTGACCTGCTTCTGTGTGCTATGCATACATACATAGTGTAAACGTTTTGAGCTTGTTTAATGTTTTGCTTTGGAAAAAATTAAGCACGCTCATTTTTTAATATGAGCACACATACCTCGACTCCTCCATGTATATGGGAGAATAATACTTGGTGGGTGCTCTAGAAAGTATCGCATTTTATTATATAGCTTTTCATAATTCTTTCCGCAAACTATGGGGAGAGCTAAACCTCTTGCTATGCCACGTGGCTGAAAAGCAAACCAGCCATTCAAAAGGAGAGTGAGCGTTCATTCCGTCTACCTTTGTTAAAGTCACACTTCATGGTCTCAAAGAGCAATTTCACCAGCTCAGTCTTCCCTCTGGCCACCATGGCTTTGGAGAGCTCAAGTACCTCAGCTGTGTAGTGACGACACACTAGCCTAAGCTCCTGCTGCACTCGCTGTTTGGGATATTTCTCCTCAGCCTTCTTCACCCACAACTCTACTTCCTTCATCAGCATCTCTGTATTCATCCTCTTCTGACTGAACAAGGCAAGCAGCATTTCCATTAAGCAACGGAAGCTCTCTGTGTAAACAGAACCCACACCATCCAGCTCTATTGCCTGCTTGAAGCATTCCATGGCATTCAGGTCTTCATTTTTTATCCGAAGGCATTTCCCCCTCAGCAGCTGGATTTCAGGCAAAACATTCCCCAGGTCTAATTCCATGGCTTTAGCAAAGAACACGAGGGCATTGTTCACGGCATTTTCATCTACAAGTAAAAGTTCCTGCATGGCATCTACTCCCATGTAGTAACATACCTAGAAGAGCAGTGGATGGGCAGGGAGGGAAAGGAGGAACACTCAGTATTTATTTAAACAAACATGTCAAAAGAACAAAGATGGCTTACAGCTTGCAGAAAACAAATCCATAAATGTTCACTGTTGAGTAACAGCCAGAAAATACATTTTTTAATATAATGGTAATGAACCATAAATTTTTTTCTTGAATATCTTGTACTTTCTCTTAAAGCACGGGGGGACGGGACCTGTGGCACTCCGGTAGTTGTTGGACTGCATTTCCTGCCAGCAATGGCCAATGGTGAAGCATGATGGGAGTTGTAGTCCAGCAACATCTGGAGGGCCATAGGTTTCCCCTCCCTTTCTTAAAAGCTTGTAGAGTGAGGCTGTGTGTTAACAGTGAGGCTGTGTAATAACAGAGTTATAGTCAAGAAGCCCCTGTATGATCAATCATTAAAGAAACTAAAACAGGACCTCAGTGACATTCAGCTCTTCATTTTTTATCTGAAAGCATTTTCCCCTCAGAATGGGCAGGTTGCGGGAGAGAGCACACCCCACAGAGACAAAGCTATTCCAGGGCAACGTCAGGGCTTTACATAGGTCAACACCATTGGAACCTTGAGTTGGTTAAGTAGGCTGCTAGGCAGGAACTTTCTATTAAATTAATGTATTATTTTAGAGAAGGGAACAAAAGATTCACAAACTATGGCCACTTCAACAAGGCTTCCTCCCAAGCACCTGGCTTGTGGGTGAGTCACACCAAATAAAACCATAGCAAGTAGTCGAACTGAAAGTTCAGAATAGCTCCTTATGTTGCTCATCCCTTCAGAGATCCATGCACATACAGGAACTTCTCTAGATGTTACTAGTGGTTAAAAATGGATATGCTCTCATCACATTCTGATTACATTTCTCAGATCTCTCTAGAATTAACACTCTAAAATTAAATAATTAAAAAGTGCAATGCTAACAATGTTTACTCAAAAATACTATTGGATTCAAATAGCGCTCGCTTCCAAGGTACTGAAGTTAAGAATGCAGCCTTAGCCCTGTTAAAGCCTGAATGAACAACAACACTTTTATTATCGTACAGATAAAATAAAGTGAAGACAATGAATATGTCTGGACAAGGTGGTTGCTTTCACTCACCTGGCCTAGGTCAAGGTAAGTCTTCAGACACGGATGCACCTTCATGACGTTCTCAAGATCAGCTTTGGCATCAGAGAGGTTTCTCTGGTCTGGCATTCCTCCCAGGCCCATCTTCACACGATCCAAATCACGCAAATATAGTTTAAGCAGCATCTAAAAATAAAGAGCTATTAAACTATTTTTTGCCCTCCCCTCCTTATGCATTAGTTTGTATGACTGTTCTCTATTCCCCAACCTCTCTTGTTAAAAGGGTCTCAGGGCTCAGAGCTTGGAAAGACCCGGTTGTACCGTCAAGGTAGGATTTTGGGGCTGAAGTGTGGGACCCCCCCATTCCTCAGAATGAGAAGGGGAGGCCTCAGACACAGCAAGGCTGACTCACCACATATGGAAGTAAGTGAAGTAATGCATACGACCATCTGAAGCCCCCTCCCATAAGTCCATTAAGTTCAGAGTCTAAATCAGTAAATTACTGCCTCTGCCAGATACTGCCCTTCATTCACTTTTAATTTGTATACCACCTATAATTACTATACACAAGGTGGTTTACAAGCTGAAGAGGTAACAAAATGGACAACAAAGATTGCATACTTAATAACAATCTGATCCAATACAAAAAAGTCACAATAACTTTAAAATAAACAGCTTATATCAAATAGACACAGATATTACTAAGCTAGATGGACCAAGGCAGGTTCATATGTTCTAACAGAGTTGGTGGCACTGGAATTTAAGCAGTGCCCTCGTTAGGAGAAGTTGCAAGAAGAGACTTTTTGTTTATGCAGTTAAACCAAAATAATTGATGCTGCCCAGATAGGCAGCTGCATTGATGGCTTTTCAGGAAGCACAATGCTGACAGACACCATAACCCCTGCCCCTATTAATACAAAAAAAAAAACAACAACCCCCAGCTGGTCTCCCATAGCACTTGTATGTTACAAAGGCCTTGTTTTTAAAGGAGAAATACATACCTTGGCACGCATGCAATATGCCTGCCAGTTAAGTACTGGATCTGGCAGCACATCTAAGGCCATGTTGCAGACTGCCATTGCCATCTCTTGCTTGCCAAGGAAGTGGAAGATTTTTGCTAGGCGGTTCAGAACCAGTGGGTTTTCTCTAGCTATCTCTATTGCCTTAAAAACAAACAAATCCACAATACATTGTTCCATTAGTGAACTTCTCCTTGCTCTGTTGAACAATGGGCAATGAAAGGAGAAATTTATGTGTCAACATTCAGCTTGGCCGCCATTGTACATTATGCCCTTTGGAAGGACTGAAGTGTGTGAGGACGTGAATTGAGGTGGCACCTTGCTCTGGATGAGAAGGAAATGAGCAAAAGAGGGTATCTCTTCCCTTCTGTTAATTACAGCACTGCCTTATATATATCTACTCATAAGCAAGTGGTAGCTGGCACCCATTGGAAAGGGGGGAAGACAGGGAAGCCAATAATAGGTACACCCAGAGTCAACGAATTCTAGTTTTGTGTTCATCCTCAAGGGTAGAAGGGGTCTTTGTTTTATAATACACCCGCATACATCCATAATTATAATTAGCACCACTTGAAACACTCACAGCATTAACACCCCAACAGATCTTGCTTCTCCACTGGCCACAGCTTTGGATCTAGCACAGGCCAAATACATCTCTCTCTGCAGCTTCTAGCTTCAGCTTTGCAGCTCCACCCACTCTGGCTATTGTTCTGCTAGCAGCATGGCAGGGCCAGATTAAGATAATTTAGAGGGCCTCCATATATATCTTATTCAAAATATAAACAGTAATAAACAGTAAAATAACATTTTATCTTTCAAAATGAAACAAAACCCACAGTAAGGTGGAAAACAATGTTTATTTTTGTATACTTTTTGTATACTTTTGTATACAGTACTTCCACTTTATTTATATTTGACAAATTTTTCTCCTACTTTTTCTAATTGCAAAGTCTTTGATCAGATCCTCAAAACTAACCTTACGCAACACATCTGCTTCTAAACTTAGTAGAAATAAGGCACCCAGCCTGCCTTATTGCATAGTTGTTCTGTTGGGATTTTTGATATAAGGTACTTCAAGTGAGAAAATGGAAGCTCAGCTGAGCAATTTGTGACTATTAATGTTAAAAACCCATCAAAGGAAAATTTCTGTGGTGCCCCCCCCCCCATTTTGCTTAATGGTTAATCCAGCCCTGCAGCTGGGTGAGGGGTGTGTGGGAAAAATCTCACCCATTTGTTTTATGGTACAGAGCAACTTCTTTGATTATGCTAAATCATGGTCCTTAACTAGCCAGGTAAAGCCATTAACCTGACAAAGGAACTGGTTTGGAAAGCTTGTTCTTATGCATTCTACCCCCCCCCCCCCCAGATAGGGGCCCATGGTATCATCCAGGCAGGACCCCCCCCAAAAAAACCCCAACAACTCGTAACCTACTTTTCCAAAGCAGTCGAGGGGATCTGTCCCAGAGTACCCACAGTCATGAATAGCCATAGGGGTATCTGAGAAGGAATATTTCCTTTCAAACAATATCCCAAGATAGCACCAGGCCAAGGCTAGAAGAGAAGGAGGACAGAATTGAAAGCAGGGCAACATATTACAAACGGCATTGTAAATTCCACTCTACCTTCTCCAAAGCAATTCAAAATGATTTACAGACAGTTACTGAGGTTGGGTTATAGTAGAAAAGTTACAAAGGAACGTTTTATGCCACCTTAAACCAAGCACTGAGGTTTCCTAGCTGATGAAACAAACCACTTGTGAAAATAAAGAGCACAGTAGCTTGCCTCAGTGGGCATGGAGATTGCAGCAATGAAGACTCAGTTGAACTTCTGCTAGCTGAGCTGAAGAGCCCAATTACACACACCTGGGTTGCAACAGTCTTGCGGGATGCAGAGCTGCATGTGTAAATTACACATGTAATTACATGGTTTCGATTGTGCAAGTGACTTCTCCTACCTCTATAATGTAGGCTGGAGCACTTCAGGACTTGCTGAAGCAAAACCAAGGTTCTGTTGAAGGCTGGCAACCTTTTTTCCTCATCATTGCCCTTGTTCATCCACATCGCATCCAACCTGAAGTGAAGAGAGAAAAAGGCTATTGTGATTTGTTGTTCTGCATATACAGAGCTCTAAAACTGGCAAGCAAATGATTTACTCCAAATGCCACTGTTTTACCCCCATCCAATGGGTTTGGCAGCAATATTTCAAAACAGTTAATATAAAATACAAAAGACATAAAATGCAATATATAGTTCCCCAAAATAACCACCATCTGCTGCAAAATAACCCTTTGAGCAGCGTTTCTCAACTGGGGGCACAGGTGAAAGTCGTGTAAATGGGGGCCATGGAGGGAAGTGAGAAGTGAAGAAAACAGAGGAGTGACTGAGAAAAGAAAAAGAAAAGAAAAAATATTTTTAACAAGAACTTTACAATTACAGTGGTGCCCCCCAAGATGAATGCCTCGCAAGACGAAAAACTCGCTAGACGAAAGAGTTTTCCGTTTTTTGAGTCGTTCCGCAAGACGAATTTCCCTATGGGCTTGCTTCGCAAGAGGAAACGTCTTGCGAGTTCTTGCGAGTTTGCTTCCTTTTTCTTAAAGCCGCTAAGCCATTAATAGCCTCTAAGCCGCTAAGCCGTTAATAGCCGCTAAGCCGCTAATAGCCATGCTTCGCAAGACGAAAAAACTGCAAGATGAAGAGACTCGCGGAACGGATTAATTTTGTCTTGCGAGGCACCACTGTATATGTCTATCGTAGTATAGTACCCCATATAGTGAGCTCCCGTTGCTCGGACCCAGCTCCTGCCAACCTAGCAGTTCGAAATCTACCTAACATGGTTATGGGTCAACGTGAAGCGTGTGAGAAAGGGCTTTGAAGCTTTATCTGCTGATCGTCAGTTTGATCAACTGCCGGCGACTTCAAAGAGGCAGTTCGGAGGAGGCTGACAGAGAGGGAGCTGAGAGCCATGACGTCCGGAGTTCCCAGTTTGGCTGAGTGAGTGAGTACCCTTTGGAAAAAGCCAACAGAAGGGAGGCAATGGCTCGGCCCTGTGACCATGGCTTTGAGTTTAAACTGCCATGTCAGAAACTGACTAGCCACAATTGGCTGCAGTGGAGCTTTCAAGTGGAGCTTTTGCTAGTTGGGGAGCAGCTTGGAATGCTGTGAGCTGAGTGAAAAGTGAAAGCAGCTTTGTTACGCAGCTGCACTCTGAGAGAGAAGGACGCAAAGAAGATGCAGCTTGAATCAGATGGTGTTTATGGATTGTAAATATGCTACTTTTGAGCAAATAAAGTGATATTAGGAAAGAAGAAACGTGTGGGACTTCTTTTACTGCCCTTTCAACACGGACGCTGTGCAATTCTGCTAATTGCTTTACGACCTGCAGAGGCTCGCAGGGGGAAGTGTGCTGGACGCCAAGAATAAAGCAATAAATCTACCTAACAAAGCACATCAAAGTGCAAGTAGATACCTTCCGGCGGGAAGGTAAACGGTGTTTCCGTGTGCTGCTCTGGTTCACCAGAAGTGGCTTAGTCATGCTGGCCACATGACCCGGAAGCTGTATGCCGGCTCCCTTGGCCAATAAAGCAAGATGAGCGCCGCAACCCCAGAGTCAGTCACGACTGGACCTAATGGTCAGGGGTCCCTTTACGTTTACCTTTACCCAATGTAGTATGATTAATCTTTTTAAAAAATTATACCATTTCTACTTCAGTTATAGGAAGGAACACTTGTTATAGCTAAGCCATTGGTTGTAGCCAATAGAAGGCTTTTTTCTAGGCTAGTTGCAGTGTTGGGAAACAGCTTTGGGAGTGGTCATAAGTGGGGAGGGAAAGATTAAGGCACATCTTGTTTTTAAAACTTGTCAAATGTTGCGCCTTATACAGAAATGAATGATGCTTTGGCAAGTCTTTCTGCAAAGCATTGTTCTTTGTCCTTTCTAATTTTCATGTGTCTATATTGTTGACACTGTGCTTTCCACGACAATTGATTTATCTCTGATTTTGTAACGAAACCCCTTTGTTGTAACATAGGGAGGAAAGATCGTGGATCAAAATCTCTGTGGTTGTCTTTGATCTAATGCTGATTGGTTCATAGTTCTGTATGGTGCAAGGTGCCTACCAGCACAGTATATGAAATACAGCCAACAAGAAACATAGCAGAAGTAAATGGAAAACAACCCCCCACCCACTCAACCTAGCCTTAACAACAGTACTTATGCTCATTCAAAATAAGTATTTCCCTGTGCGCTATGGTGGTTCTAAGACTGTAGCGCTGATAAATTAGGCCCTAATCCACAAATGCTTAACTCTAATAATAGTGCAATAGTGCATCTACTCAGAAGTAAGTCCTACTTCAGTGGGGGTTATTTCCAGGTAAGTAACTTTCCTTCCAAGGCTAAAAAGGTAAAGGGTGATTTTTTTTTGCTGCAAAGTCCGTTCACCCCTCTTGGTGCAGCAGCGTTGCGGGACGGCAGAGGCTTCACTGGGGCACCAACGAGGGAACTGGAACAGCGGTGCCCTTCTTGGATCCTAGCCTGCACCCGGCTTTAGCGAATAGGGATGCAGGCTAGGGACTCGTGCTGTGCCAGGGGGCAGAGCTGACAGCTGCCCCTCCTGAACCTGCCTTTCTCCTTTTCTTTTTGCATCTGAAAGTGATATGCTTCGTCCATGTTGGGCCTTAACTCACTCCAGAAGTTCTTGTGTGGTATAGTGGCCTTTGCCAACCTGGTGCCCTTGAGCTGTTTTGAACCATGACTCCCCATCAGCCATGCTGACTGAGGTTGATGGAGAGTTGTAGTCCAAAACAGCTGGAAGGTACCTGGTTGGCGTAGGCTGGACTACAGCACTGGACTATGGATCAAACCATATAATTCTGGGAGGTCTGGGATCAGATGTCCTCATGGAGATCTTGCAGTTATGAATAATGATAAATGCGGTCACAGGAATCCTGATTCAGATCAGGGCAGCAGTGTTCGGGTTTTTTGTTTCTTGTTTAACTCTTTTCTAATGTTGCTTTCCTGACCTGAATTGATCCCCCATTACCTGCAACTCGTTCCTTGTGAGACAAATTTCAGCCAGGGTAGGGGAATAGGACATCATAGGACCACACCTCTGATCCAAGTCTGGCGATGGCAGAATTTATGATTGAAAAACATGCTAGGAATCTGATGCAGTGATGTCTAGTTGGGCCACGAAACTCACTGGCATTGGAGCAAACGGCAATCCGTAGAAAACATGAGTTGCCATTTACTAGGGCTGCTGCGCGTCCAGAATTTCCTGGACATAGTCAGAAATCACTGAAATGTCTGGGAAAATCTGGACATATGGCAGCCCACGTCGGTAGTGTAGATTTTGGCAAATTTCATTAAAAATAGCTCAAAAACTATGGCAACCCTACCATTTGCTCTAATTCAGCAGTAAATATTGGGTTTTCCTGGGGAAAGCATCGGGCTAATTTTTATAGAGCACTCAGACAGAAACCGGGGAAGCACAGACCTGTGCCCAAGAAAGCACGGGGCCAAAAGTAAATGTGGATAAGCCCTAAGTGGATTCCATCACAAAAAGTTCTAGACTTGCCCCTCGGAGCCCATCTTGTTTCTCTTTCCTTTGAGGTGGCTTTTCATCCTGGATTCTTGCCTCACCTGATGTGCAGGGTGGCCATAGTGAAGTACCAGCTTCGTTTCTCCTCCAAAGGGATCTGAAAGAGGGAGAGAGAAGTTCTTAGAAAAGCAGTATTTGCCTCCCTGCAAATACATTTTAAAATATCATTGCCTTCTATTTATTTTCCAACCATTCTTTGGTTGTGGAATCCAAGGTGGCATTCATGTGGTTCCCAAGCAGTGGCCACCCAACCAGCCACCTGCTTAGCTTCTCTAAGGTGATGGGCTTCAGGTGCCTTCAGGTCTGTGCTGAACACCAGTTGCTCCATTAAATCAAGGACTTTGGCAGCTACTCCTGTCCTTGCCATGTTCAATAATGTAATATTAATAATGCAATGCATATTAGGAAAGATGCACATTAAATGGTGACAAGAAAATCACAAACTGATGCAGGAATGTGATGAAATGAACTTAAGACTGGGAAAATGGGAAACTAAGAGAAATCAAAACTGACCAATTCTTTCATTTCTAGAAGTAAATCCCACTGATATCAGTTGGATTAATTCCAAAGAGCACAATCCAGAGAACATATTCTTTTTCTTGTCTCTCTGTGTGTCTGTATATATGCTGATATATACACATTGATTCACATTCAATTGATTATTGATTGATTGATCAATAAACAACTCAGACTAATTAGCTAAGATTTATTTAATTGGGCAGCCATGAGTAACAGGAAACGGGCTGTAGCTAAAAGAAGCTCTGAGCAAAACAGGTAGAATAGCAACATTTTTATGTGACTCAAGGTGGCAATTATTTTCTGAAACACTTTTGTCGTTACTAGTATGGTTAGTTTGATGTCCCCCCCCCCCACTGCTGCTGCTTTCTCTAATGTCTTAAGAAGTTTGGACTCTGCACAGTTGTAGTTTAAACATAAATATAGCCCTGCCCCTCAGTGCAAACATTTTGCTTTGACAAACAGTGCTCCAGTTCAGCCACCTGCATATTCCCTGTTGTCTGTTGCTGCAGGAGATGATAAACTGGGTGTGCAAAAGGTTGCACCTTTGTTTGGACAGCTTGAGCCAAGTAGTCCAGAATATTTAAAAAGCATCTAATCAGAAAACTGGATAGAAATTTGTGCAGAGGGCTGTTCAGGGACTTCTTGGGAGCACTGCAACCACTTCTCTAATAGGTTTGAACATTCCAAATAAAATATTTGAATTGGCCTCATCTTTGGTTATGTCTGGTTCTTTCTTAAAGCCACATGTCTAAAGCATCTTAGATTTATTTATTTTTTAAATTGATCAAGGTTGCGCCCAGTTACAGAATCCTTGTTTAAATTTACCCCCTCCCCTGTGGCAGCATGCTCCTCCCATCTGGGAGGATACCAAAACAAGCCCCACCTCCACCAATGACCATAGCTGTTTCCAGTCCTCCAACTTTTTTTAAAAAAGATTTTTTTTTATTTTCTTATTACAAAAATTGTACATGCATATCATAAAACATGACATGACCAACCCAAAAATGAGTCACTAGAGGGGTAGAATTCTAAACATATGATTTTAGAGTGCATAATAATGAGGTGATTAAGTTCCTCCAACCTTTCCCTGTGATTCTGAAGCCACATTTTCAAAAGAACCTAAAGACCTGAAGCTCCTATGCAGCACTGTGCTAGAAAGGTGAGTGTCATGCCCTGACTTTGTACCTGTGTGTCAGCTTCATGGTGGTGAACGAGGGTAGCAGAATGCATTGCCTGGCTGGCAGCTGTTGCTGTAACCTGATGTGTCTGAGCAATGCCCCAGAAAACTATCATGGGCTGGTTGTGACACATGTGCAAGCCCTTCTATAGGCATTTCATCTGCTGCAAAGACTATGGGTCTGACATATTGTAGCAGCTTTTTCCTAACAGGATGGTTATTAACCACACACATACAAAAAAGCTTCAACCCATCAGGTCAAATGCCTGCTGGAACAGAACAGTCTTGGTCAAGCAGTGAGAAGCCAGGGGAGATAGAGAGCAGAGACACCTCCATAGGAAGCTGCGTTGCACAGAGTCAGGCCATTGGTCCATTTAGCTTAGTATTGTCAACACTGACTGGCAGCAGCTCTCCAGGATTTGGGACAGGGGCCTGTTTGGAGATGCCAGGAACTGAACCTGGGACCTTCTGCACGCAAAGCAGATGCTCTCCCTCTGAGCCACCTCCCAAAGTAGGGAGCTTCACAATCAAACTGAGGTGCCATTGAAGCATAGCAGGACAAAAGGGCCTCTCAGCCTCACAAGAGGCCGTGAGGATCTAGGGCTCTGATTCTAAAAGTTGGCTTATCAGTATTATCCATTGGCATCTCCTTTTGTTTGCTCTTGCACATTTATGCAAGATTAGGTGTTTGAAGGCTACAAGTGGTTTAAATGAAGCGGTGGTTCTTAGTGAGAAGAGCTTTCTCTTGGCCTGACTTAGCTCCCAGAGGGGTTGTTTCCCTCCAAAATAGCCTAGCAAGCTAACTGGAGATGCAATTGCTGCTGTAAGAACAAGCACCTTTCCCTACACAGATCAACAGCTAAGATGCCTAACCTACCTCACAGGGTTGTTGTGGGGATTAAATGACGAGGGGGGAGACCATGGATGCCGCCCTGAGCTCTTTGGAGAAAAGCTGGGATATAAAGGCAATAAATAAATAACAACAACTAATGCAGCAACCACACTTCTAAAACATTTCTAGACAACAGACGAGTATGGTGCGCCTTCTGAAACAGAAAATGAAAAGGGGTGTGTGTGTATTGGCTAGTATCCTTCCAACGAATGACCCATTGAATGGCAAGTGACATCAGAAGGTAAAACAGCCTGCCTACCTGCTTCCCATAAGCAAGAGCCTTGCCGTAGAGAGTGAGGCCTGCAGTCAGTTTCTCCATCTTCTCTTCTTCGTTCACCAGCCCAACGTCGAAGGCGTAAGCATAGCCCTGCTCAGCCAAGCAACGGGCTGTTCTGAGCTGGGGGTCCCCTTGCGGCTTGTGGTCTTCTGAATCCAAGCCCATTAAGAGGGAGAGTCTTTCGGTGCACCTAGCCTCTTCTTGCTCGTTGTTCAGCCTATCATAAACGTAGGCGAGGTTGGCCCAAGTGTTCAGATTCTCAGGGTCCTCCTGAGAGATGCAGAGGAAAATCTCCTTGGCTTGCTCCACTTCTTCCAGGTAGAAAGAAAAGACCCCAAGGAGGTTTCTGATGGCATACTGCTGCAAGCCAGTTTCGAGCTCTAACTCATAGGTTAGGCTTTCTCGTTTCAGCTTCAAGTCTCTCCCTTGGAAATTCATAGGTGAAGAAGACTCAAAGTTCAAGTTCATATCTAAGTGAAAGTGACCTGGAATGTAATCCATCTCGTCAATGAGAGTATCAATGTCCACCTCGGCTTCTTCCATTTTCACGTTGGAAAGAGTATCAACCACTCCAGGCTCTCTCGAACAGCTACTTTCTCCTGTTATTTTTCTATTCAAGACGTGGTTTTTTTGTTTGTTTTTTTACTGTCCTGTCAGGGTATTTGCCTTTGGAAATCCTCCACCTCTTTCTCTACCTGTATTTCTGGTTTAGCTGATTCACATGAAGTCTGGGAAGGGAGGAGCAAAATAGAACGCTTGTCATTCCACAGCCAACCAGCTGGTTCAGGGTTCTCATTTGGTCAGTGAATCGCAGAAAGCAAAGACAAGAACTGCTCAAGCAACCCCTCATTTGTCAATAAAGGAGAAAGCTCCAGGTCCTGGTAGGCTACCGGTGTATGGCAAATACAGTGATCGGCTCCTTTGAACAAACTTGCATTTCAAGTACGTTATTAACATGCCTTTGAAAAGGCTAGCAGCAGGGAGAGCAAATGGTGCTTCACCCCAGCTACCCATAATGCCAACCCATTACGAGAAATGCTTTAGAATGTCAAGTTTGGAACTGAGTGGGATGCAACCTAGTACAAACCATATTGTTGCACAGCACTCCAATCTCCGAGCAGTGCAAGATCCCAGAGTTTCTGGGAACTTACCCAGGGTTTGCATTTCCTTTTGGAAATGAGACACAGCGGAGACTCTAAACCACGGAGCCTCTTGGGCTTGCCGATCGGAAGGTTAGCAGTTCAAACCTGCGCGACGGGGTGAGCTCCTGTTGCTGTCTCATCTTCTGTCAACCTAGCAGTCTGAAAGCATGCCAGTGCGAGAAGATAAATAGGTACCACTGCGCTGGGAAGGTAAACGGCACTTCCGTGCGCTCTGGCTTCCATCATGGCCAGAAGCGGTTTAGCCACGCTGGCCACATGACCCAGAAAGCTGTCTGTGGATGAACACCAGCTCCCTTGGCCTGGAAGCGAGATGAGTGCAGCACCCCATAGTCACCTTTGACTGGACTTAACCATCTAGGGGTCCTTTACCTTTACTTTTCTCCAGTGCTTTTTTTCTGGGGGTATGCATACCCCTAAACATTTTGTGAATCTAAGTTTAACCTCATTGAGGGGCAGTATTTCAATAGGAGTAGGAAAATGAGAGTACCCCTAAACATTTTTTTAGAAAAAAATGCACTGCTTTTCCCTACCTTACATATCTATACACAACCTAAGCCTACAATGGAGGGGTTCACAGCATTAGCGTCTCAAAAGGGCCTTGTTTCTCCCAAAGCTGCAGCCTTGGATTTAAGCAGAGATCAAACATTGTGCTCTGCCTCTCTGGCTGTCCAGCCTGCAGCTTAACTTTTAGGTCACATTGCACACACTTTCAAGTCTAATCTCTGGTTTTTGTCTTTCTTACTATCTAAGAAGTAGGAAAGGAGGGGCCCCACCCATTTGTCACCTGGCACAAAACCCCTTTTCTTGGTTCTCTTAACGGCCTATCACCTAAACACAGGAAGCTAGCCTGCCTTCTATTTTAACACTTGCTGGGCCCAGGGGTTAGAATGGGTCTGGCACCCAGTTTAACAATATCAGCCTTGATTAAATGCTAACGCTTGCTGGATCCAGGGGTTATAGGAGCCTGGCACCCACAAACTCACAGAAATATAAAAGACAAATTACCATTCCTTGTTCCTTTTCCCCTAGGGGTGGGAAGTTCCAGAGGTAGTCTTGGGTTTCCTTTGGAAAACCCTGGAGATTGATGGTGTCTTCATAAGAATTTTATTGCTTGTATTGTGAAGACAAAAACATTCCTTCTGCAGGTAGGGCAGCTGCTAACCTTGCATCAGAGTGGAGCCAATACAGCCTCAGATTGCACCCCCATTTACCTACCTCCATCTAAAACAGGGATGGGGAACTGGATCTGTCTATCAGGTGATTGTACCTTCAGGTGTGAAGGAAAAAGCTCCCTTTGCAGCTGGAGCTCCTTAAGAAGACTCTACCTTTGCCTCCCTGGCTTGAATTCAAGCTGCAGCTGCAAATAACGAATCAGAAATGCGCTCCTGGTTTTTCCTTTGCAGCCAAGACTTGGCTCTTTTCATATTTGGCATCTTTTGAAAGTGCCAGTTTTCCCTACCAAGGAAGAAATGAGGACCTCATGGCTTGAACTTCCCCTGCTTGACGTCATATATGACAGCAGACATGGGAAAGGTAGGTATGGCTTGGCAGTCCAATTTCTGAGGCCTAGCAGGCCTGAATAGTTCCATGGGCTGGAGGTTCCAAACCACTGATCTGAACTTTCAGCCACATTACCATCACCACCAGGCTGGGATGTGGATAGTTTCGGTTATCATCCTTCATTGCTCCCAACAGCAGAGTGTCTAATTCAGGCATAGGCCCTCCAGATGTTTTGGGACTACAACTCCCATCATCCCTGACCACTGGTCCTGTTAGCTAGGGATGATGGGAGTTGTAGTCCCAAAACATCTGGAGAGCCGAGTTTGCCTATGCCTGATCTAACTGCATGTGTGAGGAGATACCTTTCTCCCAGTGATTAAAACACCTGGTACTACCTGGTCATGGTTGCTGGGGAGCTCTCATGGATGGGGGTGCTAGTCTCCTCTGTGGTCCCCACGGAACCTCTGAAAAGCGGCAGTTGAAACTGCCACATCAGCTGAGGCCTGGAGAGGGATAACTGCCACTATCACCTCCCCACCCTGAAGTTTATAAGTCACCACTACCTTGTCAAAGAACCTCGTTGTTGTATTATTTTGTACTATTATCACCTTTCAGTTACTGTCATCTAGCCTGGAGGCCACGCAGAAAGGTCTTCAGAATATATATATATATATATATATATATATATATATTATACAAATATATAGAAATCCTGGTGTATCATAAACATATAAATGATTCTTTATTTGCTGCAAAACTGGCTGCAGACTACAACTGTTTCTCTGCCTCTCCCTTTAGCTGAAAGGCGTTGGCTCCTGAAGGTTGGATGGAGGGGCTGATCCTTCCACGTGTCACGATCAAGACAAGTGGTGACAGTCCTGAAAGAGCAACCGTTGTACACCACCTCTCCCACTCCCTAAACCTTTCCCATATTTTTACTTCAGCTTGCAGTGCGAGATAAACGGTGGAAGACTCTTATCACCTGGACATGCCCTAAATCACAACAATGTCCTTTTGTACCACATGGGATTTCTGGCACTGAACCACCACAGGTGCCTTCAGCACTGAGAAATCCTCATGAGCATATCAGGCTGTCTGAAGACCTGCTCCTCCCAGCCACCTGGAAACAGAAAGCCAAGCATCTAGTGTTGTCATGGCAGTGAAGTTCCAGAGCTCTTGTCAGAAGCAATCTCCAAGAAGGAAGGGGGTTGTGCTTCTTCTGCTCCAAGCATCAGAGGATGGAGGAGCCAAAGGGATTCACAGGTGCCCCCTTTTGGAGTCAAACGGCAAGGTAAGGGCTGCTCCCACAGGAATCGGGTTGGTTTCTTTTTTAAAAATAAAAAAAAGATTACACCTTCTCGAAGACAGGGCATAACTTGTGCTATGCAACGATCATTCCTGAAAGACGGAAAATATAAGAGTCTCTGAGCATGTGGTGAGTGGCTTTCCCACTTGAGAAACCACAGCCATCCTTCCCTTAGGAAAAACACCAGAAGCCTTTCTTTTGGGAATTACAGACCTGGATATTCCCAAAAAAGCAAAAGAAATTTTTTTATATGCCATGGTGGCTGCAAGAGTTCTTATAACAGCAAATTGGAAGAGTGATAAAATACCCTCAAAGAAAGAATGGATTTCAAAATTAGTGGAATATGCAGAATTAGATAGCCTGTCTGAAAAAATAAAGAACAAATCAAAACAAGCATTTATTTCAAAATGGGAAGCCTTTAAAATATACTTGAAAAATAATTATGTTGCAGCATTTGAATAACTTTAGTAGCAGTTTTAAGTTTGCAGTGAGAGATAACATAGTTCAATCATATTTACATTTTGATCAAATGTATGGTGTAATGGCAGTAAACTAATGAAGATTATCTGAAGTAAGGAGTGGACGGGAAGTCGGGTCTATAGTAATAAGACCATTTTCAGTTTGTCATTTTGTGTTTAACATCGTGCTTAGGATTTTTTCTTTTTGATGTAGATGTTGAGGATGTTGTTTTTATTGTCTTTTTCTTTTATGTTCTTGGGATGCTGTATGTGGATATCTGGTTGAATTTAAAAAAAAATATGAGAGAGAGAGAGAAACCACAGCCATCCTTCCAGATTTCTGGGATTTTGAGCAGAGGGCGCTCTTTTCTGTCAGCTTTGAGTACTGCAGGCATTTTGTGTTTTAAAAACCAAGCTACAGTTCATATACCACTTGTGTTCGTGGTACAATGCTTACAAATAATTCACCATGGATTTTAATTTTGCAAGAAATGTAAGTTGTCACATACAAATATTCACACAAGTATGGATCATATACAGTTTCTGTCTTGTAGATCTGTATTTATCTTGGTTCAAAGTCCATGTAGACATGCCCTAAGTCACAATCCTACACAAGCAAACAAACATACCCCTGAACCTGCTCAGAACTGCATTCTGCGCATCACATCAACCTAGAACACAGATCTGTTGGCTCCTTAATAGAAGACAACTTCAACCGCACAAATGTACTCATAATAAGACATAATAGGGTTGTAGTTTCCTTCCATAGCGGGAGTGTGCAACCTGTGGCCTTGCAGATGTTTGACTCCATCATCCCAGAACATTGGCCACACTGGCTGGTGCCAATAAAATAATAATAATTATATTACTCATAATAATTTTATTATTTATTCCCCACCCATCTGGCTGGGTTACCCCAGAAACTTTGAGTGGCTTCCAGCACATATAAACGCATCATAAAACATCAAACATTTTAAAAAGGAGTCCAACAACATCTGCAGGGTCACAAGTTGGGCGCCACTAATTCACACCTTAGAGGGCTTCCCATTTGCCTCAGCTGTTAGACACTTCAAATTCAATTCAAATGTTACTTCTATTACAAATGCTTTATCTCTGTAAGCACACCAGCTTGCCAGATGAAACAAAACCCCCTTTCATGTGCTGTTCTGGGGATCCTCCCAACAGCCCCTTGAACCAATTTCAGGTGGCAGGGGGGCATATAGGGGGAAGGATTTTAATGTAGATTACCCTGTGCCAGAATTCTGCAAGTCAGATCGAGCTCTGAAACAACCTCATACAGGGCTGGTCCTACTATTAGGCAGACAGGCAAGTACCTCAGGCAGCAGATGCTGGTAGGTAAGGAGTTGTGCAAAGGTGTTGAAGGATCAAGTGGCATGTACCCCCTGCTGCCCTCAGGTATGATGGGGGGGTGCTGCTCATCATTACCAGGCAGCACTGAAGTAAGAGTCAAGTGCCCACCTGCTTAGCTTCTGTATATGGAAGTGGGGGGAGGGAGGGAGGGAGGGAGGCACCATCTTGTCCTCCAGGCTCCAAGTCAGACAGCAAAACACCTGGACTGGTTCTAACCTTATAGACAGATTAACTGGAGACCAGGGCTTTTTCTCAGCTGGAATTTGCCGGAACTCAAGTTCCAGCACCTCTCAGGTGGGTGCCATTGCCCTTCTAAGAGAACAAGGGGAGTTCTGGCACCTCTTTTTCTCAAATAATAGCACTGCTGGAGACACTGAGATGCAGGATCTGGATTTTGAAGCAGCACTCTGCATCATTCCAAACACAGGTTGGCTGCCTATATATACCCTGAAGCTATTATTGTGGTTATATAGCTAGAGTGTCAAAAATTGTTTTGAAAGCAACTGTGTTACATGACTTTGATTCAAATGGCCCCAGCAGGATCCTTCAGCTCTCCATATTTGTATTTCTCTGGCTAGATTTGATGTGTCAGCAATTTATCCAGATGTCAAGAGACCAAGTACTTACCTGCAGGCCCCATACACCAAAACGGTCTGCTCAGACTTGGTGAGTCTATATCTCAGGGTGCCTCACATGCACAAAGCAAACCTAGTCTTCAGTTTTACTGTATGCGTGGTTGAACAATATTTTTTTAATGTACAGTATTCCCTCCACCACCACTACCCCTACCCCGCATCTACTTTAGACCATCCAGAACTTGGTCTCCCACTATAGCTGCAAACTGACTATTTACAGAGGGACAATCTCTTGGGAGTTTGCTGTTGTGATGTCAAACTATTTCATTTGAGTAGTCTGCTCATAGAAGCAGTTGCTTGCATGCCACCCGTGTGGAGTATCAATCAAGCAAATTTAGACGTACATTGCCTAGCCCTAGAGGGATTCCACTCCTTGATCATTCTAGAGCATGCTCAAGACATACTTGGCTTTTCTCTAATGAAATGGACTGGGACTCCGAGTCCTAATAGGAGTGCTCTTTTTCATGGTTCTATCCAGCCATGCTTTCCTCCAGGATATGCTATTCCACCCCCACTTCAGTTTTTCTTTTCCTTTCCAACTGATACTCAACATTCTGTGGCTACTAAATGTGCTTGATCCTCCTTTTTCCCCCTTTTGGCGGATATTTTGCCCCCTGAGGGTCTGTTTTAATATCTTTTATAGTCAGTGCTTTTTGTCTAAAAAAATGTTTAGGGGTGTTCTCATTTTCCTACTCATATTGAAATACTGCCCCTCAATGAGGCCAAACTTCGATTCACAAAATGTTTAGGGGTATGCGTACCCCTGCATCCCCCCAGAAAATAGCACTGTTTATAGTTCTGGAAACCTCGGGGTCTCTCAAAGCATTATGACGCCACCTCCTTGTTTTTCATTGCCTGCGTTTTAGCCTCATTTCTGTCAGCATTCCCAGCCCGAGTTTGCTATTGGAGAGGGTGAAAGTTGTCTTCTCCTTGAGCAGAAGGACGACGGCATCATATTGTTATGAGTTTGGGTGCCAGAGTTTGTGGGTGCAAAGCAGCCACCATTCCTGAATTTAGTAAGTGTTAGAATTGAATCAATGCTTGTGGGCTGCCAGATGCTGGATTTAGCATGTTAAAATACACGTCAAACCAGCTTCCCATGGCAGGTAAATCACCTGGGGAGACAGACTATTAAAAGAGGACTAAGAGAAGGGACAGAGCCATCAAGAAAGCAATGGACTCTCTGGCAGCCAACAAATGGGAAGAGCCCCTCCCTGAGCTCTGTGATGGTTAGTCAGAAGCTAATGCCAGAGTTTTTGTTAAGAGGAAGTTTTAGGATTTCAGTTGGCTGTGGTGTGATCGAGGGGAAAAAAGTGTCAGTCTGTTAAATGCAACAAAAGGGTGGTCAAAGCGTTATGTGGATAGAGAGATTGAATCCAAGGCAGCAGCACTGGGAGAAACAGGACCCTCTGGGAGTGTAATGCTTTGAACCCCTCCTGTCAAAAACCTTAGAGGAATATTACCACAAGAAAGCTGTTACAAAGTAGAAGGGATGGTAAACAGTGGGTTAAATTTGAACTACTTATAGGTACCGGTACATACTAAATTTCCAGTGTTAAATGGAATTCTTCATAACTGTCTCAGTAGTGACCCCACCTATCCTCTAAGTCCCTCGCCTGGTAGCGGAAGGTAGCGGAAGGAAGAAACTTATTATACCCTCTGTTTCTTCCCCCCCTCACTCATCTTATTACTTGCTTCTGCTCTACAATGATAGCTCAGTCGGTAGAGCATGAGACTCTTAATCTCAGGGTCATGGGTTCAAGTCAAAGATTCCTACATTGCAGGGGGTTGGACTAGATGACCCTCGTGGTCCCTTCCAACTTTACAATTCTGTGATTCTGTGTCTTTCCCGCTGGTGCAACTAACCTCATACCATTCCGTTCTAGAATATGAATTATGCTACACTGGAGAGGGAGTATTATGGTTTCATTTGTGGATGTCAGAGGTATTGATGTCAGAGGTATTGATGAGTGACGTGGGTAGGTGGATTGAGATCCAAGAGCAATATCTGTAGTTTAACAGATATCAGTCAAGGCCTTCATTAGCATATTAAAATATCCTGCTGAAATGGGATAACTAATGCTGAAGGATACCCATTGAACCAGGGTGCTTCAGAATGTACAGACTTTTTACCTAATAGTTTATCTAGCCCTGGTGATGCCGTTTTTCGAAGGAAGTGTAGCTATGCAAGCAAATGCAGAAAATAACCATATCTTTCTTTAGAACCGAAAATTAGGACCAGGCACCTACAGTATTGACTATGGAGGCTTCAGTTCTAGTCATCTGCATAAGAAGATGTCAAGCTCTAGTTGGGCAAAAGCCCAGGAGGCAGCAAGGCTCACCAAAATGCCACATTTCAATTTTAAGGAAATATGCAGCAGGGCGAAAGCTCTGGTGAGTGTTTGGCTTCAAGCTCTTTGTTACATGCTGGTTTAGTCAAGGGGTTAAAATATCAGCCAGTTTCATTTCAGATACAACTGAGGACACGGGCCCACAGTTTTCTCTGAGACTGGTATCATCTTTAAGAGTATTTTCCAAATGGCATGTGGTTTGTCTTTGTTACATAACCAAGAATGTTATCATTGTGAAATATGAAGGAAAGGCCCATCAAGCGTAACAATGGGCATCAGGCAAGTGTAAGGGGGAATCTTGTCACCGCTGTCTATTTCTCAGGCAAATACGCGGGTGGCATTGTGGTCTAAACCACTGAGCCTCTTGGGCTTGCTGAACTGAAGGTCAGTGGTTCGTATCTGTGTGAAAGGGCGAGCTCCTGTTGCTCTGTCCCAGCTCCTGCCAACCTAGCAGTTCAAAAACATACCTGTGCAAGTAGATAAATAGGTACCGCTGTGGCGGGAAGGTAAACAGCATTTCCATGTGCTCTGGCTTCCATCACGGTGTCCCGTTGTGCCAGTAGCAGTTTAGTCATGCTGGCCACATGACCCGGAAAGCTGTCTGTGGACAAACGCTGGCTCCCTCGGCCTGAAGTGAGAGAAGTGCCACATGCCATAATCACCTTTGACTGGACTTAACCATCCAGGGGTCATTTACCTTTACCTTAACCATAAGCAGTATTATTTAATATTAATAAAATACTATCAAAAACTAAGTAGGAAGGAAGCAAAAACAAAAAAAAGATAAAAAAGAGGTGCTTCCACTCTTCTATCTGCCAATTATATATAACACAGTTATTTCCAATATTTGGCATATACACTCCAGAATAACTCCAATAACTCCTGATGAATTATGACATTCATATCTGAGCCTGGCTTCCCTAACAAAGGGGTCATGTACCAGGTCAGACCTACATTTCAATCACCCCCACCCTAGTTTCTGCCACTAGCCGGGGGCACAATCTGCTGTGAAAAATAAAATAAAGCCTGGAGCTATGCTCCACCTCATTCCTGTGCTGCCACAAACTCCACATACCAGATGGCTGTTTTAAAGCTGCACATGCCATCTCTTAACCCTATTCACGTGCATCCTTTCTCTCTCCAAGAAAGCAAAGCTGGGTCCTGGGACTTATGAGTACTCAGATTTTCTACAACTCCAAGAGAAACGTCCACACAGCATTAGAGGAATATGTGACACCGGAGCAGTGAGATTTAAAGACCGCATCAGGGTAGGCATCTGTCCTTGTCGGAATGAATTGTGTGAAATGCATCATTCTTTGTGAATGGTTTTTGCCATATCTACTTTGAATTTGCTATTTTTAGTATAGTCTTCAACTTTGCTACCTGGATTGTGGGGTTTTATTTGTTTGTCTTGGTTCCTTTGATCCTGTCTTTCAAACCGCCAGTTGTGGTGCAATTCCGTATTGATGCAAAACATATTCCATTATGCATTCCCGCCTCCATGATTCACATGGAATGGAAGATGTGTGGACAGCTGAATCTTGAACCATTCACCACGCCAACATATTCCATTATGAAAATAATAGAGATTTTTATTAAAAGAAATTGTCTCCATTTTAAAGGAATCATAGAATTGGAAGGGATCCCCGACTCTATGCTCATCTGCTTCAACCCCCTGCAATGCAGGAATCTAAACTAAAGCATCCATGACAGATGGCCATCCAACCTCTGCTAAAAAAGGAGAGTTGACAACCTACCAAGAACATTCGGTCTTTAAAACCTACGTTATGGGTCTAGGCTGAAAAGTAGGCTTAGAGAAACCACACCGTGAAGCCACTGTCCCCAGTAATGTGAGCCTATGTCTCTCCAGAGCATCAAGAAAGGCGGGTGGGACTGCAGCATCAGCATACAGAAGTCAACCATTTGGGTTTTGTTCCTACTAGGGGGGTTACCAGAGGTGGACCGTGGGTTCTCAAATTACAGTGGCGCTCTGTGTGACACTAAAATTTGGCACCTTCCACCTCTCTTGCTCCGCTCTACAGCATTGTTGTGATGCCCCCAGCAGCACAGTGCCCAGTGCAGCCGAACTGGTCACACTACCTTAAAACCGCCTCTGGGTTTACATTTGGCTCAACATCTAAAACCCCCTTGTTCTAACGTGTCATAAATGAGATTGCAGCCATTATGCATGTACTAATGGCTGCCATTGCTATGGTCACCTGCTTTGTGCTCCTTTCAGTGTGTACATTCCTCCTTCCTCCGCTCCTATCACCTGTAGAGTCTACCACCTGCTCATTACCTCAGGAGTCTGTAAGTAGGGGTGGGAAGCCTGTGGTCCTCCATATGTATTGGGCTCCCAAGTCCCATTATTCCCAGCCAGAATAGCCAACAGTGAGGAATAATGGGAGTTGTAGTGCTACAACAACTGAGCTTGTGTCGTAAAAAAAGAAAGGTTTTGGTGTAGATGGAGAGTTGGCGTGGTGAAAGGCTCAAGATTCAGCTGTCCGCACATCTTCCATTCCTTGTGAATCATGGAGGTGGGAATGAAGGACAGATATATTGGCTGCCTTCCAACGGTTTTGTGGTTTAGCACCAGCAAAATAAAAATTATTCATCACTGGACTGACACATTTATGAAGCAAGAGTGACTCACAGTGGATTAGTAGGTGAAACACATTTAAAAAAAAAAGTACTACAACTCTTAACTGCTGGAAAGATTGCTTTGCCTGCAAAATACCTTTAATCGCAGTATTATTCATTGCGTTGTACTGTTTTCTTTGTTCTGAACTATTGTGCAGAATTTCCAGGAATTGTTTTTGTAATGTTTTTCTATAATCAACATATTCCAAAAAGCCAGGTTTTTCTACCCTCACTTATGTCACAGTAGCAAAGATGATATCAATAGTACCACAAAAGGGAAACTGTCTTAAAGTATCAAAGGATATGGACATATGTAATACTCTAGTCTGTGCGAGGTTTTGGTTGTTTTTGTAGCTGATACAAATCTCAGTAAAAGTGTGTGTGTGTGTGGTTTTTTTAAAAGGGTGTTTTCTCAGAGCACCTCCTCGCTCCTGAAGTCAAGGGAAGGCTCCTTGCCTTCCTACAACAACCTGAGCTATTTCTTCTGCAAGAGGCAACTAGGAAGCAATTGGTAGACATGAAGAACCAGCTTATGTACATGTGGCAGAAAACAGCAAGGCAGGGATTAATAACCTGTGGCCCTCCAGATGTTGTTGGACTCCATCAGCCCCAGCCAGTGTGACCCAGGGTCAGGGATGATGGGAGTTGTAGCCTAACAAAATCTGAAGGGTCACACGTTTCCCATCCCTGATCTAGAGTTTTTCCTCTGGCAGGCCTTCTGTACCTTTAACAGCAGTGTGACAAGCAGAAATTCATTCTGTAGGTGAAACTTTTCCCATTGCCCCATCCAATTGCTGGGGAAAGCTCCACCCTTTGAATGCCTGCTGTTTTCACACGAGCCCTACCAAATAAGAACTGCCAGCCCAAGACTTCGCTAATAATTATTGAGTATTCCTCCTAATTAGTTTGCCAGGTGATTAGATGACACTAGCTATTTAATGAACATAGAGTCTGATTTGTTTGCAGGAAGGTTAGATGACATGGTGTCATAATAAATGTGACTATGTATGTGCTTTCTAGTGCAATTCCCCATCATTTCTCTTAATGCAAAATGTCCAGTATTTTGGTAAGATGCACTTGGTGAGCAGGAGCTCAAAATCAACTATAATTGGATAACATGAAATTGCCAGCATGTGGTTGCATTCAGCTCAAAAACAGCAGCAGTCTCGAAGCACCATTGGAAACAATGTGGAGTCCAGATAAGAGATGGGCATTGCTCTGCTGTGGTTATGTTAATGCGCTCTCTCTCGCGCTCTCTCGCGCTCTCTCTCTCTCTCTCTCTCTCTCTCTCTCTCTCTCTCTTTCTCTCCACCCTAACATCCTAGGAATGTTATCCTGGCCCAGGAACCTATGGAAATCCTTATGCTGCCCTGGATAAAAAGGAAAAACGCTCTGTGACTGCACTTGGAATAATGGACAGTAAAACTTCAAAATGCTTCGCCTTTCCCAATGTGGCAAGTTTAGTTTCTTAGTTCTCTGCTTAGCTGCTCTCAATCTTCAAAGTCTTCCTGTTGAAATGGGTGGAGAAGGCTTGTGTTGCTGATACGGGATCGCATTCCCATGCCACACCTTTGGCACGGGATTATTATCCCATGTAGTTTCATACAACTACAGGACCAAGTCCTCGCCTATTCAATGCAACAGATGCTACACTTTCGCAAACTGCTTAAGAAGGCTCTCCCTCTCCCTAATACTTTCTTAATCCTTGATTTCAGGGAAGTGGTTTGGGACCTGGCACCTACAATATCAAAAATGGGGTGGATGAGATGCTGAAACGTGTGGTCAGCTTAAAAGGCCCTTATGAAACCTTCACAGGAGACAGGTCAAAGCCTATTGTCTGTGGGCATTACGCTACTGATGTATGTATACGCTCATCTTCTTTGCTTGCAAACTTTTTTTTAAAGCGTCATGTTGCTGGTTAGTAATTCAAATGATAGAGTTGCCAAACTTCAGATTGACTGGCAAAACATCAGAAAGTCTATGAACCTTCCCCACACTGCTTCTTTTAAGCCTCCAACTTTTGGAGTAATGGAATTAAAGAAGATTCTGATTGTCTTTAAAAAGAAGAAAATATAGAAACACAAAAAGAAATAATTTTGTATGTGTTAAATTTTGAAGTTTTGTGATCTGTCAGGTTCTGCTACTTGGAACACTGGTGATTCAGATGAAAAATGTCTAAATTATTAGACAGGCATTTGTAAGAGTTCAAATGTCTCCACTGTAATATTGTTTTTAATGTTTCTAACACTCCAGACCAGGGTGAGCAAACTATTCCGATTATATTGATGATTAAGTACTTATTTAGCATTTTGTCACAAGTGTTCCAATACACCGCATATTCCATTAATTATCTCAGCACCCTTACAACAAATCTTGTATTATACAATACTACAGATGGATCTGAGGCTAAACAATGCAAATAACTGCAGCTGTTTGGAGGAGGGTGGGCATAGGAAATCTTGGGGATGGCCCTTTCTTCTAAATTTTCTGCCAGTGATAAATATTGCATTGCTTTCCTTTTCCAAAATGGATAAATTTACAGGTTGAATGAAAACAGTATAGAAAAAGCAGTCAATCAGCAGTGGTAGAGGAAAAGCAGAATCAGGGCAGATTCTACAGTTCAACAAATTCAATTGCATTACGTGCATTTTAACTGTTGTAAGCCTACACAATGCATGTTGAAAATTCATTTTATATAAGATCATTGAACCTGATACAATCTTCCTTCAGATTATTGAGCTTGTGTGTGTGTGTGTGGCGTGTGAAAATTATAACTGTATTCCATGAAAGAACAGCAACAAGAGTACCCTCAGGTGACTTTCTTCCTTCTCCTTCTCCTCCTCCTCCTCCTCCTTTTGTAAAATTGTACAGATTTGATATACAGTTGTACCTTGGCTGTTGAACGGAATCTGGGTTTGTGGCATTCGGGAGCCAAAACATTTGAGTTGCAAGGTGTTCGAGATCCAAGGTACAACTGTCTCCTTTCCTTGTTTAATGTTTCTAGAAAAAGTCCATCGAACTGAGTGGCACCACATTGAAGAGCTTCCTGGAAGAATTAGAATCAAGGGATAAAAGGAAGCACGGCACTTTCGGCAGTCATGTTTGGAATCCCAAGTGCCCCTCCGATCGGATCTTCTGGGCCACTGTCAGCCAGTGTCCACGTGAACAAGTAGGTGACTTTCCATTGCTTCTTGGTTGCAATCACAGTGCCAGTTTCTTCCGGATGGAAGGGTTGGGAAGTCGTGTGAGGTGAAAAGGGTGAGTGGGGAACAAACAGGCTGCTAGGGCAGTCTGCTACGGGCCCCAGGCTATTATAGAACTAACTCCTCAGCTTTAGGTAGATGCCGAACTGCAGCTAATCAATCAAGCAGAGTTGAGGGCAACCAGCCACGCACCTGGAGTCTAGAGGTTTGGTGGCAGAGTCCATTGTGAGATAGCGTCAAATTAATATATGTTTTGGTGGTTGTGTTTCAACCTTTGTTTCATAAATGTCATAGGCATATCTTGCTCCAAGTACATAGAAGCCAGTATTTTATGTGACTTCCAAACTGGTAAGCACTCAATCACACAATATTGCTAGTCAAGTGAACAAGGGGAATCTCTAGCAAAATGTTGTGCTGTGTCTCTGGCTCAGTGTAGCTAGCTGTATCTCCCCCAGGATGCTTTTTTATAATCTTTGTGGTGCTACACAACTGTTGTATTCACTGGTTCAAAGTAATTTATTTTACTTGTTACAGTACCTGACAGGACCAGGCTCATACGACATAAAGCCCATCAAGAGAAAAGAGTATGAAAATCAGCCACCGTTCTGGATTGGTGCAAAAAGATTTGACAGGAAAGCGTACCGTCTATTTGTTGGAAATGCTGTGAGTGGGAAATTATATGATCAGAGTTTGACTAAGAAAGACCGCTTACCGTAATTTTCCCAGTGGCGGAATGGGAGAGAATTTGAATTCAGTTTGCATATAAAGGTGCAGCTACCTAACTTGCCCTTCCTGAAAAACTATGCAAATTGAAACACAGCCATCTTTCAAAATTTGCACTTCTCCAGTTATTCCAGTGCAGTTCTCCTGCCAAGTAATGCATGTACTAAATGGGAAAATAAGAAGCGGAGAGAAACCAAAATGGATAAGATTTGCCTGTCCTGAGAAGGGGCTCAATGGAGCAAAGGGCATCTCACATGAGCCCACCAGGAAGCATGGCAAAGGCACGAATGGTGAAGTGGCAGAGAATTGGATTGGTTGGAAACATTTCCTCTGCCACTGCCCAGTTGCAGGTGGGGCCACACACACACACGGCCATCCCTGCCTTATACTTTGACCACGCTCCTATGTGTACTTACTTAGAAGTAGGACTATTTCCCCCCAAGCAAACACATTTATGATCAGGAATTTTGCAGTGCACAAATGAAATACTTTTGTCTCCACTAGGCTCAAGTGCCCCTTACTCTGTGCTGGGTTGAGGGAATCTATTTTAGATTGTTTGATAGTGTCGCATCCCTTTTGCTGATAGGCTAAATCTTCTTTTAGTAATGATGTGCCAAAGGGATGGCTCTGGCTCTGTTCCTCCTTCTCCTTGTGCCCTTTCTTGTATCATCTGCATTCATCTTTTCTGGGTTCCTGTGGTGAACTGGAACAAAGCTGGGAGGACTCAGTCAGCGAAAGCTTTCATTTGAAAGAGTTCACTTCCACTTAGGGAACAGGTAAGGACTCCCAGGCAGGGTTTGTTCTCTCTCCTTGATCCTGGAGAGCAGGGAACTTAAAAGAGGTCAAGAATGAAGGGCTCTTTCATAATTGATGGGGAACTTTGCTGGTGGTGATTAAGTGTCGCGGATAAAGTTGGCAGAGAACTGAACTTACCTGCCGGCGGTTCGAGAGTTTTTAATGCAATGGAGGAGCAAATCGTTTTGCTCTGGCCACTGGGACATCTAAAAAAAGCCTACTTCAGAGGGGCCTCCTCAGTGATCTGGGTTCAAATAGCCAGAGTTGGCGAAATGAATGAGAATTATTGTACATGTATGGAAATGAAAGGGGGGATTGATGTTCTCAAGTACAAAACATGCAAATGGAGTGTTGTTGATAGCCGGAACAGCCTCTCTCTGTTCTACTGCCATTCGTAGCCCAAGGAGATGGGGAGGACCCTTTGCAGAGGCGTTTTAGATGCATGGCCTCTCCCTACAGCAATTGTACTAATGGCAACATTGGAAAAGAGGCATAGCTCAGATGAAGAGCCAGTGTTTGGCATGCCAAAGGTCCCAGGTCCAATGTTTGTCATTCTCAGTCAGTGGGTGGGAGGACTCTCGCCTGAAACCCTGGACAGCGGCTCCCAGTCAGTGCAGACAGTGCTGAGTTAAATGGGCCAATTTATTTTTTAGGCAACTTCCAAACAGCAGCAAGGGAGAAGGCTTTGCCCCCAATAAAAAGCTAGGTGGATTGTGGAATATCTCCCTCTAGCAGGGCCACAGACATTTCTGGTGACAGGAATCCCAGTGTGAAATCTTGGCAGGGGGGCTGTTGGAGGACTAGATGGCATGGCCTAATATAGGGTCAAGCCATTGGTATATTGTCCAAATAAATTGGTTTGAAATCATTCTACTCATTAGACTAATCCACTGCACTTATAGAGATTCATGAAAAAGTGGAATGAGCCTTTGGATTGTGATGTCAAAGCCTTTAAGGCTAGGTTCACAATTCTTTCAACCCAGTCTCCCTTTGAGAGAACCAGAAGTCTTCCTTTAAGACATGTGTGGGGAGCCTGTGGCTCTCTGTATGTTGAACCACAAGTCCCATCAGCCCCAGCATGACCAATGTCCACCGACGATGGAAGTTGTAGTCCACCAACATCTGGAGGACCTTATGACAAGATATGTAGATATATATTGGGTATCAATGAGGTGGATGTCTGTTCCAATGTTATAAAGATGAGAGGTGGTATCATCTTCACTATAGTGCAGCTGAACATTCATGATGTCGCTCACAAAAATCAGAAAGTCTCAGACATAACAGGGAACATTAACAAGCAGTTGTGAAAGTAGTCCAAACCTGTGCATTTTGCACTTCTACTGTCTAATGCCAAAAGGGGATTTTGCACAGAGGGAATGCTTAATGCCCATTCATCTCCCCAGCATGAGCTTACTTTCATTCCATTGGCCAGACAAGAAGTGGATGCTCAAGGGCTTTACAGATCTGCATCTCAGGATACCCAAAGCTGCTCCTTGTCTGCTTTCCTGTTTATAGAACCCAGTTGGAGTTGGCCGCTATGATACTATGAAACATGAGAAATACCGAAAGAAGATCAGATACCGTTCGCTTTATATGCATGATACACAGCGTTACCTTAGTAACCTAGAGAGGGACAAGTGCTTACAGTAAGTAAAAAAATTACAAAACACAGAGGAAGCAGCAACTTCTAAGTTCTAGAAGTACAGTCCGTGAAATTGTGCTCGAGCAATTCATTCGAATTTGTACACTTGGCCTAATTTGCATGCCTTGTTTTGGATGCCAAGTTTTGATTGTAACTTAGTTTTAGAATTTGGAAACTTTTCAGGATCTAGAATAATAGAATTGGGGTTGTGAAATGTTGAGGATTTGGCTCAGGCCAGTGGGACAGGAAGCGTTGAGAGTGAAAATGTCTCATGTGGAGATAAAAAGATGTTGCCCATACTGCTTCCATAAGGCTAAACAAACCAGGGGAACAATAAACTAGAACCCAGAAGGAGTGGAGCTTAACTAGAATTCCTAAAATTAATTCTTGAATTGGGTGCAATTTTCAGCTCATTTGCATCTCTTTGAAGGTAAACATTTTGCTGGCTTACTCCTCTCACAATTCAATCCTCTTTTTCAGGGAGAGGATCACGCCTGTTAATAAAGGCCCCCAAAGACTCTGTTAATCTACCTGAAGACTCGTTGCTTCCTGAAACATAGTATAGTTAAGTCACCAGGTATCAGCTGCATTTCTAGTTAATGTCCATAAAAAATCCTGCCAAGAGGACACAGACACCTCAACATTTGCTATATCGTATCCCGTACCCATCTACAATCATTTCTTGGTAATTATGTATAACACTCAAATCAAGACACTTGGTGGAATATGGTTAATGTGTTTTTTGAAAACCAGCATGCTGATGTAATTATATCAATATTAAAAATGCTAGACACAAACTGAACTGCTTACTGTTACATGTAGTCCACACCAGCAAATAATAATAATAATTGTACTAGTCAGTTGTATGAGTAAAGAAATCACAGTTTGCAGTTGCTACTGGTTCCTCCAAATATTGCAGACAATCAGGGTCAGGTGTTTTTAAAGTGCCTCTCTTCTGCCAGGGATCTATCTGGAAAGTTTGAACTCGTATCAGAAGCACCAATACATGCTGGTTGGTGGTGATGGAGGAGGAGGAGCTTCTTGGCTCCAGTGTAATACCTTAAGTTAACTTGGCAGGTGTACAACGTATGTGCACATAGAAACCTTGTGCAATCCTTCAATGCAGTCACACGAACAGAAATAGCAGCAGTTGCTAGAGACATAAGGCTGTATCCGGACAGGGATGATTGGCATGAATACAAGTAGTTGTGTTTCCTATCAATTTGTTGTTTCATTGATGATTAACACCATTGAACATTTTCTTGCTTTTTTGTGGGTGGGCATATTCCCTACAGATCTCATAGGGTAGCATTGACTGCCACAGCATTTGAACACTAAATGGTTCAATCCTATTTGGTGTATGAAAAATTATATTTAAGTAGACCAACATGAGCCAACAGGATGCTTTCCAGATGTTGATGCAACTACAAGGACCATCATCCCCAACCATGAGGCCAACAATGTTTAGAGGGCACATATTTGTTACTTCTGAACTAGATAGTACTGAAGCACAAGGAATTGAAGTATTAGTTCATTTTGTCAATTCCTTTAAGGACATTTTATTATACTGCTGAATAATGTGGTAAAATAATGCCAGGCAAGACCCTGGAGAAATTTATGGCAAGGTTTACTTTTGAGACATTTTATAGTCTAATGGAGGCATAAACTCTTTTTTTTAAAAAAAGGATGCAATACAACATATTCTATAAATATGGATGTGATCCCAGGATTAGAAATAACAGTTGTCTAGGAAAAAGCTAAAGATTGAATTTTGATAGCTTCAAAAATCCTATGAGCACTTCAAAAAGCTCCTGAACCCAGCTTCTATGAAGACCTACTTGAAAGTTTTCAAAGAGTTCTGCCCAATAAATGACATTTCAAATGTGTCTTCCATTCAAAGTGACTTGAGATGCTAGAGACGTACAGCAAAGATCTTCTCAACACCATTTTATTCAGTCACATCAAAATAGCATATTTTTTTTATGGTGGTAGCACAAGTTCTGCCTGAGAGCAGCAGTACAAAACAGCTGACAGTTGCAACGTAAGTACACTGTGGCTGCTGGTATAAAATTAGGACATCTGAGTGGTTGGGACTCTTTTTCACTATGGTTGTAGCAATAGAGGACAAACACACTTGCAGATACAGCCTGTGATGAGAAACAGAACCGTGTGCGACACAAAGACATACTCTACAGATTACAGACTCTGGCACTTTGCCTTTAGAACTCATTCCTGCACAGATAAATAATGGCAAGCATGGATTGCACTGTCAACTCTCAGTCCATTTCTGGATTCAACCTATGCCCAAAACGCTGGCACAGCTACAGTGCCTTTTTACTGCTACTGCCACTTCCTACTCTCACAAACATTACGAGAATGGTTTTCAGATGTGCTACAGCAGTGTATGCAGGGCTCTCCCCCATCAAGGAATAGTTATCAGATGGGTCAGTCTAAACGCATGTGCATTACTGAGTAGCTAAAATATGCTCTTGTTTATTCTCTTTCAATAAATAAAACCATCAGCTGGTCATAAATAAAACCCCACAGACAGTAAGATGTTTTCATATTGTCTCACCAAGCCGAACATTTCTCCCTATGTTCAGATAAATAATTCCACGTGAGAATTTTTGAGTCTTGACTAGTCTTTGGATCAGATTTTGGTTAAACTTGGTGCAATGAAAAGGAAAGAAGAAACCCAAACCCACTTAACCCCTGTAAAACTGATTACAGATGTAAAGCGAGTTTTATTATGGGGAAGTTTATGGCCCCAGCTAAACTTAACCTATTGCTATTACATTAAGTTTTTAGGAAGCATTGATGTTAGAGGCGTTGGGGGCTTATTGCTTCAGTGCAGAAGCTTTACCCTAACAGAAAAACCACTAGCTTGTAGAACTGTGAAAAAGAAAACAGCCATGTTAACATTTTAACATTAATCAGAATGTATGGAAAAGGGGGGCACACATAAAAGTAAAGTTGAGGCCCGCTCCTCTCTCACTAGTGTGCAACCCAAACCCCTGGACCACTAAGGCTAGGTTTAATGAATTGTAGCCACTGCTACTTCCACAGCCCTACTGACAACACACCAGCCAGTGTGGAAGAAGCAGGGGGCAAAATTCCCCCTCACTAGAACAGCTCCCAGGGCTGGGCTGGTGGCCTAGTTCGGGCCTGTGGCTGCCAGCAGCTGGGATGGCTCAGGATCCAGTTGATCATGTGTTGGTCTCTCAACCCCAGGTTTCTGCTGAATATCACCAGCTGTATCTGTCACCCACCTTTTGAGCGAGCACTTTGGAGGGCTTGACAGATGGCAACAGATCTCTCTCGCTGACAGATTTAGGCAGAAGGACAGCTCTGCTTCACCCAAACCCTCTGCTTTTTGTTGGGCAGGATGAGGGTAAAGAGGATGAAGAAATGGTATCCGTCCTCCTACAAGGCTGGCTGTGTGCAAGTTTGGCTTCTGGATGTACGTGGCTCTCTTAAGGCTTACTGAAAGTGGGACTTGTGGGTAAATGTGCATAGGATTGAGTTACATCATACAAAAGCTTAAGTTTCCTTTCATCTACATGTGGGGTGCATGTTCCGACATTTTAAAAATCTGGATATCTATTCCTACCCCACCCGCATTTCCAAACGCTAATGAAGTCTAAAAAATAGGATGGCTAAAATGATCCAAGTCTCTTCCAGTTGATTAAGGCACTAAAAATAAAAATAAAAACTTCCTAAAAATAAAAGATACCCATGGTGAATACTGCCTTTCAAACTAAAGTTATGTGCATCATCTACCACACAAAACCCATAATTTGCTACACATTTCAAAAACAAAATAAAGCCTAAATTAGTTAGGCAACAAAATGAAACCACTTTGCTCAGTGTCTGATCAGTGTTCATCTTCTCCGTGTATTATGAAAAATGAGGCCAATCTTGCATTTCTGACAATCCATTTAAACTGCTAATCCAGTGTTTGTTACCCAAAAAACAGATAATCATAGCATATTCTGTATCTTGTAGCAGCAGCAGCGATACCAAAAAGCAACACAGGAAAACAAACAAACAAAGGCCATCCAGCGGCAGTTTGCACTGAAGACTTGTAGAACTGGGGGCAAGAGGGAGAACAGACAAAAGCAACATCATTTATAAACAGGAAAAACAAATGCATCAATCCCTCCACAGTGCATACCAGCAAGTCTTCCCCTGCATCAAAGAAACCTTGATGGACACAACTAAAGAAAAATGTAATTCAAAGTAAAAGAGAGAGGCTGAACAATTCAAATTGCCTGAAAACCGTAACTTCCAACGCTTTCAGACAGACAGGTCTACAACTGTGAATCTAATGCATGGTTACTTTTAACAATTCAAATGGAAATCCTGGGAAAGCTTAGTGATATGGTATAGGCAACAGTGACGTAATTTAAAGGCAGTCTCATTTGGCAGGTATTTGGCACTACCCTCACGTAGAGGTGATGTTCTAAATTACAGGATCCCATCCCATTACATTTGTAGTAGTGAAGCTCCTATCAAACTCCCACTGGCAATTGCTAGCTAGACTGCAGTTCTAGCATCCTCAAAACTCAGATTTTTCCCATTTTTCTACAGGAAACCACTAAAAGATCTATCGCAAACCTATAAATAAACCTTATAGGAATTTCCATTTCTAAGCTATAAGATTATTAAGTGTAGATTTTTTTTCATATAAAGGCAGGAGTTTATATCTCTTAAATCACAAATATGCTTGAAGTCTTTGGGACAGCAACAACATGCTTTCGTTAAGGGCAGAGCAATTAGTTATTATAAAATCCAACTTCACCCGATTTCTTGCTCAGGTGAGTCCGATTTAATGTCTTGCAGATTTGCAGATTTTATCATACACCTCTGGAAAAGCATCATTACAATGAAGTTGCTTCCTCAGCTTGTGGTACAGCGAGCCATCAAACATTTCCCAGAATTCCTCACGGGTCATATAGCAATCAGCATACAACATCTGAAAACTAAAAGGAAGAACGAAAAACAGATCTTAAAATTGTTGCATCAGAAGGCCGCAGAAACTATTGCTCATTTCTTAGAGCAGGCTATTTTGCCAGCACAAACGTTCAGCTCTTATCCTAAAGGAACCCTTTTGTCTAGTCCCCAGTACTCCAATAGAACCCCATGAAACCAATTCTGAATTTTAGAACAGAAAACACTTCAGACTGCCCAGTAGCCCCAAAAGGTAAGTCTGTCATAGCAGCTTATAATGAAGCACGTTTTTGTTAAATAATATAGGATAAATAAAAAAATTATTTATCCTATCCTAAAATTAAAAAAACCCTGACCAATAAAAAATTAAGTTAAAATTCTTTTTGTTTTTGCAACATCGTCATGCAGCAAGCTGAAAAGGTAACTGCAAGAGAGTTCTCCTAACAACATGAGAGAATGCCCTTTCGGGACTTAGACCCTTACCCATGAACACTCCTTACAAACTTTTCTATTTGCCTGGTGGAAGCCTTAGCTTCGAAGTATTTTGTTTTGGGCTCTCCGTAGGCTCCTACGTCCACATAGAGCTCTGCTTCATCTCCTTTTGGGTGGATCATTCCAGGGTTATTGGGCAAGATGAAGGGGCAGAGCCACAGAGGATAAACCTAGAGACAACGGAAGAACAAATTCACGACAAAGCAATACATGGGAGCCACTACCCAGCCCTTCTGAATCCTGTAGTCGAGACATGTTTTGTTTAACTACTGCTACCAAGAACAACCTGGAAGTTAGGAAAGATGCTCTTACTTTGATGTCACTGTGGAAGGTTTCGATACATTGCTCAAGGCTTTTCATGGGGACCATCATGTCTTGTACAACGTGATGCTGCTCATAGAGCTTCCGAATTGCTTCTCCTTGGGTCAGTTTTAAAAGGGAGATTTTAGGAGGAACCATCCAACCAAACAGGTAGCGGAAAACAGGGTTATTGCCAAATGGGATGATATCCTAGAAAACAGACCAAATGCATGTCGTGAGAAAGCTAAGCATTTCAAACCTGGATCGCTGACTTCAGAAGTAACTGTGTGCCTTAAAAAACAACACCTCAACACTTTTTCATCATTCATTTATTTTAACAAAATTCACATGCTGCTTAATTGAAAGAAAACCTGTACAGTGGTACCTCAGGTTAAGTACTTAATTCGTTCCGGAGGTCCATTCTTAACCTGAAACTGTTCTTAACCTGAAGCACCACTTTAGCTAATGGGGCCTCCTGCTGTCGCTGCGCTGCGTGATTTCTGTTCTCATCCTGAAGCAAAGTTCTTAACCCGAGGTACTATTTATGGGTTAGCGGAGTCTGTAACCTGAAGCATATGTAACCTGAGGCGTATGTAACCCAAGGTACCACAGTATGCGATTTACAAAAATCAAGTCGATTACAATTACTAGTGGCACTAATTAGTACATACAATAAAATAAAAACTACAGCACATATGGATTTAGCTAATTAGCAACTAATCCCACATAACATTGGAAGGATTTTCTGTGCAGTGAGCTGCAGCAATATGATGCTTTTCAGTCTGGGGAATTACCGCAACCATTTTCCCAGTTGGCTCACATTGGCGCTTACGACAAGCCCTGAGGGGAAATGCCTCCCCTTTGCTCCCGTGGCTTGAAATCAAAGGGCGTGGGCAAATGAAATGTTTTTTTTTGCACTAGCCACTGATCAACTGATATCAGGCAACCAACAGGTAGGCAGCTGTCAAACTGGCCCATGGGAACTGGGACACGTCAGCTGGTCAGATCTAGTTCCTACCCTGATATATAATATGGGGAAGAAGTTTGGGCTAGTCAGCTATTTCGCTAACTAGGTTTATCATTACTAGAGAGAGGGTTGAATTGATAAGGATGTGTCTGTGGGCTTGACTGACAGCAAATATGGCACGAACTGGAACCTTACCTGGAGCTCCCAGAATATGCTCCGTGTATGCCTGTGATAGTATTGCCTTGCAGGGATATATTCCGTTCCCGTCTTGTTAGCCTTTAGATAGTTCTCCACATGCTTGAAAAACCATGGCTTGTAGTAGCATCCAATTCTGTTGATCTTAAGATAAACAGAAACACAATGAACACACCAGCACAAAAGCTACTTTGCCTGAAGACAAAGTTTCATAACGTGGCTCTAATTACAGCTGCAATTGAATGCAAGTTCTTTTAATGCTCAGCACATTTCTGCAACTGTTAAGAGTAAGATTGCCAAGGAAACACCAACAACAGGTTGTGTTGATCAGGGGTAGCTATGAGGGTTGCTGCTCCAGATGTTGCTGCACTACAATTCCCTCCACCCCTAAGCATTGGCCAGCAATGGCTGGGGCCGACTGACAGTTCAGTCCAACAACGTCTGTAGGGTGACACACTATCTTTGATGTAAAGTCATGCAATGTACATCATTTACATGCAAATGTCTGTATGCAATCAACACTGGCAATTATTTTTGTAGAATTACCTCTCCCACCAGATTAATAATGTGTAAGACATTCCACTCATGGAATGGATCCGCCCAGTATTTTGTTAAACTAGTTTAACAGTCACTCCTCCATCCAGAGAACCATGGGAACTACTGTTGTGTAAGGGAGGCTGAGCTCCAAAAAAGAATTCACAACACTCTCAATGAACTACTGCTCTCTAGGGGAAGCTATGGCATTAAAAATATAGTGGTGCCTTGCAAGACGAAATTAATCCGTTCCGCGAGTCTCTTTGTCTTGCGTTTTTTTCGTCTTGCGAAGCACGGCTATTAGCGGCTTAGCGGCTTTAAGAAAAAGGAAACAAACTCGCAAGAACTCGCAAGACGCTTTGTCTTGCGAAGCAAGCCCATAGGGAAATTCATCTTGAGGAACGACTCAAAAAAAGCAAAACCCTTTCGTCTAGTGAGTTTTTTGTCTTGCGGGGCACCACTGTACCATAAAAACTAAAGGAAGCCTGTACTGCAGATGGGCTCTCTTAACTTTAGAATCAACGAAGTGCAGAGATTGGTTTTCAGAGGCAAGTTCGCTAGTTCTCCCCCCGCCGGTGTCCTATTTACCTGAAGAAGTGAAAGAATCAATGTTGTTACCTTACTATGATCAGCTTCATTGGTCAAAACTCCGGTCATTATGACAGCTTCTTCTAAAGAATAAACCAGACCCTCCACAAAATGGTTTTCTTTCTTCTCAGATTCTTCAGCAAATCTCTTGCAGATTGTCTTCAGTCCTCTCACAGGCTCATAATGCAGCTTCACATATTTTTTCGCTGGGATCATTTTTATTTCTGCTGCCACCAGGAAGCCCAGTGTGCCACAGGACCAAGGAACTGCATAAAATAGGTCTGAGTTCTCCTCCTGCAAAAAGCACACAACACTAAGGCACATACAGATACTGAGCAGGCATAATGTCACAAACCACAGCAAATTAGAATGTTATCTTACCGGTGTACATCTCACATGGCTCCCATCAGCAAGAACAAGTTCATAGGCCACGCAGGAATGCTGAAACAGTCCATAGATGTGGGAGGATGATTCAATACCAGTCCCCATGATCAAACCACCTGAACAAGAGATCATTGCACAACAATCACATGAATTGTATTTTCATTTTCCAGAGGACTTAATTAAATAACAAGTGAATTTTCACAGCTTGGGAATCATACAGTGAGCATTAGATCTTATGCATCACGGAAAAGTTTAAAAGTAATTTGCTTTTAATTGCTAAGTGGAACATTACTGAAATATTTAAGAGTTGTAGATATATTGTACAAATCCCAAGACCTCTCACCTACAGTAAGGTCATCAAGTTCTGGTACCACTGGAATAGTCCAGCCTATGGGGTTGAGGTGTGCTGTTAACTGTCCCATTGTGACCAAGGGTTCCACACGGACAACCTAAGGAAGAACACATTTTATATGCCAAGACTGAATGCCGCCATCAATACAAATCTGATGCCGAAGCAGTAACACAGAAATGCAATCTGCCCCATCATTCAGTGCACACCTTAAAAGTTACCTCGGTCTTTGTGAATCAGGAAATACAGTGGTACCTCGCAAGACGAATGCCTCGCAAGACAAAAAACTCGCTAGACGAAAGGGTTTTTTGTTTTTTGAGCTGCTTCGCAAAACGATTTTCCCTATGGGCTTGCTTCGCAAGACGGAAACGTCTTGCAAGTTTGTTTCCTTTTTCTTAACACCGTTAATACAGTTGCGACTTGACTTCGAGGAGCAACTCATAGAACGCGGTGTGGTAGCCTTTTTTGAGGTTTTTAAAGACTTTGGTGATTTTTGAAGCTTTTCCAAAACTTTCCTGACACCGTGCTTCGCAAGACGAAAAAAATCGCAAGACGACAAAACTCACGGAACAAATTAATTTCATCTTGCGAGGCACCACTGTGCAGTGGAAAGGAAATTGTCAGGGAACTGCCATCGGAGCTAGAGGCGGAGGGAAAGCTCCAAAGGGATGCAGGAGAGGGTCCCAGTAGGGAGAGAGGCAGCCCATCTGCTGGGGAAGGAAATCAGCGTAACACCAGTGGAGAAGGGGGGCAGGTGGGGGAATCGGGGAGGAGGCTCCAAGACTCTTCGCTGGAGACCAGCGGAGAGAGTACGGGTACTCTGCTGCCCACACCCTCCCTGCGCAGAAGACTTCCGCGCAGGGAGAGTAGGAGGAGACTTGGCATCAAACAACTTTTATGCTGGAAAAGGTTTAAGAAACGCCCACTGACGGATTCTGCCAGCGACTGAGACAGTCACGATGCTGGAGGCTGCTCAGTCAGAAAGGGTTAACCAGGTAACCTAGCCAGGAGTGGCGGCAACTTACACACGAGCAACCCCTAAACCCATTACAGAAATACTTTAAACAGGTTAGTGTTGCAATCATGCTTGCCTATCCTGGATGTAATTAGGCAAATTACAACTAGGAAACCCATAGCATGAATGCTTTAAGACTGAGCAGCACAACAGTACTTTCTGCAGCAGACAAGGCAGCTAAGGTTGCACCAAAAACTTGAAAATTTGGCCCAAGAAACTCCTGTCTGCACTGTTTATCACAAACATATATACTAGTGCATGAACAAAGTGTAGGGTCATGCCTCTGTTCCTGGCTATTGTACCTTCCACTTGCTATGCAGAGTTGTGTAAGCCAACTTCCCATGAACAGAAGCCTCATCCTTCAATTTGCATACAGAAATTGCAGCTTTCATTTCTTTCATAATCAAGCAGTTATCTACATTGATCTCCTTGTTTAATGATAATGAATGCATTTTGCCGTGGTTCCAACCCTACCTTTGGAACTGAGTCCAGAGAGTACCACTGAGAGTGCTTTTCAGCCCCTTGCCACAGCATCTTATCTCCAATGCTGTTTAATATCTACATGAAGCTACTGGGGTTGGTCATTTTGAGTTTTGGGGCAAGGTGCCATCAATATGCTGATGAAACTCAGCTCTATTCTCCGTAATATCTGAAGTGGGAGAGGCTGTATAGTCCCTGGGATAGTACTTAGATGCAGTGGTGAAATGGATGAGGAAAAACAAGCAGAGCTTGAATCCTGCCAAGATGAAGGCACTGAAGGTGAGTAGTTCCCGCATCCAAGATGCGTAGGCAACTCTCCATAAACACAGAGAAGTAGTGGTCAGTGGGATGGCAGCGTTTACTTGCCCTTCCGTCACTGGTGTTTCTACATATTACTGGGAGGGAGACAGGAAGGTGCAAGGAGTGCCAGATTGGTTCCACCAACGAGTTTGCACTGCGCCAACCTGGCCCCTTGCAATAAGCTGGAGTGACATGAGGTCAGGTATGTGCTGCTGCCCACTCCCTGCTACTAAGACAGAGTGAGCAAAAGACAGCAATTCTGAAGACACCAGCTAGTGGGGAAACATCCTCAGTAGTACTGCCACACCAGAGGTCCTGTGTCCCAAGGTCTGATTCTTCCGCTTCGAAATCATGTGCCTCATCCTTGGTCAGGCACCTCAAAGAGGACCAGAAAGCACAAAAACCAACAGGCTCAATGATGTTCAGCAATGGCCACATCCCTTGAACAAAAGTTGATCACTAAAATAGAAGGATCAATTCCAAGCTTACCATTCTCTCAGTGTCCACTTCCAGAATATCCATCAAGTTGATTGTTATATTTTTAAGCGTCTTCTTGTACTTTCCAACACGAAGAGACACTGTAAGCCAGCCAGGACGTCCTGTGCACATATATGTTTTTAGCCCTTCTTTTTTCCATTCTCGTACCTGCAAGAAAGGAAGATTAATTTAACACCTTATATATAACAACTTGATGTTGTTTTTGCAAGTAAACAGATCTGCATCTGAGAAAACCGATTCTGACTAGAAGAATCCTACGTACACTTCCCGGGAAGTCCCATTAAATATAATGGGGCAACTAAAAGCAAACATTTACTTAACAAAATTTATATACTGCTTAATTTAGAAAACCTAAGCCAACAGTTCCTGAACTCCCCCTCCCCCAGATTACTTGAAAATTCTTGAGGGTCTTGGTGGACCACTTAATGGTTTTTCTGCCTGTTCTCAAGATAGTACCTTTAACACAAAAGGTTTTAAAATTTGCATTGGTATTGCAATTAAGACAGAATAAGAGCCTACTAGGGCAGTGTTCACACTCCCACTGTGCTCACTGCAAATGCATCCTGGACTTTGTTACACTACTGTTTTATGAGTTTCCCCCCAAACTAGCTTCACACTGATTGAGAGTCCTTAAGCCATTCGCAATTCATCTCCAGCCAAGGTGTGAACACTTCTACATAGGGAAAAGGTGTCACTGCCTGCCAATGCACCCTAGTGTGCACACAAACAGACACAAATCTTACACTAGTGGAGCCATGTTGATGTAAAAAGCTGGGGAGGGGGGACAGAATGAGCTGTGCTGCGAAATTCACTGAGGCAGCGGAAGGGACTTCACTGAGCTTTAAAGTGGTAATGTGAACACACTCTACTATCTGAAAAGCATGACAGCACAGGCCAGTCTGGCCTTGTTTGCACTGTGATGAGCAGAAAACTGCAGTGTGAGGTTAAAGTATCTCATGCTAATGAACCCCACAATGATGATTATACAGTGCCATTGGTGTGCACCGTGTTCTTCTAGCTCTAGCATGTCTCCTCTTAATGGCCTTTTCTCTACACTAAAAAGCCCCAAGTGCTGTAACCTTTCTACACAGGAAGTTGCTATTTTCATCAACAGGAACAAAAGAGTAAAGGCCTGTTTGGTATAATGTTGTAATCATTCAACTTGTTTTTATTATTGCTTGTAAGCCGCTCTGAGCCCGGCCTTGGCTGGGGAGGGTGGGGTATAAATAAAAAATATTATTATTATTATAATGACCTGTCAGGGAGACACATGGCACAGAATAGGCTCTCTGCAATTTGAATGCTTCCTGATTTATGGTTTCCCTAGCATCAGGCACATACCTACACAAGCCACATATGGACTCCACTAATGTTTATGCCTGTTATCCATAAACAAGAGGACCACTGAAGACTACGTGTCCCTTGTGGTCCTTTCCAACTCTACAATGCTATGATTCTATGAAGAAGATACTGTCTAGAGAGCAATAATGTGCCAAATATGGCACTGCTTTCTTGCAGCACCTTTCCTTCCACCTACAATTGGTTTGTGTAACAGTACAGTGGTGCCTCGCAAGACGAAATTAATCTGTTCCGCGAGTGTCTTCGTCTAGCGTTTTTTTCGTCTTGCGAAGCAACCCTATTAGTGGATTAGCGGATTAGCGCTATTAGCGGTTTAGCGGCTATTAAAGGCTTAGCGGCTTAGCTGCTAAAAGGCTATTAGCGGCTTAGAAAAAAGGGGGGGAGCGAAAAAAAAATCTCAAGACTCGCAAGACATTTTCGTCTTGCGAAGCAAGCCCATAGGGAAATTCGTCCTGCGAAGCAACTCAAAAACGGAAAACCCTTTCGTCTAGCGGGTTTTCCGTCTTGCGAGGCATTCGTCTTGCGGGGCACCACTGTAATGGAATGCCTTCTCTGCTGAAATACATCACTACTTGTATTGACCATCTGCCGGTTTCTGAAAACACACCTGTTTGCAAGATGTGTCCCTTGATATCTTCATCTGGGGCAACCCACTTAGATGAGCATCATCTGATTTTCCCACCTTTTAATTTTAATGGTACTGTTTTCTAGTGTATTTTAATGGCTGGGTTTTTAAATATTTTCTAAACTGCTCAGAAACCTACTCTAGCATCACATGGTATATAAGTAAATAAGATATTAATTTAGCACTGTATCACTGCTACAGGCCCACAGCTGATTGGTCAGGAACGGGGAAACTGACTCCAAATCACATCAGCCTCAGCTAGCAAAGCCAATAGCTGGGATGATTGTAGTTGTAGTCCAACATCATCTGGAGGGCCACAGGTTTCCCATCCCTGCTTTGGTCCAAGGGTGCAGCCAGAGATGCAACCCAAAGTAACAGGGCAACAAAATAATTGTCAGGATATCTCCTCTGAGTTTTTGTATGAGAAAAATTCCCAATATCAGCAATATCACAAAACTGCTAAAAAAAGGGGGGGCACCAGACTAAATGGTTACTGTGAGTAGTCCTGATCCGCAACTCAAAACTTCTATTTAGCCTCATTCAAACCGCTGGCCAACTTCCATGCTTGAAAACCTCTGCTCCAGGGAAGGAAGGCCAGGAACACCCGGAGTCTTACTAGGAAAACTGAACAGCCTGCGCTTCTTCCAACTTGTAAACCCTTTTGGGGGGACTTTCCCCCTCCGCCCGCCCTTCTCACCTGCTCCTGGATGTTGCGAACACGCAGGTTGTGCTGCCGGGGCGCGCTGTGCATCTTCTGCACCATCCAGGCGCGGAACTGGTAGTAGATGTCGAAGAGCACGGAGAGGGGCAGCAGGAAGAGGCAGACGAAGACCCAGCGATGGTGGACCAGAACGTACGCGAGCCCCTTGTAGCGGGCCCACAGGATGAGCAGCAGAAGCCCGACCCCGAGAGACAGCAGAGGACCCATCGCGAACCCTCGCCGGCACTCACGCACACGCAACGCGCCTAACAACCCAAGTCGTTCTCCTAATCGGATCCGCTCGACTCCCGCAGCACCCAACGAGCCGGCCTCTTCAGTCCCCAGTTGGCTCACCTAGCAGCCACCTGTTCCAACAACCCCCGAGACCCCGCTACCCTCCGCCGCCTCTTCCCACGTACAACGGTCAGCACCGTCTTAGCAGCGCCGCCGCCCTGTGGAAAGCAAGGCGGGCACTCGCCCCTCTCCTTTCCTCGCAACGGGGCAAGTCTCTTTACAGAGGATGTTTGGAGACCCGGGTTCAGAAGAACCGCGTCGGGGACACGCGCGCGCCTTCCCCACGACCGTGTCACACCCGCTCGCGGACCGGCGTCACCCCCAGCTCGCGAGTCGACCGTTCCTTGCGCTCCCCTGTGCAGCCCCAACCGAGCCAACGTTCGGCGCTTAACACCCGGCGCTCCGCCCCCGGCCCGACTCGAAGCGCAGCCCACCTCCCTCCTGGTTGGCCGGTCGGGCTCCTCGGCGGTGAGGAGAGGGACGGCGTCCAACCAATGGGGTGGCGCCGTTTGGATCGGATCAGGCGCCGAGTGGCGGGATTGGCTGGCTCGGGGGGCGAGGGGGCGGGGAGCTAAACACCCGTGCCGGCCGGGTGCCTCGGAGCAGCACGAGGCCAGTTGGCGGAGCGAGCGCCGGGCGCCGCCTCCCCGCCCTAGGCAGGCATGCAGGCTGGGTGCTCTCGCCTTGGGGGGGGGGGGGGGAATGACGCTGCAAGGCATGCTTTTTTTGTATGGAGGACCCAACCCCCGGTTCTGTTCGTGAACTGACGAATAGTGACCCGTCTCTGGTACTGTGGAGGGTTCCCCGCAAGCCATGCAACGGGGGAATGCCCGTCCTAAATTGCAGTCAGAACAAAGAGGCCTCTTGCTCGGATACCAAAACATAGGAGAGGGAAATAACGTTGCAATCCTTTACACACCTGAGAGTTGATCGGTATAGGATTGCGCTTAAGTATTTTGGCAAATGTGCCTCCTCCTCTGCTCATGGGACAACTCGCGTGCCAAGGGAGACTTTCCCCTGCCTTGCTTGCACACGCAGATACAGCTCTGTGGGCTCGGAAATGCAGTTGGCACGCTGGGGTGAAACGGCAGCCAGGGTCTGGAGCAGCACCAGGGGGGCATCCTTTCAGGCCACGTGCTGCCTGGTGGCACCTCGCCTGGAACGTTGTAATCCTGCCCCCTTTGTCCGGGGCACAGTGCCGCGGCACGAGGCGAACCATCTGCAGCCTCTGGGCGTTCGCCATGTTAGAAGCCGTGTCCAAGTTCTGAATCTTCACGTTGCTTGCTAAACAGAGAGCTCTTTGTGAAAGCAAAACTCAATCCTACGCATTATTGTTATGCTCGTTTTATTATGATGATGCTGCGTATTGTTATGCTGTGTATTATGTTGTTGTTGGTCTGCTTAAATTATGTTTGTAGTGTTGTATTCCGCCCTTGGATCTTTGGATAAAGGGTGGTATATAAATTGAATAAATTAATAATAATTAGCAGAAGGAGAGGGATGAGTGAGTTGGCAGAATTCTTGGTATTCTCTGTAACAGTACCCCCTAGATTGCAGGTGGGGAACTGCAACTTTTGAAAGTTTGCACACACAGCAAGATACAAACATACTGTGTTCTTCTAAAAATAAAATAAAATAAATGATGTACCAGTTCTCATATCTTGGTAAGCATGTTGTGGGTGCCATGGGCAGCAAAAAAAGAGGTACTTGTTTTCTGTGCCTGTGAGTATTGTAACAAAAAGCTCTGTATGCATACAGTTAATGCCAAAACATTCTTCTAAGCAGTTCTAAATAACCAGTTACAAAACATTAAAACAAAAATCCATAATTAACTACTTTTATATATTTTGGAAAGTTGTTTGGACATCTGTTAATATACAACCAAATTTTGCAGAAGGCTTCCTGCAATCGAGCAGGTTTCCATCTATGTATGGATGCAACTGAGCGGCATAGAATAAAATAATTGTAGAGTTGAAAGGGACCCTGAGGATCATCTAGTCCAACCCCCTGCAATGCAGGGATATGCAGCTGTCCTTTATTGTGATTGAACCTTCAACCGTGGCATTATGAGCACCATGCTCTAGCCAGCTGACCTATCCATTGAAACATTAGAAGATAAACATCCATCATTAAAAAATGCAATAAAACAATCCCATTAAAACACAGAAATGAAAATAGGAGATTCAGATAAAGTTATCAAAGTTAAAATCATCTGGCCTTGTAAGAAAGCCTGAAAGGGAAGAATAAACATAAGCACTGGATAATTATATAATGGATGGTACAAGATACAGTGCATCACATCTTCAATTCGGCCTTTCTGCACAAGCCCAAACCATCCTTTGCTAGTCTGTTAGAAAATCTACAACCATATCTAGACATCAATAGGCATGGCTTGGAATCCAAACTCAGTAAAAGCATGTCTGGAACAGGGGAAGGGGCGGAGTAAATTTTGATAGATAGGTGGCCCTTTCATGGTCTGGTTTGATTTCACTATACCAGACAGCAGACTTAAAATTCTTCGTGTATTCAATATTTCTTTTAGCATCTTTGAAAAAAATTATATCCCAGCTCTTACAGTCAGATGAACCCTGCATTGACCTTGTTGTGAGAATCAAGTAGCTTACCATCAAATATCTGCTAAATTGTGTCCAACCTTCTATATTCTGTAAGTCTTAAAAACACAATTTTGCTAAACGTTGATCTAGCACCACTGATAGTTTTTTGTAATACATTGGTACCTCGGGTTAAGAACTTAATTCATTCTGGAGGTCCGTTCTTAACCTGAAACTGTTCTTAACCTGAAGCACCACTTTAGCTAATGGGGCCTCCTGCTGCTGCCGTGCCGCCGGAGCACGATTTCTGTTCTCATCCTGAAGCAAAGTTCTTAACCTGAGGTACTATTTCTGGGTTAGCGGAGTCTGTAACCTGAAGCGTCTGTAACCCGAGGTACCACAGTACAGTATAATGTGTTTGTGTATACATAGAATCATAGAATCGAAAAGTTGGATGGGACCCCAAGAGTCACCTAGTCCAACCCTCTGTTGTGCAGGAATCTCAACTAAAGCATCCACGACAGATGTCCATCCAACCTCCATTTAAAAACTTCCAATGAAGGAGAGTCCACACCCTCCTTAGGGAGTCCATTCTACAGTACTGTCAAACAGCTCTTATTGTCAGAAAGTTCTTCCTGCCTGCTGTTTACTTGGAAACTCCTTTCCTTTAACTTGAATCCATTGGTTTGAGTCCTACCCTCCAGAGCAGGAGAAAACAAGCTTGCTTCAGCTTCCATGTGACAGCTTTTTTGATATTGGAAGATGGCTATCATATCTCCTCTCAGTCTCCTCTTCTCCAGGCTGAACATACCCAGTTTTTAGAGAAGGGAGGCCTACTTCATTCCTCAATAGTGCACCGGCTGTGAGATACTGCCAAATGCATGTACAAGAACATATACTGAATTACATAAAGTTCATCTCTACAATGGCTACTCCAAATTGCTACATACCCGGATTTCTCTTCAGATTGCTAGATAGATATACACAATTGAACCTCACATTCTCACACATGGGGTGAGGAGCATTTATATATCCTTCAACATGGAGGTATCAGCATGTCAACAAATGGTTAAGATGAAATTTGGCTCATACTCTGACTACTGGAAAGTTTACCATATAATAGATATCCGCATTCTGGCACAGAATAAACCAAGTCATACCTGGCAAGGGACTGTCCATGAGGAATGTAGATGCTGGTGTCTCTTTGGCCTTGGCTTTAAAGGGACTTTTCTACTAGCAGCTAAAGAGATAGATCTACAGTTGAAGAACGGAAACCTCATTTATGAGTAGACAGATATGGATGCTGCTTGTTGGAGCCTGGTATCTTTGCCCATTCCCAAAGCTCTGCTTTTAAGCCATTTCTGCAGACTGAAGGCTGGGGAGATGTGAAGTCTTTATATTGCCTCTTTGTGGGCTGCTTAAATGCCTTTGTGAAGAAAACAAGAAGTTGTCTGTCAGGCTGCCTGCCTGTGTCTCCACTGTCTCAGAAAGCAACTTGAAAATATATTTGTTTTCTTTCCCTGGTTCCCCCCACCCCCTGGAGGAGAAATGCTGCTTCTTATGTCTTAGTTTCAGTTGGAAGGTTAAGGCTAAAGTTTCAAGGATTGCTCAGATCAGCCTCGTTGCCACTGGCTTATTGAAAAATTACTTGGTGTACTCTCAGGAGTACACTGAGTTCCATAAATAATTACTTGAAGCATTCTCTTACCAGCAGTCATGTATTGTTTTGCTAACCTTCCAAACCAAGGGCGTGCGCACAATATATTTCACAATCTTACTCCATCAGAGCACTTTCCACATTCTGTGATAACAATATGCCACAATCTCATTCCAAAGCTATACACGAAATAGTGTGTATCTTTGTGTGTGTGTGTGTGTGTGTGTGTGTCACTCTAAAAGAGCAGCCTCTCCCCTTGCCACAACAAATAATGCCTGAACTCTGGGTCTTTTACTCTGAGCCCCAGATCTGCTTCCCTTCTTCCCCTTTTAAACTTCTTTGCAAAATCATTGTTTATACGCCAACTGGCAGGGCCAGCCAAAACAGAGCCAGCTTGGGGCAGAGTGAAGCAGCCCACCTTAGGCAGCAGAAACCTACAGGGTAGTGTCAGCCCTGCTGCCAGGGATCCATAGTGATGGCTTCCGGTGACACCTTGCGAGATCTTTGGAACAGTGTTTGAAACTCCCATTGTTCTAGGCACATTTTGTAACAGGGAATTTCATCCGTGCGAGCAGGTTCTGAGCTCTGGGAGCAGTGCTGCACCTAAGATTTCAGACTAAAACTGCAGAGTGGAAGGAAAGGAGGACCTTTTTCTGCCTCCCCACTTCCAGCTACTCTCTGAAGGCTGGAGACAAGACCCTCCTAAGAATATTAGGGGGGGCGGGCAGGGGAAGAACTAGACCATGTGAAAGATTTTAGCTGCAGTTCATTCATTTTCAGCTTTGTATTCTTGTTTTTTTTTTAAAGCGCACCTATACATTCCACTGTTGCGCCCATAACATAGGTTTAAGGTGCCATTTAGCTCCTAGCTTTCATATCTCTGTTTCTAACACTGCTCTGGAATGCATGGAGTTGATGGGTTCCAGGCAGCAGGAGTGGTGGATGAGAAGTTACTGAAGTCATCATTATCGTAAGGTCTTTGAATCTGAGTGATGCTATGAAATGGTTTGTGAGACACATTTCTGGTGACTTTATGAGCACGCCTGTAGTGACCATTGTGCCATTTATCATTGTGATTTCATATGGAACAGGATTGAAAGGCATTGAAAGTTTGTTGCAAAGCTCTTAACATAGATCACCTCCCTCTCTCCCTTATGAAAGGCACTACTGTGTCTCGCTTGCATTGGTCTATATACTTTTTAATTGCAAGCTTTGCCTTATTATCACGTTGGTGCAGTGTGCATCCCTGTGTGGGAAGTCAATTTGAGCAAATGTTGTCCTTACCTTTCCACCAAACATGGTAGCTGGTGCCATGCAAGTTCTGAGGGTATGGTTTCGGAGCTTCAGAGAAATGGAAACAATTCTTGTTTTATACTGGCTGCCTCTGCTGTGACAATTCATAAGTCTTTCTCAAGCGTCCTCATAAATCTCTAAACTTCCCCATTTGCTTGAGACCAACGAGAGGCAATGTTTTTGATATTTGAATCCAAGATGGTCTGAGAAATGAGGAAATTTCACACTTTGAACAGGTGGTCCATTGTCACGATTTACAGTAGTAGGCAGGCCATTAGATGAAAAGCATTTGTCCAATTTGGGGGTGACAGCATTCGCTGAAGTAGTGGTGACCATTTCTACCTCTTGATCACTGCTGTGCTCATCCATAACAACCCAAAGATGTCCTCCATTGGCGAGGTCACAGAAATCAGCACTGACTCGACCAATGGTGATAGAGGACAAGGGGAAACATGCAGTGGCGCAGGGTAGAGTTTCTGTGGAATATTTTATATGTTTATATTTTAATCCCAGGGAGGCAGAGACCGAAACCAAAAGTGGGTGGGGCGACCCCTTGCCTCACACTTTCTTTCTGCTACCTCCCTCCCTTCACCCAGATCTTCAGCTGATTGCATACAGAGGGCTTTTGAAATTAGGGCCACATAAAATTTGGCTAAAGGCCTCGTGTGGCCCTAGGGCTGCTGCAGTTTGCCCACTCCTGCCCTAGTGGTTGCATCTCTGCCATGGAAGCAGAGCATTCACAAGTTAGAGATTTGCCAGTTCAATGGAGACTCTTCTTGAGGTTGCTTATTTACACTATTCTCCTTTTATGAAATAAGTTTTGCAAGGGTAGTCTGTGGCCACTTCCCTTCCTGTAAACTGATAGATATGAGGCATTTGATCCCTGGGGGTGGGAAAAACCCCCCCTATAAATTCAAGTTAGTTGGAGCTGGGTGAAAGGAAGGAGGGAGGAAAAAGTGCTGCATTTGTGTCCCCGTTCAATTCATCACTGCAAGGGCCTGAGATAATGCCTGTCACACAAAACTTCCCAAAATAGAGCTCTTTGCTGCAGAGAAGGTTGCGGGGAGGGAAGGTACAGTATATGAGTTTCAGGAGGCAGAGTCCTTTAGATCTATTAAAAAAGCTGTAAGAATTATTGCTGAGTAGAACGCTTGATTATGCAACATGAAGCCTTCTCTCTGGCTTGTCATATAGCGAGTGACCGAAAATATGGTCCTGGTTTAACACTTTTGAGGGCAGCTCTGCCTTCCCCATCCATTTGATGGCTGGGTGTGTGTATTAGGATGACACACAACACTTTGCAGGGGAAGGGCCCTAGCTCAGAGGCAGAGCTTTTGCACTGCATGCAGAAGGTCCCAGGTTCACTCTACTGGCAGTCAGTACTGAGTTTGATGGACCACTTCTCTGATTCAGAATAAGGCAGCTTCCTATGTTCCTACATAGGTTTTTCTTTGCCAGCCTGGGCTGGGGGAGAGAACTGTTGCTGGGGGGAGAGGCTTTGCTGTGGTGGAGGACCCAACTTAATAGTGGTGGTAGGAGAGCCTGTTGAAAGCATGTACTGTACACTATTTTATGACATTTTTGTTGGCATAATAAAGATATTGCCCTGGTATGGACTTTTTCTTATGGACCAACATAGCTACTTTTAATACCCTTGTGTTTATCCTTTCCACAGTTTCTTATAATATGGAATCTTGGGCATTAGTATTATGTACTATTATGTGCTTATTCTTACATTCTAGTAATGGGAGTTCTTTCTTCCAGCCTTTTGACAACTAATCTTTCAGCAGAAGCTAACTTATTCCCTACAAATTGTTTGTATTTAGATAGTATCCCACCCATTCAATCTACCAAGTGAAATAACTTTCGGATTGGTTTATATCTTATTCTCTTTAACATTGTATATTACATTAATAACTTTATCCCAAAAGTTTATTATTTATTTTCAGTCGCATCAAAGATGCTTGGAACATACAGTGTAGGGCCAAACTATGGGATTACCAGCCTCATATAACCAACATGCTTAAGTTTAATTAACACATGAAGAGGTTAATACCATAGAGTAAGCTGTCCTGCCAGGCTTAGCTATGTCCACTTCCCCTCACCTTGGGAGGTAATCAAGCCTTTGTTCTCCCCCAGTCTACCTGAGAGCCTCATAGTGTGAAGAGGTTTGAGCTGGTTGCTCCAGCCCAGCCACATGGCTTTCACCAGCCATTATTGAGTTCCTTTATACCAATACAGTGGTACCTCGGGTTAAGAACTTAATTCGATCTGGAGGTCCGTTCTTAACCTGAAACTGTTCTTAACCTGAGGTACCACTTTAGCTAATGGGGCCTCCCGCTGCCGCCGCACCACTGGAGCACAATTTCTGTTCTCATCCTGAAGCAACGTTCTTAACCCAAGTCTGTAACCTGAAGCGTGTGTAACCCGACGTACCACTGTACTTGAGGCACTTTCACTACTTCATAACTAAACCAAGTTCTACTGCCTCTGTGCAACTTTCTGAAGCAATCAAACCTGGAGAGTTTGTTAGTGAACCATTCTTAAACTTACCAAAGACGTGTGGTCTTTTAGTATGGTAGGGAAAGAGGGAAACTTTGGAAAGAAACTTTTCCAGGGGGCATTTTGGAACTCCCATCACCCCAGACCAATGGCTGGGCTGGCTGGGGCTGACAGGAGTAGGAGCCGAGCACCTCCTTATCCTTCTGGCAGCTGCCCTTTCTCCTTTCCTCTCCATTGTCTGATTTATGCGAGGCACTCGCCAGAAACAGGCGTTATCACCACCGCCATCCGCCTGCCTGGCAGAAAACACGTCCAGGTGTACTTCGGGGGAAGTTCTCCCTTTGTCCTCCGGAGGGCGCTGCTGCTAAACGCAAGTTCCCCGCGGGAGCTGCATTTGCAAGGCGGCATTATTTCGCCAGCCGAGCTGCTGCGCGCGCGGCGCTTTCTCTTTCTGCCCCTCGGGAGAGTCGCCTTTTTGCACGGCTGCGCTGGCTGCCTTTGAAGTGCATGGGGGAAACCCGCGAAGCTGCCGCCGAGCGAAGTAAGTATCGCAGGGCCGAGGCTGCAAGGGGACAAAGCGCGACGAGGAGTTGCACGCGTACTTCGCAAGCTCGATCTCTTGCTGAAGCACGCTTGGATTGCGCGGGGCGTTGCAGGCGATGCTACGCTGTCTTGCTACGTTGCACCAGCCGCTTCGGTAGTTGCTCCTTGCTCGAGTCGTTTAAAAGTTAGCCGTCGTTGACTTTGCAACCAGTAAGAGATTCAGAATGGTCTGCAAGTCTCCCAGATCAGTGGCAACTCTGGCAATTTATTTTATTTTATTGTTGCAAGCACGATTATTTTGCTCGAAGCATCATTCGTTTGTGTGTGTGTTTTTTGTTTTGCATGTTTGCTTCCAGCCGGCACTCGCGGAGATGATAATAGCATTAACAGAGCTTTTTCATTCTGTATCTTAAAAGCCCAGTGCATTGTCTTTTCAAGAGTTGAGTACAGCTGGGGCGGGTGAGAAGGGGGGGGGGGGAATACAGAACCCATTTCCATCTAGGCTTGATGGGTGCTTTCGCATCGCGCTTCTTCGCCTCCCTGCTGTATTTCTGCGGTTGCTAATAGCGTTGGATGGACGCAGAAAGCAGAAAGATTGGCGGGGGAAGATGCCATCATCACACTTGCGTTTTCTGAGTGGGACGGAGGAGCCAAGAATCTCGCGTCCTTAGATTTTGTTTAGTAAAGAGTGCGATCCTCGAGCCTGGTGAAGCCAGTTTAGACCCATATTTGTATAAACCCAGTTTAATCTGTTTGCTGATGAATCATAAAGCTTAGCGGAGCCTCTCGACCACATTCTGCACAACTTGTTCTGTGCACTTACCCTGCAACAACTATTAAGCTTGTTGGATAGACCAGATCTCTTCTTCCTTCCCTGCCAGGCACACAGTGACTTTAGATCTATTCCTGCAAGACATTTCCCATTAAGAATAGTCCACACTTGTAACAGAAAGCATCTCACAGAGCTGTAATTAGTAAAATACAGAGCTAGGGTTCCTAAACGTGTAGCATACAGGTGGTTGTATGGTGTACTTGAATATATCCAATATTCTGAACTTGCATAAATGGTGTATCCTCAGTAGTGGAGAAAGGGGGGTTCATCACTGTTCAGTGCTTACACCTACACAGGTAAGCCACCTGAAGCTTAGTTTGTTTCAGGTACCTAATGGGTGGTGGAGGAGCATGCAGATTGAGTTCAGTTTGATTCTGATGTATCCAGGTGTGTTGGATTCATTATCTGTAATTGGCCTTGTGTGATCTGCTCTGTGACGGTTTTATGGCAAAAGGTGGGATTGGAACACCCAGTGTTCAAAACTCCCATTGTTCTAGGCACATTTTGTGACAGGGAATTTCATCAGTGCGAGCAGGTTCTGAGCTCTGGGAGCAGTGGTTGCGCCTAAGATTTCAGACTAAAACTGCAGAGTGGAAGGAAAGGAGGACCTTTTTCTGCCTCCCCACTTCCAGCTACTCTCTGAAGGCTGGAGAAGAGACCCTCTTAAGAATATTAGAGGAGTGGGCAGGGGAAGGACTAGACCACATGAAAAATGAACCTAAGATTTTAGCTGCAGTTCATTCATTTTCATCTTTGTATTCTTGTTATAAAAAAGTGTGCCTAGCCATTCCACTGTTGTGCCCATAACCTAGGTTTAAGGTGCCATATAGCTCCTAGCTTTCATATCTCAGTTTCTAACACTGGAGAGACCAATAAAGAAATGTGCATGCTAATATTTTGTTTCCCTTGCTGGGATGGTGTTATCTGGGGAGATAACCCTACATATTAAGGATCCTGTAGCTGTTTATAGGAGCCATACACTAGAAGAGGGCAGTAGCTCAGTGGTAGAGCCTTGCTTTACAGACAGAAGATCCGAGGTTCAGTTTTTGGTTTGGGGAAACCCAGTCAGATGGCGGGGTATAAATGGTTGTTGTTATTATTATTATTATTATTATTATTATTATTATCTCCAGGTAGGTATGGAAAACTCCTGAGTGAAATTCTAGGGAGGTGCTGCCAGTCCGTGTCAATAACGTTGAGCTAAATGGAACTCATAGCCTGATTCTTTATAAGGTAGCTCCTATATTTTACACAATATGTTAGCCCCAGCATGCCCTCCGCCTTCACTTTCCACCTCCCCAAAAGTAAAGGTTTTTCTTCTTCCTTGAGATAAAAGAACGTGGCAATGTGTTGCTTCTGACTGGGCAATACGTAGAACGGGCAGATGACAAAACCCATCCAAAAATGCCTCCACAGGAGTGGCATTTCAAGTAATTGTCAGCTGATGAAAAGTGATAACTACTAATGCAGGCATAGGCAAACTGCCCTCCAGATGTTTTGGGACTACAACTCCCATCATTCCTAGCTAACAGGACCAGTGATCAGGGATGATGGGAATTGTAGTCCCAAAACATCTGGAGGGCCGAGTTTGCCTATGCCTGTAATAACAATTATGGAAGCCTGAGTGCAACCCATCTTTAGACGTTCCCAATATGTTCTTCTGGGACCCCCTGCCCATGAAAACTTTTTAAAGTTTACTTCCATCAAGAATTTGCGGCAGGAGGGGAGTCTTAATAGGTGTAAAAAGTACTGCCTGGTGGCAGAAAAGTTTTCTTTCCTCAAAGGCATCAGCCCCATGGGCATAGCTCCTGCCCCCGGAGCAGCGGGGGCAGGGCAAGCAACTCACGGGGCGCCGCAACGATCCACCTAGGGAGTCTGCCTGGTGGACGCAAGCCCCACGCTGCCATTTTGGGCAGCGCAGGGCCCTGAGCCACTGCGTCACTCCCAGGAGAGACGTGTGGCTCGGGTGCGCTGCAGGCCAGGCCCCGCAGTAAGTGCCACCCCCCTTGGTGTGCCATTTTGTCACTCCCTCAGGGATGACACCCAGGGCGGGCTCCACTCCCCTTCCTATGCCCCTAATCGGCCCAAACTTATGTATCTGAATGCTGATTGAGAAGCCGCCAGTGTTCCTCTCTCAACAACCTTGGCCTTGGTGGGCCCATGCCAGTACTGGGTGGGGAACGAGGCAACAATGGGCAGAGGCTAGTTTCTCCTAACCCCCCCCCTCCCATTCTACTTGGGCAAGCGAAAGGTCCAGTCCCAGTTCAGGGACACATTACTGCCAGTCCAGAAGACTCAAGGGTGGTGTAAAGGCCTGGGCAGAAAGGATGTGGCTGGGGAGGGTGCATGGTTTGGGAGAGTCCCAAGAATCAGATAGAGAAGCTTAGAGGGCTGTATCCCACCCACTCCTGAGCCTGAGGCCCCCCACCCTGCAACTTAAGTCTTGCCCGTGAGTGTTAAGACTAGTATCCGCAACATGCATGTTAACTATGCTCTGTGTTCTTTAGTAAGTGTGTTTGGAATGGAAGCCTGGCAGCAGCAGCCTTATTCAGAAGTAAGACCCATTGAGTTCAATGGCACTTACTCCCAGGTTAAGTGGGTTTAGGATTGCAGGCTTACTAGCTGGTTTATTGACACATAAGTGGGGACCTGTGGACCCCTGCACTTAATTCCTGCCATTAAGCAGCCCCTTTCAAGGATGTCCCCCCCCCCCCAGTTTTTCAGTATTCTCCCTTTCCATATCTTTTCAAAGCTTTGAACTTTCTCAGCCTTTGCATTTACGTATTTTAGTAAATGTATACCCTTCCTGTTCATCTGGTGCTGCCTAAGACAGCTAACAAAACACATGGATATGAGTATGTGTGTGGATAGCTCTCTCTGTGTGTGTGTGAAAACAAGATGAAATACAAATAAATAAAAAAGTGCAGATCTCTTATCAGGGCAAGGAATAGCTGAAACAAGACTGTAAAGGTGCAGCATGTAACTTAGCAACTAAGCCCTGGATTAAGTAGATCTGACTTGAGAAGTAAGTGTAGGATCGTGCTGCTAAGTTTTGGGATTTTGATCTCGCAGCCATTGGTGTGAGGAGGGATCCACTACAATTCCCCTCCTCCTTTTCTGGAAGCGTGGGCTGAGGATGCTGAAAATGTCACTGCTGCAGCTTTTATGCAAGGGGGAAGAGAGGACTTTTTTCCTTATGAAACTGTCAATCTCCCTTATTATTTTGTAAGCGATAAAAATTGCGTTAAGCTGTTAGCCTCCCCCACAAAAATCATCCTAGAAGGCTGAACTGGAAAGTGTTCGCTGTGTTGCTTCAGATGCAAAACAAATGGCAAGCTGGTCTTCAGCTGACTCGTAGAAAAACTCCCTGATTCTAACTTCTCATACCTGATTGAGTCACCATCCTTCCTGTCCACAAAGATGGATTCCTCCCATGACTCTTTGTGGTTGCTTAATCAACATTTTCACTCTCCTTATACCAGTTCAGACTGTCCACCAAGCCTACTGTCCACTGTAACTGGCAAAAGCTCTCTGGGATCTTGGGCAGAGATCTTTCCCCATTACTACCACCTGATTTTGTTGTTGTTGAACGTGGGACTTGGGTTGAACTTGGGACCTGCTGGCATGCAAAGTGTTAGCAGTAACCAACAGGCTGTGTACACAACACTATACCTGTAAAACGCAGTCAAAGAACATCATTCCCTCAAAGAATTATGGTTAACCCCTTAAAGAGTTACGATTCCCAGGAATTCTTTACAAACTACAGTTACCTGTATTCTTTGAGAGAAAGAATGGGCATTTATTATAATTATCATCACAATCCCACCACATTTATATAGTGTTTAAAGGCTTGGATTCTATGGCTTTTCCTCCAGTCTGTAAATGATATAATATATTGCTGCGTGCTGCCCCAATCTCCAAGCGGTGCGAGATTTGAGAGGTTCCAGGCGCTCGCCCAGGGTTTGTGTTTCCTTTTGAGAATGAGGCACTGTGGAGACGGTAGTGTTTTGATGATATATGGTTTGTTCACACATATATGCAACCTGAGCCTACGATGGAGGGGCTCACAGCATCAACGTCCCCAAAGGGTCTTGTTTCTCCCATAGCCACAGCCTTGGATTCTAGCAGAAATCAGCCATGGCGCGCGCGCTCTCTGCTTTTCCAGCCTGCCACTTTTTCTTCTAGGCCACATCACAGCAAACTCTGCCCTCAAACCCCAGCTTTGCCCTTCTAACTATCCGAGAGCTGGAGAAGAAGCCCCCCCCCCCATTTCACATCTGGCACAGAGCCCTTTCCTTTGCTCTCTTAATGGCCAGTTACCTCATCAGGAAGCTAGCCTCCCTTGACCAGCTGGCTAGGCTTACAAGTGTCAGGCACCCACAAACTCATAACAATATGATCTGTTTTTGCCCTCTTTATTTGGTGGAGAGGGGCCTGAAGTGGGGAAGCATTGACTGAAGCATCTTAGTTAATAAAATGGTTGAGTCGCATCTCTTGGCTTTGCTCCTGGTGGCCACAGAGGCATCCCACGAAATGTGTGGTATGCAAGGAGCCTGATCCTGTAATCCAATTTATTGTAAGCAGACTGTCTCTGTGAAGTTAATTAATTGGTGTTGTTAAGACAGGCAGCGTACCACGGCTTAAGCCCCGTATAATCCTTCAAGTGGATTTAAGAAGGGATTGACTCACCCACATTTTGTAGACCCAGCAGGTAGGTAGATATTCCTTTGAAACCGGTGTGAGTTGTTGGCGACGAAGCTAGATCTTGGATCGAGCAACAAAGGTAGCTCACATTTTAGCATCTCTTTTATATTTGCAGCATATCTGAATATTATTAATTCAATTATTTACCAAAAGGGACCAGGGTGGGTTTCAGCAATTTAAAAATATTGGGATGAATTCAGCATTGTGCTTTGTTGAACATTCTGTCAGTGCAAACTTTTCAACTTGCCAGACAGAACAACTCCCCTCTCCTCTCCTATTCGCTGTGCTGTTTTCGGGGTTCTCCTGACCCTTCCCCAAAGCTGTTTTTTGGGGGAGCAGGGGGGGGGGGAGCCCAGTTGCACAAGTAGAATACCTTGCCCAGGGCTTCTACAGTTGGGACTTGTTGATCACAGGACTATTCCATTCTAGGGGTTGGATTCGAATCTATTGCCTGTCTTCCAAAGAACCTTTGAATATCAGACAATCTTACCACCTTATTATTATTTCTGCTATACCCCTTTTTGGCTGTTCAGGCTTTTGAAAAGCAGGAGCACACAAGGCAATGTCTTCTGGGACAGCTTGTCTTCTGTGGTCTCATACCACCATTTCCCACAGGGGCACATACTAATACAATTGTTGGTGCTCCGGGAGATCCTTTCTTAGACTTGGAAGGTGTATTTCCAGGGCCTCAGAGACTGCAACAGACAATGCATCAGTTCTGCTGACTTTGCAAGGTACAAACCTGAGAGTCCCTGACAGTAATCCCCATCTCCCCTCTCAATTTCTCTCTGACTTAAAGTACGTTACTATGGGAAACCTTACTGCAGGGATAGGCAACCTGTGGCTCTCCAGAATTCAGACGTTGTTGGACTCCAAATCCCATCGGCCCCAGCCAGCATGACCCAATGGTAAGGGATGGTAGGAATTGTTCCCATCAACACTTGGCGGGCCACCAGTCTCCCTGGCCCACACCGATTATCCAAAGTTTAGAGAATCTTTAGAACATCTTAGTAAAAATTAGCCAGGTTCAGAGTAGAGAGAAAGACCTGAGCATGCTTGCAAAGGGGGTCTGGAGGTAACATCTGCAGCAGCCCAGATGTCAGTCCCCAGATCCAGCTTTTTAGGTACCAGCGATGGCTAGTCATTTTTGTTTTTGCACTCCTGACAAAGACCATTGACCTGGCCATGTCATATGGGACAGAATCAGCTCCAGAGTAGTCCGATGTTTATGTGATTCAAGAATTGTTGGGCTGTGCCAGGGATGCATTCCCCAAAGCTGAAAGAGGCACTAGATTAATACACTTCAGATTCATCCAATCTGTCTGCAGCTTTAATAAATCTGATTTCATCACATCTCTTATTAAATATGGATAAGATCATCCAGGATTTCTTTCACTGCCTCGTAATTCAGTTTCCCAATTAGCTTGCCCAGCTCATGTGAAAAGTGCAGTTTCCACTCGTCCTGAAGATGACAAATTAATCCCAGTTTCTAGGTTTCTTTGCCTCTGCATCAGATCTGAGATTGCATATTTCAGAACAAACACAGGGCTATTCACTCCTAGAGATTTATCAAAACAATTCCCTCCCCTTTCTCTCTTCATAGGTTGCCGTTAACCTTCAGACTGGTCCACGCTTTGAAATACTGTAATCTTTTGTGCATTGTCTAATTGTTGCAGGTGTTTGAAAATTATAATGAAAAAAAATTAATATCCAAACAAATCTTTAAGGCTCCCCGCAGCAATACAATTTGTACACCTTTTAAGATAATTGCTAAATCACTTAGTCCTCGGAATACGTTTTTCTCCCATTTCATCTTGCACTTTCCCTTCACTCGAAACCTTGCATATTATGATTAACACCTGATTCATACAAAGCATATTCATTTTTGCATGGTTATCGACTCAACTGTGCAATTACAGTGATTATTACACCGTAGATCTAGGGGTACATCCTGTGCAGCCTCCTCTCCAAAATCTAGATAGCATGAGTGGCATCAATAATTATGGAATTATGAAGACCTGGGAGCTATGGCTCTCATATCATAAATAGATGACAAGTAGTCAGTTGCCATTATGTGTGAATCTGCTGGTAATGGCGGTGGCCTTCAGCTCATGCATAAGAAGAACCCACTGAATCAGGCCAATGGTCCATCTAATGGTCCACTGAAGTCCAGAATCATGTTCTCACAGTTGCCAATCAGACACCTGTGGGAAGCCCACAAACAAGACAGGAGCACATCTGCCTCCTTGCAGTTCCCAGCAACTGGCATGCAGAGGCAACCTGCCTGGGACGGTGCAGGTAAAACACAGCCAGCATGACTAGTAGCCACTTGTCCTCCAATCTTTTTGTAAAGGCATCCAAGATGGTGCCTGTCACTGCCTCCCATGGGAGCCAGTAGATTAGGGTTATTTTCATACTCGTCCAGTCTGTTCCACACAATGAATCTTAGTCGTGGACTGCAAAACTCTTTTATTTATTAATAGGATTTCTAACACACCCTTTATCAAGTAAAAAATAAAATAAAATCCCAGGGCCAGGGACATAGAAACTAATAAAATATAGTCACAGATGGAAATTCAGCAGCGCAGCTAAAACAGAGTCAGAGCTATAGGCACAAACAATTTAAGCACCACTCTAAGCAATAAATGCCTGAGCAAGCTCAGTGGTAATCTAGGATTGGAACCTGGTTGGTGATTTGAGTCTTTTCCAGATGACCTGTTTATTGTTTGCACTGTTTGCAGGGAGGTTAGATGGCATTGAACATTTGTTCTGATTTGTTTGTGGGGAGGTTATACCATGTGGCATCAAACAGTTGTTATCCCACACTTTCCAATGCATTTTCCTGTCACTGTCCTTATCGCGAAAAGTCCAATATTGGGGGCAGTGGGTTTCTTGAACAAGATGGCCAAATCAGCTTTCATTGGGCCATCCGAATTTGCCAGTATGTGGTTGAAAACAGTGCTAGTCTGGAAACGCCCAAAGTCAGATATTGGTTGATGTTCACACAGAAGGATCAGTCATTGTTATTATTTATTACATTTCTATAGAACCCTTCATTTGAGCATCACGGGGCAGTTTACAATATAAAAATGCAAGAATACATCCCATAGTAACAAGCAAAATGGTTTGCTTTAACCGTGGTCTGTTTGACAGAAGGGACGGCAGCAACACGTTTAATGAAAAGTTGTGACAAAAACTGCTTTCAATAATTAACTGGCTGTTACATTGCTCCTGGTGTGTTGGGAGGACAGCATTCCTCTCGTCCTCAGTTCATGCTTTGTATTTTTTATTTCCCCCTATTCTTTTCCCACTGTGATGGTTTCTCTTCTCCCCTTCCTTTTTTTTCACCCCCAGCATGAATCAGGACATCAGACCTATTTCCTGGTGAAACTTTAGATGACCTGTATCTTCAGCCTCTGTTTTTAAAATGGCAAGTGCTACTTTGCGCCATGGAGTGACCATCACTGGAGCTATCCTGCTGGTGACGGGGACTCTCTGTTTTGCTTGGTGGAGTGATGGCGAGATGGGAGCCGCCCCATCTAGCAGTGAGCCAAAGATCATGCCTGATGGAGAGGTCGGACCAGTGGCAAGCTCTTCTTCCTCATCTAATGCAATGCTCAGGTCCATAAGCTTCTTCTGCTGTGGAATTGGCGGTCTCCTCCTCCTTTTTGGCCTTCTGTGGTCAGCCAATGCAGGGATAATTTCTCGCCGCTATCAGTACCATTTTTCAAGGGACCTTCATTACTCCACCGTGGAGCCTCTTGAGAAACAGACCTGCAGGTCAGCACGATCTTTGCGCCCAAACCTGATGGGGGTAGATTGGTGCTTAGCTAAAACTAGGATACGACGTCTGTGATGTACAATGATAAAATATCGCTTTGTGGTATCATTTTTTTCCATTTGCTGCTTTTGATCTACAGCGTAGCATCTTCCCTGGCTAGCACTGTTTCAAGGTGAACTCTGCGATCTCAGTATATTGTTGCTTCCCACATATAAACCCTTTACCCCTTGGAAAAGAAAAGGGAAGTCAAATGATCAAAGGTTATGTGAAAGTTTCACCTGTATACAAGACATGTTTGCTTAGAAAAGCACAACGGAAAAAGTAATCGCTGCGGCCTGGTGATGATCAGTGGCCCATGAAATGCACATTAACCAGTGGGAATGTGGTCAAGTTTGACACTTGATATTCTAAATATTGCGAAAGGGCACAAGTCTCTGTAATGTACGGGTACTGCTAAAGTGCTGGAGGCATCTGATGCAGGGACAAATGCTTCACTTAAATTGATGTTGTATACATTTATTTATTTATTTTGCACTTCCTGTCTGTGTAATTCTAATATACCCACAGAAGGTACATTCGACTAAAGAAAATTCTCTTGTGCTTTCTCTATACCCAGTGCTTTTTTCCTTAAAAAAATGTTTAGGGGTACTTTCATTTTCCAACTCTCATTTTCCTACTCAATGAGGCCAAAGTTAGATTCACAAAATGTTTAGGGGTATGCGTCCCCCTAGAAAAAAGCACTGTCTATACCTATTCATGTGGGTTTTCCCACAAGAGGCAGCGATGGCCAACAACTTGGATGCCTTTAAAAGAGGGGTAGGCAAATTTGTGGTGGATGCAGCTATCTGTCACCGCTAACCCTGATTCCTGTGTCCCACCTCCACTGTCAGAGGCAATAGGCTTCTGAACACCAGTAGCTGGAAACTGCAGGAAGGCAGGCTGCTCTTGTGCTCAGGCACTGCTTGTGGGTTTCCCACCAAGCATCAGCTGAGAACTGGATGGGCCATTGGCCTGATCCAGCAGGCTCTTCTTATGTTCTTATATGGTGCACAAGAGACCCACAGTGCAATCCTGTATATACCCACTAAGAAATAAGGTCAATAAGATGCATACCCCAGGTAAGTGTGCATAGAATTGCAGCTGCATTTGCACGTCACGTGCGACATTGTCTTTGAGGAACACATGAAAAGAGGGTGGTGGGTTTTTCGTTTTCTTCTCTCTCTTTACATTTGACATTGAGACTTCAAGAGTAATAGCTACAGCTATGGAGTGGAAAGATTGCTAATTCTGCTAAAATTATTAATCTTGCTTGCATATGCCCTTGCAAACCTTATTTTGCATCAAGATACCGCTTTTTAAAAATAAAGATTAATTGATTTTTATTTTGCCTTGGTTTGTTTCAGCACCTGGGATCCAAGCAGTATCCCCTCCTATGAAGAAGCCTTGAACTGCCAGCCTGCTGAAAACACCCCAAACTGCACACAGCCCAACAGCCTGAAGGAGAGCCGGCCCCCCTTGTATCAAGTGGTGGACGAAAATGACACACGCCATGCCGGCCGTAGGCGCAGTTCCTCTGATAGCGTTTTGTTCCGGAATATTCTGCCGAGGCTGGAGTCAGCATCGTGGGATGACTCGAGCGTCGCCTGCGACACTCCACCCCCTAGCTATGAGAGTGTTCGCTCGTGCGACGGATGATCTTGGGATCAGGTTCATCTGTCTTGGGAATCTCTAGATTACTATTGAGCTGACACCTGCCTTTTTCTTAAATTAGTTATTTGTGGCAAGCTGGAGTGGAAAAGCTAAATAGCTATTAAAAATACGAACAACTGTTTTGTCTTTTCGTAGGGGTCCCTGCCGAATTGTCGGAGGTCAGTCTCGACATTGCTTTTATAGTGTGCGACTAATGTGAATACAATGCTTCATGTGCCGAGAATGATGCTTCAGAAGCACATACTAAGTGCATAGAAAATTCAAACTTCCGCTAAATGAAAGAACTGCTTTCATAGGTTACACTGCTACAGGCCTTTAAGGACAGTACACAGCGAATTTGGGTAACCAGGCTGTGGATATATGACATTTTGAAAATGTTCTGAAATGCTCTTAATAAAATTACTATCAATTCTGAATTGTTTTATATGCATAGCGGGGATATAGGCAAACGTGTTTGAGTTCTGAACACCAAAGGCAATATCCAGTGCATGCAATGAAACTTCCTCTTCCTCTCCTGTGCCCTCCAGCTTCTCAAAATCACCTCCAGAGGGTTGGGAACCTTGTGAAGCAGATTTCTTTTGGGAAGGGTTTCGGGGGAAGGAGGAAGAAAGGAAATGGAAGTCCCATGGCATTGGTACAACTCTGCTGGATTACAACCCCATGTATTGTGGCAGAGAAAGGTTTCTTTCAGTGCTGGAAGGTTTCCTAAGTAGCCCCTAGAAGCCATTCTTTGATTATATTTGGCCAAATGTTACTCTTAATGAGGTCATACTTAATGGGGACAAAATTCAGTTTCAAGCCAGCATCCCAGTCTTGAATATAGATGCTATCTATCAAGACCACATGATCTTTCATAGTTATGATGAGTGAATGGTCATCGGTAGGTCTGGGCTCTGGAGTGTTTCTGGGGGTGCTTTGCAAATGTTGCTGATGAGTTACTGAGAAAGTTTTTGTGAGCTGGGATGGAGAGGGTGGTGGTTCTGGTTTCAGTGGTTTTTATGCATATACCTCTCCATGCAGGCAAGCAAGAGGCATCATCGTAGTTCAGAGACACCTCATCCAGGCAAAAGCAGGAGGATGCAGAGCAAGCCCAGTGAGAGGCGTAGCCTGAGAAGAGGGCATGGCTGGGGAGAGTCTCAAGGGCTGGCTAGAGAGGCCTTTGAGAGCTGCATTTGCCCCTAGGCTGAGATTGCCCATCTCTGCCTGAGGACATTCAAGTCTTAAGTAGGCCCAGGGAAGGTGTGGGAGGGAAGACAATCCCCAGTTCTTATTAGGATGGTTACTCATAAGTTACAAAAGATAATATGCTTCTGCTGCTGCTGAGGAAGAATCCCATGTCATCTGAAACATGGGGGGAAGGAAGAGGGCAGCAGGACTGCCTTCCCTGGAAGTAACACGATTTAGTGGAACCACTGCGTGCATCTATATTTGGATTCTGTGAGGATCTAACAGATGAGAATGAACAGTTTATTTTCCTAGGTTTTTTTATGTTAAAAAAAGTAATTGTTACGGGGGAGTATTAGGACTGAGTCACATGTTTATTTTGAGGTGATAGAAGTCTTCAAGCAATGACTTTACTGCTTCATTTTCACATGGGAAGTTATTTGTCTCAAATATTGCCCACATGAAAATCTCCAGCTAACTACGTAAAAGGAAACCGTTTAGAAATAACATTTTCTCTGATGACACGGTAACTTTGGTGATTCTCACACAGGAGAAATTTCAATTTCATGTGAAGATGAGGTGGTCAAAATCTCACAAGCGGGGGCTTTATCCATACCCAAACCAATTCCTTGACTCTTATAATTGGTTAGGAGAAGTTTTTTCTTCTTCTCTTAGCCTGCCTTATCTCTCTTCAACTCATTTCCACCTATTACTCCCCTTTTTATTTCCCCCCAAAGTATTAACAGTAGTCTGTTTACCCTTAAGCTACAAAAGACCTCTGGACGTTTTCCAGTACTCTGTGCAAATATCTATTTCCTATTAATCTCCTTATTTCATAAAACGTTTAATGACATTTATTTAGTCAGTGTATGGACAAAGGATACACCAACACTTCTGTGTTTTTACCAGTTGCAAAACAGGCAGGAATCCAACAGGTAAATATTTCTCAATTGCATCTCCATGCTAGCAAAAGAGGTTACGGTTGAATTTTTGCCTATTCTACAATAGTTCACTCCTGATTCTAAACTGTGACTGCTATTGAAGTTCTGATAGGAAATATTTGGAAGTGGGCAGGCTGTGGTTTTGCTCCTAGTTCGCTGTGAACCCTTGCCCTGTCCTAGCCAAGACAGGAAAATGGTAAGAGCCTGTTTGTGTCATAAACCTGGCTTTTGTGTGTTATGTGATCAGATGCAAACAATTAGGATCAATTACTGGTCATATAAATGGAAGCCATGAAGCTAGGCTACTGTGAGAAATTAAAATGGCGGCTAGGCCTGAGTTATTGTTGACACCGCTCCCACCAGATAAACCCTTGAGGACCCACAGGCGGATGAGGGAACCAACCCAACAGAGGTCATGTTGTGAAGAGCCCCTTCCATCCAAGAGTTAACTGGGCAGGTGACAGGCAAGCATTCAATAGGTGAAACATCACTACATCTCCACAGTATGAAAATGAAATCACCTGATCTGAATGTTGTTATCGCACAGTTATTAAAGTACAGAGACTCTCAGAAACAAAGGTAGCAACCTTGTTCAGGAATTCAGAGCACAGGATGTCTGCTGCTGCTTTTTTATTTTGGATAGGACACCATAACAAACTTTACTGATATAAAACCTGGTTTAATATTGTAAAAAGTAAGCTAGCGTGGGTGGCATAGCGCAATATTTAAGCCACAACACAAACCAATGAAACAGAACATGTGCTGTTGCTCCCACACTATGCCAAAAGGTGGTCTAAATGTTAAGAGAGAGAGAAGGAGAAAAAGATTCCCTCTGCTATACATAAAAATATAACCAATAGTTGTATGTTGATATAGTGCCTAAGAAGGGACGGAGTTCTCCATTTGCAACCCCAAGGTCACTTAGCTCCATGGAAGACAATGCTGGTGTTGAATCGTCCTGAAGCCAAGAACCACTTTAGAGAACAGAATTGTTCCTGTGTGTCTCTCAAGGGGGAAGTTGTAACCTTTTCGCATGACACCTTTTTTTCCAAATGTTTGTTTACTAAATAGTGAAGAAACAAGAGATCGCTGTGAGGGATATAGACGGCCCAGCTATTCAGGTTTTCTTATGTCATCTGCTTGTAAATGTCAATTTGAGATAGTCCTCTCCCCTTTGCAACACCAACAACTGAGCGGTTCCAGTACACTGCAACCATTGCTCCCCAGCCTGGAGAAGGTGCCTAGGTGATAATACTCCACAATGATTCCTTGTGTAAAGAAATTACGAGTGTCCTTGTTCAGTGTACAACTCAGCCCACCCCAGCATTAGAAGCATAAGTATACCTTAGGTGGGGGTGCAAATTTATGAGGAAAGGTTAAGAAGGACAGCAAAAAAAACAAAAAAAAACTTGCCAACAAAAATTGCTCAGGCAAAAACAATTGCAAGCAAAGAATCCAGACTTTAGCAAATGGGATCAAAATTAAAGGTTTGAAGGCAAAAGAGGGGAGGGGGGGAAACCCCCAATGTTAAGAAGGAGTTGATTTGATTTTAAGAATTAGGTCAGTATGTATGATCAAACTGCCATGATGAGAAATGTGGATTGAGTGGAGTGTGGCCGAATTCAGTAGGAAGTAAAGCAGCACTGAGTCTGCGGACATCTCATAATATGCGCACTCAGCTCACAAACCAACCCACGTTTATGGCTCAGCCGTGTTGGGTGGCTCTGCAGTGGATAGTAAATGTGGGTTGATCTGGGAGCCAAGCGTGAAGTTATCCTAGGATGCATCACTACCACATAAAAGACAGCTTGGATTACTCAATATTTGTAGCCTGCCAATTTTGTCACATAAAATAGAACCCTTACAAAGCTTGCTTGCTTTCTTTCTTTCTTTCTTTCTTTCTTTCTTTCTTTCTTTCTTTCTTTCTTTCTGCCTCAGCTTGAGGATTGCTTACAATAAATAAGTGAAATGACAATTCCTTAAGGGGCAAGGTGACACATATTAATGTTCCTTTAAGAAGTGCCTTCAGCAACCAAAGATCTGGCAAACTTCACATCTGGAACTCTCAAATTAAGTTTCAGGTAATTCAAGGAAAGGCAGCATTGTGTGCAGCGTGGTATCGTCTGTCACATGTTCGATCAATTCTTCCTTCAAACTAAAGAATAGGTTATGTGGGTGTTAGACAATGGATCTGGCAGCATCGGGAACGCAATTAAGTCTGGTATTTTTAGCAGGGTTGCACCCTTTTATTGGTTAAAGGGAAATATTCTACTCTGAAATTAACTGCACACAATATTAGATTATCTTCTCTATATGTCTTCCTGTTTAATCTTTCCCCATGCTACCTAGTTAAATGTAAAGCACAATTCTATGCAAGTTTACCCAGAAGTAAAGTCTACTCTGTTTGATATTAGACCTTATAAAACCGGTTCTAAAGGATCTTCACTGGCTCACAATATGTGTTTTTGAGCATAATTCAAAGTGTTGGTGCTGACCTTTAAAGCCCCAAAAAGCCTTGGCACAGTATACCTGAAGGAGCATCTCCACCTCCATCGTTCAGCCTGAACTCCTCTGAGGGCCTTCTGGCGGTTCCCTCACTGCGAAAAGCAAAGTTACAGTAGTGGTGCCTGCCCTGTGGAGATGTCAAAGAGATAATTAACCATGCAACTTTTAGAAGACATCTGAAGGCAGCCCTGTGTCAGGAAGATATTTAATGTTTGATCTTTTATTATGTTTTTATATGTTTTGGAAGCCACCTAGAATGGCTGGGACAACCCAGCCAAATGGCCAGGGTATAAAACAACAACAGCAACAGCAGCAACCACAACCACCTTATGCATCCATGAATAAAGGGCTGCCAGTGTTTTAATAGCCCTGCTCCTGTGCCTTTCCCCATTGTTTTGTCTCTCTACGAGGCAAGCATAACTTGTTTAATTTCTTCACTTTGGGCTGTTGCTCAGCGCTCAGGATCAGGGCCAGGAGAAAAGCTGGCAACCCTGACATGAAAGATGCCAAGCCAGTGAAATCACTTCTCTTCATCTGATTTACCATCTCTAATTTCATTGAAAAGTTAATCCTTCTGCAGTAAAATTACATTAGTGTTTCAGAGACAGAATATAATGTCTTCGTAAAAAGCTGAACAGGGGGAGGGGGAGGGGGACATCAGCACTTAAAACATGCTGGATTTTGCTAGTGATCATTTCAAATGAAATAGACTTTAAATGCAGCTCTGAAATTTATCAGGGGCTTCCACATAAACCTAGCATGGATACATTTCCTGGGTGTGAATTTCATGCTCTTTATTCAGCTCATAGTAGCAATGAATGAATCTCCCCAAAACGTCTAGCTATATATACATTAATTACACAATGGGCCCTGCATGATTGGCTAATTCCGGGCTGCTCCTGTAGGCCAATCAGTTTGCGGATTCACCTCCTCCAGAAGCCTGATTGGCTGCTCCTGCAGGCCAATCAGGTCGCTGATTCACTTCCACCTGGAGCTGGATTGGGAGGCTCCTGCGGACCAATCAGACTGCTGCATTCTGGATCCTATTGTTCTAGGATTCAGCTCAGTACATAACATTTCCCATGATACTTTACTCCTGATTTGTTGCTGTAATTATTGTTGAAAGCTCTCCTAACACTTTAGGATTGGTAATTCTTCAGTGGCTTGGAGGTGTTATGTCTGACTTAACTATCATGAAGATCAAGAGGATTTGTGAAACACTTTATGAAAACAGCTTTAAAGGGATGGTACAAATAGTTCTGGAATCCTAAATAATTATTACTCCTTTCTTCCTTGACTGAAATATCCAGCTAGACCAGCCTCATCAACAGTAATTCCCAAGCTTCCTTACTGAAAGGGAATGTGCGACAGCCATTTGCAGCATAAACTGTGAGAAGGGAAACCCCAGATCAAGTGGAAAATAATTATAGGAGCGTCTAATCTTGATTTTTCAGCTTTCTGTGCAGAGGAGTGACTACTTCACACATTGCAAAGATGCCTCTTGTGGATCATGCACTCAGCCGGCAGCCAACTTTTAGGTTCATCGTGAGTTTCCTGCATTCCATTGTGCTGGATTACACACAATTTCAAGAAGCAAAAGTTCAAGAGACTTTTTAAGATAAGACTTTGCTTGCTTTTAAAACAGAGGATTAACCTTGCGGGAAACAAAGGACAATGACTTTAATTCCTTTGCCCTTAAAGTGATTCAGGCAAAATTTGGAAAAGATTTAAGGATGGATTTGCATAACCTGTACTACGCCAAAGGGTGGTTTGGGGTGCTAGGGGAGGGGTAGTACCTCTGGTGGGGTACACGTCCTGCTTCTTCTGGGGTAGTTTGTCCTCTTTTGGTCCCCACCCTGCACTCAGCTCTCACCTGTGGCTCCTAGAAGCAGTCAGCATGCAACAGCAGCCCCAGGAAATGGTTTCAACTGGCCAGCTAACCAGGTGAAGATACCCGATTGGCCTCAAACCCTTGGTGAGTTAGGGATTTCCCTTGCATGTGAAGACAGGCTCTGGCAGACTGAGTGAACAAGACCAAGAGCGGTCCAATGGTCAAGAAGGTGGTATCTTCATGCGCTATAGAGGAAAGTGAGGTACAGATGGGGGTTGTCAACCCAGGAAGGTAGCCCATCTAAGAGAAGGAAAACTCTGATCCTAAACCTCCGCTTCCTTGTGGGACATCTTCGGGAGAAGAAAAGGCTAAGGAGTAAACCTTACACAATCAGGAGCAGAGTCCCTAAGATGGTTGGATGGCGCCTTGTACACATCCTTCTAGCAATTCCTGCAGCCAAGCTGGTGCCAAAAGTATTGCTCTGCTTTCCTTTGTACCACATCAGCAAGCCCAGGACCTCTATGCACACTGCCCATGTTTGTGTCCTGGGAAGGTCACTTCAGTGCTGCTAACACATTGGTTTGACTTCACCCCTGGAGGCACACTCCATTGTCTCTCGAGACAGGCAGATGCCAACAACTACACCAAAGTCTGTATCCCTCACCCTACGTGGCATAGATGTATTCCGCTCCTTCCTCCCATACACCTGAAAGGATTGCTTGAGATAGGATACACATATGATATACTGTGCTGAAAAATGCTACACATGTACAGCCCAAATGCAATCCCAAAATCCAAAAGCTGTAAACGTAGCAAAACAACCTGAAGCAACTGAAGTGCAACTACAGCTGTTATTGACAGTTGCTTACCACCCACTTGAATCTGGTTATAAACTTAGCTGCATGATTGATTGATTTTGCTTGTATGAAATTCCTTTTATGATGTCTCTTTCCTAAGGTGCATTAGATGGTTTGTTCATCGCTTCATAACCTGGGACAGAGTGGTATGAAATGTGCAGGCACCTCAAGGGCTGGAGAGTGGCCACAGAATCCATGATTCTGTGGAATTTCCATTTTTGGACACAGAGCGCACCACTTCATAACCAGAGGAACACTTGTGGAGAAGTACTATAGCTTCCATGCCCTGCTTGCAGGCTTCCTAAAGCAGGGGTTGGGAGTTTGTGGCCTTCCAGATGTTGCTGGACTCCTATTCCCATCAGCCCCAGATGTACCCCCTGTGGAAGGACGTGTGTATCCAGACTTGGCCTCCACAGTCACGGACTCATTGTTAAAACCTTGTTTATGGAAGACGGGATGCAAGATTGAGGACCACTTCACACATCAGCTTATATTGGCTCAGTTGCGTCCATCTTTTATCAAAGCTGGACTTCCCAGACTGCTCTTCAGGGTCTATTGCGTATCTAATGTGTGCTGTAAAAGCTGTGAGTAATGTCAACAGCTGATAATGGTGTGTTTCAATGACTACTGGAGCAAGATTCATGCCTCATCTAGTGTCGACTCTCTCAAGAGCTATTCTTGTTAGAGAAGGATATTTCCACTAGGGGCTAGTAACTGAAGCCAAAGCTCCAAAAATATGAACTGAAAATGTATAGATGACCAAATAAAGATAACTTCTTAGGAGCTTGGGGAGCTACCTTACTGGGGGTCTTTCTACATTTACCTCTATGGTGGAACAGTTGCTGTGTGATCAGATTCTTTCAAGAGTGAGTTTGTAGCTGATTGTCTGCCCCTTTGGTCATACGCTGCTGCTATTAGAGTGAATGTGGGGTTTTTCTTTCCACACTAATGGAGGGTTTTGCCTGAATTGAGGGAAGTTCCACGGTTGTCGTCGCAACTCTTACATACCCTTATATTCATCCAGTCAGTAAATATTGGAAGTTATGAGCATGAGCAGGGGGGAATAGACCTTTCATGGCTTAAAACAAATTTATGCCTAGTATTCCAGGATTCTAATCTTGTGGGAGTATGGGAGATTAGAAGAGGAACTACATGTCTTTGGTGAGCCTGGTTATTGTGATGAAATGTTGTTTTCTGCAGCTTACAATTGCTGTCACAAACAGTGCTTGGATTCAGTAGCATCATCTTCATAGGCCTTGTCTTTCCTCTGAACAGAGCTCACAAACTGACAGCTTGCACTGGTCAGAGGGAGGTGGTGTAAAACAGATGTCTTCCAAGCCATACCCACCAGCCCCCTCAACCCAGAAACCAGGATGGTGCTTGTTTACATACTACACAAATGAAGATGTTGGGGATCCATTACAGATCTTTCAGAAAAGCCAGGGCTTTTTTGTGGTAGAAAAGAAATGTGTGTTTGTGAGTTCATTATTCTGGAAGACTCGGCTGAATAATGCTGACACCATGTGCCAGCATGGCAAAATACCTGCAAACTTCTCCCCCAGCAATTATATCTATAACTGGTAAGTTTAGAAATTCCCCAAATCAGACAATTTGTCCATCCAGCTCAGCATCATTCAGACTGACTGGCTGTGGCTCTCCAGGGTTTTCCCCACTGTCAGTGTAGGTTGCTAATAAACTGGAAGGGTATATATGCACTTGAAGAATCGAGAAACAATAAGAAGAAAGGTTGGGGGGGGAGGATTATTTAGATTTCTGATTTGTGAACAACTTCCATTTTTGGAGGTTCATAATTTAGGCTGGCTTTCTTACATTAGGCTAGTTTTCCACAGCACTTTTGGTGGAGCAGCTGTGTAAAATGCCCACTAGATGGCAACCTACTCCCAAAACATTTTCCTTCTACAAATCTCAAAGGTTTTTAAGGAAGGGGGGGGGGGGACCCAGCAGAATACTATCAGTTGCTTGAGGAGAAAAGGCCATAACCTAAGCAATTTCCCTTGCCTCCAAGCCCATTCACCCAACTATAACATAAAAAAATAAAATCCGTATTATTTCTGATTTCACTAATATATCCCCTGGCAGGTGGGAAAGAAGATACGAGGAACTGCATTTCAAAGCCACGCAGCAGAGGCAAGAAAAGGGTGGCGATTTTTCATTCATCCAAGAAGATAATTGTAAAAATGGACCGATTACTAAAATCCTGCATATAAACTCAAAACTAGCAAGCGCCAACAAGGACTGTGAGAATGGTCCCTAAGGCAGGCAGGCAGGCACACACACACACACAATTTTTTTTTTTTTTTTGGGGGGGGGAGGATGAATAGAAACTTCCACTCTATCAACATGCATTAGCAGACTATTAAAGCTAGTCAAATGACTTATAGTGGAATCCTATACAGGTCTACTCAGAAGTAAGTCCCATTGAATTAAACAGGGCTTCCTCCTAGGTAAATTAGTACAGGGAATGCAGCCTGAAGTTTGTCAATATAATTGTAAATGAATGATTTTGAGAAAGCGCTTTAAAGGGTGGGGCTCAGATTGACATTTGATAGTGAATGGCTCATCTCCATGAGGGATTATATTTATCCTGCCCCACATAACTGAGTTATGAGACTCTTGCCTCTGTGAAAGCAATGGGGTGGGGGGGGGGTGACAGGAGCAAAATGTAGCCATTGTGATAACTGGTCTGACTGAAAAAACACATTTTGGGGGGGGGGGGGATAAGCGATCTTGCAAAGCCTCTTTCCTATTTGCCTTTCATAAGCAATAACTTCATTATCCAGAGCTTGGGGAAACCACCACTGTCATCTGTGCAAGATTGCACACTGCGAAGGCCATGCCATCTGACAACACACAGAGGCAGGAAGGTTATTGTCCCACCAGAGAGTCCCCTTAAGGTCTAGACAAAGGACCGGACTGTGGAGCAGTCAGTTGGCTCACTGGGTACTGTTTTCCTAATTCACCAGTGAGCCTCTGAAACCTGGCAACTGGGATCCGGTTCTAGAAGGGTCCTAAAACCTCCCTCCTGAGTCCACACCCCTTTCGCAAAGCATGCTCAGCTTTTGCGCTGTATATACCTAGGGGGAAGGTTATTGTGAAGTGTCCCTGGGCAATGTTACTCATGTGTGAATGGAAGGATCTTGTTTGCATTCATTACAAACCCATTAAAAGCTGGCTGGCTGAGACCTGGGCAGGACTGGTCTGAAGGTTGCAGCTGACACTTGTCCCCTTGCTAGCTCTCTGTACCATCTCCTTGCAGTGCACCAGAGTGAGGAGGGCTGGTGTGGGTCAGGGACAGGTGAAGGGCTGCCCAGCCTTTCTGGACTCCCCACCACCACCCACACCTCTCCAACGCAAACTCTTTCCATGAACTAGCCTGCCCAGAAATAACCTCGATTTCAGTCTCTCTTCCTGGATCCCAATGGCTGAAGAGAAAACTTTTCGCCATGGGCTCATCGTCCTGGGAGTTTTTCTGGTGATGATCGGAATGTTCATCATGAGTGTGGAGAAGCCCCAGATCTACATCACCTTTTGTACCTTAGGGGCCTTGGTCATCGCTGCGGGGATCATTTGGAGCATGTGCCAGTGCTACCCGAAGGTAGGAAACAGTCTACTTTTCCCTTTTTCTAAAGAATGTGCCTTCAACAGTTGCATTTTGGCTGTATCAAACTCAGACTTCCCAAGAATATATTTGGGTTCTTGGAAACGGCGGAATTATATGTTTCCTACTCTTTATTGAGCTTGTTAGCCTTTTAAGAAGTAGAAACTTTAAAATATTTTACTTGCAAAGCAATCAATTTTTTGGGTATCTGCTCGATTAATAAATTACTTTACACATTGGTTTCCTTACTGTTGCCACAAAAATAATGATGCCATCGCAGAATAGGTATTAGAATGGTGCCACAATATAATGCAGTGGGAACTGTAGAAAGAGTAAGTTAGGTAATGGTGAATCTAAGGCTGTTCCCTGTTGGAGTTGCAGCTTGAATCTTCTTTCTGAAAATCTAGGATTTGATTGAAGACACAGTTTGGAATGTAAAAATAAAAATAAAATGCCTTTCTTCTAGGGAACCCCTACATCTCCTTGGAGATAGGTGAGAAAGAATCACTTTGCCCAGGGTGGGCTGCCTCCTGAGCTTTATCTGAGATCCAAATGATACATCACATTTTCTTAATTAAATTCAGTGTTTGTGCATGTGTTTGTATGTAGCTGCTCATTTGATGGGAGGAAATAACTCCCTTGTTCCAAGGAGTTATCTTCCCTTATTTCCCCGCTTTCCCTCCCCAGATCAGAGTTGTTTCTGTTGATGTGGAGTCTGAGAAGTTTCTTGCAAAGAACACTGCTGCTTCATCTGTTCAAAATGAGATTCCCGAGAAGAACAGGTATGTTTGTGAAAACCAAGCCTGTAAGCTTCAACTCAACAGTCTGCAATCTATTTTTTAATCAGAATACAGTACTCGCCTGTGCATATTGCAAACTGTGTTCCGCAGAGGGACAAGGTCAACGTCTGGAAATGCTGGCACAGGGCAGTGAATTGCACAATTTAAGTGTATTTTTAAGCAGGAGAAAAGTGGTGTCCTTAGGGAAAATATAAAGCTCCCCAGAGGTATGTGTGTTTGTGTGTAAAGCATGGAACAGCTTTGGAGACCTATGCGTAGGAAAGCAAAAGGCAGCAGCGTTTACAGCACAATCCTATGCTTGTCTGCTTGGAAATAGATCTCATTGAGTTCAATGTGGCTTACTCTCAGATGTGTGTATAGGATTGCAACCTCCATCTCATTTCAGTGTCTAGCCCTGCTATATATAATCCAGTCCAGAAAAAGAATGTGGGCCTCCTTGGGATTCATTCTGCACTGACCATAAGAACAGTAGCTCCTTTGGCCTTGTCTCTCTGGGTTGTGCAGAAGCTATAACTGGTCAATCAAGATAAAATTATGGCAGCTTAAAGCAGCTTCTTCGCCATCTTCCACCTCATATCCAAGCTTCTTCAGAACAGTGCCTCCCTCACCCTAGAGATGGATAAATCCTGATGAAATGGTATTTGTAGGAGGTGATCTCCTGCAGTGACAGGTAGGGTGGATCTACACACAGGGGAAAATCACTATAAATAAGCCAGAAATTAGATCTGTTATAATAAAAGAAAGAAAAAACCCTATGGAAAATTGCATATAAAAAATTTCTGCTCTCTGGCACCATCTGGTGTTGCATGTTTATAGCACATTCAAATAGTTGTTGTTTTACTAATGTAGCTGAGTCCCAGGCGTGAGATAATCTTCGGCTATCCTGGTCCCAAGCTGTATAGAGCTTTGTACCAAGTTCATTGGTCACTTCTTCCCTTCCTCTCCACATTGACTAAGGTCAAGAGCACAGCCTGCTGCCAGGAGGCCTATTTTATGTGCTTCATAAGCAACTGTTTTTCTGATTGAAAACCTGGACCCGGCACCAGCCTACTGTGAATTAGCCCAGCCTCAAAGGCATCCATGGGCCATTCCCTTCCTGGCTATATGTCATTTACTTGCTCAGATCTCCCTTCCCACCACACTCCATCCATCAACTTCCCTTAAACAGGCTTCTTAACAGCGCAAGACAATTTCCCATAATACTCCAATTGCCAACAACAGAAAGGAAAGTGAAACTAAAGTAGCTGAAGGCAGCATCGCCCTGGCATACAGACTGATGGATTTTGTATGTCCCTTTCTCTTAGTCAGCCAGGAGGGAATGGAGGACAGGTAAGAAAAGCAGGTCTCTTGACAGCTCAAATCCAGATAACGAACAACTGCAACATGCTTAAGAGGAAGCAAACATGACTAGAGAAATGCTAGGTCCTCTGAAGCTGCTCAAATTTCTAAATCAGTAAATAATCAGATTCCTGTCCCCTGTTAATAACAGATGTAACAAATCTGGTGAAGTAATATACCACTTTCTCATGTTGTTTGCTCAGTTCCCAGACACCTTACACCAGCCAGAAAGAAGCTGAAGTCTATGAGAAAAGTCTGCCGTCTTATGAACAGATCCAGATGAAAGTGGCAGGTGCAGAATCTGTGGGTGTTCTGTCTGCCCCAGTCCCACCGGTCAGGGCAGAAGGATGTACCCAGCCTGTTGTACAGGCCAAGGCAGAGGTCCACAGGGATTCAGAAAGCGATGGAGACTCCTGCAAGGACCCATTGTCCCAGAAGGACTCTACAAGGTTGTACTGGTGAGTAGCTCATGCGGTGCGTTCAGGGGCTGGTTTGAATAGAACACCACCCTGAACCTTATGATCACCTTATGGTGATTTCTGTTAGGCACTCTGGATAGAGAAAAGTTTGCAAAGGTGGGATGGTTGTCAAATTATATAAATATTAGTTGGTTGTATGCATTTTCATTGCTTGATTAAACAAAATGAATAAATGAACATCTGCATAAAACAATGTTACTAATGCAGGTGTCAGAACCGACACAATCTTTGAAAATATATAATATTCTATGTTAGAAATTATATCCTTTTCTATGTGTGAGATATGGCACAGTGATATATATCTATATATTTACTACACAAACACACACACACACACACACACACACACACACACGAGTGTGTATATATAGAGAGAGAGAGGAGGAGGAGGAGGAGAGAGAGAGGGCCACTGATTGTTTATCTGGGAGCTCCTTTCGAACTGAACAAAACTGGGTCGGCCACTGTGACAAGAGGATGTTGGACTAAATGGACCACTGGCCTGATCCAGAGCAAGGCTCTTCTTACGTTTTTATGTTCTTTAATTGATTAATCTAACTGATTGGCAACATTAGCTGATTAATCTGTTAGATTAATCAGCTAATGTTACCATCCCCATAGAAGGTGGAGCTAAATATAAGATGCATGCTAGCTCTGTATCAATGAAAAGCCAACACAGTCTGTACTGCCCAGTGTTGTTCCTTCTAGTTAAAGCAGGCATCACAAGCCCAATACCTTCCAGGTGGAGTGCAACTCCTGTTAACTCAGACCATTGGGAATGCTGGCCGGGGATGATGGAAGTTGGGTCCAAGAACATCTGGAGGGGACCACATTGGTGACTCTTGAGTTCAAGATCAAAACAATGCTGTTGGGCTGGCATGGTCAATAATATTTAATTTACCCTTAGAAACCAAGTTAAATAAACCAACAACAGCTGGTCATTCCAGAACCAGGGATGTGCCGGTGAAAAGCACAGCATCTGCCCAGCTTGATTTACTATAAACGTCCTAGTAGAAACACAAAACAGCTCAACAATCAGCCTTGGAAGCTATGTCCTTCAATGAACCTTCTCTTTAAATTCTAGTGAGTCGGAAAAGTTTCCTAACCAGGCGCCACTGGCTTCTTTCCAAGAGGAAGCTGACGCCTCTTCCGTGGAATCTGCAGCCAACAGTCCGTTTCTACAGAGGTGGGAAAATGTCTCGAAGCCTATGTCTCCAACAGAAAGCCAGCTCAGATTCAAGCTTCCTTCCTATGAAGATTTTGCCCTGATCGATTCCCTGACGGCGGAAGGTCAAGGTCAAAACAATGAAAGGATAACGGCACCTAACCAAAGCCCTTGCCCTATTCCTGCCCCCAGAGGAGATGGGGCATTGGCTACAATAGGGCCTGAACGACTGGAACACAGAGCTATGCATAATGTAGAAGAGGATGACATGTACTATGGAATAAAAGAGGGAGCAGGAGACGTCCCCTCATCAGTTGGTGCTGTCTCTGAACCAAAGGACTAAGCATTAAAAATTAGGAATGAGCCCGGGAACATTCTCATGGGAGTCCAAATCCAAAGAGATGAAAGGTTGGGTGGGGGTGGGGAGTGGCTCAGACAATAAAAGGGATGCCCAAGCCATGGTACTTTGGTCCTGCTCTCTGGGGATTTGGAGGGAGTGATGGAGAATAAAGGTTAGGACCAAAGCAGAAGAACAAAAGTATGGCTGTCTGTTGAAGTGTCTTAAGCTGTCCCTCCACTTATGCTCAACCTGTATATTTGTAAATAAAGTGACATATCACCAAATCCCATAAGCCCCCTGTGGTTTTCTTCCAAAGGAAATCAAACCTGGGTAGCACTGAACCCCTAAAAGTTCTCACCAGCCAGAGAGATGATTCAGAAAAACACTATAAAGGGGAAACATGTATATGAGAATGGCACCCCTGCTGAGAACACATATATTGTCCAAAGGAGCAGAGTCATGACCTTTCCCTGGGAGTGTGGATGGAGGATCCATGACTCACCTGAACATCATCTTTTGCCGCTTCTTTGCCATTTATGAAATGATACTCTATTGGGATGCGGGTGGCACTGTGGTCTAAACCACTGAGCCTCTTGGGTTTGCCGATCAGGTCAGCAGTTCAAATCCCTGTTATGGAGTGAGCTCCCGTTGCTCTGTCCTAGCCCCTGCCAACCTAGCAGTTTGAAAGCACACCAGTGCAAGTAGATAAATAGGTACTGCTGCGGCAGGAAGGTAAACGCCTTTTCCGTGTGCTCTGGTTTCCGTCACGGTGTTCTGTTGTGCCACATGAAAGCTGTCTGTGGACAGAGATGAGCCTGAAAGCGAGATGAGCGCTGCAACCCCATAGTCGCTTTGACTGGACTTAACCGTCCGGGGGTCCTTTACCTTTACCTTTTACCTACTAAGGCTGCCATTTTCTAAATGTACAAAACTGGGAGCAAGTCCTACCGAATTTAGCAAGGTATGCTTTTGAGTGGAAATGCACAGAATTACTCCGTAAATGTGTTTCTAGTCTTTTAGAATCCTTTAGCATTCTTGCCCCATCATCCACAGATACCTGACTGTATATTGGTGTGATTGTACTTCATGTCCATGGACTGCTTTGCTGAGGACATGTTCGATGGTGGTGGTTCCTGGGGATTGGATGATATATCAAACAGTGACACTTTTAACATGAAAAAGAACTGGTCAGAGGTTTAAGAAGTGCTTGCGTGTGGGTGCCAAAGCAGCTCAGGGCTCACGCTTCATTAATTGGCCTGATCGCTATGGAGCGGCTGATGTGCAGGAGCAGCAGCAGCCAGACGGAAGGCGGATCGTGTGCCCTCAGCACCTTTGCTTCTGAGGTCCCGCTTTCTGCTCCGATTCATGCCTTTTGGCCATTGGAGGTCTGCTTGCTGCAGTGGAAAATCCGGAGTGATTTATGTTGCTTTCGGAAGCCTGCCAACTGCTCAGCTTGTCAGATTGCTTCTTCCTCATGGGGAGGGAGCCAAGCTCCCAGGCAGCTGTGGGACAGCAGCTCCATGAAACTGACAGCGCGAGGCAACAAAGGGGTTGGCGTTGGCTCCGTCTTAACTAGGCTATCTGAGTATAAAGCCAGTAGGGCCTGTTTTAGAAGTTGCGCTCATGCCTGTTCCTTGGGGGCAGAAAGACACCATTTGGAATATGGTATCGAGTTCAACAGGACTTACTGCCAAACAGCTTGTGCTTAGCATCACAGCTTTGGGAACCACACAAAATATTTTATTCTGAATGGATTAATGAATCTTAATAATAACCCCTGCACCCTAAGATAGCAGCATACCCTCCCACATTTCTCTGGTGAAAATAGGGACGCCCTATTCAACAACAACAACAACAACAACAACAACAACAACAATAATAATAATAATACCCTGCCCATCTGGGCAGCTTCCAACAAATATAAAACATCATAAAACATTAAACATTAAAAGCCTTCAGATATCTTCTAAAAATTGTAGAGTTACTTATCTCCTTGGCTTGGGGGTCACATAACTCCATACCCTCCAACATTTCCCAAGTGAAAATAGGGATGTCCTAAGGAAATGTGGGACATTCTGGAATCAAATCAGAAGCTGTGATGGCTTCTGCAAATCTGAGACTATCCCTAGAAAAAAGAGGCACTTAGAGGGTCTGTAGAAGTTTATAGGACCATATACACTGCAAGCACTGCAGAGAAACCACAACCATTAGGAAAACGTATTTTCTTCAGGAACTGAAGGGTGCTGCAAATCTCAGGAGTCTTCATGCATGTCTTGGCTTCTCAAATAAGCTTTCAAGTGACCTGGAAGCTGAGTATTTTTAATGTTTCAATTCCGCAATGGAACAAGACGCTACTTGTTTGTAAGTAGACTGCAGTCAAATGCTCCTGGTAACTAACAGCAGAAGAGTTTAAATATCCCATCAGAAGCTGGTTTAAGACATGACCTGGAAGAGGTTGGTTGTCTCGAGCCTCAATTTTTACGAAACACTTGACAATGCCAGAAGCAGTCTCGTGTTGCGACCCCCTGGCTCTGTAACTTGCTCCATTTCCCATTTGTGCTTCTGATACATCACTTCCCCACCCCTGACAGCTGCAGGAAATAACGTGAACTGAAGACAGATTGTGAAAATGATGGCGTAATGATGTCAGAAGTGACCTCAATGGCTGTGGGTGGTTTTGTTGCTCGTTCCCTTCTGTCTCGCCAGCTTTAGTACTTTGCTAAAGCATTGTGTACTTGGCATAAGCTGCCCTGACAGTGGTAATCCTACTCGTGTACTGTGTCAACAGCCATTTAAAATGTGTTGTTTGCACTAAATAGAAAAGCCCAGTTCGTGACCCTGAGGTGTCCTTCGTAGCTTCACTCGACGTTTGTAGAGGCTGCAGCCCCAGATCCAGTTACTAAGGTACATCCCGTATTCATGAATATTCCATGTGTCCTTCAGTAGATACTTGGAACCATCTTGTTCTGTTCTGCGGGTTCCTTCGCTTCTTTTTTTTCTATTCCCACAAGTCTTGTGAGCGGTGACCCCACCACCAACATCCCTGCCAACCTCCTTGACTGGGACAGTTATTTATGACTCTTCCATCTCGGCTCTCGTGGCTATTTTGTGCCCACGCGTTGTGTCAATATGTGTTGTGTGTGCCGCATGTTGTGTGCCTATATGTATCCCATATCAGCTCTGACTACACCCACTTTCATTTTCACCACACCCACTATTCCATTTCCTTGTTCCTCTGGCATGTGGCCCCCCAGAAGGCTGGATTTGAAGGTAGGTGGCACCTGGCCTGAAAAAATGTTCCCCACTCCTGGCTTAGCCCATCAAAATAGCTTTTGAGGGGTGTCAAACGGAACCATTCTCTTCTGGAGCACTGTCAGGCTGGATAGAACAAAACGGAAAACACCCTCTTGCAATTTCCAGCAAGAACTCTTGATCTGTGTATTTTCCTAGCCTTGCTGGGTGGGAGAAAGAAGTCTGCAGTAGGCATGGATTTTTTAAGGGGGTAGAGAGATTGGGGGCTTTGCAAGGTGCAATGCCACCTTCTCATCAGCTTGCCAAAATAGATAGTCTGGTGGTCCAGTTTCATAGTGCTGCCCTTTTCCGTCTTCCTTGTGCCCTGGTTCCCTCTTATATTCCACTGCATGCATCTCTTTCAAAGCTAGACTATAAATTTAGCAGGTATCTTTGTACTTTGCTCATTGTCTACCACAAGAAAGCACGCCGCCTTCCCTGCAGATGTTTGGCCCTCTGATCACGTACACAGAAATAAGCAGCCAAAGGTGAAAACAATGTCAGGGAGTTGAGGATTGTTTATACAATTATAAGAAACACTTGTTGGGTGTCACAGCAAGAAAACAAAAGAAAAGAAGAAAAGCACATGTTTCCTAAACATTGTTTTCAGAAGTGAGAGCAGCACACAAAAGAAAAATGGACCCCCCTCCTTGTTTAGACCTGACTCATGTCCCTGCTCCCAGCTCCCTGACTCCCCAAGGCAGGCCTTCCAAGTCCTGAGAGGTTTGCTTGCTCTCACCTCACTCTAGGACGTGATGTGCTGGCCAAGCTAGATGGAGTTTGCTGCTGTTGGGTACCTGAATTATGCTAAACAAACAGCAAAGGCAGGACTGTGGGATTGGGATCACAGCACGGTTGTAGGGTTTAAAAAACTGCCTGCCCCTGTCGCTGTTCAATTTGGTATAACCTGCCCCCCTTCACACACATGGAGAAATTTGCTCCAGTTCACTGTTAAAGGTGAACTTGAAAGCTTTGCATTTTCCAAAACAATATGCAAACTGAAACACTGCTCTCCTTTGAAATGTGAGCTTCTCCGCAGTTTGCAATGCAACGCTCCAGGCAATTAATGTGTACAAAAATGCATATACTATGGTAAGGCGTGCATATAAATGTGTATATAAGGGAAAGTAACATAAGAATGTGCATTATTTTAGGGGAAATTGCTTTGCAAAAATGCATACATTAGGCAACATTGCACATAAAAACGTGCAGGAGAAATTTCCAGAGAACTGCTGACAATTTAAAAATAAATACATCACAAGATGACGTAGCAATGTGGAGAACTGAATTTAAGATTGGAAAAATGAGAAAGAGAGAGAAACTGAAAAGGGCATATTCACTCCTGCAGAAGGGTGACTGAACACTTTCATTCACGTTAGTGACCTAAGCCTAATTCTTCTGGTATGTGCCTGGATCCCTCCTACAAAATACTGACAGTCTGGGGCCCCCTGAGATGCCAACAGCCACTATTTTCATCACAGAGACATAAAACCACCAGTGTTATTGCAGTGCATTCATCCCAACAGCCACAGTGGTGTTGCAGCCATTGTTTACATCAACCTGTAAAAAACATATTTTCATTGGATTCCTTGTCTTAACAATTAAGGTACAACTAATCTGTGCTAAGTGAACATGGACTCTGGCTTAAGAATGCAAGAAGTGCCTTGCCAAGGCAGTTGTGTCTCCATCTAGTCCTTAATTCTTTGCAAAATCACAGTGTCAAGCCAGTGTGAGAAGGTCCACTAGAGACTGGCCAGTAGTCCTCTCCTGGACCTGATTTAGGCCACTTGTGAGATGAGATCAGTGTGACGGTTTTATTGTTACTGAGAAGCAGGATTCAGCCTCCTGGACCATTGGGACAGCACTGTCCTGTTATATAGAGTGATAATTCCTGTTAAGTCTTCTGTGTCCTGCTGCTTTTGGCTGCATAGCTCAAACCTGGAATTATCACTTTTGGCAGGGGTTAAATATGGCAGGGAAGGAGACATTCCTGCATGAAATTAAAACATGCAAACAGAAATCCCTGAGCTTTTGGCTGCCTAATTGTAGAAAAGTCTGAGGCAACACCCAGAGCCCTAGTAAATAACCTTGACATAGGGCATGGGAGGCAATAGACTTTGCAGCATTACCAGACATAACTCACCTGTGAGAAAATTAAAACCAGGTGCTGAGCTTTTCAGGCACTGCAGGCTATTCCCTGTGGAATAGGCACGAGGCACTTGGCTGGGGTTGTATAGAACCTACTAAGAAGCTCCAGTTTTGCTCTGGTGATCCTGTCTTCCCAAGAACATAAGCGGTGCAGTGAAAATGGAGGACTTGCGGGAAATGTGCACCTAATATCTGGAGGTAATGTTAGGTAATCTATTCCAATCCTTTGCATTGAGGTAGAATCCATTTGCAAAGAGGCACCTTAATAGTTAGTGTTTGATTTATTTACTTAAAATATTTTCTATGTTGCCTCACATTAAAATGATACCAAGACTGTGTACAACCCCCTGCCACCCAATTCAGTGTACAATAAAAACAATCCAGAAAACAAACACAACCCAAAAGTTCTAGATTCAGGTAGGTAGCCATGTTGGTCTGACGCGGTAGAAATATATAAAAATAAAAATAAATAAATTGTCCAGTAGCACCTTAGAGACCAACTAAGTTTGTTTTTGGTATGAGCTTTCATATGCATGCACACTTCTTCAGATACACTGAAACAGAAGTCACCACACCTATAGATAGTGAGAGGGTGGGGAGGGGTATTACTCAGAAGGGAGCTTGTATCTTTGCTGTGCTATTCTACTCCTTGTTTTGGTTCCATTTAGCTGCTTATATTAAGCAGAGAGACTGTGTAATGGAGGTTAAGATGCTGGACTTGTATGAGGGAGAGTGGGGTTGTAAATTCCCGCAGAACCATGAAGCTGGCTGGCTAACTGCCGCCCAGTCACAGACTCTCAGCCTAACCTACTATTAAATGGAGCAGCCCCTGGGCTTATGGAGGGCGGGCTGTAAGTATGAGAGATAAATACGAAGAGTACAAAAGCTCCTCTTAATAGTGGGTTGTTCTTGCCTGTACCCAGGGGTAGAAGCAGGCACATCTGAGAGTACTGTATATGGTTATTTACACAAATAATTTGTGTTCCATCTTTCTCAGTGGGATCCAACACACAGAACTCCAGAACTGGGAATCTTGTAGCAGCCTGCCCTCTGCTGACTACATTTGTACACACACCGCTCTGGATACTTTATAATGCAGTACAATCGTGCCTTGGTTCCCAAACGGCTTGGCTCCTGAACGCCGCAAACCCGGAAGTAAGTGTTCCAGTTTGCGAATGTTTTTTTTTAAGCCAAACGTCTGTTTCAGCTGTCGGCATTGTTTCCATTGGCAATCAGCCAATCAGAAACTGTGCCTTGGTTTGCGAACATATTGGAAGTCGAACGGACTTCCAGAACGGATTGAGTTCAGGAAGCAAGGTACCACTATACTACACAGTTGTAGGGTTGCCATATGTCTGGTATTTCCCAGATATCGCTGGGTTTTGGCCGTCAAAAACTATGTCTGGGTGGAAATCACTTAAAATGTCGGGGGAAATCCAGACATATAGTGTGGATTTTGGCAAACATCCTTAAAAATAGATCAAGAATTAACACCCCCCCCCCCGATATTTCACAAAAAACCTCAACATTTTGGGCAAAACTAAAAAACAACAACACAACTCAACAATTTGGTAAAAAAGGAAAAAAAACTCAACAAATTTGCCATTTTGAAATATGGCAACCCTACACAGTAGGTTCTCTTAGCTTTTAATTTGTGTTAGCATCTTAAAAAGTAGAGACATCACCTTGCCAACAAAGGTCCGTATAGTAAAAGCTATGGTTTTCCCAGTAGTGATGTATGGAAGTGAGAGCTGGACCATAAAGAAGGCTGATCGACGAAGAATTGATGCTTTTGAATTATGGTGCTGGAAGAGACTCTTGAGAGTCCCATGGACTGCAAGAAGATCAAACGTATCCATTCTTAAGGAAATCAGCCCTGAGTGCTCACTGGAAGGACAGATTGTGAAGCTGAGGCTCCAATACTTTGGCCACCTCATGAGAAGAGAAGACTCCCTGGAAAAGACCCTGATGTTGGGAAAGATGGAGGGCACAAGGAGAAGGGGACGACAGAGAATGAGATGGTTGGATGGTGTTCTTGAAGCTACCAGCATGAGTTTGATCAAACTGCAGGAGGCAGTGGAGGACAGAAGTGCCTGGCATGCTCTGGTCCAGGGGGTCACGAAGAGTCGGACACGACTAAACGACTAAACAACAACAACAACCACTAAGTACAGATGATCATCAAATTGCCTCTCAAACCACAGGTAAAAAATGAAGATGTAAAAGGAGCACTCGTGATATAACAGCTTTATTCCGATATACAGTATATGTATACTTACGATACACAGCCCCGCATAGGCAGTAGGTAAGTAGGACTAGAATTGTTCTTAGGTAGTAGAATGGAGAGCTTGATGGCAGAAGTGGAAAAGACAGAATATGAGCTGGGGGGATCTGTACGCTCATATCAGGCCCTGCCAGAAGTCTTTAGGATTGTGCATTCGGGATAATTTGCACTCAGGATGCCATATTCAGCCCTGCTATCAATACTGTTTAACTGCTTTGTGCTTGCAAGTTTTGGGGTGGATGTACTGCTTTGTTTCTGATCAGTGCATGTCCTGTTCTTCCTGCTGAAATTTCTTCTCTCTCTCTGTGGTTTTTCTTGTGCTGTGGGGCAATTGCCCCTCCAGATGGCAATAGTGCGGTGACATTGTGGAAGCATCGCAGAACTAAAAAAGCAGAATGGTGTGTGAATGGTAACAGTCCCATATAATTGCACGCACCCTGTCAATGGCACGTAGCAGAAGACAACCACAAACACGCCAGTCTGCAGTGGCCCTCAGATGAAGGAGAAACTCTAATTTCTGGTCCTTCAAAAAATAACAATATTTATTGGAGCCTGAAGTCACTTTTCGGAGAACACACTTCTCCATTGCCTCAGTTGCAGCTTTTACAGAACCCCCTCCCCTTTGTTGTTGTTTTTCTGGAAGCTCATCACACATACTCATTATATCATTGTTTGTTGTCATTTCCCGCCAGTGAGGAAGGGGCTGTTCCTGTTCAATTCGTCTTTTCTGTGTGCCCATTTTATAAAGGCCCTGGTGGAGAAACCCTGGATCTGGGATTGAGAGCAGGATGCAACAATTCTCTTCCAGAAGCTGTCAGAAGGCATTGTAAGAGGGCATAAGGGGCAAATGCCCCCCAGTTGCCCCCCCAAAGTTCAGAATTTGTAGATGCCCCTGTGGGAGCAATATGGACCTGGCCCAAATATCAGTGTTCTGTATAGGTGTATCTGGATGACAGGCTGATGCAGAGATTGGTATATTGGTATTAGGGGACTTGCTTTTCTGATTTTCCAATTCTATCAGTTTGTACATGTTTATAGATGTCTGTTTGTATACATACATGCATGCATGCATACATACATACAGTTATATAGCTGGTTAGCTAGAACTAATACTCATTTTTGGGTAACTATCACAGTGCTTCCAGATTGGCTGTTTATTTGCACAAAATGTGATTGTTACCCTGCACTTTCTAGTGCAATTTTCCATCCCTTTTTTAACTGCAAAAAAAATCTGATAAGAAAAGTTATGGAAAACTACATTGCAAAGTGTGAGATAGCAACCACTAGGTTCCACATGAGGAATGCTTGAGAAGCAGAAGACATCAAATAAACTCAATGCAAGTTGTGGATGTTAGCGGCAGGAATGCTCAGTAATCAGCCTGCCTGGGAACTCCCTCTCTCACTGATAAGAGTCTTGCCCTGCTTTCTATATTTTTGGTGAGTTGTCTGCCTGCCTTTTTGTCTTTCTATCAAAGCTTTGCTTGGGTGCCAAAGCAATCAGGAGCTTCTTTTTGAAAGCAAGCACAGCCAAGTTTTTAAACACTGCAAAATCACTCTTGAGGAGAGAGCATTTGTGATGTCATGAGACAGCTGCCAATCAATACTGTAGAGGATTAGGTACACATGACAATGATGTGAGTGTGCTTCCAGAACACAGCGATGACTCTTTCTGGGTCTGTGCATCCCAACTCTACTACTAAAGTCTCTCCTATACAACTATTGAGCCCTGTTTCTTTCCCTATCCTTCACTACCCTCTCATGCTTTGATTCCCAAACTAATGGTTGGCTTATGTACTAAATACATGCTTTGCACATTAGCTCTCTGGATCTTTCCTTACATTCCCATAAACAAACAAGTTTTGAACCAAGAAAAGTCCTACCACAAGAAATGGTTTGGTGCCGCAAGGTTCTTTGGGCTCAGCTTCATTAGTAAAGAAAAAGCGTTCTATATGTGTTATAACTCTGTGACACCAGATGGCACTGTGGAGTCCCATCATTCTCCAACGTGATTTCCCATAATAAAGCTTACAACACATTTTCCTGAAACGCTTTTTTGATGTGTCCAGCCCCAGTTGCTTTTGACCATCCCAACTGGAATTTGTCTCTCTGGAAGATATTAATTTAGCCTTCTGATATAGAATACTCATGCATCTGAAAAAGGAAACGCCTGCTGCTGCAAGATGTGTTAATTGGATTATTCCACAGGGCTCCTATTTGCTTTCCCCCAATATAGTCTTAACATTGGCTACCGTTTTGGAACAGGCCCACTTTGTCTGTTCTGCCCTGGATCTCAGCCCACCAGGTTACAAACATGCTGACCACTTTTATTCCATGTATCCTGTGAAGGAAATTCGTGCTTCTGGTCAAAGCTGATTAAACCAATTTCTATTAGAATCCAGGAATATTCTAATATGAGCAGGAGCAATTGGCATTTGTCTTTTGGATAAACGAAAGCAGGTCACTGAATCCATCTCTTTCCAGATCTGCTGGCTTTCCTCTTATTTTGGCATGAGGAGCCTTTGCTGTTTGGTGCCCAGCAGAAGATTTCTTCCTGCTCATGAACAAAGATGAAAAGATCTAGCCTATTAACTCTTCTTGCTCCACCAAGAAGTTCCTAATGTAAAGCCTCATATACAGGCTAAGCAGGCCCCCTTTGTGCAGGGGCTCCCAAGATCCCATTTCCTGCTGTCTGGGAGGCCTTATGGCCAGCTCTCCACAGTGAAAAACTGGAACAACTCATATGTGTTTCAGGATCCAGCCAACTGCCGGCTTTCTTGGCTTGCCAGTTTGCCTCTAGTCCATAGAGAAGGAGCCAATCTTTCAGGGAGGCATCAAGCCAAGAGCAGCGACTGTGTGAAATTGACCGCGAGTGGCACAGAGATTCTCTCTTCCTCCTCCTTTCATTATGTAACACGATTTCAAATGTAACATGGGATGGGTTCAAATTTCCATTTTGTGTGTATGTGCATTTTAAGCTAATCAGATAAATTTAAATCGCCCTGTTCAGAATTCTGTAGAGCAGGAATGCATGCTATTTACTGGTATTCGTTCACTGAAAAGGAGCCCTTTGTTGTTGCTGTCCAAAAGATGCAACATAAACATCTTCACTAGCTATCCAAAGCATTCTTGTAAAGAGCCCAGACATTACTTAGAATCTCAAGGACAAAGGTGAAAGACCTTCCCAGGTGGTCATAAGTGAGGTACAGCCATTGCAGGGGAAGCACACCTTTCCTTATAATAGTGCACTGTCTGGAGAAATATTCCTTCCCCAGAAACAAATTAAGGTGTCTTATTTCTGCCCCTTCCATTCCACAGGTGTGAGAGCCAGATGGACTTTGATTGTAGGCAGTCCAGGAGAGGCACTTGCCTGAGTCCCTGGAAGCTCAGGTGCCTAAGAAGATGCCAAGGATTGAACCCTAGTTCATTCAGTCTAGGGGATTATGGGTTCACAGAACTGTAAGATTCTGATTGGATAGTGGCATGACTTGTGACAAGAGGCGCATTTGTGCGCCTCTGAGCCCATGCCAGTTCACACAATTCACAAACACTTTATTGTCCTTCTTTAAAAAAAAAATCAAACGTTAAACAACTTAATAAAATTATTCATCTCTCCCAGGCATGGCGAACCTCAGGACTGTGATCTGAATGTGACCCTCAGGCCTTTCCCAAGGCAAAAATGCCCCGCCCCAGCAACAACACTGCCCCTCTCTTTTCTACCCAGGGCCGGATTTAGGTTTGATGAGGCCCTAAGCTACTGAAGGTAATGGGGCCCTTTATATGTCCAGCTGTGCTTTGTCAACAACAAATTGTCGCTGTTTTTTTGTGTTGAATATATGCCATACAGTTTGGTCATTAGCTATTTGCACCTAACAAAATATGTATTTTATCAAAGCATTGTATTACTTACATCATAGGAGCCTACACAACTTAAAGCACTGTTGCTTTATGTAGGTTTTATTTTATTTGTTTTTTATCTTATATTTTGGAAATGTACATCCAGTTTCTTTTCTTTAATTTTTTGGGGGCCCCCAAGAGAGTGGGGCCCTAAGCTATAGCTGGTTTAGCTTATATGTAAATCCGGCACTGCTTCTACCCCATCTCTATGCTGTCCTTGAGTGCTTTTGTCTGACAGGAATTGTGCCATTGAACTATGATAATCCCTCTCGTTGGCCTGGATGGAGAGAGAGGGTTGTGTAGAAACCTCTGACTTGTGCAAGGCCAGTGGTACGAAGCCTGCAGTACGAAGGCAAGAATTACGGTACATCTGTTGCTCTTCCCACTTTTGCCTCTAGCTCTGCCTTCTCCTCAAGAAGGTTGTCCCTGAGGCGATGAGGTCCTTAGACTGAGAAAGGTTTGTCAAAATTTTAGGCCTTCCCTTCTCTCCGGAGTAGTCCCATTGGGAGCAAATCACATGGGTTAAGTCTGAGGAGGCGGCCAACATCCAGAGTCACAGTGGCAACCCACAAAATATACAGACTGTAAAATCAAAGGCACCGCAGCATGTTGTGGTTTCTGTTGGAAATGGGCTGAACTGGATTAAGCCCCAAACATCTGAAGGAGGAGCCACATCACAGGCTTTCCAACCAAGGCCATCCGCTGAGCTCTTCCTGGTGGTTTTTCTTGCCAGTTCCACCTCCCCCTCCTCCAGCGCACAGAAATGATTGCCCAGCATTTCACGATAACACTGTTTTGAAAATGTCCTGGCCAGAACATAAAAAAGAGAGGAAAACACTGCTGTTTACTTTTCAGTTATTCTTCCAAAAATATGACTTAGTTGAGTTTTGATCATTCCACAGCACTCTTATTTGGTTGAGAGCACATTGTGTAGCTCCCTTTGGGCATGGCCTGTTACGGCCTCACAGTTTATGTGACAGAGCAGTTTGCTGCAGAACAGCAGAACCACGGAGCCAGAGGTAGGGCTGGGGGGAGAAACTTGATTCAGTTTGCATTTAAAGGTGAATGTACTTAATTTGTATTTTCCAGAGCAACAGGAGAGCTGAAACACGTCTTTTGAAAGATGTGCTTCTCCTAATTTTGCAACGCAGTTCTCCTTCCAGTTAAAGTGGATGGAAATCTGTACATGAGGTGCATAGAAATGAATATATATATGTAAATGAAAATGGTACACAAAGTGCATTATATAAGGAGACATTGCATACAAACCTGGGCATATTAGGAGAAATAGACACTAACAGGCTGATTAATTTTCCTGAGGACCTTTTTTAAAAAAGCAAAAAGCCACAAACTGCTGCAGCAATGTGGAGAATTAAACTTAAGGAAAAATGAGACACTGAGAGAAAATGAAATTGACACATTCACTCATCCTTAGTGAAAGGGGTCTTATAAGTCATCTAGTCCAATCCCAATCAGTTCAAGAAAGTCGGAGATCTCAAGCATCCCTAACAGGTGGCCGTCTGGCCTCTGCACGAAGACATCCAGTGAGAGAGATTCACCCCACCCAGATTAGGTTTCATTGTCAAATTGCTCTTACCACAAAGACATTTCTCCTAAGAGTTGACCCAAATCTACATTCTTTGCATTGATAAAGTAATTCAATTGTGTGGCTGGTTCATTTGATCAGAAGCTGCTTCTAGTTCTTTTGCTCTCTACTTCTGTGTTCAGGTGACGACTGCACGGTAACTCTAAGCCGGAATGACCTTCTAAGGCTGAGCATGGATTCCTGTCCCATTTGTAGTAGAGAAAAGCTGAAGCTGTTCCTTGCTGCCGAAAGCCCTGGATGTAGCACTGCCTCTGCACAAGAGATCCAGAAGCACTGAAAGGGTCCTGGCATAGGGGGTGTGAACATCAGGGTGAATTCTCTGATGGTAAGAGCTGTTCGACAGTGAAGGAGACCCCTTGGGAAAGCGGTGGGCTCTCCTTCCTTGGGGATTTTAAAGCAGAGGTTGGGTGGCCATCTGTCATGGATGCTTTAGTTGAGATTCTTGCATTGCAGGAGGGTGGACAATACTATGCGTCTCTGATTATGCTTTTGGCACAATGCCCTTCCAGAAAGAAAGGCTAGGACTTGTGTTCAGTGTTAGACCTACTCAGCAGCAGACCCAATGCCATTAATGGGCAGAACTAACTTAGGTTTGTTCATTTCAATGGGTCTGGAACATAGTTGGATATAATCAAAGGCTGCAGCCTTAATTAGTGTAGGCGCTGCATGCTTGGTGACTCAAAGTGATGCCACTGAGTGTGAAAGGTGACATAAGGCGATATGGAAGCTCTGTCTGTGGCAGTAGCAGCTGGTGGTGTGGGGCAGAGTCACCCTCCCAATACTGCTGGCTCAGCAGTTTACAGAAATGGGGCTGGGGCAGCGGCAAAGTGGGGCTACATACCAGATTGGCTCTGCAGGTGCATCTGTCCAGTGCCTTTGCCCTCACCCTGACCTGCCCCATCCAAGCAAGGTGTAGAAATGTCTGTAGCGGGAAGGCTGCTCCCCGTGGCTCTCTGCTGCTCCACCCCCATGTTTCATCCTTTCTTATTTTTTTAATTGTTATCTAATCTGCTTTTATGAATGTCTGCCATGTGAGTTCATGCCAATACGGAAAGCGGCAACTAATATGAAAAGCAGAGTAAGAATGTGAAAGAAAGAAAGAACAGAGATATTTGCAGGCGTAATTTTACTTATTTTTATTTTAACATTATATTGCAATCTGCCTCGAAAAGGTGAAGATGGAAAGGTGGGGTTAAATGATGATGACGATAATAATTCATAATATTTGACCTGGGCTTCATAAGGTATTAATTCTGTCTCTGTAGGCTCACCTGTATTTGACAGTGTCAAAGGCAGGATCCATAGCTCTGTGGTTAGACCACATGCTTGGCCTGCACAAGACTCTTAATCTCTGAGTCAGTCTTGGGTTCAAACCCCATTGCAGGGGGTTGGACTGGATGACCTTTGGGATCCCTTCCAACTCTATGAGTCTATGATTCTAAGATTACTAGGTTCAGTCCGCAGGCCTTTCAGCAAAGAGGAAATTGGCTAGCAGGAGTGGGCTTACATACTGTATGTGCTTTGTTTTGAGTCACTGCAGGCCAGTGGTGGATGGAGCCAGACTCAGAAGTGGGTGGAGTCATAGGCAAAGGTAGGTGGCTCAGTGGATACCACTCTGACCCTTGTATAGCAGGCTGCATTCAGGCATGCAAAAGTCTGGGAACCCTACAGCCCGTCTGCCCGCCTCTCCATCCAGGCAACTGAGGCAAGCAAGAAAGATTCTGGCATTTCAAGGTCACATTCCAGCCAGGCAAAGGCACTCTTTCAGCGAGAGGGGCTGTGCCCTAGTGAGGGCCCTGAGGTGGGGGATAGAGAGGTCTCTCAGCCTTTCTTTGTGTGCTATGTTCATTCTAGTTCTCTTGGGAAATTAAAGCTGTACTTCCTTGGGATGAAAGTACTATCGTACCCTGAAGAAACAAGAGTCTGGGGAGTACTGTGGACATTTTTTTCCAGGTTTCCTTCAAAAAAGCTTTCCAAAGGCCCATGCCATAACATGCCTATTGCTTCTCGAATTCCTTACATACACAACTGCTCCCCCTTATCCCCTTGAGACGCTTTCCTCCAATCGTGTTCACGCATAGAATATATACAGTACATTTTTCCTTCTGGAAGCTATGCAATGGAATGCGTTTGAGAAAGAAAGAAAAAAAAACCCACGCGAAAGTAATCCTG